>NC_092126.1:96936824-97585157 GCF_043159975.1 Macaca nemestrina | reverse complement strand
ATAAATCAGCTGGGCTTTGTGGTGGGCACCTGTAGTCCCTGCTACTCAGGAGGCTGAGGCAGGAGAATCGCTTGTACCTGGGATGCAGAGGTTGCAGTGAGCCAAGATGGCACCACTGTACTCCAGCCTGGGTGACAGAGAAAGACTCCGTCTCAAACAAAACAAAACAAAACAAAACAAAAACAAAACAAAACAAAACAAGACAAAACAGAACAACAACAACAACAACAAACCAAAAAAAGAAAACACACAAACACAAAAAAACCAACTTCCCTTGTATCTTTGGTTGTCATTCTGAAGGCTCCCATGTCATATAAACTATGATCAAATAAATTTGTATGCCTTTTTTTTCCCGTTAATCTGTCTTTTGTCAGTGATTTTTAGCAAACTTTCAGAGGGGGCTTTCCCTGGACTCCTACACTCTCCTTGAAATAAGTAACTTCTATGGTTTTGTGAGAATCTTTTTTCTTACAGTAGGAATATATGTTTATTGAAGAAAATTCAGAAAATAGAGATAAGCAAAAAGTAGAAAATTAAGATTGACTAGAATCCCATCTCTTAGGGAAAAACATAGTTGGTGTTTTCTTGTTTTTTTGCATCTTATTTTCTGTATATGTGTATGCATGTCTGTGTAAAACACACATTTTTCAAAGAACCAAATGGGCTCATCCCACACCTACTTTTTTCCCTTTACCATATAATCTAAAGCTAGCTCTACATCAATAGAAGGCGCCAGGGGGCTTGTGAGAAGAGCAGAATCTCAGGCCCGAATCAGAATCTGCATTTTAGTAAGGCCCCTAGAGGATTCCTATGCCCCACATACTTTGCGGAGCATGGCTTCACAACATCGTTTTTAATGGCCACAGAGTTTCCCATAATAGGGCTACACCATGATTCACTCATTGCATCTCTCGGTGGTAAGGATTTTCCCTGTAACAAGAAGCTGGTGCCTCTGGGATCTCTGGGCTCTTCAGACCCTCCCGCTCCGTGCCCAGGAGACTCCAACAGTTGGGCAGGCGGCGTCCTTGCCGGTCCTCCACGGGCGAGATGCGCTGTCCACCTCCGCCCTCCTCTTGCTCCACCTGGCGGGAGGCCCGGGCTGCGCGCTCCCGGCACTCCTGTGCAGGCTCCACTGGGAGCCCCTCCAGGGCGCAGTCCAGACCTGACGCGCAAGCCCTGACCTGCCTTTCATCCCGTTGATGCTCGCGCCCAGCTCCCTGCGAATATCCCCTGATTGCCCCCGGAGTCTCCCCGTTAGGCCCTCCTGCACCTCCTACCCTTTCCTCCCCTTCCTGGCCTTCCCCGCTCCCCCACCCGCCTTCTAGAAGCATTCTCCCCCTTCTCACCCACCTCTCTACTCCTCCCTTCCCGACTTCCTCAATTCCCACCTCCGCCCCAAATTCCAGTCCTCTCCCTGGGAAAGAGAAAGCGGCAGGGGTCCCACCCTGGCTGTGTGTGGCCCGCGGTGGGGTGGGGCCATCTGCCCGCTGCAGGGGAGCGCGAATGGAGCGCGGGGCGCCACGCTGAGGGCGGGTGAAGCGGGAATCGGGGCGGCGGCTCGGCCCCGGGTCCCGGGGAGCCCGGAGCGGCTAGTCGGGCAGCAAAGAATGACGGTGACGTGACCACTCTGACCCCGAGGGCCCGCTGGGCTCCCGCGGGCGCTGGGCTCGGCGGATCTGAGCGCGTGGGAAGGGCGGTGGGCGCTCAGTCCCTGAGGATCACCGGCGGGACCCTCTGGGGTCACCTGCCGCAGTAGCTGGCCGTGCGACGGGCCCCACCGCGCCCTCAGCAGCAAGGTGGTTCTCCCTTTATAGAGGTTTTATGTGCATTTGTGGGGAGTGTTCTCAAAACGATACAAATAAGCTTCCATTGTCACCGATCAAAATAGTAAAGGCTTTTTAAAAGGAGACTGTTTAGTGCCGACAGAGCTGCAGAGGAAATGGAGTCACCCGGGCACCGTCAGGGACAGGGGGCGAACTGGTCTAGCTCTTTTGCAAAATGTAATAATACAGAGTTAGAGTCTTTGAGTGCTCACACTGATAGTGTGATTCTAGTGGTGGACATGCATCAAAATAAATAATCCCAAATATTCCCCCAAAGCTTTTTTGGACACAGACATTCTTTGCACTGAAAAATGAGGGGAAAATTGTCTAAAATTGAAATCACTAGTTGGGCACTGATAAATATATTATGGTGTATCCACAGTTGTGATATCATTCTGTCATTGATAACATTTCTGAAAAGTTTTTAAGTATATAAGGAAATTTTCTTATTATGTAAAAGGCACAAGGTGAGTTTGTATACCAAGATCATCACAAGCATATAAACTAAGCATAGTGGAAAGACTGGAAGAAATACATTTTAAATAGGAATGGGTGCTCTTTTTTTTTTGAAAAAACTTTTTTTTTTTTTTTTTTTTGAGACGGAGTCTTGCTCTGTAGCCCGGGCTGGAGTGCAGTGGCCGGATCTCAGCTCACTGCAAGCTCCGCCTCCCGGGTTTACGCCATTCTCCTGCCTCAGCCTCCGGAGTAGCTGGGACTACAGGCGCCCGCCACCTCGCCCGGCTAGTTTTTTGTATTTTTAGTAGAGACGGGGTTTCACCGTGTTAGCCAAGATGGTCTCGATCTCCTGACCTCGTGATCCGCCCGTCTCGGCCTCCCAAAGTGCTGGGATTACAGGCTTGAGCCACCGCGCCCGGCCCGAAAAAACTTTTTTATGAACTATTTCAGATATATATCAAGGTATAGAGAAGAACTTACCCATCAATAATCACGGGAAATGGAGCACCCTCACTGCTGAAGCCTCTTAGGGACCCTCTTCACCCCCCTCCTCACGGTGATCTCTCACTATCTTTATTACATATGAGTGGATTCCTAAACATTACATAAGTATTTCAAACTTGACATATATGGTAAAGTACTATGCACACTCCTTTGACTTGCTTTTTTAAGCCAACTTGGTGCTCTGGGGATTCATCCATGCCAACTCGTGTTGATGAATCTGGATCTGGTTCATTGAGTAAATATGACTTAATATTTATCAAAAACATAGAGCAGAGCCTGGCACATGGCACTACATAGGTTTGTTGTTTTTTAAGAAATAAAAAAAAAATCATTTTCACTGCAATATAGTAGACTGTTGCTAATATCATACTAAATGTACTGATCCATTCTCCTGCCATTTTGTTCTTATTACAAACAGTGCCACGATGAACATTCTGGTCTGTGTCTTCTTGTGCACACGTGTGAGTTTCTATGGAGTGCACCTAGCATTGGCCACAGGCGTTGCAAGGGATGCCTAATTTCAGTGCTACAAATTACTGCCCAGTCGTTCTCCAAAGTGATCTTGCCAGCAGCAGATGAGTCATTGTAGTAATACTCCCAGCCCTCAACACTGCCTCTCATCAGGTCAGTTCTTTTCCAGTGTAATGCGTGTGGAGGGTTACTTCTCATGGTTTAAATTTGCATTTCCCTCATTACTATGGGGTTAGAGGTCAGGCATGTGTTCATATGTTTATTGGTATTTTTTATACTGTAAAATCTTGATCATAACCTTTTCCTATTTTTCTATTGGTTGTTGTCATTTTCTTGTTGCTTTTTAAGAATTCTTTATATATTTTGTATCTTAATCTTTCATCAGATGGATGAGTTGCAAATATTGTCATTCACTCCATGGCTTGTCTTGTAACTTTTTGTGGTGTCTTTCAAGACACAGAATATTTACATCTGCACATTTTCTAGTTTACCTCTTTCTTTAAAGTTTGTACTTTGGTTGACATGGTGAAAGTACCTTTTCCTGTTCCAAGATCATAAGTTTCCCCACACTTTCTTCTAAAAGTTTTTAAATTTTGTTGTTTTATATTTGGTCTTACATCTACCTGGATTTGATTCTTTGTGAAGGTGTAGTGGAGAGATCATCTTTCTCATTGGATAATAATTGTCAAAGCATTTATTGGACAGCTCATCCTTTTCCAGTCATCTGCGATGCTGGCTTTGCCATAAATCAATTTTCCCAGTATGTGATGATCTATTTCTGGGTTCCTTATTTTGTTACATCGTTCTGTCCTCTAGCAATACTGCACTCTCACTTACAACTTGATAATAAGTTTTGATTTCTGGATGAGCATGTATTCATACATTTTTTTTCAAGACTATCTCAACTATTTGGAGTTCTCTGATTTTCATATACATTTTAGAATTAGCTTGTCAGTTCTACAAAAATTTTGTTGGGATTTTGATTTAAACAATGACTTCATAGGTTAATTTAGGGAAACCTATGAATATTGAGTCTTCCTATTGATAATCATGGAATATGTCTCATTTATTTAGGTCTTCTTCAAAATCCTTCAATAAAGTTTTTCATATATATATGTATCTAATATCTTTTGTTACATTTATTTCTAGATACTTTATTTCTGTAAAACTTCAGCAGTCTCCAGGATTGACTTTCATAATTGGAAAAACACACCTTTACGTATGGTTTTAATTGTAAACCTTTTCAGTTACAATCCTTAAAAGTATTTAATGATTCATGTCAACACGCAGATTGGGGTCATGGGAAGATGGCTTCCTCTATAGACAAAAAGTGTTAGAACCTTTGGAGAAAGGAAGAAAGCAGGAGAATTTTTTTTTTTTTTTTTTTTTTTTGAGACGGAGTCTTGCTCTGTCGCCCAGGCTGGAGTGCAGTGGCCGGATCTCAGCTCACTGCAAGCTCTGCCTCCCGGGTTTACGCCATTCTCCTGCCTCAGCCTCCCGAGTAGCTGGGACTACAGGCACCCGCCACCTCGCCCGGCTAGTTTTTTGTATTTTTTTAGTAGAGACGGGGTTTCACTGGGTTAGCCAGGATGGTCTCGATCTCCTGACCTTGTGATCCGCCCGTCTTGGCCTCCCAAAGTGCTGGGATTACAGGCTTGAGCCACCGCGCCCGGCCGAATTTTTATGCACTTAAGAATTTACAAAGTTTATGTGTGTGTAATAGAGAGACAAATAGAAATGGAGGTAGAGAGACAGAGAATATAGGGCAATAGATTTATTTAAAAAATGGACAATGACATGAGCACAGTGGTGTACATCTGTAGTCCCATTAGTAGGGAGGCTGCGGTAGGAGGATCACTTAAGCCCAGGACTTTGAGGCTGTATTGCACCATCATGGCACCTGTGAATAGCTACTGCACTCCAGCCTGGGTAACACAGCAAGACCCCGTCTCTTAAAAAAAAAAAAAAAAGTACAAAGCGTACAAATGGAACTCAGCTGCCCACCTGCCCACCTCAGGTTCTCGGCTTCCCCACCAGCAGGCTTCTGCTGCTTACAGGTTCTTGTGTAGCCTTCCAGAAATATTGGTCTCCTACAATTATGCATATGATTATATTCTCTCCAAATCTATCCCATCCATTTTTTTTGACACCAATGAAAGTATAAAATACATACAGCTCGGCACTTTGCTTTTCCCATTGTAATCTTTCCTTGTTAGTGCATAAAGTCTAGCTCATTTAAAAAATAACTACACAGTTCATTTTCCAATTCCCTGTTAACTTGTGTCCAGTCTTTTGCAATAACAAACAACACTGCAATCATCATTCTTACACATACAGCTTTACAACAATGGGAGCATCGCTATAGGAATGGGCAGAGAATATATGCATGTGTAATTTTTATAGACTGCCAAATTGCTCTCTAAAAAGATTGCAACAATTTACAGTTCCAACAAACGCATGAGAATTGCCTATCTGCATTGCCCTCATTCACGCTAACACTTTATATTATCAAATTTTAAAATGAAAAATTTATTTTTGCTTTAATATGCATTTTCTTAATTATGGATGAAATAGAACCCATCTTTTTATATGTCTTTAAGTCATTTATACATCTTTTCTTGCTCTATGCTGATTTTCTTTTGGGCTGGATTTATTCCTATGTTGATAGTAAGAACTCACTATATATTGAGGAAATTAGCTATTTATATAACGTATAAGTTGCCATATTTTTTCTAACTTTTCATTTATTTTTTACGTGTTTTTTGTTTGTTTGTTTTCCTTACAGAATTTTGCTTTAATGTATTTGCACATGTTCTATTTTTCCTCTTTTGGCTTCTGAGTTTTGTCCTTTACTTAGAAAGGCTTTCCCCACTCCAAGAGTTCTATTTTTAAAATTGTTTAATCTTTTATTGTAGTACTTTACATGCATTTTTATGGTGAAATGTACATTTTTTTAAAGCTAGCATACCAGCTCTATAAAAATCTTTGATGGGAATTTTGATTAAAACAGTAACTTTGTAGAACTTGAGGATAAGTGGTTAAAAACAATTATAAAAAAGAAAAAAAAAAAACCCAGTAACTTCAGGGCCAGGCACAGTGGCTCACACCTATAATCCCAGCACTTTGGGAGGCCAGGAGTTCAAGGCCAGTCTGTGCAACATAGCGAGGCCCCATCTCTACAAAAATTTTAAAAAACTTAGCCTGGCTGGGTGGCGTTCACCTGTAGTCCCAGCTGCTCCAGAGGCTGAGGTGGGAGGATGACTTGAGCCCAGGAGTTTAAGGCTGCAGTGAGCCATGATCACACCACTGTACTCCAGTCTGGGAGATAGGGTGAGATGCTATCTCAAAAACAAACAAACCAAAAAACCAGTAACTTCATAGACTAATTTGGGAAAGTAGACAACTTTATGTTGAGTCTTCCTATTGATAAACATGGTATGTATCTCCATATAGAAAATGGGGATTTTATACATACACATATATATACACACACACACACACACATATGGCTTATGATAAATATAAAGTGAACACCTGTGTAACTACAACCCAGGTAGAGAAATAGAATATTAACACCTTAGAATTGCTCCTCCTGCCCCCATTGTGCCCCTTATAAATCATAATCTTCTCCCTCCCCACCAGGGAGGGATTTCTAATTTCTGAAATATCTGATTTCTGTAATAAACAGCGTATGTATATCCCTAAACAATATAGCATAGTTTTTTTTAAAAAAAATTATTCAAATAGAATGAGGCCAGGCGCGGTGGCTCACATCTGTAATCCCACACTTTGGGAGGCCAAGGCGAGCAGATCACCTGAGGTCAGGAGTTCGAGACCAGCCTGGCCAACATGGTGAAACCCTGTCTCTACTAAAAATACAAAAATTAGCCAGGCATGGTGGTACACACTTGTAGTCCCAGCTACTTGGGAGGCTGAGGCATGAGAATCACTTGAACCCAGGAGGCAGAGACTTCAGTGAGCTAAGATTGCACCACTGCACTCCAGCCTGGGCAACAGAGTGAGATCCGTCTCAAAAAAAAAAAAAAAAAAAGAATGAGATGGTGCTGTATTTATTTTAATCCTTTGCTCCTTTCACTCTGTATTATGTTTGTGGGATTATTTCCTGTTGTTACATGTGGCAATAATAGTGAGCTACAAATCAGAGCTATATTTGATATATCAACCTTGGATCCAGCATTCTTGTTAAATCCACTTATTAAATTAAACATATTATCTTTAGAGTATTCTAGAATGTTTACATACACAGTCACACTGCCTACAGCTAATGATAGTTTTATTTCCTTCTTTTAAAAAATACAATTTTTATTTTATTTTATATATATATATATTTTTAAGATGGAGTCTCACTCTGTTCCCCAGGCTGGAGTGCAGTGGTGTGATCTCAGCTCACAGCAAGCTCCGCCTCCTGGGTTCACGTCATTCTCCTTCCTCAGCCTCCGGAGTAGCTGGCACTACAGGCGCCCGCCACCACACCCAGCTAATTTTTTGTATTTTTAGTGGAGATGGGGTTTCACCGTGTTAGCCAGAATGGTCTCGATCTCCTGACCTCGTGATCCGCCCTCCTCAGCCTCCCAAAGTGCTGGGATTACAGGCATGAGCCACCGCGCCCGGCCTAAATAATATAATTTTTTATGTCTTTGTCTTGCCTTCTTTCACTGGCTTCGACATACAATAATATGTTAAGTGGAAGTGGTGAAATTGAGCATCCTTGCCTCATTCCTGACCTAAAGGTGAACAGTTTCAGTATTGTACCATTAATTATGACGTTTGCGATAAGTTTTTTTGCAGGTAACTTCACTATGTTAAGGAAGTTTCCTTATATTACTAGCTTGCTGGGAGGTTTTTGTTTGTTTTTGTTTTGTTTTGTTTTGTTTTGCCACAACCCTAGGATCTAAGGGATGATGGAATAATAACTACAGATATTAAGAGAAAAGACAGTGACCTATGAATCTTACACACAGGTAGAAGACCACTTACCTGTCAAGTAAAAGAAAGATGCCAAGAATAACCAAATAAGGAATGAATCTAGAGACTTCAACAAAAGGAAATATGGAAAGAAAGGGAGACAGTTACTGAGAAATGATGTTTGCATTATATATTGTTAGATTTAAATGGATGAGAATAGTGCGAAAATTTGTAATATGAGTGTTAAGTAAGAACTGTTTTATCATAAGGGAAAAACTTAATATTAGTTATAAGTCAGGAACACTGAACCGTCTTAGAAAAAATAAAACAAGGAGTTGAGAATATGTGGGAAGAGTGAGGAAGCAAAAGTGTTTTAGAGGTTTTATCTCACTGGGAGGAGGGCGCCCAAGCAGTGAACACCCCGTGGTGTGAGAGCAGGTTGTTGCCGTGTTTTGATACAACTGTAAATAAATCTAGTTTTGATTAGGAAAGCCCAGGAGTGCTTCTAATTTAACAAAGGAGGAGAAAGAAATGAATAGTAATGAGAATACGTTAGAAAAGAGGGAAAAGATAAAAATTAAGACAAATAGTAAAAATAAAACAAGATGGAAAGAAGAAAATCAAATATATCGACTGTTGCACTAAGTGTGAATGAGCTGAATATTCATAGAAAAGATAGAGACTCTCAGGTTGGACTGAAAAACCAAATTCAAATGTATAATTTTTGCAGGAAGCACATCTAAAATAAAGTGATGGTTAAAGAAATACCAGGCATACATATATTGGCATGTCTGATGAATGACCTCGGCATTTGCCTGTGGAACCACCATAGATAATATAGATTAATATAGATAATATGCTACAATATCTATATTATCTATAGTAGTTCCATAAGAAAATGCTCTGCGGTCATTTATGAATCTTCATAAAATTTTTTAAAGAAAGTTTTCCATCATAAAACAGAACCATTTAGGAAGAAAGTCCTTTTCCACATTAATCTTGTCTTAGCTCAAAGTTGCCCTCCTCTGGGAAGCTTTCTTTGAGCCCCTCTGCCTGGTTAAGATGCCCTTTCTATGTGGTCTAGCATTTTTACTAAATTGTCACATCCACGTCTCAGGACATTGTAATTATTGATTTATTTCTTTGTTTCCCCAGAATATTGTAAAGTCAACATATGTTGGTGTCCACAATACCTAGATCTATGTGCCTTATGAATGACAATCCATAAGAATTTAACAAATGAATAAAGCAAATATTTTCTGAAAGAAAAAAAGAAATACCAGGCAAATACAAAGAAAAAGCTAAAATGACAACATGAAACTGAAGGTTAAAAGTATTAAATGAGACAGAGATAATATGTAATGATAAAAGGCATACTTTAAGAAGATGTTAAACATAAATCTCTAAACACTAAACATCATGGCAGTCAAATCTATAAGGCAAAAACTATCAGAAACATGGAGAATGTGATTTTAAAAAATGCACACATAAACTGTGGTGGAAGATTCTAATCTACATCTTTCAAAATCTGACATATCTAGAAGATAAAAAGTAGCCAGGATATAGAAGTTCTGAGTATTACAATCAACCAGCTCAATTTAATAGGTGTGTATAGAACTTTGAAACCTACAAATATAGAAGATGCGTTTTTCTTATGTAAGTAACACTGAGAGATGATAGATATAGATGGATAGATATGATAGACGGATGGACAGATAGACATCTGAGAGATGATAGATATAGATGGATAGATATGATAGACGGATGGACAGATAGACATCAGTCATGCACTTGGCCACAAACAAAGCTTGAAAAATTTAAAAAAGTGAAGATTTTGCAGGGTATTTTCTGATCAATATTTCAGAATACAAGAGAATAATAATAAAAAGATGATCACTAAACTATTAACTGCTTAGAATAAAAAAAACCCTGGATCAATACATAAATCAAAATTGGAATAAAAACTATCTAGAAAGCAATGAATTCTATTTTTTGGTATGTTAAACTCATATTCAAAGGAAAAATCACAGTCTTAAATGCCTTCATTCTTAAAGAAAACTGAAATTAGAGGAATATGGAATTCATTTTAGAAAATTAAAAATGGAACAAATAATTCAGTCATGGTAATTAGTAAAAGTAAATGCCAAAATTAATAAAAGAGTCAAAAATAAATGGAAAGAATGAATTTTAAATCCCAAATCTAACTTTTTATGGTGGTAAAATATATATAATATAACATTTGTCATTTTAACCATTCATAGATGTACAGTTAAGTGGCATTAAATACATTCAGAATGTTGTATAACCATCACCACTATCTATACCCAAAACTTTTTTATGATTCTCAATAAAAACTCTGTATGCATTAAAACAATAACTCACCCTTCCTCCCTCTGCCCACTCATGGTAACCTCTATTTTACTTTCTACAGTGATACAATATTTGTTCTTCTGTGTCTGGTTAATTGTGTGTAGCATAATGTTTAAGATATATTAATGTTACACCATCTTCGCCAACATGGTGAAACCCCATCTCTACTAAAAATTCAAAAATTAGCTGGGCATGGTGGTGCACGCCTGTAGTCCCAGCTACTCAAAAGGCTGAGGCAGGAGAATCGCTTGAACCTGGGAGGTGGAGGTTGCAGTGAGCTGAGATCGCACCACTGCACTCCAGCCTGTGCCACTGCACTCCAGCCTGGCGACAGAGTGAGACTCTGTCTCAAAAAAAAAAAAAAAAAAAAAAAAAAAGATATATTCATGTTACAGCGTATATCAAAATTTCATTTCTTTTTATAGCTGAGTAATGTTCTATCTCCGTATATACCACTTTTGATTTATCTATTCATCTGCTGATGAACTCTTAGGTTACTTTTGCCTTTTGACTACTGTGAATAATGCTGCTGTGAACATGAGTGTACAAATATCTGTTGAAGTTCCTGTTTTCAATTCTCTTGCATATATACATAGGAGCAGAATTTCTGGATCATACAGTAGTTTTACGACAAATCTAAATTTTGTAAGAAAAATAGATATCCCATGCCGACCATTAGGAGCAAATGAGAGAAATCAAATGCAACAATATTAGAAATTAAGAGGATGATATAACGCCAGATACAAAAAGAGAGAAAAATAATTATAAGACAATATTACATAGAACCCTATGGCAACCAACTTGAAAATCTAGAGAAATTGTTGAATTCCTAGAAAAACATAAACTGATATCAAAAAAAGATTGAAAATTTAAATAGATCAGTTACCCAGGAAGAAACTGGAAAAGTGAAAGTAATGTAGAAATAGAAAGACATTTCTTAAATATGATGAAAAATATTTACCGGAAGTCAATGGCTAATATCGTTATTACTAAAACCATTAAACCCTCAAACTATTTCCATTAAATTAGGAAAGTACAAAGAAAGGATGCCTACCATGATCACTATTATTCAACATGTTTTAAAGGCTCAATTGCATTATTGGGGAAAAAAGAAAGTATAAGAACGAATTCTAACAGCAGAAAAAATTATCTTTACCTGCAGATAATATGATTATACATGTAGAAGAACCCAAAAGACTGTAGTAAAAATTCTACTAGAGAAGACATAAATAAGCAAATAAATAAACAAGATATTCACAGACTGTAAAAAGTACTCTGCAAGAAATAAACAGAGCAGTGATCAAGAGTAGCTAGGCAAAGGGCCTCACTCCAGACAGAGTGGCCAGGAAAGGGTTTACCCCAGGGGAGATCCTGAAGCTAGGACCCAGGCAAGGAGAGGAAGAGCTCCAAAAACGGCATTCCAGCCAGAGGGAACAGTGTGTGCCAGGGTGCGTCTGAAAAACACCAAGAAGGCCACCGGGACAGCAACTAGAAGGGAAGGGGGTGGTGTGACAGAAGGTGGGGTGGGGGCTGTAGGACAGAGTAAAAAGGTTGAACTTGACTCTAAATGCCATAATACATAGTCGGATTTATGTTTTTCTTTCTTTTCTTTTCTTTTCTTTTCTTTTCTTTTCTTTTCTTTTCTTTTCTTTCTTTCTTTCTTTCTTTCTTTCTTTCTTTCTTTCTTTTTTTTGAGATGGAGTCTCGCTCTGTCACCGAGGCTGGAGTGCAGTGGCGCGATCTCGGCTCACTGCAACCTCTACGTCCCAGGTTCAAGCGATTCTCCTGCATCAGCCTCCTGAGTAGCTGGGATTACAGATGCCTGCCACCACACCTGGCTAATTTTTGTATTTTTTGGTAGAGATGGGGTTTCACCATGTTGACCAGGCTGGTCTCGAACTCCTGACCTCAGGTGATCCACCCACCTTGGCCTCCCAAAGTACAGGCGTGAGCCACCACGCTCAACTTCATATTTATGTTTTTAAAAGAATATTATATGTGCTTTGTAGGGAGGAAGGCAAGGGGGGCTAAGGACGCCAATTATAAAGCGATTGCTATGGGACAGGGGGGAACTCACCGTGGTGTGCCTTAGGAAGTGGCAGCGGGGCGAAGAAGACACATGGGTGGAAGTGAGCTGTGTTTTGGAGCTAGACCCCGAGCGGGAGGGATGCACAAATGTTAGCCCTTTCCTGGTATATCTTCACCGACCTCTTTATTTTGAAACTCTAAATGTCACTTTGTTACAGCTACGTATCTTAGAAACTAGGTAGATAGGTTGTTGTAGGCTTTTTACTGTTTTTTGTTTTGTTTTGTTTTTTGTTTTTGTTTTTGTTTTTTAATAGGGGAGTTTAATCCATCTGCAGTAATTTTGCTCTGATCCGTGGTTTCTCTTTTTTTTCTTCCTTTCCTATTTTTTAGTTACCATACCTTCCCTGCCCCTTCCTCTTTTGCTTCCCCTTGCCTTGGTCTTTTGTTCCTGATTCCTGAAGGACTGTTGGAGTTTCCCCGCTCTCTTCTTTCGTAGCGCTCTAAGGGTTTGGAAGCTTAACGTCCTATCTCTACTCCAGGTCTAGTGTTCAGGGTCTTAAGACATTTTCAGTGCTAGCCTGTGCGTCTTTCCTTCCCCATCTTTTTTTAGTCCCCTTGTAAGCCTTTGTGATCACTTCAAATCCTTTTTAGAAATAGCTTCCAGATGAAGAAGCGAAGCTGCCTGGCGCATAGATGTGTTCAAGTCTCCCTTCTTTTCGCTCAAGGAGAATGAAGAGTGGATGGTGCCAATTCTAGCTGGAAGGAGTGAAGGACAGGGAGAGGGGCGATGAGGCAGGAGAAGACCACGCCGCCCTCCTGGGCGGGGGCTGACTCGATCCAGCTGGTTCGGGTGTGTACCATCCTCACTCTCTCCGTACTTCCAGGGCTACACTGCGCCCAGCTCTCGGCAAGACACGGGTGAGGCTCCCGGGATTTAATTCCCCCGCTCAGGTCAGCGTAGGGTCTCAGGGAAGTTCAAAGTTCGCCCACTAGAGGGCATTGGCGCCTTTCCCAGAAGACACGGCCCCGCTTGCTTTCGGGCTCTCCAGCCTCCCCGGGGGACTCCGGCGTCCGCGTAGACTGGTTCTGCGCAGGGGGCGGGGGCTGCTGGCGAAGGAGGCTGGGCGCTGCCCTCCAGGAGCTCACAGACCCTACAGCGCAGCCAGGATAGGGGAGGCCGCCGATTCTCCCACTTCAGGGCGCTCAACTGCAGGACGAAGCGTCCCCAACGCGCACACCCGCCTCTGGAGACCCGAGTGCCTGTGGGACGCCAGCCCCGCCGAAGCGCCGTCCGGGATCTGCAGCCTCACGCAAGAGCCCTACCATGGAGGACAGCGGAGGCACCTGATACCCATGGAGACCCCAGACTCCTCTTACCCCAGCTCAAAGCACTTCTCCCATTGCTGCCGCCATGCCTGAATCCCGCCTACCCATGAGAATCACTCCGTTATTACAGAAGACTCCTGTCAAATGCACACGCGTTAACCACGTGTTACCCAAGGACTACTCAGTCATCCTTTAGGACTCCGCGACACGTTAGCACAGATGGACCTGGCACTGCGGTGGGATGAGGTGGGGAGATCTTTTGGCTTCAGGTCATTGAGGATATTGTTATTACTGCAAAGACCACAGGAACAGCCATGGTTTAGTCACTTATTCCTTGCCAGGAGCTTCGTCTCATTCTCTTTTAATAAAACAATATTTGAGATCACTTTGTTATAGTGATGTCTGCTGATTTCCCCACTATAAAATGACTAGTTTCCCCTTTGTAATTAAATATTTGGGGGACATGCTCTGAGACTGTGACATCTTCTGTTTCTTCTCAAACTCCTCCCCTCCCTCCTCCCCTCTCCCCTCCCCCTCATCCTCACATTTCTCGATCTCCTCTCTCTGCCTCTGGAGCACCGCTACATGCTGGCATTGATGGTTTGGGCACTTGGCTCACCTCAACCTCGGCTACCTTCCTCTCCCTCTCCCCTCGTCGGCTCTTCCTTGGTAGCTTCTTTTCTGTTGAATTCCCACATCCTTCGAACTCTGCAGGTAGAATCCCTTTCATTTTCCCGGGAATGACCAAGCCTCCAGCCTGAATTACTTCAACTTCCTGTATTCTACAATATCTCCAAACATCTCCAATTCCACACTCATCCTCTCTTCCTTCCATCCTGTCTCAGACAAAGAGGAGGCCAGCTGGAGTTCTGGAAGCAGCTGATTTTGATCCCAATGCCACCACTTATTAGCTATAAGGCAAGATTTCTCTCTCTCTTTAGAACATCAATTAACATAAGGATATTTGAATAGAAATACTCATTGTTAAGGATTATAAGAATTAGTATCAATGTGTGACCAGATTCCTGAGAGAGCTCTGACATGCAATGCTCAGTAAGCGATAGCTGTTATTATTTTCATAGTTTCGGTCCCTGTGCCCTCTAAAAACTTCTTCATGCTTCATGCATTACCCCTCCTCTCTCCTGTGGCTTCAGCCTCTCACTCTCAATTGGTTTATTCTCTCAGCTTTTCAACAAGATCAAATCTCTCCTATCTTCAAAAACAAGCAAACAACAAAACCAAAAACTCTTCTGCAAAGAAACCCACCGGCTCCCTCAAGTGCATTCTTCCCTTGTCATGAAAAGAGAACCTCCACAGGAGACATTTATGCTCTAACCAATGCCTGGTTCCTGAAGCTTCCTAATTCCTGTAGGAATCTCTCTTCTAGTTTCTTGAATTAGTGGATTGTGTTATTTCATCAATTTTGGAAAATTCTCAGCATTATCTCTTCAAATATTACCTCTGCTCCATTCTCTCTCTCCTCTCTTCTGGAACTCCAATTAAACGTATATTGGATTCTCTCCCTGTGTCTTCTATTTTATTTATCTTCTCACCTGTATTTTCCATCTTTATGCCTCTCCGGACTTCATTCTGGATAGTTTCTTCTGACTTATCTTCCTTTCCACCAATTATTTGCTATTAACTCTTCTACAGAGTTTTTATTGAGTTATCCTACTTTTCAGTTCTATAATATCAAATGGTTCTTTTTTTTTTTTTTTGAGACGGAGTCTCGCTCTGTCGCCCAGGCTGGAGTGCAGTGGCCGGATCTCAGCTCACTACAAGCTCCGCCTCCCGGGTTTACGCCATTCTCCTGCCTCAGCCTCCCGAGTAGCTGGGATTACAGGCGCCCGCCACCTCGCCCGGCTAGTTTTTTTGTATTTTTTTAGTAGAGACGGGGTTTCATCGTGTTCACCAGGATGGTCTCGATCTCCTGACCTCGTGATCCGCCCGTCTCGGCCTCCCAAAGTGCTGGGATTACAGGCTTGAGCCACCGTGCCCAGCCCAAATGGTTCTTTTTAAAATCTTCAACGTTGCTTTCAAAATTTTTATATCCTTACATAAAATTTTAAATTCAATGTTTATCTCCATGAACACAGTAAGCATGGTTTCATTACAGGTTGTATCTAGTTATTCTAATATCTGGGATCTGGCAGGTCTGTTTCTATGGTCCACAGTTTCTATTGATTCTGACTTGCATTGTTTTGTCTCATGTAGGTCGTGTGCCTCTGTGCTTTCTGGACAATTTATTTGAAATGGCTCTTTTGAGAGTTAATTTGAAATCTAGGATCTTCTTCCAAAGAGGATCTTTTTTTTTTTTTTTCCTTTTTTCCAACACCTGAGGGAACTAGCAGTCCAGGAACAAAGCTTGAGGCTGTTCTATATGTCCACAGGGCCAGTACCCACCCCTATTTCCAGATGCAGCCCTTTGGGGCCACTGCTCAGAGCACATAGTGGGCTTATACTAAGTTTCCTCCTTTACTAACAGTAGACACCAACTGTTCCTCCAGCTCTAGGGAGTCCCCCAAAAGTACTGCTCACCTTGCTCACCTCATATGGTTCTGAGGATTGGCAGACAGCCCAGGGTAATCATATCAGTGGGGTACAAGTGACTTGCACATCTCCAGGACACTATGTAATGCAATATGACCCCTCACACTCACCCAAGGACCTTGGTGTGTCAGCTGCCTTCTCCCAGGAAGTGAACACATCCCAGGTAACCAGTTTAGGCTCTTACCCCTCCCTGTTCTGCTCTATTAATGAGACCTTCAATGTTATTAAGAAGATAGTTTGATTCTCCTCTAACTTTTGTAGCTGCCTTTAGAAGTAATGGTGATTTATCCCTTAGTCTACCATTACTGGAAACAGTTGGCAGGGAATCTCTAATGCCCCTTGGTACCATTCTTTCCTGGCTGAACTTAGATCCTTCCTTTTATTCACCCACAGTTGGGTTTTATAAGGGGACTAAATAATGCATTATAATACAGAGAGCAATTTATAACCAGCAACTACGTATGGCCTATGACCTAGCCCATGCCACTGGGCCCAGCTTCGAGGCCATCTTCCTGCGTCCATGACCATCCACTCATGTATGCAGGCATCTCTGGTGAGTGCTGGGCTTCCCAGTGGTAATCAGATATGGATTTGGTCCCAAGGTCTCTATAAGTGGGTGGACAGATTCCTCTTTGAGTAGACCTCTCTGATGTGAGCCACCTGGAAAAGGCCTGTTCTTAGGTCATTACATTAACTCAAACATGATGCCTCTTTGTTAAGCCTAATCTGATTCTCCTGTGACAGACAGGGTCTCTCCCTGCCTTGTCTCACGTGGCCATTTTTCCCACTCCACCATATAGAATCGAGATGTTATGTACATATCATGTCTTTCCTTTTGAGATGGTAGTTGTTTTTTGTTTCGTTTTGTTTGCCTGGGTTGAAGAGGTTTGTTTCATTTGTTTGCCTGGGTGGAAGGGGTTTGAATTATTCCAATTTCTGTACCCACGGCATATAATTATTCTTGGGTTGCACAAAGCCATTTCATTATTGTATTGACTGACTTCTCTTTTATCTCTAGTCCCTATTCTCATTCCCCTTCCTCCACAGGTAGCTATTTTACCATGTTAATGGGCAACTTTATTTGAATGTGTTCTTGCAAATGTGTACTGTTGATTTATGTGCATACATTAAAAAAATCTGTTTGAAAGGTACCGTGTGATAGGTCTTATTCTGTTTCCTCCTTTTTATATTTTTATCATCCAACTACGTTGCGGTGTGACATCTAACTCAAGGCGTCTAGTCTCTGCATAATACCCCAGGGAAGTTCTCATGCAGACCCACAGGGAGCACATATAAAGATGTTACCACTGCTTGTTTTTTATGGTGGCAGGGAGTTCAAGGTCACCTGAGTGCCCACTGCGGGGAGAATGGAGTGGTAAAATGTAGCAAGGTGCCCATGATGGAGTATTATGCAGAACTGAGCTCTGTCTCCTACCTGCTCATGAGATGGGGAATTCCTTAGATGGAGGAACAAGGCTCAGATGCTGAACAGCCAAACAGAATAACTATGTCCCCTACGCCCCTCCTCTCCCATACATGTCTATACCCGCTGAACTATGTGGGGACTGTTTGGATAAACAAGAACTTGAACTTGGTTAATAGTCACAGTTCAGAGATAACTGATACCCCAGGCGTCTCTGATAAAAGCCATTGTAAGAAGAAATAATGTGGCACCAAAGAGAACACTTACTTTACTGGACAAAGGTATCTCCTGCTACAATCCACATTCATCTTCCCACTCTTAGGGCCTAAGTGACTTCGGGATTTCAGAAACTCTGGGAGGCTGATCCTCAACCCGGCCTACCACAGCAGCAGGAATGTGCTTTGGGAAGACGATCGTCTGGGTGGAGGGCATAGGAGAAAGGTAGAAACCTGCAGAGCTCAAAGAAACTTCCTGTGTACCCCCCACCACCCTCCAGGGGTAAAAGAGCTGCTTCCCTCCCTCTTGGCATAAGCATCTTTCCCTGCGGAGACTGGCAGAGATCTGAAACTGTGCAGGAACAGCCGTGGAGGCCGCTGTCTGTAGAGACCCAGGCTCAGAGACCCAGCTCAGCCAGCAGTAGGAGGGGCCCCCATGGCGATGGCGATGCTCCAGGCCACCTGAGGGCAAGAGGGCTCCACCCAGCCAGCTGCAGCTTCTCTGGGAGCTGTGGAGGGCAGCAGGCATGGGATAAGTGCCAAGCTGTCAGCATGAGCAATACCTTTGCACCTGACCAGCAACCCACTGCCAGAGCAGCCGCGAGGACTGATTCTTGGGCCAGTGAGATTCCAGAGTCTCCCTCAGTGTAGGTGCTGAAGGGAGACTCTGCAAGACCCTAAGAGCCTCTGTGATCAGGTGGGGGCTAAGAGGCATTAAAATGTGCATGCTCCTGTGAATCAGACTGGACTTGTAGTTTCAGGCCGCGGAGTCCTGGTGTGCCGGCACCATGGTACACACTGCTCCCAAGTGTCAGCTTTATGCCTGAGCAGAGCAGAGGGGTGTGACTGAAGGCACAAGGGCAAAATGCCATTATTGAGGCGCCTCCTCCTGCCCCTGGAAGCACTTACCTGACTGGTGAGTCCACCTGTCTACCCATTGGATCGCCATTATGCCCCGGGCAGAATAGAAGGGCAGTGGTTCCCTGCCTGTGATGGGTCCCTGGGCTCTTCTCCTCAGGGCAAGTGGTCCTGCCCTGCTGGAATTGTGTCTTACCAAGGGCAGAGGTACCAGCAGCAGGTACCTGTGGAAGAGACAGAGAAAGCAGTTGTCTCTTTAATATGATCCTTGCTAAGTTCTCTCATCCTCACAAAACAGATGGTGAGGAAGAA
Organism: Macaca nemestrina; assembly: GCF_043159975.1. Classification (NCBI taxonomy): domain Eukaryota; kingdom Metazoa; phylum Chordata; class Mammalia; order Primates; family Cercopithecidae; genus Macaca; species Macaca nemestrina. The sequence continues at coordinate 97,565,895 of NC_092126.1, read as the reverse complement.
CAGGGAGGACCCTAAGGAACTGATCTTACTCGGCATGCTGGAGCAGCCGGTCACTGAGTCTGGGATTCTTCCTGTGGAGTGTGGAGTGGCTGTGATTCACCAAGGCGACTAGCAGTGCATGGAGCTGGGCAGGGCAGTCAAGGCCTTGGCCGTTGATATAGGTGTTCGAGGCACGGTTGGCCTGTTCATCCGCTCCCAGCTGCAGTGGGTGTGTGTGATGATGCGTTCCACCCACCAAAGGCCCCAAGCTTCCTCACCACCTTCTGCTGGCACCGTCTGCAGCCTCTGGCAGCACAGATAGTCTTCCTGGAGTAGGGGGCTTGGGGAGTAGGTGCCCCAGGATGCAGTGATGGAGAGTTCCAGAGGCTCAGGTCTGGGGTGGGCTGCAGGATGTGGCTGTTCAGGCTGAGCTGTCCTTCTGTCCTTAGCCTGCACCTTTCTTTTTGGCCCCACCATAGACCTTTGAGCATGCCTCCAGATGGACAGGCTGAAGTGCCCTTGACCCACACTTTGACTTTCTGTCCCTGCAACCATGTCCTTGTTTTCTGGGACTGGTCAGCTCCTGGTATGACTTCAGGACCTGTCCACGAGTCTGTCACCTCACTGTGTGGAGGTGGCTTCAGACCTCTCTGGAAAGTCAAAAATGGAGACAGAGACACTCTTTTGACAGGTTTGGGTGGTCCAAAGGATGAGCTGCTGTGGAGAGGTGGAGGGAGTAAGGGCGGGCCAGGGGGAGCGGGCACCTGGGCGAGTCTTTCCAGTTCTCACTGCTGTGATTGCTACGAGGATGTGTATGAAGCAGGGTTTGTGATGGGCCAAGTCTGCACAGGGCCCACCATCCATAACGTGCTTGTATGCCTGCATTCTTTTGGTTCTTTTTGAAAACATTGCTAACAGGTCAAAACCCAAAAGCGACCACAGCCACGTCTGACTTCTGGGTACAGATGCTGGGTGGGTAGAAGACCCTTCTGCTCCTCTCTGTGGAGTTGAGTAACCCGCCTGCACATGAGGTGGCTGAAGGCTTCTTATCTTTTCTTGAGTTTTTAATATAAACTTTTTTATTGAAGCATAACATAAATATAGAGAAGTGCACAAATCATGAGTTCAGTGGCTTTTCCAAAATCACAAGTGTAACTGGCATCTAATCAAGAAATCGAACTTTGCTAGAACACCAGAAGCCCCCTAATGCTCCCACCCAGTCTCTCCCCCATTATGCTAACCACTCACCTGACTTCTAATACCTTAGGTTTCTTTTGCCAGTTTGGAACTTTATGGAAATAGAATCATCTGATACGACTGAAGGACTTTTAAGAACAGAAATATCAAATACTCAATATTGACAACTTTGCTTTGGGATGATATAATAACTGATCATCATCCTCACACACATAGTAAAGCCTGTTGAGCAAGCAAATGTCTTTTGCATGTGTTTGTTTTGTTTTGTTTTCCAGACGTTAGAGGTGACAATCCGCAGAAAGGAGCCAAGTGTCCCCTCTGGGTCAGGGCAGAAACCGAGCAAAGGGAGCTTCTGCAGAATGTGTTTGCAAGTAAGGCACCGCTTGAGCAGATTCAGACACTCCAGGCCAGATGGGAGGGGAAACCTTGGGCAGAGCATTGAACTTCCCCTCAGAATGTAGGACAGGGGCTGAGTCAACTCCATGTACTTTCAAAAGATAGGGTGACTTCCAGTAATATCGGAATTACAAACTAGATAAGTACATTTCACTGGAAAATATACAAAGAACTAGTCATCCCCATGGACATATGGTCGTCCCTATTTGACATTAACTGGCTGGTTATTCCTGCATGATTTATACCTGCATGAGTCAGATTATGTGACTGAATCAAACGAAGCATGCGTAAGTCTGGAAAAAGAGAGGAAAGGGAAGAGGCTCCAGCCAGAGATATCAGAAGAGACCAGAAAATAAATAAAATCCCTTCTGGTAAGAGATTGCCATGCTACTCTTTATTCTGAAAAGTTGCTACTAGATGCAGAGGTGCTACAGGGGGCATCGAGAGGGTTTCCAGGACCAGTCCTGGGCAGGTGACAGACCAAATCTTAAAAGAAAAGTGAACTCCTTTGCCCTCCAGTAGCAGCAATAGCTGAAATCAGAAGGGCACCCAGCTGAGCCTCGCGGGGGAAGCAGGACGCCAACTTGTCAAGAGGACCCACCCTTTCAACAGTCACCGCAGGTAAGTATAAGGCGGTTCCGGACAAGATTGCCCAGTAGAATCACCACAGGAGATTTCATATTTCACTTTGTTTAGTGTGGTGAAATATACATGACATAAAATTGACCACTTTTACCACTGTTAGGTATACAGTTCATTGGCATTAAATACATCGCCATTGCTGTGCAATCATCACCACTGTCCGTCTTTGGAGCTCTTCCATCTTCCCAGACTGAAACTCTGTACATTAGGCCACAATTCATTCCCTTCTACTCAGCCCCCTGGCAACCACCATTCTGTTTTATTTCTCTATGAATTTGACTACTCTGGGTACCCTGTATAAATGGGATAATACAGTATTTGTCCTTTAGTGTCTGCAGGGGAAGTTTTAAAAGCATGAATGCCCAAGCCCAACCCCAAGCTAATTAAATCAGAATTTCTGGGGGAGGAGCCCAAATAATTGTTGTTATTTTTAAAAGCTCCTCGGTGATTCTAATGGGCACCCGTGGGTTGGAAGATCTAAATCAGATTTGCATTCAAGAACCCCTCCCCTATGACAAACACACCTAAGCACCTGCTGGCTGATTCCCCAGATTCCTTTAGCTGTGGGTAAAGCTAAGGGTTCTCCTTCTTCAACTGGAGACGAGAGGCTTAAAATGACTTATTCGGGTATCACAGCGACTGAAACTCATCTGCTAAAGATTAATCTACCAGTCAACAAGGGTAAGTGATTATTATCAGACACTGTCTCCTTCTGGAAACTGGGAGGGCTCAGAATAGCAGATGGTAAATGACTGCTGATTTGGGAGATGGGGAGAGACAGACACATTGGGACCCATGGCCGCTTTTTTGGGAGTGGTGATAAAGGTTAGTCCTGTTTACCTTTAGTAACCTTGTGGACAAAATAGGAGTTGGGAGGAATTTACGACCAAGACATCTGTGGATTTGCCTTGTTCATTGAAATGTGGCCACTCAGACATATGGTTCCCATCAACTGTATTTTTGCATGATTCTTGAATTCCGCCCACCCCCCCACTTTTTTCATTTAACTGCACTGACTTCATTACAAAGGAACTTCACTTACATGGGTTCTAATTGAGGCATGACCAGTGCCTTACTCAAGCAAGAGCTCCTTCTGTTCCTTGTTTCTGCAGAATTAGAAATATATAGAGAATGATCAGATAGATAGATGATAGGTAGATAGATAGGTAGGTAGATAGGTAGGTAGATAAACAGATAAAGAGACAGACAAATGTATACAAAATGACAAAATGATAAGAAAGATCTACACCAAATCAGGATAATTGGTTCTCCCAGTGGAGGAAGGGAGATATGGGAATGGGATCAGAAGAATTTGAATGTTTTATTTACTTAGTTTTTTAAAACCCTGGAAACAAGCAGGACAAAATATTAACACTTGTTCACTCTGAGTTGGCATTTGTTGTGTTATATTTACTCTTTTTACTTGTCTTTGTGCTTTTTGGTATCTTTAAAAGTTGTCAGTATTATATATATAAGTATATAAATAATTATACACACAAATATACATGTATAAATAAATACTTTGGCCAGGTACTGTGGCTCATGCCTGTAATCTCAGCACTTTGGAAGGCTGAGGCAGGCAGATTGTTTTAGCCCAGGAGTTTGAGACCAGCTTGAGCAACATGGTAAAGCCCCATCTCTACAAAATATACAAAAGTCTGTAGTGTGTGATGGCACATGCCTGTGGTCCCAGCTACTCCAGAGGCTGAAGTGGGAGGATCGCTTGAGCCCAGGAGGTCGAGGCTGCAGTGAGCCATGATTGGGCCACTGCATTCCAGCCTGGGTGACAAAGTAAGATCCTGTCTCAAAAAAAAAAAAAAAAGCAAAAGTAAAGAAATACTTCGATGACTGAGAAGGGCTCTTACAAAGAGTTTCATGTTAATAATTTTACCATAAAATAAAATTAATAAAGTTTTAGAACATTTGAAAAATACAAAAAAGTGGAGACAGATATCTTTAAAATTTTTCTTTTATGAAAGTTTTATACATACAAAAAATTATATTAAATAGTAGTAAAATGGCAATAAAAAATAATGACCAGAAAAGCAAAAAAAAAAAAAAAAAAAAGTGGAGACAGAAATCACCACATTTTGTTGTCTTCATACCCCAGTTTTTTCTCCATGCATTAAATAATCATGTCATTGATTTCAAGTTTTCACATAGTCTCTGACAATTACAAAAGTAATACTTATTCATTGCAAAATGCAGAAAAAGATGGATAAGGAAAGATACGTGACCCCATTGCCTTACTACCTGGAATGCCCCACTACAGTTCATCATGGCAAAAAACAAAATCAGATTCTGGCTAGGAAGACAATTACCGAATGTTATGATTTGAATGTGTCCCCTCCAAAATTCAGCTGTTGCCAATGTGATAGTATTAAGAGATGAGGCCTTCAAGAGGTGACTAGACCATGACACTCCTTGTGAATGGGATTAAGAATCCTTATAAAGGTGCTTGACAGACGAACCTGGTTCTCTCTTGCACTTCTGCTTTTCCACCATGTGGGGGCATGAGGTTTCTTCCCTTTTGTCCCTCCACCTTCTGCCTGCATCACATGGCAGTGCCTTGATCTTGGACTTCCCAGCCCAAAGAACTGTAAGAAATAAATTTCCGTTCTTTATAAATTACCCAGTCTCAGGCATTCTGTTATAGCAGCACAAAACAGAACAAAACACTGAAAATATTAAAAAATAACACATGCCATCAATGGAGGTTATCAGGGTCTTTGCTTTTATTGAGCTCCTCCTTTGTTTTTTATGCAATGGAGTGACTCACACATTCAGTCAGATATTGCATGACTGATCCCTAATGCGAATTTAATCTTGGATTAAATGTCACTTTCTTAGACATCTTCTCTGATAATTCAATCTGAAAGAGCTACTCACTATTTCAATAACCTTAATTTAAGTGTTTTTTTGGCAGGGAGGAGGGAGTTTGCCATTATTATTTATCATTCTCTATTATTTTTCTTTTTTAATTGTGTATTTATTTGTTTCTTCCCTGTCCTTTTCATTATTGTATCCTTGTGGCCTAGAAAAATGTCTGGAATTTGGAAGTTTTTTTATTGAATGAATAAATAAATCAAATATCTTTTAGTAATCATGACTACTTAGGATTATGGAAGTGTCTTTCTTTAACTACCACCGGACACGAGCCTAAGAAAACAACCTGGTGAAACACGCGGATTTCAGCCACACCTCTCCGCCTCCTCTGGATTTCAGCCACACCTCTCCGCTTCCTCTGGATTTCAGTCACACCTCTCTGCCTCCTCTGGATTTCAGCCACACATCTCTACCTCCTCTGGATTTCAGCCACACCTCTCTATCGCCTCTGGATTTCAGTCACACCTCTCTACCTCCCCTGGATTTCCGCCACACATCTCTACCTCCTCTGAATTTCAGAAACACCTCTCTACCGCCTCTGGATTTCCGTCACACATCTCTACCTCCTCTGAATTTCAGACACACCTCTCTACCGCCTCTGGATTTCAGCCACACATCTCTATCGCCTCTGGATTTCAGTCACACCTCTCTGCCTCCTCTGGATTTCAGCCACACATCTCTACCTCCTCTGGATTTCAGCCACACCTCTCTATCGCCTCTGGATTTCAGTCACACCTCTCTGTCTCCTGTGGATTTCAGCCACACCTCTCTACCACCTCTGTACCTACACACCTCTCTGCCTCCTCTGGATTTCAGCCACACCTCTCTGCCTCCTCTGGATTTCAGCCACACCTCTCTACCTCCTCTGTACCTACACACCTCTCTGCCTCCTCTGGATTTCAGCCACACCTCTCTACCACCTCTGTACCTACACACTCTCTACCGCCTCTGGATTTCAGCCACACCTCTCTGCCTCCTCTGGATTTCAGTCACACCTCTCTGCCTCCTCTGGATTTCAGCCACACCTCTCTACCTCCTCTGGATTTCAGCCACACCTCTCTACCTCCTCTGGATTTCAGCCACACCTCTCTACCTCCTCTGGATTTCAGTCACACCTCTCTGCCTCCTCTGGATTTCAGCCACACCTCTCTACCTCCTCTGGATTTCAGCCACACCTCTCTGCCTCCTCTGGATTTCAGCCACACCTCTCTACCTCCTCTGGATTCCAGTCACACCTCTCTACCTCCTCTGGATTTCAGTCACACCTCTCTACCTCCTCTGTACCTACACACCTCTCTACCTCCTCTGGATTTCAGCCACACCTCTCTACCTCCTCTGGATTCCAGTCACACCTCTCTACCTCCTCTGGATTTCAGCCACACCTCTCTACCTCCTCTGTACCTACACACCTCTCTACCTCCTCTGGATTTCAGCCACACCTCTCTGCCTCCTCTGGATTTCAGTCACACCTCTCTACCTCCTCTGGATTTCAGTCACACCTCTCTACCTCCTCTGGATTTCAGCCACACCTCTCTACCTCCTCTGTACCTACACACCTCTCTACCTCCTCTGGATTTCAGCCACACCTCTCTGCCTCCTCTGGATTTCAGTCACACCTCTCTACCGCCTCTGGATTTCAGTCACACCTCTCTACCTCCTCCGGATTTCAGTCACACCTCTCTACCTCCTCTGTACCTACACACCTCTCTACCTCCTCTGGATTTCAGTCACACCTCTCTACCTCCTCTGTACCTACACACCTCTCTGTCTCCTCTGGATTTCAGCCACACCTCTCTGCCTCCTCTGGATTTCAGCCACACCTCTCTATCACCTGTGTACCTTACACACCTCTCTGCCTCCTCTGGATTTCAGCCACACCTCTCTGCCACCTCTGTACCTACACACCTCTCTGCCTCCTCTGGATTTCAGTCACACCTCTCTACCTCCTCTGGATTTCAGCCACACCTCTCTACCTCCTCTGGATTTCAGCCACACCTCTCTACCTCCTCTGGATTTCAGCCACACCTCTCTACTTCCTCTGGATTTCAGCCACACCTCTCTACCTCCTCTGGATTTCAGCCACACCTCTCTGCCTCCTCTGGATTTCAGCCACACCTCTCTGCCTCCTCTGGATTTCAGCCACACCTCTCTGCCTCCTCTGGATTTCAGCCACACCTCTCTGCCTCCTCTGGATTTCAGCCACACCTCTCTGCCTCCTCTGGATTTCAGCCACACCTCTCTGCCTCCTCTGGATTTCAGCCACACCTCTCTGCCTCCTCTGGATTTCAGCCACACATCTCTGCCTCCTCTGGATTTCAGCCACACCTCTCTACCTCCTCTGGATTTCAGTCAGACCTCTCTACCGCCTCTGGATTTCAGTCACACCTCTCTGCCTCCTTTGGATTTCAGCCACACCTCTCTGCCTCCTCTGGATTTCAGCCACACATCTCTATCGCCTCTGGATTTCAGCCACACCTCTCTACCTCCTCTGGATTTCAGCCACACCTCTCTACCTCCTCTGGATTTCAGTCACACCTCTCTACCTCCTCTGGATTTCAGCTACACCTCTCTGCCTCCTCTGGATTTCAGCCACACCTCTCTACCTCCTCTGTACCTACACACATCTCTACCTCCTCTGGATTTCAGCCACACCTCTCTGTCTCCTCTGGATTTCAGCCACACCTCTCTGCCTCCTCTGGATTTCAGCCACACCTCTCTACCTCCTCTGGATTTCAGCCACACCTCTCTACCTCCTCTGGATTTCAGCCACACCTCTCTGCCTCCTCTGGATTTCAGCCACACCTCTCTGCCTCCTCTGGATTTCAGCCACACCTCTCTACCTCCTCTGGATTTCAGTCACACCTCTCTACCTCCTCTGTACCTACACACATCTCTACCTCCTCTGGATTTCAGCCACACCTCTCTGCCTCCTCTGGATTTCAGCCACACCTCTCTGCCTCCTCTGGATTTCAGCCACACCTCTCTACCTCCTCTGGATTTCAGCCACACCTCTCTGCCTCCTCTGGATTTCAGCCACACCTCTCTACCTCCTCTGGATTTCAGTCACACCTCTCTACCTCCTCTGTACCTACACACCTCTCTACCTCCTCTGGATTTCAGCCACACCTCTCTGTCTCCTCTGGATTTTGGCCACACCTCTCTACCACCTCTGTAGCAGCAATTCTATGTCTCTGTGTCAATGAAAACCACTTGCCGCAGCCAGTGAAGAGAGAGAGAAGGGCAGAGAGAGTGTTTAAAGAAATAGCTGAAAACATCCCAAATTTGATAATAGACATGAATATAAATATCCAAGAAGTTCAACAAGTAGGATGAACTCAGAGATCCACGGTAAAGTATATTATAATCAAACCATCAAAAGCCAAAGTCAAAGTGAGACTCTTGAAAGCAGCAAGAGAAAAGCACTTTGTCATATACAAGGGATCCTCAATAAGATTACTAGCAGATTTATCATCAGAAACTTTGGAGACCAGAAGGCAGGGGGCTGATATATTCAAAGTTCTAAAAGAAAAAAGAAAACTTGTCAACCAAGAATCCTACGGCCCACAAAATTGTTTGACTTTTATGTTTATGAACCATCTATAGTTCCCTTGGTGTGAATAGCCACTTTCTGTCCTTTGTCCATTTTTCTCTTGAGGTGTTTATTTATTTATTATTTTTTTCTGAGACAGAGTCTTGCTGTGTCACCCAGGCTGGAGTGCAGGAGTGCAATCTCTGCTCATTGCAACCTCTGCCTCCTGGGTTCAAGCAATTCTCCTGCCTCAGCCTCCCAAGTAGCTGGGATTACAGGCATGCACCACCATGCTTGGCTAATTTTTGTATTTTTAGTAAAGATGGGGTTTCCCTGTTTTGGCCATGCTGGTCTCGAACGCCTGATCTCTTAATGTGCCCACCTCGGCCTCCCAAAGTGCTGGGGTTACAGGTGTGAGCCATGGCGTCTGGCCATATTTTTAACTTTTTTTCTTTGTAAGTGCTTTCTATGTTGTAAGGAGACTGACACTTTCTTACATATGGGGCGCACTTTTAGTTTGTTTTTCTTTTGAAATTTTTAAACTGTAATTTTAATAAATACATAATGTTTAATTTTTATTAAAAAAACCACTTAAAATTTTTAATGTAATTAAATATGTTACTGTTTTTCTTTATGACTCTTGCTTTGGTGTCATTCAAAGAAATACTTAAACAACTTCAGGATCATAGACATTTAGCAAGGACTGCTAGTAATAACAATAGGAAAATTATTCATAATCACCATCATTGTTCACTATGTATCAGACACTTTATATTTATTATTCCATTTAATTCTCGTAACAAATCTATGAAGTAATTGTTATTCCCATTCTACAGATCAGGAAGCCGAGACTCAAGAAGATGAAGTAAATTCCCCACAGTCATGATTATGGGGTTGGAGGTGAATGTCAGTAGTTTTGCATAAACTTCAGGCTTTGTCGGATGAGCAGACCCGGGTCCACGTCCTGGCTCTGCAGTGCCAGCTGGCAGATGCACCACTTTGTGCATGTCCCCACACTGCTCTGAACCTTCATTTCACCTGTAAAATTTCACCTAATAACACCTCCTCATAGAGTTGTTGAGGAATTCAAATGAGAGAAAAGTAGGTACTGTGTCAAGCACCGAGAGAAAAGTCAGCCTGAAAGAGTCAGCCCCATTCCTCTTTGCTGGAGCTCCTTCACTCTCTTCGTCTCCTCTCTGTAAGGGTAGGGTGCTGCGGCAGAGGGGCTGGTGAAAGAAACGCTGAATCAGCATCTGTGAAACTGATGTCCGCAGTGAGGTGCAGAGATTGAAATGCTGGGCCTAGCCAATTTAAGTAAGGAGCAGAGCAAGGTGGCTGCAGCGGTCCCACCCTGGGGGGCCCTCTTAAAGCGGTCCCACCCTGGGGCATGGCTCAGGTGTCTGCAACAAGACCTATCCCTTTCTGTGTGTGGTAGGCAGGGGTAGGGCTCAACAGCATGATCTCTCTGTGGTTCAGAGGCGGCCACTCCCACCTGTGAGGATGCTGGTCGTGTGCGTGTGAGGTTGCTGCTTATCTGCCAGCCTTCGCCCTGTTGGCCCCGACACACACACTAAAGCCATGGGCACTCTCGAGGGACACCTGCTGCCAGCAATGTTCTTCCTCCTCTACTCATTCTACTATTTGGTGCTGGTGTCTCTGGCCCTGCTATGGAAACAGAGGCTCCTCAAACTCCCTCTGCCCCCCAGGGAGAAGTTAGGACACAGATGGTGGCAACTGGTGCCACTAGAAGGTGTGGTGAAGGTGGTCATCACCCTGGCTGGCATCTTACCCATGTTATTCTACCCGTCTGGAGTAAATCAGCTGATGATGGTAGACTGGGAGGATCCGCGGTGGGCATTTGTGTTCAAGGACAGCCAGCAGCACATCACCATGTATGGGTTCTTTATGCTCAGTGGCGTGGTGGACTTCGTAAGCCAGTCATGTCAGGTGTGGCAGAATATGAAGCTGGAGCAAGCAGTCGAGACCCTGGGCTCCTATGTGCTGGCACTACTGATGGCAGCCCACATTGAGAACAAGGGCACCCTGGAGATCCATGTGTACGAGCTCTTCAGCGTGCCCACCTTCCTGGTCTCCCTGGTGCTCACCTTCAAGGTCTAGGTCCCTGTCCAGCCCCAACTCTGGGTGCTTAAGACCTGGACGGGGCTGGTGCTCAGCAACTGGATGCTGCAGCTGTGTGTGCTGATGTTTGTGCCTCCCTCCGGACAGCCCTGCAAGTGGAGAACCCCACGGACCTTGCCTTCCTCACTCTCTTCTCCTGACACCTGGGCTTGGGGGCTGCCGTGCTGGTTGCTGTTTATGGCCTCTGCAGCCTCTGGCACCGTCACTGCTCCTCCTGGACAGCGTTCCCAGGGCCCAGGTACCAGCCGTGCCTCACCAATTCCAGTAGCGAAGAGTTTGAGAAGCTCAGGGCAGAGGCCGTGCTGCTGGATGGAAGCGTCTAGCTACAGAAACTGTCCTTGTTCTATGCCTTTTGTAAGGAGAGTTTCAAGGGCGCCCATGGCATGCATAGCATGGAAACGTCCTGGAATTCACAGGCTGGTTTCCGTCTCAGTAGCCATCTTCCTTATTCCCAAATAAACCTGCTAGTTCCTGAGGCAACTTCTCATCCATCACTCTCTTCTCTCCAGGTCTGTTTCTTTTCTGTATCATTATTCTGGCCAAGCACTACATGAAATGAGAACAGTAGTGCTTTTTTCTGACAGTTTTCAGGATCCAAGAGGAGGAAATGAATTGAGGAAGTAGACGGAGAGGAAAGAGGGCTCGTGGACACTGTATATCTTAGGTGGTGCAGGACTACTGTATGCACGGGGATGCCTGCAAATGAAGTCTCAATGTGTGAAAGAGAGGAGCTCCGTTTTTCCATAATGCAGAAGTCTTCTGTTTTCTTAATTTCTCTGTTTTTTATTCACTCTCAGTATGGCAGTATGAGGAACTTTTGTGTTTTTTGTTTTGTTTGTTTATTTGTTTTTGAGATGGAGTCTCACTCCGTCCCCCAGGCTGGAGTGCAATGGCTCAGTCTCCGCTCACTGCAACCTCCGTCTCCTGGGTTCAAGCAATTCTCCTGCCTCAGCCTCCCGAGTAGCTGGGACTACAGGCGCCTGCCACCACGCCCAGCTAATTTTTGCATTTTTAGTAGAGACAGGGTTTCAACACCTTGGCCAGGCTGGTCTCAAACTCCTGACCTCAGGCGATCTGCCCACCTCGGCCTCCCAAAGTGCTGGGATTACAGGCATGAGCCACCGCACCTGGCCATTTTTTGTTTTTTAAACCTAAACTAAATGAGGCCACTTCTGCCTTATGAGAGAGGAAGGAATGAGAAGGTTGGGCATTTGGGGGTGTGTGGTTGGCAATCAATTTAGCAGGGGGTCAAGACTAGGGAGAAAGGAGGCCAGGGAGGAATTCCAAAGATGCTTGTCAAAAATGAAGGTGATTTAAATATAATGTTAAATTGTGTTTTTCTGTGATACAAAACAACTCTGTTGTTCCAACTCATTCAGTAAAGTCTATTACATGTGTACACGTTTCATGTGAGTGATTCAGAGGGGAAGCCAGAGAAAGAGCCCAGATCTCAATTGGTAGGAAAAGAACGGGGTGAAAGAACTGCCATGAAATGGGGTGCAAGTGATCTCAGTGGTTCTGAAGACACAGGAACTCAGAGCTGAGAGAGAATCTGAGGGTGTCAGTACCCTGGAATGTGCAGGAATATTTTCAACCAATCATTGGTCTTCTCTCAGGATGAGGTGCTAATAAATTCACATATTCGGTGAAATATATGAAAGCAAATTATATAAAATTACATATCTCTGGGTACAGTTAGAAAGCCATTGCTTCTAATAGTATGAGTCAGCTTAAGTGAGATGGACACACCCAGCATTTAGAAATCTGAAGAGGCAAAAAGAAAAGAGATGGCTGGTCACAGATGTGGAGAAAGGACCATAGAGAAAAGTCCCCATGATGAAGCTGCTGCAATTACGACATCCCGTGTGCAGCCAGGAATGCTCTCCTCAGACCATGAGAAGCTTCAAGAAGCACAGAGAGGTTTGCGGGATGGCAGACAAGACAGGCTGCACACTGTTATTTGAAAATATCATTGGATGCACTCTAAAGAAGCAGTGTGGACCAGGCGCAGTGGCTCACGCCTATAATCCCAGCACTTTGGGAGGCAGAGGTGGGCAGATCACTTGGGGTCAGGAGTTTGAGACCAGCCTGCACAATATGGCAAAACCCTGTCTCTAAACACACACACACACACACACACAAAATAGCCAAGTGTGGTGGCACAGACCTGTGGTCCCAGCTACTCAGAAGGCTGAGGTGAGAGGATCGCTTGAGCTTGGAGGTAGAGGCTGCAGTGAGCCATAATCATGCCACTACACTCCACCCTGGGTGACAGAGTGAGACCCTGACTCAAAAAAAAAAAAAAAAAAAAGAAAGAGAGAGAGAGAGGAAGGAAGGAAGGAAGGAAGGAAGGAAGGAAGGAAGGAAGGAAGAAGGGAAGGGATGGGAAGGGAAAGAAGAGGAGAGGAGAGGAGAGAAGATAGAAGAGAAGAGAAGAGAAAAAAAGAAAAGAGAGACAAGACAATTGGATGCATTCTAAAGAAGCAGTGTACAAGAGCACAGAAAACAGGCCTTTGAGATTCTGGGACAAGGGGTTAATATTAGAGAAGGGGAGAAAGGAAAGGGATAAAGAAGGAGCCAGGAATCTGGCAACTCACAACGGCAGGGCTTGGATGGGAGGGAAGACTCTGGATCTTACAGGAAGAGAAATGTGTCTCTCAAGCAGCTGGAACCAGGCCAGCCCCAACTTTCCTCCCCAGAGGTGGAAGAACCAACCCAGGGAGAGGCCAGCATCTGTCTTTCTGTCCCCACCCCAAAAAGCCCTGAAGCAGAGTCAGATATACCGGAACTAATTAAGTTTAAGCTTCAAGGCCCTTCACCTTACTCGTCCTGCCCAAGGCCCTGGAAGAGGCTTTAGCAAGGTGTTCGCATGGTCACCTATCACTGAAAATTTGCAAATGTACTATTTTTGTGTATTATTTTTTCCTAAAGAGAGTCCTCTAAATTGTATAAGCATTAGGCCCCACAAAGCCTGGCTCTGCCCTCACCCTGGAGGCTTACCACAGATGTACTTCAGGATGCTTTATGATAAACACATCCCTCTACCTGTTCGTGGAACATTCTTTCTTAGAGAATCCTTCCTTCTTCAACTTGGAAACAAGATGCTTATAATGTTAATGACATCATACACTGGCTGAAAATCACCTGCTATAGTGTAATCCCTCGGACAACAAATGTAAATGCGTGTTATCTGATTCTAGGTCTGAACTGATAAAGAGGAATTAGAGTTGCAGAAGACTAGAGGAAAAGTTGGGAGTCAGGTACAGAGGTTAGTCCTGCACATATTCACTTGTGCTTGTTGGGGGGAGAATTTTTGTCTGCACATCTGGACCTTGCCCAATGTATTAGGGTTTTTCAGAGAAACAAAACCAATAGGATGTGTAGATAGATGAATGGATGAGTAGAGAGATAATAGGGATTTTAAGGGGCAGGCTCATGCAATTGTTGGGAGTTAATAGGGATTTTAAGGAACCATCTCATGCGATTGTTGGGGCTGGCAAGTCCAAAATCTGCAGGGCAGGCCAGTGGGTGGGAGAACAGTGAAGGGTGATGTTGCAGTCTTGAGTCTGAAGGCAGTCTGGAGGCAGAATCTCTTCTTCCTTAGGAGACCTAATCTATTCTCTAAGGCCTTCAACTGACTGCAAGAGACCCAGACACATTATAGAAGATAATAGGCTTACTCAAAATCTACTGATTTAAATGTTAATTGTACCCCAAAAATACCTTTACAGCAACATCTAGACTGATGTTTTACCAAACAATTGGGTGCCAGAGCCTATACAAGTTGACACATAAAATTAACCTTCATACCCTGCATATGGGAGTATGACCACTCCAGCATGATTTCCATCAATTGTATTTGTTATGATTTTTGGAGCCCTTCCAAAATAATAATAATAATTCATTTTTATGTATTTATTTATTTTTGAGATGGAGTCTTGCTGCATCACCCAGGCTGGAGTGCAGTGGTGAGATCTGGGTTCACGACAACCTCTGCCTCCCAGGTTCAAGCGATTCTCCGGCCTCAGCCTCCCGAGTAGCTGGGATTACAGGCACCCACCACCATACCCGGCTAATTTTTGTAGTTTTAATAGAGACGGGGTTTCACCATGTTGACCAGGCTGGTCTCAAACTCCTGACCTCAGATGATCCACCCACCTCGGCCTCCCAAAGTGCTGGGATTACAGGTGTGAGCCACCGTGCCCAGCCAATAACTTCACTTTAAAGGAATTTAAGGCCAGACACGCTGGCTCACGCTTGTAATTCCAGCATTTTGGGAGGCCGAGGCGGGTGGATCACGATGTCAGGAGTTCAAGACCAGCCTGGCCAAGGTAGTAAAACCCTGTCTCTACTAAAAAAAAAATATATATATATATATATATATAAAGCCAGGTGTGGTGGCAGGTGCCTGTAATCACAACTACTTGGGAGGCTGAGGCAGAACCCTGGAGGTGGAGATTACAGTGAGCCAAGATCACTGCCCTCCAGCCTGGGTGACAGAGTGAGACTCTGTCTCACAAAAAAAAAAAAAAAAGAAAAAAAAAAGGAATTTAATCACTATAGGTTCTAATTGCAGTTCTGACTGTATAATACTATATAGACCTCTTCCCTTACATATTCTCCCTAGTGGGAGAGAGAGTGCTGGCTGTGCAGGTAAGTGATATTTATTTATTTATTTATTTTTGAGATGGAGTTTCGCTCATGTTGCCCAGGCTAGAGTGCAATGGCACGATCTCAGCTCACCATAACCTCTGTCTCTGGGTTCAAGCAATTCTTCTGCCTCAGCCTCCCAAGTAGGTGGGATTACAGGCATGTGCCACCATGACCAGTTAATTTTATATTTTTAGTAGAGATGGGGTTTCACCACGCTGGCCAGACTGGTCTTGAACTCCTGACCTCAGCTGATCCACCAGCCTCGGCCTCCCAACATGCTGGGATTACAGGCATGAGCCACCATGCCCAGCCAGTGACACTTATTTTTAAAGATTAAAAAATAATATTTAGAGGCTAACAGCCTCAATCAGGGCATACGTGAAGCCTTCTCCTTTTTTTCCACTATAAAACTTTCCCACTCCTCTACCTGCCTTGGATTCTCTGTCAAAACATAAGTGATGGTGGCCAACTCCCTTGCTATAGCAAGCTCTGAATCAGTCGCCTTTGTTTGTTCTCATTTGGTTGATCTTCATTTATTTCCAGCAATTCAATTCTTCCCTTTATTCATCTAAGTAGGTACTCAATATTTATTAAGAATCTATTATATGCCAGACTTCATGCTAGGCCCTGAGAACAATGAAGTGACCCAGATGCTAGGATCCCTGACTTTAAGCTGATTATAGTCCAGTGGGAGGAGAAAGGCAAATAAATAGTAAGCCAAGCACAGTCTGAAAAGGGCTGTGATGAGGGCCAGCTAACCAGACTTGGAAGTCAGGGAATTTGTCTGAGAAAAGCGGTGTTTCCACAGGGGCCTGAAGCATGAGTATGGACAGATGAAATGGAGGAAAAATGGTGGAGAGGGAAAGAAAGGGCCACGGGTAGGTTGCCAGGCCACAGAGAGTATGAACATTCAAGGATGTGAACAAAAGCCAGACGGCTGAACTTAATGTTTGAACTGGCAGTGGTGAGCCATGGAAAAGCAGACAAGGGTCAGTGTCCTTCTGGGCCACATGAAGTAACTTTGCACTTATTCTGAAGTAATTATCAAATACCCATTTTGGAATATGGCTTCATGTGGAATGAGGCCGGGAGCAGAGCAAACCTGGAAACTCAGGGACCAGTGTGGAAGCTGACAGGTGATGGTGGCCAGATAAGGGGAAAGAGGAAATTGCAAATTGCATGGTTGGAGAGCTGATTTAAATGGCTCCTGACAGGATGTCAATCTCAGGGGCTTGAGATTGGTGGGGTGAACAAGTGGGGGAAGGAGCCACAGTTTGGGCAGCTGGGAGGAAAGTGGACACAATCGCTCAGATCATGAAAACCAGGGCAGGGAGGTGGAGGGCAAGAGATGAATTCTGGATGGAGAGATGCAGTTTGAGGTGTTCTGGAAGCAACTAGATGTGTGAGTCTGGAGCTCCAGAGAAAGGGATGGGTAGAGAGGGAGATCCGGGCATCATGCACAAGTGAATGGCCATTAAATCCATGGAGGTGGGTGAGGTCACGAGAGAGAGGGTGCAAGGAGGAGGGCTTAGAACTTTGGAAGGCACCCACATATAATTGGGAAAGGAAAGAGAGGCACTTGGGAGCAGACCAAGAAAAGGCAGCCAGGTGTAGAAGGAAAGCCAGGAACATTTTTTAACACAGATACTAAAGATTGGCCCTGTTCCAGGACCAGAAGTAGACAGCAAAGCCTCCTTCCTTATTTCGCCCTTCCTCCTTCCTTTCCTACCCTGTGAAGGCAACACAGATTTGCTCAAGTCTAGTGAAACTGGTCCTGCTTTTCTCCACAGTGTTGCCCAATTCTGTCTGATGAGAGTATGTGAGGTAGTTAGCTATTTAGTTCATTCGCCCTGGCTATTGAGGGCCTATCATACACCAGATGGAAGATGAAAATCCAATTCCCGGCCAGGTGCGGTGGCTCACGCCTGTAATCCCAGCACTTTGGAAGGCCAAGGCGGGCAGATCAAGAGGTCAGGAGATCGAAACCATCCTGGTTAACAAGGTGAAACCCCGTCTCTACTAAAAATACAAAAAAATTAGCCGGGCGCGGTGGCGGGCGCTTGCAGTCCCAGCTACTCCGGAGGCTGAGGCAGGAGAATAGCGTGAACCCGGGAGGCGGAGCTTGCAGTGAGCCGAGATCGCGCCACTGCGCCCCAGCCTGGGCGACAGAGCGAGACTCTGTCTCAAAAAAAATAAATAAATAAAATAAAAATAAAGAGGCCGGGCGCGGTGGCTCAAGCCTGTAATCTCAGCACTTTGGGAGGCCGAGACGGGCGGATCACGAGGTCAGGAGATCGAGACCATCCTGGCTAACACGGTGAAACCCCGTCTCTACTAAAAAGTACAAAAAACTAGCCGGGCGAGGTGGCGAGCGCCTGTAGTCCCAGCTACTCGGGAGGCTGAGCCAAGAGAATGGCGTAAACCCGGGAGGCGGAGCTTGCAGTGAGCAGAGATCCGGCCACCGCACTCCAACCTGGGTGACTGAGCGAGACTCCGTCTCAAAAAAAAAAAAAAAAAAAAAAAAAGAAAGAAAGAAAATCCAATTCCCTCTCTGTTCACTAGCCTGTGAGTGCAAAAGGGACCACAGGAAGGCTAGCGAGCCATATTCATAGTCCCCAACCCTCAAAGCCTCACCCAGGCATCGGTCTGAATCCCCACAGGTTTCTCTCTTCCCCTCCTCCTCTTTCTCTTCTCTCCTTCTCTCTCTCCCCCCACCCCCTGTCCCTCTCTCCCACTCCCTAGGTACTGCTGAAGGCCACCTTCTGGCTGCGCTGGAGCCCACATATATTTACTCCCCTTCGCCCTCCACCTTCCTCACTGCCCAAGGCGTCCTTGGTAATCAGCCGCTTTCTCCTCTACTTCGCAATTCTTTGATGACACTGAGCGGAGCCAGCCGGCGCTCAACCGGGAGAACCCCTTTCTCCTCGCACTGTGTGCCAACCCCATCCGTCCTCGCGAAACCAGCTCCTAACTTCCCTCTAGCGAGCCCCTCGTAGAAGTCGCAAATTCGGAGACCCCATCTCCGATGATAACCGCAGTGCGCTCTCTGCGTGGCTGCTTGCTCACGCTTTCCAGTGCCGACCTGTCCAGGCGCCCCAGACAGAATCTGGGGGCGTGGGGACTGGGAGACAGACTTCATTTTCACTTTTTTTTTTTTTTTTTTTTTTTGGTACTTTTGATTGTTTTACCACGGACAAAAGAAAGGATATGGGTAATGCTATTGATTATTTATTTATTTATTTGAGAAGGAGTTTCGCTCTTGTTGCCCAGGCTGGAGTGCAGTGGTGCGATCTCGGCCCACTGCAATCTCCGCCTCCAGGTTCAAGAGATTCTCCTGCCTTAGCCTCCTGAGTAGCTGGGATTACAGGCGCCTGCCACCATGCCCGGCTAATTTTTTTGTAGTTTTAGTAGAGACGGGGTTTCACCATGTTGGCCAAGCTGCTCTTGAACTCCTGACCTCAGGCGATCCGTTCGCCTCTGCCTCCCAAAATGCTGGGATTACAGGCGCGAGCCACGGCGCTCGGCCTATTGATTATTTTTATATTTGAAATCAAAATATAAAGTTTGCCAAGGGCACGGAATTAGCCGATATACTGGGGAATGCAAGGAGCCCAGTTCTGCCAGACTGTCCCTGGTAGAGTCCGCTACACACCACGGCCATCTCTTGTTAAAAAAGGGGGTTCTGGCCTGAGAATGGCTGGGGAGCCTGGGCCCGGCACCCTTGCTCGCGTCCCTCTCCCCTAGGGTATTGAGGCGGAGGCTGCGGGTGCGGACACAAGCCCGTCTCTGCCCAGAGCGATTTCCTGAGCTGGCGCCCTAGGGAGGAGCACGCGCCACCCCGCCGCCCTGACAGCGCTTGGGAGAGGGTCCCCAGGACTTGGCGTACCCGCCCGTCCTGGGGCTGCTGCTCTCCTCAGAGCCTGGGGAGGTACCGGGTCCAGGAGGCTGAGCGCAGCGCTTCACGTGGGTGCCCTAGTCAGGCCCCAGCGCCGCTGCGCCTTCTTCCTTCAAGTGGGCGGGAGAGGGGGCCAACTGGTACTTGGTGCTCAGAGGTTCGCACACCCGATATGGGGAAAGGAAGAGGAAAAACAGATGAATCACTGAGGGATGGACTGATTCAGTCATTTGTGCATGGAGTAAATATTTATTTGACATTTTTAAAACTCTTGACAGGCAACAGCAAACCAATCAAACGTCCCCGCCCTCATGGACCTGGGGTGGAGGTGTGGTTGGATAAAAAATAAACAATGAACTTATTAAATCATATATTAATGATTAACCCTAAGTAATCTAAACTGCCTCCTCCCACACGCTTAAAAGCAACACTTCTTTGACCAGTTGGTCTTCATCATGCACCCAGGCATAGCAAGTGACAAAAGTATGCCAAGATGGAGAGGGTATGTCCTCGGGAAACAATGCTTACATATGTAGCTAATTTTTTTTTTTTTTAAATGAAGCAGCATTGTCTTAATCATTGGGGCTTCTCAGAATTTCCTAAGTGCCTATTCTTCCCTTTTAAAGCAGCTAGTTTTTGAAAAGTAAGAAAGGATGTCAGTTTCATTCCACAAGGTCATAAAAACACTTTTATCCACTGATTTACTTTAACAGTTCCTGCAACACGATTGAGATGCCAGAAGTGCTGGCAGAAGAAAAAGCACACATCTGAAAAACAAATGATAGCAATACATGAGTGTCCTAAATGAGCATAGCAAGACCTAATGCCCAGACAATAGTACTCTATATGACAAAGGCGATCAAAGCCAGAGTCTGGAGGACAAGACTGACCTGGAGCACTCCCTCCCTACTCATTTTTCTTAAGCTGCAAAGTAGAATAGTTTGTTCTGTATTTAGTTTGAGGACAATTTGGGCATGGGAAGGGCGGGGTGATTTAATACTAACCAATCATTTAAGTGGCATCCTCAAGCAAACCTTACCTTCACAAGCAGGATTTCTATGCAAATGTAGCAATAAGCAATCTACCAGAATTTAGGATGTAGCCCTAGGCAGGGCCATGATCAGAACATCATTAGCAATGATCCTACCAAATTCAATACCCACTTTTTGTAGCAAATGCTTTGTAAAGCCCATTTACTATCTTGAAATGGAATTCATAGATAATATAATCTATCTACATACATAATTCCAAAAACATCATTATATCTATCAACGCCTCCCAGCCTCCTTGGAAACACACTTGCCATTGAACAAGTTCAGTTTATTGTACATTGCAGGCAGGGAGAATGCAGGCCACAGGGAAATGCAGAATGTCTTGGTAAGAGGGTATTAGAAAGGACTTACTGTAGGATTTAGGGTTTAGGGGGCAGCTTTTGGAAAGATTCATGAAAGCGATGCTTTGCTTTGGATTGGATGCCATCAAGAAGCGGGAGTAGTTCTATGGTTGGGTATTTTAATTAACTTCATCTAGAAGGAGGGAAGACTAGAGCCAGGCTAAAGCTATCAATGTGAAAAAGCAGCAGTCACTCATATTAGCCAGGATAGGGGGAGGTTTGGTCATCTCTGTGGTTTGGAGAATGTTCATGTTTTGTCTATGTTCAGACGTGATTAGGGAATGTTCTTGTTTTTATCTAGAGCCATTCCCATCTGGGTGGCCTTATCCAATACTGGTGTTCTGTGGAATTGTTTACATGCAACAGAAAAAACCCATAAGTGAGTGCCAAGCCAACTCCCGGGGTCAGAGACTGCTTTTTCTCACACCTTGTCATAAAAGGATAAATGAAATGATCATAACAAAATAATACGCATCTTCATATGTAAATGATCCAGCACAACTTTACTAGAATACCTAATAGATTGTATGGTTGCATGAGTCAATTTGGGTTTAAAAGTAAGAATATTGGAAGCATTTCCTTACAAAAATACTAAAGAATGAAAGACAAGAGGTTCCAGTCAACATCAGAATGAAAATTAGTGTTTGGATACATAAAAACATACCAGGCTCATTAGTCTGTAAACCAAAGAAGGAATAACCTTAATAGAAACAGGAATAACACGCCAAGCAAATTACAGTCAAAGAGGAAAAGTAAGAAAGAATAATATTCTCAGAATAGCATTGGTCTCATTTTTAAGAGTAATGTTGAAAATGTCCCTCTGTATGATGTGGAACAGGTAATGATTAAATACCTCAGCAATCTTATCTCCCTTCTTGAAATTCCAATACTCATTCAAGATACACATCCTGCTACTTCAAAAGACCTGGAAGGCCATACTGCATAACCTACAAGATAATTAATATTTTAATGTGATGAGGTGCACTCTGGGTTCTTGCCTTGCCTAAATTCTCAAACCTGAGTCTCAAACTGGAGCAGACTAAAGGGATAATAACACTTACCCTACAGGGCGGGTGCTAAGATTAGAGATAATGTTTGGGATATGCATAGCTTATGGGGCTCTGAAAGCTGGCCATTGTCATCAATTTGGTCTGCATGCACACAGAGAGAGGGTGAGTGCCTGCGTGTGTCTGCCTGATTGCACTGAAGGTACTGGATTGAATGTGTGTGATCATGTTTGCAGGAGAATCCCAGGCACAGCTATTGCAGGTAATAGTGCAGGCTCAGTACTGGGGGGAAATAGGGGACACAGAGGACAGGTTTTGAAGTAACTGAATTGAGGCCAGGCACAGTGGCTCATGGCTGTAATCCCAGCACTTTGAGAAGTTGAGATGGGAAGATCACTTGAGGCCAGGAGTTCGAGACCAGGCTGGGAAACACTGAGACCTCATCTCTACAAAAATTTGTTTTCTCTTTTTTTATTTTGGTCTTCTATTTAGTTTTAATTTTTTTATTTTTTCCCTGAGTCTGATACCAAAAAAAATTTTTTTAAGTAGACAGGCATGGTGGCACACACCTATAGTTCTGGCTACTCAGGAGGCTGAGATGGGAAGATGCTTGAGCCCAGAAGTTCAAGGCGGCTGTGAGCTATGATGATGCCACTGCGCTCCAGCCTGGGTAACAGAGAAAGACTCTACCTCTAATAATAATGATAAAAAAGAAAAGCCCAAAGAGCCAAAGCAATCCTAAGCAAAAAGAACAAAGCCAGAGGCATCATATTACCTGACTTTAAACTAACTATAAGGCTACAGTAACCAAAACATCATGGTACTGATACAAAAACAGACACATAGACCAATGGAACAAAATAGAGAATCCAGAAATAAAGCCACACACCTATAATCATCAGATCTTTGACAAAGTTAACAAAAATAAGCAAAGGGGAAAGGATTTCCTATTGAATAAATGGTGCTGGGATGGCCAGTTAGCCACATGCAAAAGAATGAAATTGGACCCCTACTTTTCACTATATACAAAAATTAACTCAAGGTGGATCAAAGATTTAAATGTAAGACCTCAAACTATAAGAATCCTAGAAGAAAACCTAGGAAACACCATTTTGGACATTGGCCTTGGGGAAGAATTTATGACTAAGTCCTCAAAAGCAGTTGCAGCAAAAACAAAAATTGACAAGTGAGACCTAATTAAACTAGAGTTTCTAATTAAACTAAAGAGTAAACCTAATTAAACTAAAGAGTAAATGACAACCTACAGAATGGGAGAAAATATTTGCAAGCTATGCATCCAATAAAGGTCTCATATACAGAATCTGGCTGGGCCAGGTGGCTCACACCTGTAATCCTAGCTCTTCGGGAGGTCTGGTGGGCAGATCGCTTGAGCTAAGGAGTTCAAGACCAGCCTGGGCAACATGGCAAAACCCCCGCCTCTAGAAAATTACAAAACTTAGCTGGGCGCAGTGGTGCATGCCTGTAGTCCCAGCTACTCGGGAGGCTAAGGCAGGAGAATTGCTCGAGCCCAGGAGGCAGAGGTTGCAGTGAGCTGAGATCATGCCACTGCACTCCAATCTGGGCAACAAGAGTGAAACCCTGAAGAAAAAAAGAAAGAAGAAAGAAAGAAAGACAAAAAGAAAGTAGGGGAGGCCGGGCGCGGTGGCCCAAGCCTGTAATCCCAGCACTTTGGGAGGCCGAGGCGGGTGGATCACGAGGTCAGGAGATCGAGACTATCCTGGCTAACATGGTGAAACCCCGTCTCTACTAAAAATACAAAAAACTAGCCGGGCGTGGTGGCGGGTGCCTGTAGTCCCAGCTACTTGGGAGGCTGAGGTGGGAGAATGGCGTGAACCCTGGAGCCGGAGCTTGCAGTGAGCCGAGATCACGCCACTGCACTCCAGCCTGGGGGACACAGCGAGACTCCGTCTCAAAAAAAGAAAAAAAAAAAAAAGAAAGTGGGGGAAGGGAGGGAGGGAGGGAATCTATAAGGAACTTAAATGATTCAACAAACAAAAAACAAATAACCCCATTAAAAAGTGGGCAAAAGACATGAACAGACACGTCTCAGAAAAGGACATATAAGCAGCCAACAAGCATGTGAAATAATGCTCTACATCACTGATCATCAGAAATGCAAGTCAAAACCACAATGAGATACCATCTGACACCAGATGGCAATTATTAAATGGCTATTATTAAAAAATCAAAAAACAGCAGATGCCAGCAAAGCTGCAGAGAACAGAGAACGCTTATACACTGCTGGTGGGAATGTAAATTAGTTCAGCCACTGTGGAAAGCAGTGTGGAGATTTCTCAGAGAACTTAGAGTTACTGTTCAACTCAGCAATCTCATTACTGGGTATGTATTAAAAAGAAAAATCATTCTACCAAAAAGACTCACGTGTTCATCACAGGACTATCACAACAGCAAAGATATGGAATCAACCTAGTTGCCGATCAATAGTGGATTGGATAAAGAAAATATGTGTGTTTGTGTGTGTGTGTATATAATATATAAAGGAATTATGTTATAATATACAATATAATATATAATATAATATATAATACATACATTATATTATAATTATATTATACAATATATTGTTACATAATACATAATATATTATTATACATATACAATAATATTATATTCTATATGGTATATGTTATATATAACATAAAGGAAAATATTATATATCTCTCTCTCTCCAGGAATACTATGCAGCCATAAAAAAGAACAAAATCATGTTCTTTGCTGCAACATTGATGCAGCTGGAGGTCATTATCCTAAGCAAATGAATGCAGGAACAGAAAAACAAGTATCACATGTTCTTACTTATAAGTGAGAGTTAAACATTGGGTAATCATGGAGATAAAGATGGTAACAATAGACACTGGGGACCACTGAGTGGTGAGGGAGAGAGTGGGGCAACGGTTGAAAAGCTCTTGGGTACTATGCTCAGTACCTGGGTGTCGGGATCATTATTACCCCAAACCTCAGCATCGTACAATATACCCTGGTAACAGACCTGCACATGTACCCCCTGAATCGAAAATAAAAGTTGAAAAATAATAAATAAAAATGAAACAGAATAACTTAATTGGAACTTGCTCAGTTGGATATATGGAAAATTGTATACAATATGCTTCAATGTTTTTACCTTTGTGCCTGTTTTTGATAGCACAGGCCTCCTGAAAGACATTTTTTTAAATCAACATGGAAATAACGCAACTGTACATTTTACATGATGAAGTTTTGGACCCTGTTTATTTCATTGTGGTCTAGGGTTATTTTATTTCATCAGGTGGTGAAGAATAAAGGCTAAGTTGGAAGAAGAAACTGTAAAATCAGAGACTAGAAGAGGTCTCAGAGAGGTTATGCCTTCAAAGGCAGATCACTGCAACACTGAAAATCTTGAAAAACAACAAGGAATTCAAAATAAATAAAATAACATACAATTTTCACAAAATGTTTGTCTTCTCAGTGTGCTAAACATCTGGTGCTAATTTTTTTAGTGGACTACAAACCCATGTTGCCAACAAATTCTAACTGGGGCTCAGTCTGTGGCACGTACAATATAATGACAATGGGAAAGGGAATTATTTTTTTCTATGAAATACATTCTAAGGGTTTTGAATGCTGTCAACGCCTTTGTATACATTGCCAGTAATTTTGAAAATAAATTTTCACTGTGACTTTTTTCATTTCTTAACTTTATCCATGTGAACAGGAGAGCGTCCTCATTCCACTGGAAGATCTCATCCACTAGTAACGAAAATGTGCTCCACTGATCTCATTACACAGTTGATATTCAACAGTTTCACCATCTCATTGATTTTTCTTACAACAGTATCATCAGAATTCAGCGAAAAAAAAATTTCAATTGGATTTTTTTCCTATCATTCTAATAACCTATAAACCACTGGTAATTTGAGTTTTTTCTATAATATTATACTGCTTACCATATTTTGCAATCATTTATATTATGCTGAAAGAAGTAGCAACAACTTTACCTTCTACTCAGAGATTTTTCTTTAACATTCCGTGGCTATTCTAATTTCAAACTTCTTTAAATCTCAAAAGTATGATATGCTGCCAACTTTATAAATGTATTTCTTTACACAATCTTTACTTCTTATCTTCTTGTGGTTACTGTTTATTTTAAAAGAAATGTACAGTAGGCATATTGACAACTCTCCACATATGGGAAGATATAAAAACCAAGCTTTTAACATTCAGCTGAATATTACTCACCCTTTTCCTCCATATTTGACATTTTGCCATAGAGGCTAAATCAGTATATTCCTATGTAGATGTAGTCGCCACGAAGAGGACAGTTACAGTGCAGACAAATTTGATGACTCCAATAATATAAACAGGATCGCCATCTGTGACTTTTCTTTCCTTTTTTTTTTTTTTTTTTTTGAGACAGAGTCTCGCTCTGTCACCCTGGCTGGAGTGCAGTGGTGCAATCAAGGCTCACTGCAACCCACTTCCCGGGTTCACGCCATTCTCCTGCCTCAGCCTCCCAAGTAGCTGGGACTATAGGCGCCCGCCACCGCGCCCAGCTAGTTTTTTATATTTTTAGTAGAGATGGGGTTTTACTGTGTCAGCCAGGATGGTCTCGATCCCCTGACCTCATTATCCACCCGCCTCGGCCTCCCAAAGTGCTGGGACTACAGGCGTGAGCCACCGTGCCCAGCCACCCCATCCGTGACTTTTCAAAATGGTGAACTCTTGACAAAGTTTCAAATAAAGCACTGTGCCATCTTTCCTTGATGTATGCACTTGATGCTTCCTAGGAAATTTAATGCAGTATATTACTAAACCTTGACAAAAAAAGCCCACTCTGTATTCACTTATAAAATGGAATTCATTCTAGGCTCAAATAATTAGAAGCAGGTTTTTCACCTATATAATTCTAGGTTCAGTTAGATTTTAGAATTGGATTGTCATAAGTAGGTTTGTTGTATTTATTCATTTATTATTATTATTTTATTTTTTATTTTTAGATGGAGTCTTGCTCTGTCTCCCAGGCTAGAGTGTAGTGGCACGATCTCAGCTCACTGCAACCTCCAACTCTCAGGTTCAAGTGATTCTCCTGCCTCAGCCTCCCGAGTGGCTAAGGCTACAGGCACATGCCACCATTCTCAGCTAATTTTTGTATTTTTAGTAGAGACGGGGTTTTGCCTAGGCTGGTCTCAAACTCCTGACCTCCAGTAATCTACCCACCTCAGCATCTCAAAGTGCTGAAATTACCAGCATGAGCCACCGTGTCCAGCCAGGTTTGTTGTATTTAAAAGTCCTGAGGAGCCAGGCATGGTGGCTCATGCCTATAATCCCAGCACTTTGGAAAAGCACAGGCAGGCAGATCTCTTGAGGTCTGGAGTTTGAGACCAGCCTGACCAACATGGCAAAACCCTGTCTCTACTAAAAACATGAAAATTAGCAGGGCATGGTGGTGCCCACCTGTAATCTCAGCTACTCAGGAGACTGAGGTGGGAGAATCACTTGAACCCGGGAGGCACAGGTTGCAGTTAGATGAGATCACACCATTGCACTCCAGCCTGGGTCACAGAGTTGCAGCTCCATCTCAAAATAAATAAATAAATAAATAAACAAATAAATAAATAAATAAATCAGTCCTGAGGGACACACGAGAAATCTTTGTTGTACTAGTCTGACCCCACTAAATGCCAGCAGTAACGACTGTTCATTATGACACAAGAAAAAGCCATGCAAATCTCCAAAATATCTCTGGGAGCAGTATCATCCTGCAGAGAACCATTAATTTTTATGAAGATACAATCACATTTCTATAGTTTACAATCTGAGTTATACCTGATTTACATAAAAATACAGTCACATAAACGTGATCAGAGTTGTTTTAAGGCCTTTATGAGGCTCAGGCCCTTTTACTTCTGGAAGCCCTACCCCAATATATCAAGTATATTAAAATGCACCTTCATCCTACAATAAATATAATAATAGCCAGGCTTGTTATGTGCCAGACACCATTTTAAGTACTTTACAATAACTCTTCGAAGTAGGCACTATTATTATTCCCATTTTACAGATAAGGAAACAGGCACAGAGAGGTTCAATGACTTGGCCAGAACCACAGAGTGGCGGAGCCAAAATATAAAGCTTAGACACTCTGACACCAACATATTATGGCCTATATAACTCTTGTAGAGTTCATATTTAAGGAGAAAATATCATTTTTGAGTTTGTTGTACTGGAGATTACTTCGCCTTTGTCAATTTTAATTTTGCATTTTGAGTCAGTCATTTAATTTGAGGTGTCAAACATTATCTTAAGGCCCTTGAAAGGCCCCTGGTCCCCAGTACCGTTACCTGTAACAGCATTGCCTGAATTCTCCACACACATTCAATCCAGCACCTTCATGCATCGGGGAGACCCACAGAGGCACTCACTTTATCTCTCTATTTTTTAATGTGTGTGTGTGTGTGTGCATGCGTGTGCGTGTGTATAGACCAAAATGATGACAATGGCCAGCTTTTAGAGCACCATGATTCATGCAAACATTATCTCTAATTTTAGCACCCACTCCGTAAGATGTTGTTATCTTAATTTTTATGTGAGGTAACTGGTGTCAGATGACTGAGAGAATTTTCCAGTGTTTCATGCCTAGGGAATGGGGGAGTTGAAAATCCAGTCCTGGTCTTTATGGCTCCAAAGCTTCTGCCCCCATCCTGCTATTAGTGGCTCAGTGTGGGCCCGTTGGGGCTTCTGTGTCTCTTGCATAACGTTCCCTTCCCAGAGATGGAACCTCAGCAGGTTTCCACTTGTCCTGCCATCTAGCTCCTATCTGGCAGAAGACGGCAGGTACTGGTTTTTCCCCTTCATTTGCTGTTATTCCATTCTAGAACCAGATTAAGCTCTCAGACTCTGATTATAGCACAGACAACTTCAGGGAGATGCTCTGGATGGGAACTCCCGAGGAAACAGGACAATTTTCTCAGTGCCTGGTCTTACCAGCTGCTATGGTAGCAACGTCCCCTGCAAAACTCATGTTGAAACTTAATCCCCAATGTGGCAGCATCGAGAGGTGGGACCCTTAAGAGGTGATTAGATCATGAGGACTCTGCCCTCATGGATGGATTAATCTACTCATAGCTTAATGGGTTATCATGGGAGTGGAACTGGTGGCTTTAAAGAAAAGGAAGTGAGGTCTGAGCTGGCGTGCTCAGCCGCCTCACTATGAGATGCCACCTTGGGACTTTATGGAGAGTCACCACCAGCAAGAAGGCCCTCACCAGATGTGGCCCTTCAGTCTTGAACTTAGCCTCCAGAACTGCAAGAAATAAATTTCTTTTCTTTGTAAATTACCTCTTTCAGGTGTTTTGTTACAAGCAACAGGAAACAGATGAACACACGAGCTCTGCTTTTCCTGGGTGATTTTCCTTTTTGAATTATGCACTTAAAATGGCTGCATCTTATTGATGTAATTGATACGTCTATAAAAAGTTATGACAAAATAAAAGTTAATTTAACAAGACAATAAAATGGATTCTAAGCTGGTGAACCCAGTGGGGCCTGGGCAGAGATTCTCACTCTGCAAACTGCCTAAAGTGGATCGAAAACTAAAACCACTCATCGTTTCTCCTGACCATGCCCTCTTCTTAGAGATTCCTTCTCCCACAACCCTGGGGGCCATGACTGGACAAGGTCACCTCTCAAACTGGTTGCCTGGTTCCCAATATGAGGTTGCAAAAGGCATGGGGCATGGATGTTACCAACTGGTTCCCTCTCATGAGACTGAGATAAACTCCATGGGTCCTTCACCTGCAGATCTCAGAGTATAAGGCAGATTTTATTGGATCTGAGGCAAAGTAGAGAAAGCTAAGAGAAAGGAAAGGGTAGTGACCCAGGCAGAGAGAAGAGTACTGGAGAGATCTGGCAGAGCCAGGGAGACAGAGGATGCATAGGCACCACAATGAGAGAAAGGAATTTGGTGCCTGCCTTCCAGTTCCCTAATCCTCCCGAGGTCCCGTCTCTTCCTATCCTTAGGTTCCATGCAATCTGCCAGTATCCTTATACGATAATTCCTTTCCTGCAGCCAAAGCTCCCTGCATCCCCTGCTGAGCCCACTGCAGCTCTAGGCTACTCCAGTCTAGCCCACTCCAGTCTAGCCCACTCCAGTCTCCCAACCTGGTGGGCCTTGGATCTGAAGGGAACTGCCCCAGGGCCTGCCGCCTGGTCACCCATGAGTCACAATCACCTACCCCCAGGGCCCTGACCTGGGTGTGAGCTCTGCTTCTTGGACCCTGCAGTTGGCCCCAAGACTGCCTAGTGTCTTTACAGGACTAGCCCCACTGTGGACCACAGCCCGCTTTGCTCAAGCTAAACCCTGCCCACTGAGTGTCTGGATCTGCTCCCTGAGGTCCTCCTTTCCATGCTCTATCCATGAGGCTCTATCAATTCCAGCCTCAGCAGATGGCTCAAGGCCTGCCCTGCCCCACCAATTGAGTAGTTCAGAAGTTCCTCTATTGCAAACTAAAAATAAAATTCTAGGCCCCCTCCTCCCTCCCACCATTGCCTGAACAGACACCCTCTTGACCAAGGGGACTCCAGAAAAACCTTAAAACCGAGTTCCTGGCCATGATGGAATGTGAGGTTGGATGCGCCTTATTATACCCCTTCCCTTTTGCAGTTTAGACACAACTGACCAGCATTAATGTTAAAATAGAGATCATAAGATTGACAAAACAAGCTCTTTGTGGCGATAAGATGTCACATTATAAACAGGACCTAAGGCAATGCCCAGCAAAGGTGAAGTCACATACTCCTACACTTAAAGAATAAACTGAAGTGGGTGGATCACTTGAGGTCAGGAGTTCGAGACCAGCCTGGTCACCATGGTGAAACTCCTGTCTCTATTAAAAATACAAAAATTAGCTGTGCATGGTGATGGATGCCTGTAATCTCAGCTACTCAGGAGGCTGAGGCAGGAGAATCGCTTGAATCCGGAAGGCAGAGGTTGCAGTGAGCCAAGATAGCGCCACTGCACTCCAACCTAGGAGACAGAGTGAGACTCCGTCTCCAAAATAAATAAATAAATAAATAAATAAATAAAATAAAATAAAATCCAAAATCTCATCACCTCTACTAGTACTATTCTGATCAAAGCCACTGTTATTTCTCATGTAGATTATTGTAATAGCCACCCAAACTAAACCTTCTGCTTCCATCCTTGCCCCTCCCCAATCTGTTCTTCACCCATCAGTCAGAGTGATCCCTTCAAAACACAAGTCAAATAAAATCACTTCTCTCTGTTCAAAATCTTCTAGCAGTTCCTCAAATCACTCCGTGTAGGAGACTACAATGAGTGAAGGGACCTAATAGGTCTGCGATCCACTCATCTTGAGTGAAGAAGCACTGAGAATAGCTCTGGTGAGTCAGCACTAGCAGCTGAGGAGCCCTGAGGAATCTGGAAGGCGGAGGTTCCTGTGAGCCAAGATTGCGCCATTGCACTCCAGCCTGGACAACAAGAGCGAAATTCTGTCTCAAAATAAATAAATAAAATATAAGTGTTTAACCATAAAAATTATAATCTAAGAAAACTTTCTGGAATTAAAAAACGACTAAATCTAGATGTTGAATGCATTTATATACATGAGAATATTGACCAGAATGACCACCTCTGAGATGTATCTGAGTAAAACTATTATAAACAGAAAGAAAAAATTCTCTCAGCAAAAATTCCAAATCACATACAAAGTAAAGAAAATCAAGTGGTCATCCTATGTGATAATCTCTAGTGCAAAACTCAAAGAATAGTAAAAGAATGCATAATTTTATTCATCTAAAAGAAGCCAAGAAAGGAAGAAAAGAAGGGACATAAAACAGGTGTGTCAAATAACACGCAAATAGAGAGTAATTATAAACCCAACCTTATCTGGAATAATGGTAAATGCAAATGGACTAAATATCGCAAGTAAAAGGCTAATGTTGTCAAACTGGGTTTAAAAAATACTGCTTATGGCTTATGGCTGGGCACGGTGGCTCATGCCTATAATCTCAGCACTTTGAGAGGCCGAGGGAGGCGGATCACCTGAAGTCAGGAGTTCAAAAACAGCCTGGCCAACATGGTGAAACCCCGTCTCTACTAAAAAATACAAAAAAAAGGAGCCGGGCATGGTGGCAGGCGCCTGTAGTCCCAGCTACTTGGGAGGCTGAGGCAAGAGAATCACTTGAACCCAGGAAGCGAAGGTTGCAGTGAGCCAAGATCACACCTCAGCACTCTAGTCTGGGTGACAGAGCGAGATTCCATCTCAAAAAGAAAAAAAAAAAATATTGCTTATTAGCCAGTGTGACTGCCTTTCAATTAAAAAAGATTTTTTTTGGCCGGGCACGGTTGCTCACACATGTAATCCCAGCACTTTGGGAGGCAGAGGCGGGCAGATCATGAAGTCAGGAGTTTGAGACTGGCTTGGCCAACACAGTGAAAGCCCATCTCTACTAAAAATACAAAAAAAAAATTAGCTGGGCGTGGTGGCAAGTGCCTGTAATCCTAGCTACTTGGGAGGCTGAGCAGGAGAATCGCTTGAATGCAGGAAGTGGAGGCTGCAGTGAGCCGAGATTGCATCACTGCACTCTAGGCCAGGCAACAGTGCAAGACTCTGTCTCAAAACAAAAAAAAAAACCAAAAAAAAATTTAAGTATTGCTTACAAAAGACACACACTAAATAGAAGGACACAGATGGTTGAAAGCAAAAGGATGGAAATACTATATTCCACATAAAAGCTTACCCAAAGGTAGTGATACTAATGTTAAGCACTGTAGACATTAAGCCATGAAGCTGTAGTAGAAATAAGTAAGTTCATTTCACAATGATAAAGTGGCCAATTGAATAGGAAGACATAACAGTCGAAAATCTATATGTAGCTAATAACATTGCTTTAAAATATATAAAGAAAACTAGGCAGAACTACAAGAGAAAAAGACAAATTCACAGTCATAGAGGAAAATTTTAATACTTCTCTCTTAACATCTTGATAGAAAAGGTATACACCCAAAAAAACTGATAAGGATATAAAAGTATGAACAACACACTTAAAAACTTGACCCAGTTGTCTTTGCCTTCCCGAAGCCCCTCTCTCTCACTAGAGAGAGCTGTTCTTTCTCTTTCTTCTGCCTATTAAACCTCCACTCCTAAACTCCTTGTGTGTGTCCATGTCCTAAATTTTCTTAACAAAAGATGACAAACCCCAGCTATTCACCCTAGGCAATGAAACTGCTTCACTGTCATAATTCTGCAAAGGTGGTTTTGATCTCAATTTAATACTTTTTAATTTAGAAATGACGGTAAAACTTTATAATATACATACAATTAGCATTTTTCTTTGTGCTGTATTATAAAATGTCATGGAGATACATTAAAAGATTTTCTGAGAATAATCCGTAAACCATTTAAAAGGTAACAATAAAAGTTATGTGAACTTTACAAATTGGTTCTTTAGTGTTACTTGTAGGAGAGAAAGGAAAGCTTCCCCTTACTCTCTGAAGGTTTGCCAGTTGCTGTGTAACTGACAATACACAGATTAAAAAAAGAAAAAGACATAAAAATTATTTAATACTCATTAGAGGGGAATTGTAGAATTATTACCCAATAACCCAATAAGGTCTTCATGCTTATATACTTTTCTTCATAGAGGAAAAGAAGGGAAACAAACAAACTTGACCCAGTTGATATATACACAGAATTACACTCAACAGTGACAAAATACATATTGTAGTTTTTCAAGTGAACATGTAAAATTTATTGACACTGACCACGTGCTAGGCCATAACAGATTCTCCAACATATTTCAAAAGATTTAAATCATTCAGAGCATATTTTCTTTTCTTTTCTTTTTTTTTTTTTGAAACGGAATCTCGCTCTGTCACCCAGGCTGGAGTGCAGTGGCCGGATCTCAGCTCACTGCAAGCTCCGCCTCCCGGGTTCACGCCATTCTCCTGCCTCAGCCTCCCGAGTAGCTGGGACTACAGGCGCCTGCCACCTCGCCGGCTAGTTTTTTGTAATTTTTAGTAGAGACGGGGTTTCACCGAGTTAGCCGGATGGTCTCCATCTCCTGACCATCCGGAGATGGTCTCGGCCCTCTCGGCCTCCCAAAGTGCTAGGATTACAGGCTTGAGCCACGGCGCCCGTCCCATATTTTCTAACTATAGTGGATTAGGCTTTAAAAATCCATAACAAAAAGATAATTAGAATATTTCCAATTGCCTGGAAATTAAGCAATATACTTTTAAATAATCTATGGGTTAAAGAAGAAATACATCAAAAATTGTAAAATATTTCAAACTGAACGATAATGAAGATGTAACATACCAAAACTTACATAATTCAGCTAAAGCAGCATATCGAGGGGAATGTAGAGCCTGGAATGCATATATTAGGAAAGAAGAAAGGCTAAAAACCAGTCATCTAAGTTTCCAACTCAAAAACTACTAACAGAATAGCTGTACAAGAGAGAAAATAGAAAATACATACAAGACCAGAAATCCATGGAATAAGAATAAGAGGAAGAAGAATAAGAATAAGAGGGGGAGGAGGAGGAGGAGGAGGAAGAAAAAGAAGAAGAGGAGAAGGAGGAGGAAGAAGAAGAACAAATAAAGCCAAATATTCAATGAAAAGATTAGTAAGCTCTTGGTAACACTGATCAAGAAAAAAAGAAAAAAATACATATACAACTAAGAGCAACGTCAGGAATAAAAAACAGGAAATCACTACAGATCCTACAAACATTTAGAGATAATAAGAGGATATTATAAACAACTTTATACCAGTATAGTTTGCACTTTGGATAAATTAGGCAACTTTCTAATAAAATTTACCAAAGCTAACAGAAGAAATAAGAAATTTGAAAAGTGTGCTTTTTCAAAAGTTGTACAGTAGTTGGCATTTAAAATTTCTTAACAGTTCTAGACATGATAGACTAGTACTGGACTGGCCTTCTTGCCATTAGAAACAATTAAAACTAGATGACATATAGAAATAAAGTTTTTTTTCAGATATTGGGCAACAGGTAGTGCAGAACCATGATCCCTGTGAAAAGTGAAATCCATGTGAGATCCATGTTCTAGATGACAGTACAGGAAGGCAGAGCCCAAGCAGAGCACGGTGGGCTCATTGGGCTGAGAAGGCAGACATCTGATTTTAAGCCTTCTGAGGCAGCTGAAAGTTGTGGGGCAGGATACTGAAAAGAGAGTTGCACAGAGAAGGAGCTCCGGAAATCGACATAGGAGTCCCCTTAAGTCTTGAGCTAAATACTCAACTGAGAATGCAGACTCATTTCTGCATTCGTGTGCAAGGCACGGTAGAGAACAAATATTAGGGAGGCGGGAGCTACACAAAGGTCTCACACGACTGGGAGTTCCAACTAGCCAGAGTAGCTGAGCAGTACAGAATTTGGTCAAACCTTCAGAAAGTCCACATCTCAGGAATAGAGCTACTCTCTCCTAAGATTATTCCTAGTAAAAGAAAGGAATAATCTAAATTGGCTCTAACATAGTTTAAAACAAGCCTAAAAACAAACAAAACAAAACAAAAAACAAGCTGATCTACCAGTAAATTGCCTGCTAAAATAAACCCCAACACCTTTTAAAGGAAAACCACATAATTCCAACAACACAGCATCTACAATGTAGCATTTACAATTTAAAAAAAATCACTGAAGAGGTGAAGTAACAGTAAAATGTAACCCACAATCAGGAAAAAAAAAAAGGGTTGAGGAAAACAAACCAAGAAATGTTAGAGATGTTGGAATTAACAGACACAGATCTTAAAACATCCATTATAAATATGTTTAAATATGTTTAAGGACTTAAAGGGAAAAGCTGAATATAGTAAACAAATGGGGAAACTGATTAGATAAATGGAAACTATGGAAAAGGACAAAATGGATATTCTAGAATTGGAAAATACAGTATCAGAAGTGAAAAATTTACTGAATGAGTTTAAGGACAGATCAAACACTGCAGGAAAAAATGTCCATGAATTTGAAGGGAAAGCAACAGAACTATCCAAAGTGAATCTCAGAGAGAAACAAAAAGATTGAGAAGAAGTGAAAGAGCCTTGGTGACCTGTGGGACAACATTAAGAAGTCTAACATGTATGTAACTGAAGTCCCAGTACAGGAGGTGAGACACCGTGGCAGGAAAAAAAAAAAAGTACATTTGAAGAAATACAATGAAAAAATATCACCTCACAGATCCAAGAAGCTCAAATACTAAAACCCGAAGATAAGTAAAACAATTGTAAAAGCGGTCAGAGAAAAATGAAACATTGAATGAAAAAAATGTTTAGGACGGGGTGCTGTGGCTCACACCTATAATTCCAGCATTTTGGGAGGCTGAGGCAAGTGGATCACTTGAGTCCAGGAGCTTGAGACCAGCCTAGGCAACATGGTGAAACCCTGTCTCTACAAAAGATACAAAAATTAGCTGGGCTTGGTGGCACATGCCTATAGTCCCAGCTACTCAGGAGGCTAATTGGGGTGGGAGGATTCCTTGAGCTCTGGAGGTAGAGGTTTCAGTGAGCCAAAATCGTGCCCCTGCACTCCAGTCTGGACTGGAGTGAGACTATCTCAAAAAAAAAAAAAAAAAGTTTAATGAAACCACGACAAAACACTGACCTCCTCATAAATAATGCCAAGAAACAATGGAGCACCATCTTCAAAGTACCAAAGGCTGAGTGGGGACTGCCAACCTATAACCTATTTAATATCCAGTGAAAGTATCCTCCAATAATAAAGGCAACCACTTCAAAGAACCAGGGATTCTTGGAGAAGTGGCTATTCTAGGACTAGGATATGGAAAGTACAAGATGAGCCTAGAACATCTCATAGAGTCAGAAAGTGCTGATGAATGCAGAGGGAGTGGTTAAATTTGAAAATCATCATTTTACAACCAGCAGGATAAGGCCTAGGTCAGGAAAATGGGAGATAAATCAACAGGACAAAGTTTGACGACGAGCAGAATATTTACGTAGTCTTAACATTTCTCCCCGCAAATGGCTTATTAGTTGCAAGGGAAAAATAAGTGGATAAAGCAGGCAGCACTTTGACTGGGTAATCAAGATCAACATCACCCGTGAAGGGCGGGTGGACATGTAGGTCCCTGAGTGTGCTGCCCTGAAAAGGATGTGGCTTTATGCATGTGATGTTGCTGCTCACAGTGCACAGGCAGAATCTAATCACGAGGAAGCACCTGCTTCCTGATGTCACGCCATCTTAAAATTAGGGAGTGTTCTTTAGAAAAATGCCGAACCTGCTTTACAAAATTAGACAAATCCAGAGTGTAGAAATTTCCACAAGAGAGCTAGCCTGAGTTCTTCAGAAAAGAAATGACATAAAAAACCACCAAAATATTGGTAAGGGTCGGGGAAGGGGGCTGTTCTAGGTTAAAAGAGAGTAAGGAAAGATAATCACTAACTATAATATGTGACTCTTGATTGGTTCCAGAATCCAAAACAAATGCTATTAAAGTAACAGTGGGCACAAATGAGGAACTTAAATATGAATTGTATGTTAGAAAATATTTTTCAGCCTGGCGCAGAGGCTCACGCCTGTAATCCCAGCACTTTGGGAGGCTGAGGTGGGCAGATCATCTGAGGTTGGGAATTCGAGACCAGCCTGACTAACATGGAGAAACCCCGTCTCTACTAAAAATACAAAATAAGCCGGGCATGGTGGCGCATGCCTATAATCCCAGCTACTCAGGAGGCTGAGGCAGGAGTATTGCTTGAATCTGGGAGGTGGAGGTTGCAGTGAACCGAGATCGTGCCATTGCACTCCAGCCTGGGTGACAAGAGGGAAACTCAGTCTCAAAAAAAAAAAAAAAAAAAAAAAAAAAACAAAAAGAAACAGAATCAGAAAAAAAATCTTCAATTCATGTTAAGTGTTTGGGGTGTGATAACAAATCCTGTGGTCCTGTAGGAGAATGTCCTTATTCTTAAAGGAAATGCACAAGGCCGGGCACGGTGGCTCAAGCCTGTAATCCCAGCACTTTGGGAGGCCGAGGCGGGTGGATCACGAGGTCAGGAGATCGAGACTATCCTGGCTAACATGGTGAAACCCCGTCTCTACTAAAAATACAAAAAAAAACTAGCCGGGCGTGGTGGCGGGCACCTGTAGTCTCAGCTACTTGGGAGGCTGAGGCGGGAGAATGGCGTGAACCCGGGAGGCGGAGCTTGCAGTGAGCCGAGATCACGCCACTGCACTCCAGCCTGGGAGACACAGCGAGACTCCGTCTCAAAAAAAAAAAAAAAAAAAAAAAAGGAAATGCACAAATATTTAGGAGTAAAATGTCATGATGTCTGCAGTTGTTTTCAAACAATTCAGCACAAAAACCAGAAAGAGAGAAAGAAAGCAAATGTGGCAAAATATTAATATTGATTCAGAAAAGGATGTATAAGTATCCATTGCACTCTTCTTTCATCTTACATGTGAGTTTGAACATTTTTAAAACAAAAAGCTGAGAGGAAAAAAAAATGAAACAGGAAAAATGACCCTAAAGAAAACAAGGATAGCTTGGGAACAAGAGAAAATTTCATTTTTGCATACTTTTTTACATACAGTATTTTCAGAAAAAATTTGAGAAACTATTACAAGCACAAAAAAAAAGAACAGAAAGCTCTAGAATAAGAAAATGTAGTAAGCAACCTAGAGCTCTCGGAAGTGAAAAATACAATCACTGAAAAATAACTTAAATAAAAGGGTTGGTAGATGAGAAAATAGATTTTAGAAACTAACAAAACAGAAAATGTGAAAGAAAAGATAAGATCTACAGAAGATCAATTCATGACTCCAATGCCTGACTAATAGTAATCTCAGAAACTAGGAACAGAAACATAGAGGGGAGGGGCAGAAATTTTCAAAATATAAAACAAGAAAACTTTCCAGAACCAAAGAACATTTGACTTCCATCAAAGAATAATGAATGACAAATAACTCTGCCCAGGCACGCCCACATCATCATCATGGATGTTCAACACGCTGGGGTTTCAGAGACTGTTCAAGATTCCAGAGATATAAACAAACACACTAACATGTCACCTACAAAGGAATAAGAGCCAAATAGGGTTCTCAATATTTGTACTAGTCATGCTTGATTCTAGGAAAACCAGAAAAACTCCAGGTGGCGAGGAGGCTGGACTTCCCTCCACGAAGGCCTGTGTCACGTGCTTGGTCCAATACCCCAATCAATGAAATTATTTTTCATTCATTATTCTTTGATGGAAGTCAAATGTTCTTTAGCTCTAGCAAGTTTTCTTGTTTTATATTTGGAAAATTCCTCCCTCCCCCATATGTTTCTGTTCCTAGTTTCTACAATTACTATGAGGCATTGGAGTCCTAGGATTGATGATCCTCTATAGATCTTATATTTTCTTTCACATTTTCTGTTTTGTTAGTTTTTAAACCAGTACCCTGGGGACTTATATACCTTTCTTTTTCACAAAACAGTGAATTAACTGGCAGCAGGAACATCCATTTGTTTATCTTTATGTCCCCTTCTTCTCTTTATTTCTAAAGTCCTACAAAGAGTAGACATTCAGAATTCTTTTTTGTTTGTAATTTTTCAAGATGGAGTCTTGCTGTGTCATCCAGGCCGGAGTGCAGTGGTGTGATCTCGGCTCACTGCAACCTCCACCTCCTGGGTTCAGGTGATTCTCCTGCCTCAGCCTCCTGAGTAGCTGGGATTACAGGCGCCTGCCACCACGACTGGCTAATTTTATTTATTTATTTATTTTTGTATTTTTAGTACAGACAGAGTTTCACCATGTTGGGCAGGATGGTCTTGAACTCCTGACCTAGTGATCTGCCCACCTCGGCCTCCCAAAGTGCTGTGTTTACAGGCATGAGTCACCGCACCCAGCCCAGAATTCTTTTGAATAAGTTGTATCAGTGTCATTCTTTCCGTCTATATCTCACTACTTCCTTCCCTCTCATTTTCCATCCCCCTCTTCCTCTGTTCTCTTATGCATTCTGGAAACACCGAGAACCTCAGTATGCTAGATAAAGGGGTATCAAATAGACGAAGATCAGTCCTGAGTTCCAGGAGCTCACAGCTGCAAGGAGAGAGACCACATACAGGGCCATGCCCCTCCCAGGAGCTTCCTCTCCAAACCTACAGCACAGAACCCAGATGCACCTACACGAGAGTTTCATGCCCTCTATTTTTAAATCTGAATTAAAGATAAATTTTATTTTATTTTATTTTTGAGATGGAGTTTCACTCTTGTTGTCCAGGCTGGAGTGCAATGGCGCAATCTCGGCTCTCCGCAACCTCCACCTCCCGGGTTCCAGCGATTCTCTTGCCTCAACCTCCCGAGTAGCTGGGATTACAGGCACGCACCACCACGCCTGGTTAATTTTATATTTTTAGTAGAGACAGGGTTTCTCCATGTTGGTCAGGTTGGTCTCGAACTCCCAACCTCAAGTGATCCACCCTCCTCAGCCTCCCAAAGTGCTGGGATTACAGGTGTGAGCCACCGTGCCTGGCCTTACATGTTTCTAGTCCAAACATTTAGCTACTTTTTTTTTTTTTTTTTTGAGACAGGATCTCACTCTGTTGCCCAAGCTGGAGTACAGTGGCACAATCATGGCTCGCTGCAGCCTCAACCTCCCCAGGCTCAGGCGATTCTTCCACCTCGGCCTCCCTAGTAGCTGGGACTACAGGTATGCACCACCACACCCTGCTAATTTTTTTGTTTTTGTTTTTTTTGTAGAGATGGGGTTTCTCCATGTTACCCAGGCTGGTCTTGAACTCCTGGGCTCAAGCAATCCGCCTACCGTAGCCTCCCAAAGTGCTAGGATTACAGGTATAAGCCACCACACCCAGCCTACCTACTTTTTTTTTTTTTTTTTTTTTTTTTTGAGACGGAATCTTGCTCTGTCGCCCAGGCTGGAGTGCAGTGGCCGGATCTTAGCTCGCTGCAAGCTCCGCCTCCCGGGTTTACGCCATTCTCCTGCCTCAGCCTCCCGAGTAGCTGGGACCACAGGAACCCACCACTTCACCCGGCTAGTTTTTTGTATTCTTTAGTACAGACGGGGTTTCACCAGGTTAGCCAGGATGGTCTCAATCTCCTGACCTCGTGATCCGCCCGTCTTGGCCTCCTACAGTGCTGGGATTACAGACTTGAGCCACCGTGCCCGGCCAGCTTACCTACTTTTAACTTGTGGGATTTTCTATCAGGTCAGGGATGCCTGGGGGAACAAAAGTTTTCACCTTGGTATAATACAGGTAGAATTCACTTGCTCTCTCCACCTGCTGTACTTTCCTTTCCCTGCGACCTATTCTTTGTAAGGGGAGGCCACAGGATGCAGATGAGGCCTCATCAGCGACCACTCCTCCCTCGGATCAGAGGTTGCCCTCAGGGTAACAGCGGGGAGCTGAAAGGAAGTGGGAGGGTGAGGCTCCTCTGCAAACAGTTCCCAAGGGAGCGCCTCCACCTGGTGGCCACGAGAGGAAGCAGCAGTGCCCTTTGCCAAGGACATGGTCAACAAGGAGTTAATTTTACACACACGCACACAGACCAGGAGACCCTGGACCCTCTGGGTGTCAGAACCTGGATAATGAAGCTTAAGCTTCAGGACCCCTCCCTTGCACAAGTCCCTTCTAAAGCCAGGGAGCAGTCTTAGCAAAATGTGCAAAATGTTCATTATGGACATATGTTTCGTGCAAAATGTGCAAAACTAAGATTTTTCATATTATCTTTCCTAAAGAGGGTCCCACAAATTATATCTGCTTTAGATGCCAAAAAGTCTATATTTGACCCTGATTGTCACATAGGGGCCACTTAGTCCAGAGCTCTCTGAATAGGTTTTTTTTTTTGAGACAGAGTCTCGCTCTATCTCCCAGGCTGGAGTGCAGTGGTGTGATCTTGGCTCACTGCAACCTCTGCCTCCCGGGTTCAAGCGATTCTCCTGTCTCAGCCTCCCAAGTAGCTGGGATTATAGGCGCCTGCCACCACACTCAGCTAATTTTTGTATTTTTAGTAGAGACGGGGTTTCACAATGTTGGCCAGGCTGGTCTCGAACTCCTGACCTCAGGTGATCCACCTGCCTCAGCTCCCAAAGTGTTGAGATTACAGGCATGAGCCACCGCGCCCGGCCCTGAATAGGTTCTTTAACTCAAATTCCAGTGCTCATTCCCACCTCCCTCCGTGGGAGGCTGCACAGAGGACCCGGGAGAGCAGTCTGCACCGGAGTCAGAGACACGGGTTCATAGTTCAGACAGATGTAGGTCTATGTCCCACCTCTGTCACTCACTAGCTGTGTGTTCCTAGTCTCTCTGTGCCTCTCTTTCTTCACCTGTAAAATGGGGATAATAATTGTGCATACTCCAGGCTGCCGTGAGACTAGAATCAGATACACATGGTAAGCGCTCTGTTTGGTGGCTGACCTGTAGGAGGCGCTCCAGGAATGGCGGCTACGGGAAAGGTTCATAAATAGATACCCTAAACTGGGAATACCTATTCCTAACTTAAATTCAACTCTATATATTAAGTACATACAAAAATGGCAGTATTTCACTGTTTTTCAACTTACAAAA
This sequence comes from Macaca nemestrina, assembly GCF_043159975.1. Lineage (NCBI taxonomy): Eukaryota > Metazoa > Chordata > Mammalia > Primates > Cercopithecidae > Macaca > Macaca nemestrina. The sequence goes on along the minus strand of NC_092126.1, from coordinate 97,523,595 downwards.
ATAGTGGTTTCACATGATTTCCCCTAATAGAACAAGTGACAAAAATTACTGTGCATGGTGGCTGCTGCTGTAATCCCAACACTTCAAGAGGCTAAGGTGGGAAGATTGTTTGATGCCATGGGTTCAAGACCAGCCTGGGCAACATAATGAGACACCCCGACTACACACACACACACACACACACACACAATCAATGGCCAGGTAGGATGCAGGTCACTGGGAGTGAGCCTCACTCCTCTCACTGTGAAGGGTGAGTCTGTGCTTTGCCTGCAGAGGCTGAGGAAGGTTGTTTGGTTTTCTCCCTGGAGCCCCTCTGTAATCATAAAGGCCACTGATAAAAGGGTCCCTCCCTGCCCTCCCTAGTTTCAGTCTTTTTTTTTTTTTTTTTGAGACGGAGTTTTACTCTCATTCCCCAGGCTGGAGTGCAATGGGGTGATCTCAGCTCACTGCAACCTCTGCCTCCTGGGTTCAAGTGATTCTCCTGTCTCAGCCTTCTGAGTAGCTGGGATTACAGGCACGTGCCACTACGCCTGGCTAATTTTCATACTTTTAGTAGAGATGAGGTTTCGTCATGTTGGCCAGGCTGGTCTCAAACTCCTGACCTCAGGTGATCCACCCGCCTTGGCCTCCCAAAGTGCTGGGATTACAGGCATGAGCCACGGTGCCCAGCCCTCTACTTTCAGTCTTAATGGAGGAGTGAACCAGGAAGGGCTCTTCTGCCCCCAGTACTCCTGAAACACTGCCCCTTGCTGTTGGTCTCCGAGGGCACCAGCTGCTCTCCGAGTGCAGCTCCTGTTTTGGAGGTGCTGGGCTCTGTGACCACTTGCTATCTCGGTCCCTGGAACCTAGTTGAGAAGTGTCTCTTTCTTCATCTGACCCTCAGGGAAGCAGGGGAGGATGTGGTGTGGAGACAGCCAGGCCCACATGTAGTCCACACGGCAGAGTCCACACCTGGCAGCCAAAGTCCTCCAGCCAAAAAGCTGTCCCTGAGAATCACAAACTCACAAGCATGCCCTCTGGCTGCAGGGGCCTGGGCGTCTCCTGTTTATTTCCCACCCAGTGGCCCGCAGGTCCCATACTCTAGAGAACATACTTGGAATTCTGGTCCCATACTCTAAAGAACATACTCATACCCAGCCAAGCTGGGCTTTCAGCTGGTCAGTAGGTCAGACCACAAACATGTAGGAAGCATGTGCTGTTAAGACGGGCGTCCGGCCGGGCACGGTGGCTCACACCTGTAATCCCAGCACTTTGGGAAGCTGAGGCAGGTGGATCACAAGGTCAGGAATTCAAGACCAGCCTGACTAACATGGTGAAACCCCATCTCTACTAAAAATACAAAAAGTAGCCAGGCATGGTGGTGCATGCCTGTAATCCTGGCTAATCAGGAAGCTGAGGCAGGAGAATTGCTTGAATCCAGGAGGTGGAGGTTGCAGTGAGCTGAGAACACGCCCCTGCACTCTAGCCTGGGCGACAGAGTGAGACTCCGTCTCAAAAAAAAAAAGACAGGTAGACAGGTGTCCTCTGAGATCAGAGAGGACTGTGCCATGCAGACTGTGCCGGCTGAGTTCTCTGAGAAGCAGAGGCTGAGATGGAGTCTGGACTACCCAAGCCTCATTGGTAAGCAACGCCTGCGAGAAGAAAGGGGAGGAAAGGTGGGTGGCGCAGGGAGCTGCCAGACCACAGCGCAGATGTGACAAAGCTCAGCCAGCCCCATGGGAGACCTGGAACAAAGGTGTCCAAGGCTTTCTGTTAGAAGAGTTGTTCATAAGGCAGAAGCAGCTAGGCCCTTATCATCAAGCTCAGTCTCTGGCTGGGGCCACCCCTAGAAGAGCATGACCTCAGCTCAGAAGCTGCAGCTGACCTTGAACACCAGCCCAGATGCTGAGGCTGTCAACTCACCACACTCCTCGTGGCTGGACAGCAAGACTTTCTCAAAGGAGAATGGAGCAGAGCAGATCCGTGTCTGCCACAGTCCACATGCCACAGTCATGTGGACACCTGTGGGGAGCAGCTCCCCCGGGGATCTGGGGGCCCTCTGTAGGAGAGGGAAGTTACGGGCGTGAAATAGAGACCTCATTCACTGCTACTGGCCTCAGGGCCACCACTGGTGCTTGGCTCCCTCCACTAATCCTTGTAAATGGCCCTGCCCTCAGCTCCCACCTCTGTCAGCCCTCATGGTCTAGCTGTGGGGTGACCCTAGGCCTTATTCTTGATGAGTCTGAGCCCCTGGTAACAAGGAAAACGTCCTGTCCAGACCCTCCTTTGAGGAAAGATGTGCTGCCCAACTGTAAGGAGTGTGGTTGGCAGGCAGCCTCCAGTGGTGGCTTCGTCGGGATCTGCCTCAGTGTTGGAGCCAAGGTCACCCTCTTCTGGGAGCAAGCCCCAGCCCATAACTGAGCACGGTGGCAGTCCAAGGGCCTAGCCTTTACCAGTCTTTGCCTGGAGTCGCCCCACTGGGCTGGCAGAGATTTTGTCTTACTTGCATGGCCATCTGAGCCTCCCCCTGCTCAATCTTGCTTTACGCCTTACATTCACAGGTGTTACTCCTCAATCAAATGTCTGCTGCCTCACTCTGTCTCACGCCTGCTTTCTAAGGAGCACAACCAAACATTTGGAACTGGACGTGGTCCAAGAAAGCATCCACATGGAATGGCCAGGCCCTCAGTGGACAAAATGACTCAGGCAGTTGACAGTAGCCAGCCTTTGTCAGTGCCTACCCTGGTGCCAGCACAATGGGCAATGACCGAGGCTATGTATGGGCCCAACAGCATGAATTCTCACTTAACAAGGTCAGTCTAGCTCTTGCTGCCTCTGCATGTCCAATCTGCCAGCACAGAGATCCATACTAAGCCTATGGTATGGCGCTACTTCTTAAAGAGACCAACCAGCCACATGGTGGCAAGTTGTCTACACAGGAACCCTTCTATCCCAGAAGGTCAGCAGTTTTTTCTCACAAGAATAGCCATCTATTCTGGGTATAGGTTTGCCTTTCTTGCCCATAAGGTCTCAACCAGCACTACTATCTAAAGGCTTATGGAATGCCTGATTCACAGGCATGGCATCCCATACAACAGAGCATCTGTTATGCAAATGTACCCCAGATTTGTATTAGCCAGATATGGCCAAACATGCCGACATGGAAATGCCTGTAATGAAGAAGGAGGTTTATCCTCACAGATCCCTGGAAACAGGAGGCACAGCACACCATGCGAGGCCACATGAGGAGGGACTGGGATTGGTCAGGAGGAAAAAGAGAGGTGAGGGCAGAGCACAGCCCGGAGCCTCTATGGGGGTTCTCGCAGAGAGCGACAGACAAGGTAGGGTAGGTATACTGAGTCCAGGATTGGATAGATGAAATCATTTCAGCAGACTCTGGGCTATAAAGAGTGATCTCTGCCGGGTGCAGTGGCTCACGCCTGTAATCCCAGCCCTTTGGGAGGCCGAGGTGGGCGGATCACGAGGTCAGGAGATCAAGACCATCCTGGATAACACGGTGAAACCCCGTCTCTACTAAAAATACAAAAAAATTAGCCGGGTGTGGTGGCGGGCGCCTGTAGTCCCAGCTACTCAGGAGGCTGAGGCAGAAGAATGGTGTGAACCCAGAAAGTGGAGCTTGCAGTGAGCCAAGATCACGCCACTGCACTCCAGCCTGGGCAAAAGAGCGACACACTGTTTCAAAAAAAAAAGATCCCTAATCCCTAATTGTGTGGTCCATGGCCCTGGGGTGATTTAGGGCAGGGGGAATATTGGTTTGATATGTGAGAATTTGATAAAGGACATGGTTGGGGGTGTGGACTTGGATTGGTTGGTTTTCTTATCAAGGATGTGCTTGCAGGGAGGTTGTTTGCTATTTCTAGGAGTCAGCTAGCCCTGAGAGAGGCAGGATCAAGGCCCCAAATGCCAGGACACCAAGAATACAAAAGATGAGGAAGCACAGTTAATGCAGCATCTGACCAGGGAATTCCCTTTACAGCAAAGTAGGGCCATGATCTTGAGATCACTGGTGGTCTCACCTGCCGCACCATCAGAAGCTGCCGGCATACTAGCGCTTTGGAATGGCTTGTTGGTGGCACAGTTGGAGTGCTGGCTTGGAGGCACCATCCTCCAGGGCACAGAATGCTAACTGAATCAGAAATCTTTGTATGTTGCTACCACCTCAGTAGGAAGAACAGATGGACTAGGAACAAAGGAGTTAAAAAAGCAGGAGTGTAGACTGTGAGTTTCTTAAAAAAGAAAAAAAAGTAAGAGTGGTGCATTTGCCATCACTGCCAATGACCCCCTGGGTGAACTCGTGCTTCCCATCCCACAACTCTGGGCTCCACGGAGTCAGAGATCTTGGTACCCCAATGGGGCTCACTTATCACCACAAGACACAGCAAGGGTCCCATTGAATTATAAGTGACAGTTGCCACTCAAGCACTTTGGGCTCCTTGTGACTGGGAGCCAGCAAAGATCCTATTTCCAAATAAGACCATAATCGGCTGGGTTGAGTGGCTCATGCCTGTAATCCCAGCACTTTGGGAGGCCGAGGTGGGTGGATCACCTGAGGTCAGGAGTTCAAGACCAGCCTGGCCAACATGGTGAAACCCCATCTCTACTAAAAATACAAAAATCAGCCAGATGTGGTGGCACGCACCTGTAATCCCAGCTACTCCGGAGGCTGAGGCAAGAGAATCGGCATGAACCCGGGAGGCAGAGGTTGCAGTGAGCCGAGATATTGCCACTGCACTCCAGCCTCAGCAGAGTGAGACTTCATCTCAAAAACAAACAAACAAAAAAAACCACAGGTTCTCCATGGACACTATTCAACTGGCATTGCTCAACTGGCATTCCTCAGTCAAGCTTGCCCTTTCTACAAGGGCTCAGTAGCACACCAAGAGTTGTTGTCCATTGCAGATGGCAGAGCCTTGCCCACAAATCTCAGGGCCCTGAGTTGCTAGTCTCCCACTGGTATTTACAAAAATTCCACATGGCATCTCCTCCCACCACTGATATCTCTAACACCATAGGGTCTGTCAAGTCATATGTGTTAAGCGGTAGGGCTACTTACAATGCAGACTGAACCTGCCACAGAGCTGTTTCCTGTTTTGAGTCACACTCAAAGCTGATATCTTTTTGTACTGCCCAATATATGGACCTGAATAGCATATCCTAGGTGTGGAATATGCTGCCTCCAGAACCCGAAGGAGCCCACCAGGCATTGTGCTTCCATCTTTGTGATATGGGGTGCAAAATGCAATTATTTGTCTTTTACTCTGGAGTAGTGACATACCCCCAACCACTGGGTCCCCCAAATTTTACTGACGTGGCAAGTCCCTAAATCTCTATAGAGTTTATTCTTGCACCCAGTGGAACATCAAGACCTCCAGTATACTAGCCACCTCTTGCTCCTCTAGCTTGATTAGCATAATGTCATCAATGTTTTGGTCAATGTGATATTTTGTTGAATATCCAGGTAGTTCAGACCTCCTCAGACTATATGATCACCAAGAGTGAATCAACGAACAGAACTGTGGCAAAATTGTAAATTAATATGATTGTCCATCCCACATGAAGGCAACTGTTGCTGGTCCTCTTTTCTGACTGAGATATCTAAGAACATATTTGCCAAATTGATGGATGCCTCATTGTACCCAAGACCTTATGAATCTGCTCCAACAAATATACCACGTCTGGCAAAACGTCCTGTGACTGAGGTTACCACTTGCTTGAGTTTGCAGCAGGATTATGTACATTCTCCAGAACGCAGCCAGTTCCTGCAGGGGCCGGACTGTTGATTATGTGAAGATAAAATGAGGACTAGCATCTCTGCAGCCTTCAGATTCTTAAGTTTGGCATTCATTTCCACCTTTCCCCCTCAGAGTATGATAGATACTGTTTTTGATATACTGGGTTTTTTTTTTTTTTTTTTTTTTTTTTACTGTTTTGTGCTTTTTTTTTTTCTTTTGAGACGGAGTCTTGCTCTGTTGCCCAGGCTGGAGTGCAGTGGCGTGATCTCGGCTCATTGCAAGCTCCGCCTCGCGGGTTTACGCCATTCTCCCGCCTCAGCCTCCCGAGTAGCTGGGACTACAGGGGCCCGCCACCTCGCCCGGCTAGTTTTTCGTATTTTTTAGTAGAGACGGAGTTTCACCGTGTTAACCAGGATGGTCTCGATCTCCTGACCTCGTGATCTGCCTGTCTTGGCCTCCCAAAGTGCTGGGATTACAGGCGTGAGCCACCACACCCAGCCTACTGTTTCATGCTTTTATTCTGGCTGTAGGTCGGTGGCAGTTTCAGAGGATTGTCTCTGGGCTTTACCCCTGTCATGGCTCTTAACCTCTAGGCCAAGGTTCCAATGTGGAGGTTACTCCAACTACCAAGTATGTCAATCTCAGTTCCACAGGCCACCAGATGGGTCTATGAACATCATAACCCCCCTGTAAGCAGGGTTTTTGGCCAGGGCTCCATATGCTCTAATCTAACAGAGGCACCATGATAACACTTCAGGTCTCTGGATAGCAACATCAACTCAGACTCTGTGTCCAACTGTCCTTGAAATGTCTGAATATTATCTTGGCCGGGCGTGGTGACACATCCCTGTAATCCCAGGACTTAGGCTAAGGCAGGTAGATCACATGAGGTCAGGAGTTCAAGACCACTCTGGCCAGCGTGGTGAAACCCCATCTCTAATAAAAATGCAAAAATGAGCCAGGTGTGGTGGTGCTTACCCGTAATCCCAGCTACTCCAGAGGCTGAGGTGGGAGAATCACTTGAACCCAGGGGGTGGAGGTTGCAGTGAGCCAAGATCGTGCCACTGCACTCCAGCCTAGGCGACAGAGTAAGATCTTGTCAAAAAAAAAAAAAAAATCTGAGTATTATCCTTTTACCAGGATATAGTACCATGGTAAATGTAAGGTCCTTTTGGGGAAGGACTGGGAATATCATTAAAGTGCATACTTGCCATGATATTGCAGGGTTCTTCAATGGTTCCAGCCACCTCCGCAGCCAACGGGTCCTGAGTCTGAAAACTGGCTGAGGTCCAGACACTGGGCAAGGGATCATGACTTTATTGGGGTAACTACCCTCAGCCTCTTGCTTATTAATTTTTGGTCTTATTTGAATACAGTTGTACCTTGGTATTTGGACAGTATTGGTTCCAGGACCCCTATGGATACCAAAATCCATGGATGCTCAAGTCCCTGATAATAAAATGGCACAGTATTGGCCAGGTGCAGTGACTCATGCCTGTAATCCTAGCACTTTGGGAGGTCAAGGCGGGTAGATCTTAAGGTCAGGAGTTTGAGACCAGCCTGGCCAACATGGTGAAACCCCATCTCTACTAAAAATACAAAAATTAGCTGGGCATGGTGGTGGGCGCCTGTAATCCCAGCTCTTGGGAGGCTGAAGCAAGAGAATCACTTGAACCTGGGAGGCAGAGGCTGCAGTGAGCTGCATCACGCCATACACTCCAGCCTGGGCGACTGAGTGAGCCTCTGTCTCAAAAAAAAAAAAAAAAAAAAAAAAAAAAAAAAAGACATGGTATTTGCACACACCTACACACATCCTCCTGAATACTTTAAATAATCTCGAGTACTTATAATACCTAATATAATGTAAATGCTGTGTAAATAGTAGTTATATTGTATTTTTAAGGGAATAATGACAGGAAACTAAAAGTCTGTACATGTTCTGTGCAGATGAATTTTTTTTTCAATCTTTTGTAGCAACGGGGTCTCACCATGTTGTTGCCCAGGCTAGTCTTGAACGCCTGGTCTCAAGCAATCCTCCTGCCTCGGCCTCCCAAAGTATTGGGATTACAGGTGTGAGCCACTGCACCCAGCCACACGAAATTTTAAAAAATATATATTTTCCGCCCACAATTTGTTGAATCCACAGATGCAGAATCTATGGATACAGAGGGTCAACTGTACTTCTATACATAACAGTTCCCTTTGGGCTGCTTATCTATTTTCCACTGGAGACACTGTGTTCTCTGAGCCATCTCCGTAACTGTCTGAACATCAAGCCCCTGTAATTATCACTCTGACCTTCTCTGCTGCTACAGTTGTTCTGACCCCTGTTTTCTGACCACTAAGTGCTGCCCCCTGCTCTCTATTGCCCCAGCCCTATCATCTCCAGTGCAATCAGCAAACCAAGTTCTGTGCCTGCCTCTCCCAGCGTCAGTCCTGGCCTGCAGGGGAGGACCACCACTGAACAACCTAGTCATGACGTGGCAAATGGTGTGTTCCCCTGTCTCCCCATAGAATCCTATTCTCTTTTGCCTAACATACTGCCTCCATTCCAAATGCCCACCCACTTTCCCAAGGCTTTTGATCCCTTTCTCTGCCCTCTGCCCGGGCAATTCAGATATTTCAACCTCACTCAGCTTGAGCCGCCACTTTGTCCAGGCTTCGAGGAGCCACCCTAACAGTGATCTTGCACCCTCCTTGGGGTCCTTACCAGGGGGTTAAATCCTGTGCTTTATAGCTCCCTTCTCTAGCCCCATGAAGCTCTCAGAATCCAGGCCCACAAGTACTCCCGCAGCCTCTGCTGGCACCTATTGACTAGATCTTACATCTCCTTTGGAATATAGCCTTTTTCCTCCCGTATCCGGCTAGCATATCCCCTGGCAAACTACGCAATGATTTAACGCAATAGTAAAGTCTAGCTAACCACTGGCAATGAGGGCCACACCCCAGGAGTTAAGTCTAGCAGCCAGAAGATGAGGTGAAGGCAGCTGCCTAGGGACACCTGTTCCCTTGTAAGGGAAAGACCTCTGCCTTGTCAGGCCAGCGCCGTGGCTCACACCTGTAATCCCAGCACTTTGGGAGGCCAAGGAGGGCAGATCACGAGGTCAAGAAATCGAGACCATCCTGACCAACATGGTGAAACCCCGTCTCTACTAAAAATACAAAAATTAGCTGGGCTTGGTGGCGCACACCTGTAGTCCCAGATACTGAGGAAGACTAAGGCAGGAGAATCACTTGAACCCAGGAGGCAGAGGCTGCGGTGAGCCGAGATCGCACCACTGCACTCCGGCCTGGCGATAGAGTGAGACTCCATCTCAAAAAAAAAAAAAAAAAAAAGACCTTGGCATTGTCCCCCAACATGGAGGAGGAGGAAGAACTCTCAAGTGTAGGGAATGAGGCACCTCTGCAGGTTCTGAGAGCCAGAGAAGCTCAGGGCTTCAGAATGTTCAGGGGCACCCACCCCGAGGTCCCATCCCATGTGTCAGGGTCCCAGAGATCGAATCGCTTGAGCATTCAGCCATTTTTGGAGTGCAGCCGCCTCATGGCTTCATCTTCAGTTCCTTTTCTTCACCGAGTAGAGGACATGAAGGATTCTTCATAAGCTGCCAAAGAAACCCTCTGGATTTCACACTTAGTTTTCAGTTGTTTGTTAATTGCCCTCAGCTTTTCATGTGTCTGTAGATCACCAGTGCAATTGTTCACTTCCATGTATCTATCTATAATTCATATATTCTATATTCACATATATTATATATCATATATTATCCATATTGTATAGAATTTTTTTTCCCCTGTGTACCTTTCAAATGCCTGACTTATCACATAGACCAGTTCATTCCCCCTCACTGGCACATTCTCCCAGGTCAGCATCAGTGAAATGTTTAATAATAGGGCCACCAGCATGTGCTGGGGACTTTTCATGCTCACATTACTCCTGGGGTATGGCCTCATTGCCAATTGGTGGTGGAGTGATCCAGCCCCCAAACCCCATCTTACCAACTGCTTTCTTGGACTACTATTGAAAACCCGGCCGGGCGCGGTGGCTCAACCCTGTAATCCCAGCACTTTGGGAGGCCGAGGCGGGTGGATCACGAGGTCAGGAGATCGAGACCATCCTGGCTAACATGGTGAAACCCTGTCTCTACTAAAAATACAAAAAACTAGCCGGGCGTGGTGGCGGGCGCCTGTAGTCCCAGCTACTCGGAGGCTGAGGCAGGAGAATGGCGTAAACCCGGGAGGCGGAGCTTGCAGTGAGCCGAGATCGCGCCACTGCACTCCAGCCTGGGCGACAGAGCAAGACTCCATCTCAAAAAAAAAAAAAAAAAAAAAAAGAAAACCCATGGGCCCAGCACGGTGGCTCACACCTGTAATCCCAGCACTTTGGGAGGCCGAGGCAGGTGGATCACGAGGTCAGCAGTTTGAGACAAGCCTGGCCAGCATGGTGAAACCCTGTCTCTACTAAAAATACAAAAAATTAGCCGGGCATGGTGGCGTACACCTGTAATCCCAGCTACTCAGGAGGTTGAGGCAGGAGAATTGCTAGAATCCAGGAGGCAGAGGTTGTAGTGAGCTAAGATCATGCTATTAGACTCCAGCCTGGGTGACAGAGCGAGACTCGTCTCAAAAAAATAAATTAGCTGGACATGGTGGCACGTGCCTCTAGTCTCAGCTACTCAGGAGGCTGAGGCAGGAGAATCGCTTGAACGTCAGAGGTGGAGATTGCAGTGAGCTGAGATCACACCACTACACTCCAACCTGGGCAACAAGAGTCCATCTCAAAAAAAAAAAAAAAAGAGAGAGAGAAAGAAAGGATGCTGAGATGGAGTTAGGAATTCAAAACTTTCACTGGGGAGTAGGACTTGTGTAAAGAAGGAGGCAGAAGCTAGAGTAGGGAGAGAGAGAGCCCTCTGATTCGGAGGCCGACTAGCTAAGGCCTCTGGCTGCCCAGTGGGAAGCTCCAGAGCAGATTGTCCATTGGGACTCCAGCATTGGGAGGAAATGACCAGGCCATTGTAACACTGCCTTGTTCATCACTGGGGAGGCCACCCTGCAAACGATATGGTCTAAACTGGAAAGCTGAGGTTGACCCTGAAGGAGTCTATAGCTGGAGCTATCAGCTCATCATGTGCCGGGCAGCTGGGCAGTGAGTCCTTTCTCAAAGAGGTATCTAAGGGGCATCTCTGTGTCTGCCACATTGACAATGACAAGACAATATGAGAACAGTTTCTGTGCAAGCCTGTGCACAGTTGAACCATGGTTGTTTCTCTGGTTAGTAACAAGGTGTTTGCTGGAAGTTTACCAGGAAGATAAGGTGAGAGGGGACTTTGCAGGCAAAGGGGACCAAATGTTCAAAGACCAAGGCAATGTAAAGCATGGGTATATTCTAGAAAAATACAAAGAATCCAGTGGAGCGGAGCAGAAACATAAATGTTGGCAAATGGGAGAATACAGGCATGAATGATAAAGGGGACGGGTAACACAGGACCCTGTCTGCCTGACCATAGAAGTTCAGATTCCACCTGCAGCTTGGCTGACACAGGGAACTTGAAGAATGTTCATCAGGGAAATGACATGATGAGATGGGAATATTAGCAAGACCTCTTTGTATGGAAGAGAAAAGCCAGGAGGTGAAGGGAGGAAGAGTCAAAATGATGCTGTAATGGTCCAGGAAAGAACCAAGTTGGGGTGGTGGGATGGAGAGGAAAGCCCAAATAACCCCAGAGTGGGTAGAACTGACTAAACACAGTGAGCAATTGACTGTGAGAGGTTGATACGGTTTGGCTGTGTCCCCACCCAAATCTCATCTTCTTTTTTTGCAGAGGGAGGGATGGAGGGATGGAGTCTCACTCTGTCACTCAGGCTGGAGTGCAGTGGTGTAATCTTGGCTCACTGAAACATCTGCCTCCCAGGTTCAAGTGATTCTCATGCCTCAGCCTCCTGAGTAGCTGGAATTACAGGCACACACCACCATGCCTGGATAATTTTTGTATTTTTAGTAGACACAGGGTTTCACCATCTTGGCCAGGCTGGTCTCGAACTCCTGACCTCAAGTGATCCACCTGCCTCAGCCTCCCAATGTGCTGCTGGGATTACAGGCTGTGAGCCACTGTGCTGGCCCCAAATCTCATCTTGAATTGTAGCTTCCACAATTCTTGAGTGTTATGGGAGGGACCAGGTGGGAGGTAATTGAATCATGGGGGTGGGTTTTTCCCATGCTGTTCTCGTGATAGTGAATAAGTCTCATGAGATCTGATGGTTTTATAAAGGGGAGTTTCCCTGCACAAGCTCTCCTTTTGCCTGCTGCCATCCATGTAAGATGTGACTTGCTCCTTCTTCCCTTCCACCATGATTGTGAGGCCTCCCCAGCCATGTGGAACTGTGAGTCCATTAAACCTCTTTCCTGTATAAATGACCTAGTCCCGGGTATGTCTTTATTAGCAGCATGAAAACAAACTAATACAGGGATGAAGGAAGGGAGGAGCCCAGGATGATGCCTTCGTTTCTGACTTGAGCATTTGACTGGCTGTTCACCTGGTCCTAGAAGAGACCAACCCACATGCTTTCTCCCCTACGATCTCCCCTTCCCCTTGACCTGTGATCTGTTCCTCCATCTCAGGTCCCTTTCACCATTAGACATCCCTCACCCCTTTTTGCCTGATGCACACAGCAAGAGAGGGCACAGAAATAGGCTCCCAACAGAGGTTGCCAGGCATGGCCCTGGAGACAGCTCACTTGTTAGAGTCCCTGCTGCTATGGTTTGAATGGTAATCGCCTCCTAAACTCATGTTGGAACTTAATCTCCAATGTGACAGTGTTGAGAAGTGGGGCCTTTAAGAAGTGACTGGGTCATGAGGCTCTGCCCTTATGAATGGATTAATCCATTTGTGGATGAATATATTCATGGGTTATCATGAGAGTGGGACTGGTGGCCTTATAAGAAGAGGAAGAGACTCCTGAGCTAGCACACTCAGTCCCTCACCATGTGATGCCCTGTGCCACCTCAGGACTCTGCAAAGAGTCCCCACCAACAAGAAGGCTATCGCCAGATCCGGCTCCTGGATCTTGGACTTGTCAGCCTTCTTAACTGTAAGAAATAAATTCCTTTTTAAAATAAATTACCCAGTTTCAAGTATTCTGTTATAAGCAACAGAAATTAGATTAAGATACCAGCCCAGGCCCTGAGCTCAGCTCTCACCCCTGAGCTTAGCTCACAACCCCATGGAGATGGGTAGTCCAACAGTTAGGGCCCTCTCCAGGTTGCCTAGACCTGCCAGTCCAGCACTGTCCACCCATCGTACACCTTGCTTCAGCCTCACTGAACCACATGCTCCTCTTGTGATTTCCCACGCCAGGCCCTCCTCTTGCAATGTCTGGACCTTCACAGTTCCATTCAAACGCCCCCTTCTCTATGAGGTCTGCTCTGACTCCCCAGCTGGGAATATCTTCCTCCTTGGTCTCCACTGGCTTTGCATTTCGTTCTTATTAACCCTGCTCTGTATTGTGAGGCTTTTATGTGCTCATGGGTTGTCTTTACTAGATGTCAAGAACTCAAAGGCAATGTCTGTTCCAGGCAGGTCCCCGCTCATAGTGGGGGTGAGGGAGTGCACAGAGAAGGAGCAAGAAGGTAAAGCCAAGACCCAGTGAGTGGGCCGGGGGCTGGGGCATGGTGTAGGAAGACAGGTCCTACCTCTCAGGACCGGAGGAGCTCAGAGAAAACATTGCCTCTACTACTGCTGCCCCAAAGGCAGACCTCATGGTGTCTAGGACTTTCATATGAACCTAACTGGGCTGCTCCTTGGGATGAGGCTCTCCAGAGTCCCAGAAGACTCTGCTGGCCTCCAGGCCAGCCAATTCTCCCTCTCATTATTAATTGCTGCAACCACGTGTTACGAGGGGATCTGATGAAATCCTCCCAGCTGTTTCCTGGTGACCCCTGACTGTGCCCAACCTGGACTGAGCCCTTTTCTGGGACAAGGATCCCCAAGGATGTGCCTGGGTGTCACCCCTAGCAGCCCACCAAGGTTCAGTTCACTACCTCTCGGTGTGAGCCAGGCCCCAGGATGTCCCCACTCCAGAGGACAAGACACCAGGTGGTTGGCATCATGGCAGGTCACTTCTAATATCAGATCAGGAATTTTTCAGAAGAAAAGGTTGGCAGAAAAAACAAAACAGATTGTGACTGAAACACAGTCACCAGGTGATGTAGCATATTTGGAGTCATGTTCTTCTTGCAGATGGGGAAGGATACAGAAACTCATGGAGGGTAGGCATGGGAAGCCTTTCCCTAGAATTAGCAGAGAATAGCCCAGGTGAGGTCCCCGCTAACCAATGATTGAGGCAGGTTTGTGCTTCACTTCCTTATCCATAAAAGAGGGATCAAAGGGAGTGTTATGAAGAATTAAATGAATTAGTAGATATGTAAAGTGCTTAGCACAGTGCCTTGGTACATAGGAAGTGCTATCGTGATTTGCATTAGTTTTTCTAGGATAATTAGAATAGCAACATATGTGTATGTTGACAAATCTAATTAAAGGCCCAGAAAGGTTTTAAGCACTTTCACTGTCAGATGGAAAGGGTAAGATAGTTACATTAACTCCGGCTTGGTGCAAACCATGAACAATTCAGCAGTAATTGAGAGGGTCAGCAGGACCCTGGATGTTTGCATTCCTGACAGTCTGCTCAAAATGATACGTTTTTATATTTAGCACAAAAATTATATGCTTTGTAATTTTAATGAAAAGTCATTTGTAATTTAAATGGAAACTATATTTGATTAGGTCATGAGTTGTGAGAAATAAATTAAATGAGAAAGAAAAAGGAATTTTAAAATGATGTCTGGTATCAACCCAACTACATAACCTTAAATCCCCTATATCTGTATCTGTAAGATACAGCATAATTTCTGACTTCTCTAGAGCTAAAACTCAGACATATCTAGAACCATCTGACATCTCTCCCACAAAAGGACCTATTTAACATGAAGGCTGCTGAGACTTATTGTGATGGTTAATTTTTTTTTTTTTTTTTGAAATGCAGTCTCACTCTGTTGCCCAGGCTAGAGTGCAGTGGCACGATCTTGGCTCACTGCAACCTCCACCTCCCTGGTTCAAGCAATTCTCCTGCCTCAGCCACCCAAGTAGCTGGGACTACAGGTGCACGCCACCGTGCCTGGCTAATTTTTTGTGTTTTTAGTAGAGACGGGGTTTCACCATGTTAGCCAGGAAGGTCTCGATCTTCTGACCTCGTAATCTGCCTGCCTTGGCCTCCCAAAGTGCTGGGATTACAGGCGTGAGCCACTGCGCCATGATGGTTAATTTTATACGGCAATTTGACTGGGTCACAGGGTGCCCAGATATCTGGTTAAACATCTCTGGGTGTGTCTATGAGGGGGCTTAAGGAGGAGATTAGTGTTTGAATCAATGGACTGAGTACACAGACGGCCCTTCCCAATGTGGGTGGGGAGTGTCCACTCTGCCAAGGACCTGAATAAAACAAAAAGGTGGAGGAAGGGAGAATTCAGTCTCAACCTGACTCTTTGAGATGGGACAGTGGTCTTCTCCTGCCCTCAGACTGGAACTCAGATCAGCGCTCCTGGTTCTCAGGCTTTCAGACTCACACTGGGACTCACACCATCAGCCCTCTTGTTCTCAGGCTTTCAGGCTTGTGCTGGAGCTCACACCACTGGCTCTCCTGCTTCTCAGGCTTCCAGACTCAGACTGGAACTACACCCCCCGTTTTTCCACATCTGTAGCTTGCAATGACAGATGGTGAATCTTCTCAGCCACCATATGTACATATCTATTATCTGTCTCCTATTGGTTCTGTTCCTCTGGAGAACTCTGACTTGTAAAGATTTTAGGGCCAAACTTGGTGGCTCACATCCATAATCCCAGTGCTTTGGGAGGCCAAGGTAGAAGAATCACTTGAGGCCAAGAGTTTGAGATCAGCTTGGGCAACATAGCTGTAGACCCCGATCTCTACAAATAATTTTAAAAATTAGCCAGACATGATGGTGCATGCCTGTAGTCCTGGCTACTCAAGAGGCTGAGGCAGGAGGATGACCTGCGCACAAGAGTTCATGGTTGACATGAGCTATGATCACACCACTCCACTCCAGCCTGGCTGACAGAGGGACACCCTGTCTCAAAAATATATATACACACACACATATATATGTGTGTGTGTGTGTGTATAAAATACATATATTTAAAATATATGTATGTAGATTTTATATATGTATATATGTATCTATTTAAAATATATGTGTATATTTAAAAATATATGTATATATTTAAAATACATGTATATATTTTTAAAATATATATGTTTATATAGGTATATATTTAAATATGCATATATATACAAATATACATATAAATATATGTACATGTATTTATATGTACATATACATTTATATGTTTATATGTATATATTTATATATTTATATGTACATTTATATGTACATGTATATATTTATATGTACATACATATATACACATATACATATAAATATATGTATATAGTTAAAATATATACATATATGCATATTTTCTTTTTTTGAGATGGAGTCTCACTCTATTGCCAGGCTGGAGTTCAGTGGCACGATCTTGGCTCACTGCAACCTCCGCCTCCTGGGTTCAAACGATTCTCCTGCCTCAGCCTCCCGTGAGAAATGGAATTTTAAGAATGAGCTTTCTGAATTAGTTCTAAGATTTCTGGAATTGTCTCTCTAGTCTGATTAGATTTAAAGACAGTAACCACTCTGTTTCCAGTAAGAAAGAGAGCACTAGTCGTCCATGGCATGATCTGACAATGGAAATATGCAAAATATTCCCATTGGATACACTTAATCAACCACTTGTAAGAAGCCAGGAGCTGGGTGACTATATATAAGATACTTTCAAACCTTTTTGAAGAACTAATGAATATAACAACGTTGGCTACTTGCTCCTAGAGTCGCTGGACAAAGTGGTGAAATAAAAGAATGAGTTCAGGGATTCAAATTCCTAGTTCAAACGCGGCGTAAATAACCTAAAAGCTACTACATGTGCCCCGAAGGAGACCCTTATCTCCTGTCACCAAAGGGCTGAGATTACTGAAAATCAGACAGAGAATCCTGTGACTGGCCAGATTACAACACAGACTGAACTTCCAGCCTCACAGGTGTCTTTAACAGGTGTCTGCTGTGAAAGTGAGGGTGTTGACTGGGAAATAATGGAATGGGGATGGGGATGTGTAGGAAGACCCGATGACGCTGGGAACATTGAACATCTAAGTTTTTGTGGTTTTTTGTTTTGTTTTGTTTTTTAAGAGACCAGGTCTTGGCCAGGTAAGTGGTTCATGCCTATAATCCCAGCACTTTGCGAGGCTAAGGTGGGCGGATCACCTGAGGTCAGGAGTTTGAGACCAGCCTGGCCAATATGGTGAAACCCAATCTCTATTACAAACGAAAAAAAAAAAAGAGAGAGAGAGAGAGAAAGAGAGGGACCAGGTCTTGCTCTGTCACTCAGGCTGGGGTGCAGTGGTGCAATGATAGCTCACTGCAGCCTTGAACTCCTGGGCTCAAGTGACAATCCTGCCTCAACCTCCCAAGTAGCTAGGACTACAGGCATACAACACTATACCCACCAATCGTGTGTGTGTATGTGCGCGCGCGCGCGTGTGTGTGTGTGTGTGTGTGTGTGTATAGAGATGGGGGTCTCACTATGTTGCCCAGTCTAGTCTGGAACTCCTGGCCACAAGCAATCCTTCTGCTTCAGCCTCCCAAAGTGCTGTGATTGCAGGTGTGGTGAGCCATTGCGCCTGGCCAGAGCCCCTAAATTCTTATGTGTCTTCTTTGCCATGGAAGCAGCCTCCCCACCTCCATCTGAGGAACTTACGCTGCATTGCCGGAGGAAACTGTCATGGCCTCCCCTGAGTCAGCTGCCTTTGCAAAACAATGCTGGTTCTCTTCAGGATCCACCCCTACCACCCTTTTTTGCTTCTAGACTTCAAGTCTAGACTCAAGTCCCAGCAAGCCCCTCAGATGAGGTACAAAGGTTACCCGTGAGGAGGTGTGCTATACTCCAAAAGAACTACTTAAGTTTTCTAATTTCTATAGACAGAAATCTGGGGAACATGTATGGGAATGGATATTGAGGATGTGGGATAATAGAGGAAAAAAACAAGCCAGGTGCAGTGGTTCACACCTGTAATCCCAGCAGTTTGACAGGCTGAGGCGGGTGGATCACCTGAAGTCAGGAGTTCAAGACCAGCCTGGCCAACATGGTGAGACTGCCATCTCTACTAAACATACAAAATTAGCCAGGTGTGGTGGTGCACACCTGTAATCCCAGCTACTCAGGAGGCTGAGCAGGAGAATCGCCTGAAACCGGGAGGTGAAGTTTGCAGTGAGCTGAGATCACACCACTGCACTTCAGCCTGGGCAACAAGAGCAAAACTCTGTCTCAAGAAAAAAAAAAAAGAAAAAGAAAAAACATAAATTTATATCAGAGTGAATTTATTGACATGGGCTCACTAAGCAGAGATCCTACATTTTAATGTTGCAGCTCAGAAAATAAGAAAAGGCTCTAACAGTTTGATTGATTGGCTGATGAGTGGATCAAAGATGGCCCACCGTTGGTCCGGCATAGTGGCTCACGCCTGTAATCCCAACACTTTGGGAGGCTGAGGCGGGCAGATCACCTGAAGTCAGGAGTTTGACACCAGCCTGGCCAATACGGTGAAACCCCATCTGTACTAAAAATACAAAAAATTAGCTGGGCGCGGTGGGGGGCACCTGTAATCCCAGCTACTCGGGAGCCTGAGGCAGGAGAATCGCTTGAACCCAGAAGGCAGAGGTGAAGTGAGCCAAGATCGTGCCACTGCACTACAGCCTGGGCAACAAGAGTGAAACTCTGTCTCAAAAAGAAAACAAAAAGGGTGGCCCACCATGAACAAACTGGAAATGGTGGACATGCCTTGGTTTAATGTAGAATGGATTCAAAGGCATAGGAAGATGGGATGTTAGCAGGGATTTGTCATTTAAGACCTACTTACCAACTAAGACATAAAAATACATCTTCTAGACTCACTGGGAAGGGCCAGAAGACCTGCTTTTTACCAATACTGTGAGAAATAAATTTGTGATGCAGCCTCAGCTTGAAAGAGCTTTGTAATCCCTCATCTCTGTAGGCAGAACTTACTGCAGTCACTGAATGGGGAAACTTCAATGTAATGGGAGACATGGGATCTCAGGGTTCAGGGACCAAGTGGCAACACTCCACCGCCACAGGCGAGGTGAACATAGTCACCGTGATGGCAGCAGAGTCACAGCAGCTGTCCGAATTGCGGACTTCTGCAGACCAACGGCACTGGCTGTTAAGCACGGTGTTCCTAGAAGTGAAATAGATGGGAAGCCTACTGATGTCTTGATCCATATAAGCAGAAAAGTTCTAAGCCAAGTTAACAAAAGTCTAATCTGAATCATAGAAACATAGAGCCAGGCCGGGCACGGTGGCTCATGGAACAGGTCCAGGCTGCTGTGCAGGCTACTCTGCTGCTTGGGTCATATGATCCAGCAGATCCAGTGGTGTGTGAAATGTCAGTGGCAGATAGGATGCTCTTTGGAGCCTTTGGCAGGCCCCTACAAGTGAATTTCCTTAGGATTTAGGAGCGAGACTCTGCCATCCTCCACAGATTACTCTCCTTTTGAGAAACAACTCCTGGCCTGCTACTGGGCCTTAAATAGATATTGTGCTCCTAACCATGGGCCATCAAGTTACCCTGTGACCTGAACTTCCCATCATGACCTGGATGTTATCTGACCCATCAAGCCATAAATTTGGGTGTGCACAGCAATACTCCATCATCAAACTGAAATGGTATATACATGATTGGGCCTGAGAAAGCTCTGTATGCATTGGTAAATTACATGAAGAATTAGCCCAAAAGTCCACAGTCCTCCACTCCTGCCACCCTGCCTTCTCTCTCTCCCAGCCTACATCTATGGCCTCATGGGGAGTTCCCTGCAATCAGTTGACAGAGGAAGAGAAGACTTGGGGCTGGTTCCCAGATGGTTCTGCACAATATGCAGGCACCACCTGATAGTAGACATTTGCAGCACTACAGTTCCTTTCTGGGACACCTCTGAAGGACAGCGATGAAGGGGAATCCTCCCAGCGGGTGGAACTTTGAGCAGGTGCATCTGGCTGTTCACTTTGCTTCAAAGGAGAGATGGCCAGACATGCAATTATATACCCATTTATAGACTATGGCCAGTGGTTTGGCTGGATGGTTAGGGACTCGGAAAGAATATGAATGGAAAAATTGGTGATAAGGAAATTTGAGAAAGAAATATATGGGCAGACCTCTCTGAATGGGCAAAAAATCGTGAAGACATTAGTGTCCCATGTCAATGTCTACTGAAGGGTGACCTCAACAGAGAAGGACATTAATAATCAAGTAAATAGGATGACTTGTTCTATGGATACCAATCAGCATCTATCTCTGGCCACCCCTGTCATTGCCTAATGGGCTCATAAAGAAAGTGACTGTGGGGGCGGGGACGGAGGATGCATGGGCCCAGCAATGTGGACTAACACTCACCAAGGCTGACCTGGCTACAGCCACCACTGAGTGCCGAATTTGCCAGCAGCAGAGACCAACACTGAGTCTATGATATGGCACTGTTCTCCAAAGTGACCAGCCTGCTATGTGGTGGCAGGTTGATTACACTGAACCACTTCCATCATGGAAGAGGCAGCATTTTGTTCTTGCTGGGATAGACACTTACTCTGGACACAGATTTGCCTACCCTGCTCACAAATCTTCTGCCAAAACCACCATCCATGAACTTAAAGAACGCCTTATCCAGTGAAATTTCATACAGCATTGCTTCCAAACACTTTACAACAAAAGAAGTGTGGCAATGACTTGTGTAATTCAATGATCATGTAATTCACTGGTCTTATCATGTTCCCTATCATCCTGAAGGAGCTGGCTTGATAGAACGGTTTCTATCAAGTTCTTGATGACTCAGTTTCAGCACTGAATAGTTGGCAATATTTTGCAGGGCAGGAACAAATTTCTTTAGAAGCATGTATATGCTCTGAACCAGCATCCAATATATGATGCCCTGTTCCCCATAGCCATGATTCATGAGTCCAGTAATGAATGGGTGGAAGTGGGAGTGGCACCCGTCACTATAACCCCTAGTGACCCACTAGCAAAGTTTTTGTTTTGTTTTGTTTTGTTTTTGAGGCAAGATCTCATTCTGTTGCCCAAGCTGAAGTGCAGTAGCACTATATTGGCTCACTGCAACCTCTGCCTCCTGGGTTCAAGTGATCCTCCTGCCTCAGCCTCCTGAGTACCTGAGACTACAGGTGTACATCACCATACCCAGCTAATTTTTGTATATTTTATAGAGACAGGGTCTCCCTATGTTGCCCAGGCTGGTCTCAAACCCCTGGCCTCAAGTGATCTGCCTACCTTGGCCTCCCAAAGTTCTGGGATTACAGGCATGAGCCACCGTGCCTAGCTGCAAAATTTTTGCTTCCTGTTCCTGTGACCTTATGTTCTGCTAGCCTAGAGATCTTAATTCCAGACGGAGGAATGCTTCCACCAGAAGACACAATGAGCCCACTGAACTGGAAGTCAAGACCTGGTCACCGGGTCCCTTTGGGTTCCTCATATGCCTCTAAGTCAACAGGCGAAGAAGTAGATTACTTTGCCGGCTGGGGTGATTAATCTGGACTACCAAGGGGAAAGTGGACTGCTCTTCCACAACGCAGGTAAGGAAGAGTAGGTCTGGAATACAGGAGATCCTTCAGGGAGTCTCCCAGTATTATCATGTCCTGTGGTTAAGATAAATAGAAAAAGCGGCAACAACCCAAACCAGGCAGGACTACTAATGACCCAGATGCTCCAGGAATAAAGGTTTGGGTCACCTCATCACATAAAGGACCATGACTAGTTGAGGCACTTGCTGAAGGCCAAGAGAAAACAGAAGGGATAGTGGAATAAGGTGGTTATAAACGCCAGCTGTAACCATGTGACCAGTTACAGATATAAGGACTGTAATTATCATGAGTATTTCCATCTTGTTTTGTTATGAATACTTTGTGTGTGTGTGCCTGGTGTATAATAATACATAACATATATTATCTTTGTTTTCTTTTCTCTTATTCCCTTGTATTGGGAATACAAGAGGATTGGGAATAACATAAGAGGTATTAAATTTTGTATTTAAATATTGCTTAGTATTTAAATATTGCTAATTTTATGTCATTGTATTTAAGTTACAGAATATCAAGCAGAGGAGTAAACATCATTCAATAACTTTACTTCCTCTGCTGGGGAAGAAATTTGTATATTTTTGGTTGTACACAGGACAATTACATCATGTTAGGTGAAACCATGACTTTGGTATTGTCTTTAATGGGAGATTAGTATGGTTTAAGCAGGTGTGTATGGGAGCCAGCTGCACAACAGGTAGATTTGTGATGGTTGATTTCATGTATCAACTTGATTCTGCAGCCACTGGCCCTGAAAAGGCACGCCGCCTTTGCTGCCGTGTGATGGCTGGCACTGCAGCCAGAGCTGCCCCAACCCCCTCTGTGTCCGAGCCACTTCCGCGGCTGTCAAAGCTGCCCCCTGACTAGGGACTGGGTCATGGGGTTCCCAGATATTTGGTTAAACATTATCTCTGGGTGTGTCTGTGAAGGGCTTGAGGAGAAGATTAGTGCTTGAATCAGTGGACTGAGAAAAGCAGATGGCCCTTCCCAATGTAGATGGGAATGTCCACTCTACCAATGGCCTGAGAAAAACAAAAAGGTGGAGGAAGAAAGTGATTCTCAGCCTGACTGTTGGGCTGGGACATTGGTCTTCTCCTGGTCTCAGACTGGGACTCATACCACTGATGCTCCTGGTTCTCAGGTCTTTGGACTCAGACTAGAACTACATCATCGGCTTTCCTGGGGCTCCAGCTTGCAATGGCAGTTCATGGGATTTTTCAGTCTGAGCCAATTCCTCAGAGTAAATAAATACATATTTACACACACATATATATATATTTATACATACATGTGCATTTGTATACATATACTATGGGTTCTGCTCCTCCAGAGTACCCTAATACACTTGTGTTTAAATGTATATATGTGTGCGTGTGCACGTATGCATGTGTGTATGTATGTAAATACACATACAAACACACATATATATCATATGTGTATACAAACACATGTATGTTTTACATTATTCTTATGTATTAAGGTAGAGGTTCAGACATTTATAGACATTTCATACAACCAAGAGTGGGCAGGGCAGATTGTGGCTGATAAATGCTAAAATATACAGAGGAAAACAGGGTCCATCCAAGATAATTTGCTATAATGGAGGAAGAGACTTGGTAAAGCAAGCCAGACCAGAAATGATCCCCAAAGGCTTGCAGTGTCTCAGGGTGTAACATTCGTGGTAGCTGGTACTCAAAGGCACCCCAGCTCAGCCATCCAAGCCCCAGATGGATACATCAAGGAGATAAAGGTCTGTGACGAGGAACTGGAAGCATGTTGTCCAAAACTTCCATGACACTTTGGAGTTCAAGCAACCCCTCACCCAAATGAATACAACACGGCTGGAACAAGCTCTTCCCATCACTGGTCAGAATAAATTCTCAGAGTAATGAACCTCCAAATAGGAGAGGCCAGTGCTGGAAGTCCCTAGTCAGGGGACAGCCTTGACAGGCCTGGAAGTGGCTCAGACACAGAGGGGATTGGGGCAGCTCTGGCTGCAGTGCCAGCCATCAGACGGCAGCAGAGGCAGAGTGCCTTGTCAGGGCCAGCAGCTGCGGAATCAAGCTCAGAAACTGCACAACTGCAGATGGAGCGCAGCAGAAAGCAACACCCAGGACCTCAACCACACACCCTCCTGCACAGACACTGAAACTCCTGGGGAAGGGCAACCACCCCAGGGGCTTGGGTATGGGTTGAGAGTATGGTTATTAATGGCAGTGAGCCTGGATTTGTATTCACTGGCTGATGAACCTCAAGTGTTCCAGTTAGCATAGTACGAAATGACAATAAATACCATCTACTGAGTGCTTCCTGTGTGCCAAGTACTTCACATGCTTTTTGATTCTTTAGAGACAGGGTCTTGCTGTGTTGCCCACGGTGGAGTGCAGTGGTGTGACCATAGCCCACCACAGCCTTGAACTCCAGGGCTCAAGCCATCCTCCCACTTCAGCCTCCTGAGTAGCTGTGACCACAGGCATGTACCACCACACCCAGCTAATTTTGCTCATTTTTTGTAGAGACAGGGTGTCACTATGTTGCCCAGGTTGGTCACAAACTCCTGGGCTCAAGTGATCCTCCTGCCTCAGCTTCCCAAAGCGCTGAGATTGCAGTAATGAGCTACCGATGGCCCATATGCATTCTTTCATTGCCTAAGCTCAACCGAGAAGGGAGAGCGTGGGTCTGAGGAGGGGAGCAAAGTAGCATCATAGAAAGCTCACCCTATGCTGGTGCCCTGCTTTTCAGGGAGGAGCCCAGCCAGTTCTCAGCTACCTGAAAATAGACCTGGGCGCACACAGCACCTGGGCCCACCCCATGTGTGGGCAGCAGAGGCAGGTCAGCAGGGACTACCCTGACAGTTCAGAGGTGGCAAGCTCCTAGTGGGGACAGTCACTCATAATCCCCACTCCTCCACCCCCAAGCAGACTGCTGGCTGCGGCACAGGCACTTTCCTGGGACACCTGATTCCAGCACAGACCATCTATTACTTGGGGCTTTACTGTGCGGTGATGGCATCGAGAGCCCTCCTGCGGGGCCAGCAGATCCTCTTCTCCCCACTTCCCCCAGGGGATAAACGAAGCCGGGGGTGGTGGCAACAGGTACTCGTGGAGGGTACGGTGAAGGTGGGGACTTTCTTCATCTTGATCTTTGGAGAGTTCTTCTTCCCACCTGGCGCCAACCGTGTTCCCCTGATAAACTGGGAGGATTCCAGCGGCCTTTCAGGAACCACAATCCATGGGAGCATGTCACCACGTTTGGGGTCTTCCTGCTCAGTGGTCTGGTGGATCTTGTGAGCCAGGTGTGGCTGGCCCCGCAGAGCATAAAGCTGGAGCGAGCAGCCACAGCCTCGGCCTCGTTTGTGATGCTGCTGTTCGTGCCACCTCGAGCACAAGAGCCCCCTGGAGATTCGTGTGCACTGCCTGCTGTTGATTCCTGTTTTCCTGCTGGCCCTGGTACTCACCATCCAGGTCTGGGTCCCTGACCAGCTCCAGCTCTGGATGCTCAAGGCCTGGGTGCTGCTGTTTCTTGGCTCCTGGTTGCTGTACACCCCACTATCCAGACAACCCTGGCGAGCAGACAGTCACACGGACCTGGCCTTCCTCACCATCTTCTTCTGCTGGCACCTGGGCCTGGGGGCTGCCATGCTGGCTGCTGTCTGTGGCCTCTGCAGCCTCTGGCACCATCACTGCTCCTCCTGGACAGCGTTCCCAGGGACCAGGTACCAGCTGTTTCCCATGGACCCCAGTGAAAGAGAACTCAAGAAACTCAGGGCAGAGGCCATGCTGCAGGATGAAAACATCTCATTTAGAGGCTGTCCCTCTGTCCCCAGCTGTGCTGTGCTATCCCTGTAAGAACTTCTGGGAGGCTGCCCACTGGGTGAGTGATCCTGTCGTGTTCTGAGATCCACAGTGTGGCTCCCCATCTCTGCAGCCATGGTTCTTGTCCCCAGACAAATCTGCCAGCTCCTAAGATGCCTTTTTATGCTGCCCCTCTATCAGACTTTTTGTCTGCCTGGTTTATTCTGTAGCTGTGGTTTCCAGGACTCTCTGAGGGCAGCCAGGTGACTTCTCTGGCCACCTCTGGAATCCAGGAGGGGTACCAGCAGGGGGAAGTGGGAGCGGATGAGCATGGATTGGGTGGCTGGCCAAGTTTCTCAGCTCTATTCCACACTGATATCTGCTAGGAAAATTTCCCCTTCCTTGTTGTTCTTCTTGAAAAGCAGATTGGCTATTCCCAAAATTTGGGATAAAGCTACTTTTTTTAAAGTAAGGCAATTATAGACACAAAATTTAGAAAGACACGTCCCTCAGGAGAGGAGAGGAAGGGAGGCAGCAGAATGGAACATGGTGGGAACACAGAGGAAGAGGAGGTTCTCGATAATGTCTTAGTTCTTAAAACTAGCGATAGGTTTCAGGTATACAAATAGGTCACTAAAATAAAATAATAAGCAAGGACCAGCCAGGCGTGGTGGCTCATGCCTGTAATCCAGCACTTTGGGAGGCCTAGGCGGGCGGATCACCTGAGGTCAGGAATTCAAGACCAGCCTGGGCAACATGACAAAACCCCGTCTCTACTAAAAACACAAAAACTAGCTAGGCGTGGTGGCAGATGCCTGTAGTCCCAGCTACTCGGGAGGCTGAGATAGGAGAATTGCTTGAACCAGGGAGGAGGAGGTTGCAGTGAGCCGAGATCACACCACCACATTCTAGTCTGGGTGACAGAGCAAGACTCCGTCTAAAAAAAAAAAAAAAGAATAAGCAAGGACCAATGAAGGGAGCATGTCATGAACCAATGTCGTAATTGTTCTAGCACACCCAAGGTACACCCATTTCAAACCATGTGAGCTGCGAGTAGGCACAGGGTTGGGTCGCTGGAGTGGGAAAGACTGCATGCGCTTATGCCTAAGGATGTTTACCATGAGAGAGATGGAATCCAAAATAATGGTTCACATCCACCTTTGTATGATCATCAGGATCTCAGACTTCCTCATTTTACTATGTCCATTTCCTTTTTGTTCTTAGTTTTTATGTTAATTGTAGGAAAGTTAACACCTTGTTTAAAAAGTAAACTGGCTGGGCATGGTGGCTCACACCTGTAATCCCAGCACTTTGGGAAGCTGAGGTGGGAGGGTAGCTTGAGTCCAAGAGTTGGAGACCAGCCTGGACAACATAGTGAGACCCTGTCTCTGCAAAAATAAAAAATATTAGCTGAGCATGGTGTCATGCACCTGTAGTTCTAGCTACTTGGGAGGCTGGGGCAGGAGGATTGCTTGAGACCAGGAGGTCAGGGCTGCAGTGAGCCATGGTCATGCCACTGGACTGTAGCTTGGGCAGCAGAGCAAGACTGTCTCTTAAAAACAAAACAATTCCGGGCACGGTGGCTCACACCTGTAATCCCAGAACTTTGGGAGGCCAAGGCAGGTGGATCACTTGAGGTCAGGAGTTCAAGATCAGCCTGGCCAACATGACGAAACCTCATCGCTACTAAAAATACAAAAATTAGCCAGGTATGCTGGTGCACGCTGATAATCCCAGCTACTCGGGAGGCTGAGGCAGGAGAATTGCTTGAACTCAGGAGGCAGAGGTTGCAATGAGCCGAGATCATGCCATTGCACTCCAGCCTGGGTGACAGAATGAGACTCTGTCGCAAAATAAATAAATAAATAAATAAATAAATAAATAAAATAAAATAAAATTATGGCCAGATGCAGTGGCTCACGCCTGTAATCCCAGCACTTTGGGAGGCCAAGGCAGACGGATCACAAGGTCAAGAGATAGAGACCATCTTGGCCAACATGGTGAAACCCCGCCTCTACTAAAAATACACACACACACACACAAAATTAGCTGAGCATGGTGGCATGCGCCTGTAGTTCCAGCTACTTGGGAGGCTGAGGTAGGAGAATTACTTGAACCCAGGGGGAGAAGGTTGCAGTGAACCGAGATCGCGCCACTGCACTCCAGCCTGGGCAACAGAGCGAGACTCTGTATTAAAAAAAACTTAAAATTAAAAATTAAAAACAAAACAAACAAAACTAACTTTGTCATTTCACCCCGGAGGGAAAATTGGGAGAGGGTGGCATATGGCTTTTATACAGTCCAGCAGCAGATTCTAGGCAAGGAGAGGAGCCAAAGCCCTTAGCAGAGGCCTGAGTCTGAGGAGACAGGGAACCAGCAAGGAGTCTCCAGCAGCAGGGCTGTGAGAGCACTCTCAAAAGCAGGACTGTCTAATGCTAAAATGGCTTGCCTTGGTGTGACCAAAAAAATCCAACCTTTTCAATAAAATCTTCACTGCACTTCAGCCTGGGCAATAGAGGGAGACCTTGTCTCAAAAAATTAGAAAAATAAAGTCTGCTTCTAAACCAACCATATTGCGTGAGTGATTCTAGGAGAACACATAGAAAAGGCTCATATTTGGGTTGGTGGGAGCAGAGGGGAAGAATCACCATAAAAATGTGACAGGTAAATGACCTCAGCAGTGCTGAAGATGCAGGAACTTATCAGAGGGCTCCTGAGAACATCCACCCCGGAGTTCGTGGACATTTTCAGAGAGCCTCTGGGCTTCTCCCAGAACGAGGAGAGGAAGTGTCCATAAACTATGATGGTAGCTGATGTATAAAATGAAATAGAGCTATAGGAAACTAGGTAGAAATATGCATCCCTTGGTGCATTTGGGAGGCCACTTCTTCCACTGGCTTGAGCCTGCTTTCGTGAGATGGAAAAGCACAACGTTTGGAAGTCTGGAGAAGGAAAGAGAAGGAAGGAGATGCTGGCCATCGATGTAGGGAAAGTATCACAAAGTAAAATCCCCACTAGTGAAGCTGCTACAGTTCCATGAAAGAGTCTGTGGTCAGAAATGCTGTTATCAAACAAACAAAAATAAATAAATGAATGAAGTGCTGTTATCAGAGATCAGAAAGCTTCATAATGCGTAGAGAGGTTTTCAGGCCGGGCGCGGCGGCTCACGCCTGTAATCCCAGCACTTTGGGAGGCCGAGTGGGGTGGATCACAAGATCAAGAGATCAAGACCAGCCTGGCCAACATGGTGAAACCCCGTCTCCACTAAAAATACAAAAATTAGCTCAGCGTGGTGGCACACGCCTATAGTCCCAGCTACTCGGGAGGCTGAGACAGGAGAATCACTAGAACCTGGGAGGCGGAGGTTGCAGTGAGCCAAGATCTTGCCACTGCACTTCAGCCTGGCAACAGAGCAAGACTCTGTCTGAAAAAAAAAAAAAAGAGAGAGAGAGGCTTTCCAAGATGGTAGACAAGGTGAGCTGTAATTTGAAGATAGCCCTGAATATCACCTAAAAAAGCAATGTTCCTGAGCAGGAAAAACAGGCCCTGCAAGCTGGGTAGCAAGCGGTTAAGTAAGAAGAGGGGAGTGTGGAAAGGAATGGGCAGCTGGCGGAGGCCTGGTGGACCCATCCTGGAGAGGCAGGCTCCAGACGCTGGAGGGCAAAAGATGTCTCGTTCTCTTCCAGCAGCGTCGCAACTGGATCCAGACCAGTTCCACTTTGTCCTCCCAGAAGAGCAGGGGTCCATCTGGGGACAGGTCCAACCCCTCTCCTTCTGACATGTCCCCCAAGTGGCTCTGGAGGTCTAAATCAGACAAGCTTTCAGCAACCCTGTTGGCAAACCCATCCCTGCACCTGCTGACCAAAGACCAAAAGATGAACAGACAGGGCAAGAGGGAGAGACAGCACATGGGTTTCCCAGCCAGCCTTCCGGAAAGGCAGATTTACACAGGCCCATCCTGTTCACCGTCGATGGCCCTATGGGCAAAGAGTGGAATCTTTCTCCACACATCTATTCTTTCAACCAGCTCAGCAGGAATGCACCCACACAGACATGTGACTCACACCAGCAGGTTTCTCATGTATTTTTGAGACTTAAAATGATGCTAGCTTCAGGCCAGGCACAGTGGCTCACCCTGTAATCCCAGCACTTTGGGAGGCCTAGGCGAGTGGATCGTCTGAGGTCGGGAGTTCGAGACCAGCCTGGCCAACATGGTGAAACCCCATCTCTACTAAAAATACAACAATTAGCTGGGCGTGGTGGCACATACCTGTAATCCCAACTACTCAGGAAGTTAAGGCTTGAATCAGGAGGCAGAGGTTACAGTGAACCAAGATCATGCCACTGCACTCCAGCCTGGGTGACAGAGTGAGACTGCATCTCAAAAAAATAAATAAATAAAAATAAATGCTAACTTCAGTAGAAAAGAACTTCATTCTCAAATGTTAGAATTGAGAGTTTGCTTCATTGTGCTATTTTCATGGAGAAAAAAATAATATTTATTTTTTTTTCTGATCATGAGAGCAGTGAAAGTTTATTGGATAAACAGCTGGAAACTCAGAAATATAGTATCAATAACATAAAGGTTGGGCGCAGTGGCTCATGCCTGTAATCCCAGCACTTTGGGAGACCAAGGTGAATGGATCACTCGAGGCCAGGAGTTCGAGACCAGCCTGGCCAACATAGTGAAGCACCATCTCTACCAAAAATAAAAAAATTAGCCGGGCATGGTGGTGGGTGCCTGTAGTTCTAGTTACTTGGGAGGCTGAGGCACAAGAATTGCCTGAACCTGGGAGGTAGAAGTTGCAGTGAGCCAAGATCGCATCACTGCACTCTAGCCTGGGCAACAGAGTGAGATCCTGTCTCAAAACACATACATAAGAAGAACACTGAAATTGCTCATGAGCTGGCTATTCCTTCATTCAAATGTGTGACGGAGCTCCTTCTCACTGCCAGGTCTGCTCTGGGCTATGGAGGTGAACACAACCAGAAGGGCCCTTGTTCCTGTGCCGCTGACCTGCCAGTGGGGAAGCAGACAAGAGGCGATTCCATGGGCATGAAGTATGTCGGGTCGTCACAACGCCATGAAGAAGAATAAACAGGGCAAGAGGGACAGACAGACTACTGAGCTGGGCGTTCCCTGTTTGGAGGGTCAGGGAAAATTCCAGAAAGAAGCAGAGTGAACTTTTGGATGTTTTTCCTTCCAAGCTTTCATCTAAATATTAACGTTCTTATTATCATTTACAAGTTTTTAGATGAAACTTCTTTAAAAAAAAAAGTTTTTCTTAGAAAAGCAACACCTTTAGCCAGGCATGATGGCACATGCCTGTAGTCCCAGCTACTCGGGAGGCTGAGGTGGGAGGATCGCTTGAGCCTGGGAGGTTAAGGCTACAATGAGCTATGGGCACCACTGCAATAGACAACAAAAGCAAGATTCTGTCTCAAAAAAAAAAAAAAAAAAAGGAAAAAAGAAAAATTGAAAAGAAAAATAAAAAAAGTCATACTTGTTCATTGTAGGAGACCTGGAAGTGGTAGAAAATCTGGAAGGGAAAGGGAGAGAGAAGATAAATCTCCACAATGGTACCAGCATAGGATGATCCCTCCAGATGTATTGATTCATCTCCCTCCTGCTACCTTTCTCAGTTGCTAAACTCACACGGTATTTACATGACTGAATCCTGCTTTTCTTAACCCCTATCATAAACATGACCCCATGTTTGTCAGAGCTTTGAAAGACAAAGTGCAAGAGGCCACTGTTTCCCTTCTACGTTGGAAAAGGCCGTCACAGAAGCGCAGGCGCCATGCTCTCCTGTCTGGCTGCCTGGGTGCCGCCCTGTCTGGGAAGATCCTGGGCCTGCATTCAACCTGTCATTGAGAGAACTTCAGCCAAGTGATGAGTCCCAGATCTCCAGAAGTCAAACCCCAGGTAGAGGGATCACTTTGTGTCAGACCCAAAGGGAGCTGAGGTTGCCCGCAGAGCCAATGGAGTATTTGTTTCAGAGGTAGAGGCAAGGGAGGGTACACACCCCCAGGAGAGTCAGGTAAGAACCAAAGAGGAAGAAGACATAGATAGCAGGAATGCATGTTTTGAGAGTCGGAGTTGATGGCCCCTCTATCTCAGAGTCTGAGGCAGCCCCAGACTTCCCCCTCAAACTCCTACAGCAGAGATGCCATTGTCTCAGGGAGCCTGCAAGGGCCCAGCTTCCTGTCTCAGGAAGCAAATGCAAACTGGTGTCCTTCCCACCCTCACCTGCAGCATCTCTGCCCTCAGCCATTTCCCTCTGGTCCTGGGCCTCCTCCTTTTTGCTTCCTAGCCTTATTGGAGCATCATTCTGGACCTATAACCACACACACCCACTCCCAACCCCACCAATCAGGTCATTAGAGAGTTTTATTTTATTTTATTTTATTTATTTATTGTGAGATGGGGTTTTGTTCTTGTCGCCAAGACTGGAGTGCAGTGGCGCAATCTCAGCTCACTGCAACCTCCACCTCCCAGGTTCAAGCAATTCTCCTGCCTCAGCCTCCCAAGTAGTTGGGATTACAGGCACCTGCCACCACACCTGGCTAATTTTTAATAGAGTTGGGGGCTTCACCTATCTGTCAGGCTGGTCTTGAATTCCTGACCTCAGGTGATCCACTCACCTTGGCCTCCCAAACTGCTCCCTACAAGCGTGAGCCACCGTGCCCAGTCAAGAGTTTTATAAGCAAAATGTTGCTCTTCAAAAAATCTTCCAGCATGTCTACTGTACCTAAGACTACACGAAACCCTATGAAGGGTTTGGTTCTCTGTGAAAGACGGATCCTGTTGGCCAAAGGTGTCAGCAGGTACTGCCCCAGATCTCACAATCTGCACTCATATCTTGCATGTTTCACCAAGATCCAAATGGTCTGGTACTTGGAGCAATCTTAGTTCACGCACCTACAAAGTCTTGCTACTTTCTTTTTTTTTTTTTTTTTTTTTTTTTTGAGACAGAGTCTCACTCTGTCACCCAGGCTAGAGTGCAGTGGCACAATCTCAACTCATGCAACCTCCACGTCCCAGGTTCAAGCGATCCTCCTGCCTCAGCCCCGCCTAGTAGCTGGGATTACAGACACGCGTCACTATGCCTGGCTAATTTTTGTATTTTTAGTAGAGATGGGGTTTTACCATGTTGGCCAGGCTGGTCTTGAACTCCTGACCTCAGGTGATCCACCCACCTCGGTCTCCCAAAGTGCTGAGATTACATGCATGAGCCACTGCACCCACCCAAGTCTTGCTACTTTCTAGCTGTGTGTCAGTAAGCAAATTATTTGCCCTTTCTGAGCACCTGGTTTTCTCATCTGAGAAAAAAAAAGCAGGGGGGCGGGGAATAATAGTTTGCACCTCTTAGGGTTGTGTAAGGATCAAGAGGCGCACTGCCTGTGAAGTGCCAGCATATAGTCAGTGCTCAACAAACAGGGTACTTTGTCATCCACACTATTTTATGACCAAGAAACTTCTGGGTTGGCCAACATAAGGAGGTATTTTTCCTGCCTTGAAAACTTTTCCATCCAAGACAAAGGTCACGTATTCAGATGCCTTCAGGCCCGTCAGGTAAGATAAGTAAGAGAAAAGGGGTGTGGAAGAAATTAGGCAAACCGGAGAGGAGCCCAGGCTGCTTGATCTCTGGCAGGAATGCAAGGCTTGAGTTCAGATCTTCTGATTTTTCTCTTCTAAGGAAAGCCATAAATCTGGATTTTTTGTGTGTGTAAAATGACTGGATCTTTTAAAATGTGGCAATAAGTCCTTTTTTAAAAAAACTGATGCAGACAAAACCAGTGTGTAGCGCTTTGCAGGGAATGGCGGGTTGGTGTGCTGAAAGACGCCTCGTTATAAAATGACATTTACATGGAGAGTAGTGGGGGTCTGCATGAGGGGAGGACAGGCGTGTGGGGCACAAAATGGGGGTGGGGTTTGGAGTTTGTGTCTTGTGTGTGGCCTCAGGAGTGGGTGGCTAAAGTGAGTCAACCCCCCGGAGATGAGGGGCCTCAAGAACAGGGAAGCCAGAATGGGGCTTTCTGGACAAGGACATGGGAAGGGCCTGAGCTGCCAGGGAAAACCATGGAATACGTGCCAAAATCTTTAGTGGGCAAGCGAGGTGACCGAATGACAGATACAAGGGGGACCAGAAGGTGGGAGATCGGGGAGCACAAACTTCTAAGGGAAAGCAGGGGTTACGATGCTACCTCAGAGAGGAGCTTTGCAATCTGCGTGGGATGATTGTGCAAAAGGCTTACCACCAGCCTCGTGGACACAGATGGTCAGCAAATATCAATTTGGGTAATTTATTAATTTTCACAATAAATACTTCCTGGGGGTATACTATGTGCCAGATACTAGGTGCGAGCAAGATCCCAGGGTTCCTTCATTGAGGGAGAAGAGAGGGCAGTGGAGAGCCAGGCGAGTTCACGAGCACTTGCAGGACAGTGGGGTAAGGACGCTGGGGCCATACACAGAGGTAGGGGACAGAGAGAGCCTCCTGGAACCCAATGAGCAAACAGGACAAGCATGTGAAAAGGCAGGTGGACTACTGTCCCGACAGGGGAAAAGGTTCTGGAAGCTGGAGGCTGTGAATCAGCAGAGCAATGGAGGAGTTGAAAAAAATGCGGCAGAGCTGGCTCCCAGCCGACAGGGGTGGCATGCAGGACCTTCCCCCGAGTGAGGTTTCTCCCGAGACCTAGGAGATTCCACAGGAGGGTTTAAGTAGAAAAACGCCCAGCTTAACCAGCATTTATATCACCCAACTGTGTGCCAAACACTCTGCAAATGACTATAAAATAGGCACATTTACTTCATGTAATCTTTCTTCCTTTTTTTTTTTTTTGAGACAGAGTCTTGCTCTGTTGCCCAGGCTGGAGTGCAGTGGCGCGATCTTGGCTCACTGCAACCTCCGCCTCCTGGCTTCAAGCAATTCTCCTACCTCAGCCTCCTGAGTAGCTGGGACTACAGGCATGTGCCATCACACCCAGCTAATTTTTGTATTTTTAGTAGAGACAGGATTTCACCATGTTGGCCAAGCTGGTCTTGAACACCTGACCTCAGGTGATCCACCCAGCTCAGCCTCCCAAAATACTGAGATTACAGGCGTGAGCCACCGCGCCTGACCAAATTTATGTAATCTTTCTACCAGCCTTATGAAGTAGGTCCACTATCTGCTAACATCAATTCCACAATCCAAAACTCTCCCAATCTAAAGATTTTCATAACTTATTTGGCAGCAAAATTTGAGCTGAACTGACATCTTTATTGATCCGAACTGACATTCTATCTTTGTGAATATGTGTATGTTTCACTGCAGAAACGCCATGTTTAATTGCAGGGTACTGCCCCAGATCTCACCAGGGACATTAAAAACATAGGACACAGGCAAAGTGCTGCCTTTTATAAAATGCAGAACTTCTGAATTCTGAAACATACGTGATCCCAAGGGTTTGGGATAAGAGATTGTATAAAACCTGTCAATATTCTCATTTTACAGATGAGGAAGCTGAAGGATAAGTAATTTCCCCAAGGTCATATAGGTAGTAAGTAAGAAAGCCACAATATGAACCCAGGAAGTTTGGCCCTGCAGTCTATGCAGCATTGCATCTAAGCTATTCTCCACTTTGGAAAGATGTCTACAGTTGCTATTAAGACAATAGATGGAGAAAAAGAAATAGAGAAGAATGCCATGGCAGTCAACCAGACATAGGGATGGAAGGGAATGGAGAGTTAAGAGATGTTTAACGGAAAATTGACTGAGCCTGGTGGTTGTAAGCTGGCTGGGAGAGGTTGGGCATCACACGCAGATAAGTAAAGGACACATGGGGTTCTGGCTTCACAACTGGGGAGGCCGGATGGCGGGTCACTCAGTGATGCAGGGAACAGAAGAGGGAGGGGAGGGAGAAGAAGGTCATGAATTCTGTATTCCATGTCACATGTTTAAGTTGGGATGTCAACTAGGTAAGTGGCTATACATGGCTGGTGCTTGAGAAAGAGGCCTGGGATCAAGGTAAAGAGTTGGGAATTGCTAGATGCAGGTGGTCATTAAGACATGAGCATGGACTGAGTGGTGACACAAAGGTCTAAGTTAGAACGTGAAAGAACCCCAACCCTGAAGGGTAGGGAAGTAGAGAGGAAGAGAATGCCAGAGGCTGGGCACGGTGGCGCACACCTGTAATCCCAGCACTTTGGAAGGCCGAGATGGGAGGATCACCTGAAGTCAGGAGTTCAAGACCAGTCTGACCAACATGGCAAAACCCCGTCTCTACTAAAAAAAAAAAAAATTAGCTGGGCATGGTGGCCCATGCCTGTAGTCCCAGCTAATCAGGAGGCTGAGACAGGAGAATCGTTTGAACCCAAGAGGTGAAGGTTGCAGTGAGCTGAGATTGCACCACTGCAGTCCAGCCTGGGCCACAGAGTGAGACTCTGTCAAAAAAAAAAAAAAAAAAAAAAAAAAAAAAAAATTGAAGAAGAAGAGAATGCAAGAGACTGGAAAGAGTGGAAAGAGACTGCTTCAAGAGGAAGGAAAAAGTCCTCAATGCCGGGTGCTCCCTTCCTCCTGCCCGCTCCTCCACGAGACAGGCGATCCCAGGAACTGTGGATGGGAGCTCATTCCAGGGACTGGTAAGAACTGGTCCTAGCATTTCCCAGTGCCACAGAGCCCAGAAACCAGCTCTGCCTGGTGCCCATCAGCAACGTAACCACCTCTGGGCTCCAGTTTCTACATTTAGCAACTGGAATAATAATGTCCATCTCATAGGCTTGTTGTGCGTATTAAATATACAAACAGAGAAGTCAGCATCCTCCCTGGATTTGTGGTGAGACCTCAAAAGGTTGCTCTAATTATCATTTATTTTATTATGTATGAGGTGGTGAAGAGTGGGTGGTGAGGGCATTTCAGGCAGAAAGAACACCATTAGCAAAGGTGTGGCAAGACGGCGTGTGTTCAGAGAAGAGACCTGTTGGGTGAAGGGTGTGTGGGTGGGATGTGGGGCCTGGAAGCAAGATGGACAATGAGGCTCAACAACCTCCCCCGCTCTGTTCCCTGTGTCACATGTTGTGGGATCCGCACCACCTAATCAGCATTCTCTTTAGAAATGCCTGCCACACCTTTGCTCCTCACCAACCCTTGCCTGCTACTGTGTAGGAACGGTCTCTAATCACCTCCCACTGCTGAGGGAAGCACAGGTCCTCGTCACCACCTGCCTGCACAGAACAAGCTTCCTAATGGATCTTCCTGTGCTGTCTTTCCTCCAGCACAGGCCCCAGGGCCATCTCTGTGGAACACCAACGTGGGCAGGCTGCCTCCTGCTTACAACACTTCCGCATGGCCCATCGCCTTGGAACAGAGTGCATTTCCACAGCCCTCACAGGCTTCCTTTCCCGTCTTTCTCAACCTTGCTTTCCCTCCACAAACTCACACACTGCTCTAGGGTCTAGGCGACAAAGCCACCTGCCTTTACCAAGTGTGCCACAGACTTGTTTCCGGGCCTTTGCACATGCCAGCCCAACTAGCTTTCTTCCCCTAGACCTAGTCCACTCCCGTCTCAGTGCCATCTGGCCCCAGGACAAACCTTGATGCCACAATATTCCACATGGTATTGTACCATTTGCTCCAGAGGTGTCTCAGTGCCCCACTGCTAGGCCATGAGCCCCTTGCCTGGCTCTTAATAGAGGCTCAGTAGCAATGCGTGGAGGGACTGAGATTACAGAGAAAGGGCCAGAGCATGGGAGCCTTAAAGGACATGCTAGGGGCTTAGGTTACGGGAAAACCACCGAAGATGTGGGGGCCATGAACTGGCATCCTGACATGATCATGGATCATGTGGGGAAGGAGGGTGGAGGGGACGTGCCCAGGATGGTGGGACTTCTCCACCTCCAGAGGAAAAAGAGAGGCCGGAGAACAGCAGTTGCCTGCTAGATCAGATTGCGATGACTGGAGAGAAGGATTGACCTCCACCACCCTTAACAATGACCAACTGAGAATATCTGCTCCTGTACTGCAAGATCAGATCTAAGCCCTGCAGGTGGTAGCAGTGGGATGGGGGAGTCAATTCAACGGAGGGATTTTTCCAGGGGTCTATCAGAATCCACCCCTGGCTCTATATGTCTTCAAGCCACCCCCCACTTTGCCTGCCCTCTCTCACTACCGTCATCGGAGGGTGCTCACCTGCCTGCCTTCGCTTTCTCCCACTCACTCCTTACCTCATCTCCATATGGCTTTGACCTCATCCCTCCAGTGAGGCAGCTCTTGAAGGTCAACAGCAGCTTCAGGTGTTGTCCTTGTGACCTTTTCTCAGGGTTGACATATCACCTCTCTGTAGTCTTTATCCTTCTTCTCTCCTCTCCCTCTCTCTGAGTCTACTGTTACCTCTCCAATCACCCCTTGCACTGGCTTCTCATTGTATGCCAACCCCTTCAGAACAGGTAATTTCCTAAATTCTGCCCTTGGCTGGCTTTTCCTCTCTCTGTGCACACATTCTCTGAATATCTTTTATCTTACCACACTTCAAGTTCTCATTTATTATTCAAATGATTCCCAAATCTATGTATCTAGACATAAGCTTTCTCTCCAAGCTTGAGATTCACAGATGGTGGACCATAAATGAGATATATTTCTTTTTTTTTTCTTTTTTTTTTTTTTTGAGACCAAGTCTTGCTCTGTTGCCCAGGCTGGAATGCAGTGGCACGATCTCGGCTCACTGCAACCTCTGCCTCCTGTGTTCAAGCAATACTCCTGCCTCAACCTCTCCAGTAGCTGGGATTACAGGCATGCACCACGATGCCCAGCTAATTTTTGTATTTTTAGTAGAGACGGGATTTCCCCATATTGGCCAGGCCAGTCTCAAACTCCTGACCTCAAGTCATCCACCCGCCTTGGCCTCCCAAAGTGCTGGGAATATAGATGTGAGTCATTGCGCCTGGCCTAAATAGGATATATTCCTAACAAATGAAAGAAAAGATATTGTTTAAAGTTATAACTCAAAATCATGAAGGGGTCTCTTGATGGACCAGAAACTGTGGAGAATTCCTAAAGATGAAACGCTGATGAAATGATGATAGGATTGGATTGAAGAAAGAATACTTAGTTTAAAATATGGATGGGAGAGCACCATGACCAAGGAGGAAGGGCCTGGGAGCTGGAGGGATCTGGGGCAACCCAAAGGGAGAAACCATCAAGAGGAACTGCCACGTGTTTGGCCTCCATAAACCAATTCCTGCTCACATATTCACAAATGCCCAGCCAGCCAGAGGCAACTGGGTTCCCACCAGGTAGGGCAATGGCTGTCAGCTTGGGTCAGAGAGACAAAGCAGCGCTCCATGAATACCAGAAACTGGAGCACCCACATCTGCAAGACCAGCCTGTACCATACCCTGTTCCTAACTGTCCACCCTTCCTTGTCTCCAACCTCACTTCCATCCCACTCTTTCCCAAAGCAAGCAGCACAGACATCAGAGAGTCTAACAGAGTCTCTCGATTAAAACAAAGAGCACATCAACAATCAGCAATTATTTGAGTAAGGCCACACTATGAAAGAAATAGAATGAACCATTTAAAAAAAAAAGAAATTACAAAGTCCAAGTATAATCATAGCAAGACTTAATACAATTCAAATACTTGGAAGGGGCAGGGTGCGGTGGCTCACACCTGTAATCCCAGCACTTTGGGAGGCCGAGGAGGGTGGATCACCTGAGGTCAGGAATTCGAGACCAGCCTGGCCAAACATGGAAAAACTCCGTCTCTACTAAAAATAAAAAAATTAACTGGGTGTGGTGGCACAAACCTATAATCCCAGCTACGCAGGAGGCTGAGGAAGCAGAATCGCTTGAACCTGGGAGGTGGAGGTTGCAGTGAGCCGAGACTGCGCCACTGCACTCCAGACTGGGTGACAGAGCAAGACTCCATCTCCAAATAAAAAAAAAAAAAGCAAATACTTGGAAGAATAAGGGAAGGTCTAATAACCAAGAAACAAAAACAAATTTAGGCAAGCTGTGATTTTTTAAAAAAAAAGTCAATAAGGCATCTCAAATATTTTTTAATAGAAATAAAAAATTAAGCAGATGAGCTGATAATAAAATAATTACAATTTATAAGGATTACTGAGCTAGGAAGGGAGTAGGATGATACATTCAAAGCACTGAAAGACAAAAAAAAACTGCCAACCAAGAATACTATACCTGACAAAACTGTCCTTCAAAAATGAAAGAGAAATAAAGACTACCAGACAAACAAAAGCTGAGTTCATCACTAGACCTGCCTTACAAGAAATGTTAAAGGAAGTTCTTCAAGTTGAAATGAAAGGATGCTAAATAGCAACATGGTATTAAAAGAAAGTATGAAACTCATTGGTAAAGGTAAATGTATAGACAAATATAGAACACTGTTTTACTGTAATGGTGGTAGAGAAATCACTTTTAATTCTCCTGTACAAGTTAAAAGACAAAAGCATTGAAAATAACTATAACCGGCCAGGCATGGTGGCTCACGCCTGTAATCCCAACACTTTGAGAGGCCAAGGCAGGCAGATCACTTGAGGTCAGACGTTTGAAACCAGCCTGGCCAATGTGGTGAGACCCCATCTCTACTAAAAGGATAATAAATTAGCCAGTCATGGTGGCATGTGCCTGTAATCCCAGCTACTGGGGAGGCCAAGGTAGGAGAATCGCTTGAACCCCAGAGGCAGAGGTTGCAGTGAGCCGAGATCACACCACTGCACTCCAGCCCAGGCAACAGAGCAAGACCCTGTCTAAAAAAAAAAAACAAAGAAAAGGAAGGAAGGAAGAAAGGAAGGAAGGAAGGAAAGAAGGAAAGAAGGAAGGAAGGAAGAGAGAAAGAAAGAGAGAAAGAAAGTAAAAAGAACTATAACCAAAAATATATTAAAAGATACTGTCTTCATCAACTTACTGTGGCTATAACTGAATACCTGAGACAGGGTAATCTATAAATGAAAGAAGTTTATTTTTTAAAGTTCTAGAGTCAGGGAAGTCCAAGGTCACAGGGCCACATCTGGTGGAGGCCTTCTTGCTGGTGGGGACACCCTGTATAATCCCAAGACAGTACAGGACATCATATGGTGAGGGGGCTGAGAGCACTAGCTCAGGTCTCTCTTCCTCTGCTTATAAAGCCACCGGTTCCACTTCTGTGATAATCTATTTACCCATTAATCCATTAACCTAATAATGGATTAATCCATTCTGAAGGGCAGGGCCCTCATGATCCAATCACCTCTTAAAGGCGCCACCTCTCAAATACTGCCACACTGGGGATTAGGTTTCAACATGAGTTTCTGATGGCACAAACATTCAAGCCTTGGCATATGCACCCAGTGAAGTGATGTAAATTATGATAATAATATAAAGTGTGATGGGGGAAGAAGTTAAAGTGTAAAGTTTTTGTACATGATTAAACTTAAATTATCAGCTTAAAATAAACTGTCATAACTATAAAATATTTTACCTAAGCCCCAAGGTAACTACAAAATAAATACCTATAGAAGTTACACAAGGGCCAGGCATAGTGGCTCACCCCTGTAATCCTAGCACTTTGGGAGGCCGAGGCAAGTGGATCACCTGAGGTCAGGAGTTCGAAACCAGCCTGGACAACATGGTGAAACACCACCTCTATTAAAAACACAAAAATTAACTGGGCATGGTGGCGCATGCCTGTAATCTTAGCTACTTAGGAGGCTGAGGCAGAAGAATCACTTGAACCCAGAGGGTGGAGGTTGCAGTGAGCCGAGATTGTCCCACTTCGCTCCAGCCTAGGTGTCACAGCGAGACTCCGTCTTCAAAAAAAAAAAAAAAAAAAAAAAAACAAGAAGTTACACACACACACACACACACACAAAAGGAATCAAAGAATAGCAATACAAAAAAATAAACAAAACATAAGGGAAGACAGCAAGGAAGAAAAGACAGACCAAAAAACCCACAAGGCTATCAGAAAACAACTAACAAAATGGCAATAGTAAATGCTTTTCTATCAATAATTACTGTAACTGTAAATGTCAGCATGTATCACTATACCCTCTTAGGACTGCTTTTGTTGCATCTCATATGTTTCACAACTCAACTGACTGGGAAAAAAATGACAAACTAAGCCCAAAGTTAGCAGAAAGAAATAAATACTGAAGATTAGAGCACAGATAAATAAGACTGAAAAAAGAAAAACAATACAAAAAAATTGGCCGGGCACGGTGGCTCACACTTGTAATCCCAGCATGCACTTAAGGAGGCCGAGGTGGGCGGATCACCTATGGTCAGAAGTTCAAGACCAGCCAGACCAACATGGCAAAACCCCATCTCTACTAAAAATATACAAAATTAGCCAGGCATGGTGGCGCATGCCTGTAATCCCAGCTACTTGGGAGGCTGAGGCAGAAGAACCCGGGAGACAGAGGTTGCAGCGAGCCAAGATCACACCATTGCACCCCAGCCTGGGCAAAAGAGCGAGACTCCGTCTCAATAAAGAAAAGAAAAAAATGAACAAAACTAAGAATTAGGTTTTTGAAAAGATAAAGAAAATTGACAAATCTTTGGCTAGACTAACTCAGAAAAAAAGGTAAAACAGTTAAATAAAATCAGAAAAGAAAGAGGAAACTATAAAATTCCTAGAAGAAACCACTGAGGAAAATCTTTGTGACATTGATCTTCACAGTGATTTCACAGATATGGCACCAAAAGCACAGACAACAGAAGCAAATATAAAAAGTGGGACTACATCAAACTAAAAAGCTTCTGCATGGCAAAGGAAAGAATCAAGAATGAAAGGCAACCTATGAAATGAGAGGAAATATGTTCAAACCATATGACTGGTGAGGGGTTAATCTCTAAAAAATATAAGGAGCCAGGCACGGTGGCTCATGCCTGCAATCCCAACACTTTGGGAGGCTGAGGCAGGAGGGTCACCTGAGGTCAGGAGTTCCAGACTGGCCCAGCCAACATGGTGAAACCTCGTCTCTACCGAAAATACAACATTTGCCGGGTGTGGTGGTGCATACCTGTAATCCCAGCTACCAGGGAGTCTGAGGCAGGAGAATCATTTGAACCCAGGAGGCAGAGGTTGTAGTGAGCTGAGATTCCAGCCTGGGTGACAAGAGCGAAACTCTTGTTTCAAAAATAAAATATAATAAAATTAAAAATATAAGGAACTTCTACAACTCAATAGTTTTGAACAAACTAATAACCTGATTTTAAAATGGGCTAATGATTTGAATAGACATTTCTCCAAACAAGACATACAAATGGCCAACAAGTATGTGAAAAAATGTTCAATCCCTATTTGAGCACTAATTATCACAAATCATCTGGGAAATGCAAATCAAAACAGCAATAAGCTATCACCTCACACCTATCAGGAAGGCTATTACCAAAAACAGAAAAGATAAGTGTTAACAAGGTTGTAGAAAAATCGGAACTCTTGCACACAGTTGATGGGAATGCAAAATGGTGCAGGTGCCACTATGAAAAACAGTGTGGAGGTTTCTCAAAATATTAGAACTAGAACCAGCATATAATCCAGCATCCTACTTCTGGATATTTCCAGAATAATTGAGATCAGGATCTTAAAGAGATATTAGCACTCCTATGTTCACTGCAGCACTATTCACAATAGGCAAGATGTAGAAACAACCTTAATGTCTATTGACAGATGAATATATAAGGAGAATATGGCATATACATATAGTGAAATACTATTCAGCCTTTAAAAAGAAGAACTTTCTGGCCGGACGCGATGGCTCACTCCTGTAATCCCAACACTTTGGGAGGCCGAGGCAGGTGGATCATGAGGTCAGGAGTTCGAGACCAGCCTGGCCAATATGGTGAAACCCCATCTCTACTAAAAATACAAAAATTAGCTGGGCATGGTGGTGCGTGCCTGTAGTCCAAGCTACTCAGGAGGCTGAGGCAGAAGAATCACTTGAACCTGGAGGCAGAGGTTGCAGTGAGCAGAGATCATGCCACTGCACTCCAGCCTGGGTGACAGAGTAAGACTTCATCTCAAAAAAAAAAAAAAAAAAAAAAAAAAGGACATTCTGCAATATGGGACAACATGGATAAAGCTTGAGGATGTTAGGCTAAGTGAAAAAAAAACCTGTCACAGGACAAACATTGCATGATTCCACTTATATGAGGTATCTAAAATGGTGAACTTTATGGAATCGAAGAGTGGAATGGCAGTTACCAGGGACTGGGGGAGTTACTAACCAGTAGGCATTAGGGTTCAGTCAAACAAGATGAATAAGCTCTAGAGATCTGCTGTGCAACATTGGATCTCCAGTCAACAATTAGGTACTGCACACTTAGAAATTAGTTAAGGGGAGAGATCTAATGTGAAGTCTTCTACGACAAAATTTTTTTTTAAGGAGTTTAGAAAAAAAATATTTTTTTAAATAAATGGAGGTGGAGGTTAGGCGGGCAGCATGGTGGCTCATGCCTGTAATCCCAACACTTTGGGAGACTGAGGCGGGTGGATCACCTGAGGTCGGGAGTTCAAGACCAGCCCGACCAACATGGAGAAACCCTGTGTCTACTAAATATACAAAATTAGTCAGGCGTGGTGGCCCATGCCTGTCATCCCAGCTACTCAGGAGGCTGAGGCAGGAGAATCACTTGAACCTGGGAGGTGGAGGTTGCGGTGAGCTGAGATTGTGCCATTGCACTCCAGCCTGGGCAACAAAAGCGAAACTCCATCTAAAAAAAAAAAAAAAACAAAAAAAAGAAGTTAGACTTAACCTTATACAAAAATTAAGTCAAGATGGATTAAAAACTTAAACGTAAAACCTAAAACCATAAAAACCCTAGAAGAAAACCTAGGCAATACCATTCAGGACATAGGCATGGGCAAAGACTTCATGACTAAAACGCCAAAAGCAATTGCAACAAAAGCCAAAATTGAAAATGGGATCTAATTCAACTAAGGAGCTTCTGTACAGCAAAAGAAACTATCACCAGAGTGAACAAGAAACCTACAGAATGGGAGAAAACTTTTCCAATCTATCCATCTGACAAAGGTCTAATATCCAGAATCTACAAGGAACTTAAATAAATTTACAAGAAAAAAACAACTCCATAAAAAAGTGGGTTAAGGAGGCCGGGCACGGTGGTTTATGCCTGTAATCCCAACACTATGGGAGGCCGAGGCAGGCGGATCACCTGAGGTCAAGAGTTCGAGACCAGCCTGGCCAACATGGTGAAACCCAACTATACTAAAAATATGAAAATTAGCCAGGCGTGGTGGTGGGCACCTGTAATCCCAGCTACTCGGGAGGCTGAGGCAGGAGAATCACTTGAACTGGGGAGGTAGAGGTTTCAGTGAGCCGAGATCGCACCATCGCACTCCAGCCTGGATGACA
Source organism: Macaca nemestrina (assembly GCF_043159975.1). Taxonomy (NCBI): domain Eukaryota; kingdom Metazoa; phylum Chordata; class Mammalia; order Primates; family Cercopithecidae; genus Macaca; species Macaca nemestrina. Next base: position 97,478,937 of record NC_092126.1, on the reverse strand, counting down.
AGAGCAAAAACTCCGTCTCAAAAAAAGAAAAGTGGGTGAAGGATATGAACAGACACTTCTCAAAAGAAGACATTTATGTGGCCAACAAACATATGAAAAAAAGCTCATCATTGCCAGGCGTGGTGGCTCACACCTGTAATCCCAGCACTTTGGGAGGCTGAGGCGGGCGGATCACAAGGTCAAGAGATCAAGACCATCCTGGATAACATGGTGAAACCCCATCTCTACTAAACAAAAAATTAGCTGGGCCTGGTGGCGTGCAACTGTAGTCCCAGCTACTCGGGAGGCTGAGGCAGGAGGATGGCGTGAACCCAGGAGGCGGAGCTTGTAGTGAGCCAAGATTGTGCCACTGTACTCCAGCCTGGGCGACAGAGACTCTGTCTCAAAAAAAAAAAAAAAAAAGAGAAAAGCTCATCACCACTGGTCATTACAGAAATGCAAATCAAAACCACAATGAGATACCTTCTCATGACAGTTAGAATGGCGATCATTAAAAAGTCTGGAAACAAAAGATGCTGATGAGGATGTGAAGTAATAGGAATGCTTTTACACTGTCAGTGGGAGTTTAAATTAGTTCAACCACTGTGGAAGACAGTGTGGAAATTCCTCAAGGATCTAGAACCAGAAACACCATTTGACCCACCAATCCCATTACTGGGTATATACCCAAAGGATTATAAATAATTCTACTATAAAGACACATGAAAACATATGTTTATTGCAGCACTGTTTACAATAGCAAAGACTTGGTACCAACCCAAATGCCCAACAATGATAGACTGGATAAACAAAATGTGGCACATCTACACCATGGAATACTATGCAGCCATAAAAAAGAATGAGCTCACGTCCTTTGCAGGGACCTGGATGAAGCTGGAAACCATCATCTTCAGCAAACTAACACAGGAACAGAAAACCAAACACCACATGTCCTCACTGATAAGTGGGGGTTGAACAATAAGAACACATGGACAGAAGGAGGGGAATATCACACACTGGGGCCTGTTGTGGGGGTGGGGGGAAAGAAAAGGGAGAGTATTAGGACAAATATCTAATGCATGTGAGGCTTAAAACCTAGATGACAGGTTGATAGGTGCAGCAAACCACGATGGCACATGTAACAAAACTGCATGTTCAGCGTATCTAACCCAGAACTTAAAGTAAAATTAAAAAAAAAAAAAGACCATACTATTTTGCATACTCTTGACCAGTATATGAGAGTTCCTGTTACCATCTCTTTGTATTGTTCATTTTTAAGATTATTACCTCAGACATTCTAATAAGCATATAGCAAAAATATGTGTGTGTGTGTGTGTATATGTGTGTGTGTGTATATGTGTGTGTGTGTATACATATATATGATAGACCATTTCTTTCTTTCTTTTTTTTTTTTTTTTGAGATGGAGTCTCACTCTGTCACCCAGGCTGGAGTGCAGTGGTGCAATCTCAGCTCTCTACAACCTCCGCCTCCCAGGTTCAAGTGAGCCTCCTGCCTCAGCCTCCTCAGTAGCTGAGATTAAGGCATGTGCCACAATGCCTGGCTAATTTTTGTGTTTTTAGTAGAGATGGGGTTTCACCATATTGGTCAGGTTGGTCTCGAACTCCTGATCTTATGATCTGCCCACCTCAGCCTCCCAAAGTGCTGGGATTACAGATGTGAGCCACTGCGCCCGGGCCACTTCATTTCTTCCTAACATTGTCACATAGATGGACAAAAGAGGGGATAAAGTCTTAACAAAAATGGTTTTGTAAACACAAACACTGACCAGTGACTATTTTAACAATATGATAAAAACAGTATTATAAAAGAAAAAAAAAAAGAAGGCTAGAAAAAAAGAATTACTGAGCTGGAAAACTGAGCTGAGAGACCCTTCTGGAATGCAGCATGAGAAGAAAAATATAAATTAATATATTTAAGGGATATGAAAAATACATTCTGAAGTTCCAACATCCCTCTAATGGATGTTCTAGAAAAAGAAAACAGAATAGAGAGAATTTTTTTAATGTTAAAGTTACAAAATAGAACAGTAAATAATATAATACTATGTTACCACCAATCAATGCTGACAATTTATTGTTTTACTAAATGTGCTTCAATTAATTTTTTTTTTTTCTTGAGATGGAGTCTCACTCCGTCACCTAGGCTAGAGTGCAGTAGCATGATCTCGGCTCACTGCAACCTCCACCTCCCGGGATCAAGCGGTTCTCGTGCCTCAGCCTCCCAAGTAGCTGGGATTACAGGTGCGCACCACCATGCCTGGCTAACTTGTGTGTTTTTAGTAGACAGTTTCACCATGTTGACCAGGCTGGCCTCAAACTCCAGACCTCAGGTGATCCTCCTGCCTCGGCCTCCCAAAGTGCTGGGATTACAGGCATGAGCCACTGTGCTCAGCTCAATTAATTTTTTAAAAGAAATAAAACATTATGGACAAGGCTAACGGTCTTACTGACCCTAATCTCCTCCCTTTCCCTTAGGGCAGCAACCACCATCATAAATTTGTATATACTTTTCCAATACAATACACAATACAAGAATGTATATAATATATATGATGGCTTTGTATGTGGCTTTAAGTAATAACACTGTATGTAGGGTTCTGCAACTAGCTATTTTCACTCAGCACTATAAGTTTTGGCTTTCTCCACATTTATAAAGAGTCAGTTAATTTCTGCACACTGCTATAGAACATTTCACTGTACAGCTATACCACATTTTTATATAGTGCTTTATTTATAGATGGACTTATGCAGTAGTTCCAAATTTTTACCATCATGAAACAATGAAACAATATAATAATAGTACATATCGCCTTCTGCACATGAGTGAGGGTTTCTCCAAGTGTATACCTAGAAGAATTATAAGATGATAGGATATGCACATTTCCTATTTTACTAAAGTCTGCCAAATTACTCTTCTATTTATACTCCCACGAGCAGTATACGGCTCTTCCTATTTTCCCTTATCCTCACCAATACTTATTATTTTCAGACTTTTTAGCTTTTCCAATCTGATAGGTGAGAAATTATACCTCATTATAATTTTAATTTGCATGACCCTGATTTCTGCTAAGGCTGATTATCCTTCATGGTCTATCAGACATTTGGGACACTTTTTCTGTAAACTTCCTCTTTAAATCTTTTTTCTATTGCATTTATAGAGTCTTTTCTCATACACAGTTTTTAATTTTTATATAGTCAAATTTATCAACCTGACAAGTGATATATATATTAGACCATTTCTTTCCCTTCTTTTTTTTTTTTGTTTGAGATGGAGTCTCACTCTGTCACCCAGGCTGGAGTGCAGTGGCCCCATCTCGACTCACTGCAAGCTCTGCCTCCCAGGTTCACACCATTCTTCTGCCTCAGTCTCCCGAGTAGCTGAGACTACAGGCACCCGTCGCCACGTCCAGCTAATTTTTCGTATTTTTAGTAGAGACCGGGTTTCACCGTGTTAGCCAGGATTGCTCCTGACCTCGTGATCCACCCGTCTTGGCCTCCCAAAGTGCTGGGATTACAGGTGTGAGCCACCATGCCTGGCCCGAGTTATATATTTTTAAAATAATAGATGAATAGGTCAGGCATGCTGGCTCAAGGCTGTAATCCCAACACTTTGGGAAGACAAGAAAGGAGAATTCCTTGAGGCCAGAAGTTCAAGACAAGCCTGGGCAACACAGCAAGACCTCATCTCTACAAAAAAATAAATAAATAAATAGCTGGGTGTGGTGGCTTGTGCCTGTAGTCCCAGCCACTTGGGAGGCTGAGGTGGGAGGATTGCTTGAGCCTGGGAGGTTGAGGCTGCAGTTAGCCATGATGGCACCACTGCACTGGTGCCTGGGTGACAGAGCAAGATCCAGTCTCAAAAAACAAAAAGAATAAATGAATATTTCTCGAACCCAAAGAAAAATGCGAGTCCTTAGAATTGAGAGGGTGCACCTGGTGTTAAGCAGGATGAATACAATCAATACCTATTAGACACAGTGTAGTGAAATTTCAGAATATGATTGAGAGGTTTTTGTGTTTGAGGCACAGGTTGTACTTGCTTTTCGCAGTGAGGCCCAGAAGAGAGACAGTGAGCTCTCTGAGTACTGGGGAGATCTAGCAAGGGAACCAGGAAGGTCTTGAGCATTCACAGGCCTTGAGCTGTTGATCATGGCAACTTTACAACTCACCAGGCTCCTTGAGACATTCCTGGAAACAGAATTCTGGAGACTCATTATTCTGAGCATGGATGGAAAAATTTTGTTGTTACTGCTGTTTTGTTTCGTTTAACACAATAACTAGCAATGGAGAGGTCGCAAAGCATTTTTTACTTATTTGGATGAATCATTAGAAACTTTTTTTGTAGCGTAAAAAATGGTTGAGTGTTAGGGATTTCCTAGAGTTCAACCTAATAGACAATTTTATTACATACTCTTAACCCTGTGAGATACACAGTATTACTATCGACTGTTTTACAGGTGACCAGCCAGTAGGGCAGAGAGCTGAAGTCTGTCCATGGGGCCACATGACTTCTAAGAGGCAGCAGCCAGACTGCCTGGTTCCATCTTCCGGCCTGATTCTTGGGTAACACTGCCCCTGTCTGGAACAGAGAAAAAAACATGTCATGTTCTCTCTCTCAGGATAGTATCCATCAAGGAGGTTATCTCACTTCTTAGTTTTTGTTTTTGAGACGGAATTTTGCTCTATTGCCCAGGCTAGAGTGCAATGGTGCGATCGTGGCTCACTGCAACCTCTGTCTCCAGGGTTCAAGTGATTCTCCTGCCTCAGCCTTCCGAGTAGCTGGGATTACAGGCACCCACCGCCATGGCTAATTTTTGTATTTTTAGTAGAGATGGGGTTTCACCATGTTGGCCAGGCTGGTCTTGAGCTCCTGACCTCAGGTGATCCACCCGCCTCAGCCTCCCAAAGTGCTGGGATTAAGGTGTGAGCCACCACGCCCAGCCCCTCTGACTTCTAGGGAACTTAGGCTCAAGATAATCAGTGGTAAGAAGTGGCGTTTGCTAAGAGAACTTGACCTTGATATTCAGATAAACATCCTTCAAGGAATAACCTATGAGCTAGAGAAAGAGTAGTCTGTGAACCAAAGACCATCAGGTGAGTGGAGCAGTGAGACAAAGAGCTATTGCTGTGCGTGTCCCAGCTGCCAAGCTGCTGAGCCTTAAGTAACCAGTGTGCTATTTCCTTGCATCATAATTGTTCAGAATGGGACTCCCTCCCCAGCCTGGATGCCAATTTCAGCAGGCCTGAGATTTTTCTGCTCATGCTTAGAATAGTCTGTGGTTGCTTTTAGTTGCAAACACAGTCTCAAGTCAGAAATTGGAATGTTAATGTGAGGTATTCATCAACACTCTGAGCTTATTTTTACCTTACATTCTTCTCTCTTCCCCCAGCGTAGGCCTGGCCAGCTGGGAACCTCCAGTGGAGACAATGCAGAGGGCTTGGTCTTCTCTCTCTTTCCACTTGACCTCCCCGAGCCAGTTACCATAGAGTTGGCTTCAGACTGTCTTGGCCGGCAGATGTTAAATTTTGCCTCTGTTTTTACACCCCCTCCACTCAAGTTACCAGCTGAGTGCCGGCTCCAGTCTCTTTCTCCCAAAGTGCTCTCTAATCTATGGATGTGCCTCAAGTCCAATTTCATTTCGGGTGGTCATCTGAGACCCCATCCTCAGCCCCTAGGCATTCAGTTCCAACCTTCTCCCACTAGGATCCCTCTACATAGACTCAAGACATGGAGTCCTTGCAGGCTTTCTCTGCCATGGGACTTACCTCTGTTAAGAAGAAACTCTCCTGCCTCTCTAACCCAGAAAAAACTCTAGGGGTGCAGGCTGGTCCCGGTGAGGTGGCAGCAGCCCCACCAGAGCAGCTGGTGAGCACTCCTGTCACCCTCCAGATTTACCAGGGGAAACTAGACCCTAGGCCACCCTGCCCCCCAGTTGTAGAGGTCTCATGTTAGGCTCTTTTTATTTTTTCTTTTTCTTTTTTGAGATGGATTCTCGCTCTGTCATCCAGGCTGCGGTGCAACGGCGCAGTCTCAGTTCACTGCAACCTCCGCCTCCTGGGTTCAAGCAATTCTCCTGCTTCGGTCTCCTGAGTAGCTGGGATTACAGTTGTGTGCCACCATGCCCAGCTGATTTTTGTATTTTTAGTACAGACGGGGTATCACCATGTTGGCTAGGCTAGTCTCAAACTTCTGACCTCATGATCCGCCCGGCTTGGCCTCCCGAAGTGCTGGGATTACAGGCATGAGCCACCGCGCCCGGCCTTATGTTAGACTCTTAAAGAAGCTGCCCCACAGACACTCACCCTTACCAAGTGTGAGATAAGGGAGCAGGAGCTCACCTGTCCCCAGGATGGGACTCGCAGCACAGCTTTCTTCAAGGACATCCGCCATACAACATCCTCCCATCACCTCTCTGTCTACATTTTCAGAGTCTCAAAGTGGGAAAGGGGTTTCAAACTCTTAGATCAGATTTTTTGATTTTTCCACAGAAAATCGTCCATAAGGTAACTCAGGCTCTCACTTTGGATCTTCACATCTATGGTGCATATTGGTGTCTAGTGGAAATTTCAGTTTTAAGGCCCTATTCTATTTATATGCATTGACCTTTTTATCTTCATAAGGTCAGACAACATTTTCCATTTTTAACATGAGAATAATTCATCTCTGAGGGCCCAGAGAGGTAAGGCCAAGGTCACCCAACTGGCCAGTGACAAAGCTAGGATGCCAACCAGGTCTATCTGGCATCCTCTGGGAGGTGCACACTCAAGCCCAAGAATCTGAGGACACATAGAGAAGCGTGTCTCTCATTTGAGGGCCCAGGCCCTGGGTGGCGACGTGAGGCTCCGGGCTGCCTAGAGCTGATCTGTGTCAGCTCCTGTGGCTTGTCGTTGCCCACTTCCCCACAAGACACATTCCGGGACCTAGTTTCGGAGAGGCGGCTGGGAAGACGAGATCAATAATTCTACCCTTCTGGCAAAAGCCCCATCTGGATGTGACTTTCAGCTCGAAGGAGTGCGCCAGGACGGCTGACTCACCTGGTCTAGCATCCAAGCCAAACACTGGGAGGAAAGGGCTCAGTTCAGCCAAGACTGTGACTGCAGAAGAACGGGGATCCTGCACTGGGATCCCAGCCATGCCCTTACCTTGGTGTTTTCTCAGTCTGTGTGGGCCTCCTTTTCTCCATAACTTCTGCGAGCTGTGGTAGCAAGGCATGCCAGTGCTTCCACAGGTGGCCCAGCGCCACACAGGAAGGTGTTGAGAGGTGCGAGATGGAGCAAATGACTCAGCTGGTCCCTGCAAGATGGGGAGGATGTGGCACTGGCCAGCTCCCAAGATGGACTGGGTTTGGTCTCCAGGGAGGTCCAGTCTGGTGGGCATTTCCAGCATAAGCAGTTGGGCAAGAAGCCAGGGTCCATCCACAATGGAGTGTCCACCAAACATCCTGATGCACAGCAAAACACTAAATGAAATAGAAAAATATTTCCAATACATTATTAAGTGAAGGGCCTGGACAGCAGGAGCCCATCTTCATCAAAGCAGTGATCTTGCTTCTGGAGAACAGGCCTGAAAGGTAAAGGCACAGACTGGGTGCTTGGCTCCATCAACTCCTGTGGGTTCTTCAAAGGGTCAAAGAGGGTCCCAAGGCTGACCCACAGGTGTAGGGTCAGGACAAAGTCCAACCCTTTCCCCTTCTTGGAGTCATAGCCACTCACCTCCATCTCTCCTATATCCTCTCTCAGGGACCTGCGGGCTGGTCTTCTACACACTCTAAACACAAAGGGAGTTTTCATAGCCCACACCATTTTCCTCAGACAACTGGGCCACTCACTGGGCACCCATCTGTTAAATGCTCCCCTCAGTGATGCCAGGAGGTCCCACTCCCACCCCAACCCCAGCTTCTGGGTTTGTTTATTTTGACTCTTATCCTCTCCATCAGAAAGAAGGAAGGACTGACCTCTCACTGTTATGCATATACACTTGCCTATGGATTCTTAAAGAAAGTTCTAGAAAGAGGCCTGGCATGGTGGTTCATGCCTGTAATCCCAGAACTTTGAGAGGCCAAGGCAGGTGGATCACCTGAGGTCAGGAGTTCGAGACCAGCCTGGCCAACATTGTGAAACCCCATCTCTACTAAAACTACAAAATTAGCCGGTGTGGTCCCATGCACCTGTAATCCCAGCTACTCAGGAGACTGAGACAGGAAAATCGCTGAAACCCAGGAGGTGGAGGCTTCAGTGAGCCGAGATCTCGCCACTGCACTCCAGTGTGGGTGAGACAGAGCGAGACTCTGTCCCAGAAAAAAAAAAAAAAAAAAAGTTCTGGAAAGAAACACAGCAAAATGTTAAGAGTGGTTGTGACAAGGCCTCAAATTCCTAATGCCTTCTCCTCATCCCTCCCTGGAGTCCGCAACCATCTCTGAACCCACATCCATCCCTCCCTCCAGAATCAGAGACTGAGGCAAACTCTCCATCTGTGTTCTCACTGCCTCTCGCCGTGTCCTTGCTCTACCTGCTATGTAAAACTCATCTCCGAATACATCACAGAGTTGTCAGGAGTAAGACTTGTGAATTCTTCATGTAGTACCTGATCAATATAAAGAGCTCAGCCAGGCGCAGTGGCTCATGCCTGTAATCCTAGCACTTTGGGAGGCCAAGGCGGGTGGATCACCTGAGGTCAGGAGTTCAAGACCAGGTTGGCCAACATGATGAAACCCCGTCTCTACTAAAAAAAAAAACAAAAACTAGCCGTGCATGGTGGTATGCACTGTAGTCCCAGCTACTTAGGAGGCTGAGGCAGGAGAATCACTTGAACCCAGGAGGCTGAAGCTGCAGTGAGCCAAGATCACACCACTGCACTCCAGCCTGGGTGACAGAGTGAGACTCTGTTTCAAAAAAAAAAAAAAAAAAAAAAAAAAACAAGAAAAAAAGAAAGAGAGTCCAATACATAGTAATGATGATAATTACTCCACTTCTCAGTGCCTCAGTTTCATCATCAGTAAAATGAGGTGATTATAGCACCTACCTCATAGGATTGTTAGGAAGAATAAATGAGGCTGGGCACAGTGGCTCACGCCTGCAATCCCAGCACTTTGGGAGGCTGAGGCGGGTAGATCGCTTGAGGTCAGGAGTCCGAGGCTAGCCTGGCCAATATGATGAAACCCTGTCTCTACTAAACATACAAAAATTAGTCAAATGTGGTGGCAGGTGCCTGTAATCCCAGCTACTCAGGAGGACGAGGCCTGAGAATCCCTTGAACCTGGGAGGCAGAGGTTGCAGTGAGCCAAGATTGAACCTCTGCACTCCAGCCTGGGCAACAGAGCGAGACTCTGACTCAAAATAAACAAACACATAAATAAATAAATAAGCCAAATGTACGTTAAGTACTTAGAAAAGCTCTCAGCACATAGTAGGGGCTCTGTAAGTGTTTGCTAGTGACAGTATTAGCAGGACTAATCAGTATTGCTAGTATTTGTACATTCTTCCATTTCCTCCAAAACCTTATTCATCCATTATTTCTCCTTTCTCCCACAATTTTTTTTTCTTTTTTTAGAGATAGGGGTCTCACTGTGTTGCCCAGGTTGGTCCTGAACTCCTGGTCTCAAGCGGTTCTCCTGGGCTTGGCCTCCCAAAGTGCTGGGATTAGAGGCATAAGCCACCATAACTGGCCTCTCCCACAATTAAATCTGTCTTCAGGTTCATTCTCTTAGTTTATTGAGTCAACTATCTCCTATCCCCCACATCCACCCCATGATCTCATTAGCCAACCTCTCTCCACCCCTCAAGGCCAGGCATCTGAAAAAAAGTGGGTTTCAATATTCAGTCTTGTGCATTTACTCACATTTAGTTCAACACCACTGATGACACAGCACAACCTGTCTCTCCTCCCACTTCTCTAATGAAACTCGTCCAGCAAAGGCCACAGGTGACTGCCGTTTACCAAATTCAAAGGACACTTTTCAGTTTTTATATTTCTTGACCTTTTTTCCTTATCTGACCCCACTGAACTCACTCTCTCCTGAAGCTTTCTTTCCTTGCCTCTCCTGTTCCTCTCCTACTTCTTTGGACTCTCATCTCAGCCTCCTTACCTGAGTTATTTCCCTCTGCCCAGTCCTTACATGTTGATGCTCCCCACGACTCTGTCAGCAGCCTCCTCCTATCCTCATCCTCCCCACTCTCCCTGGAGAAGCTTATGGGTTACCATGCTACTGATCACCTTTCTCCTATAACAATAGAGTCGCCATTTCTAGCCCCAGCCTCTCTCCCAAGCGCTAGACCCACATATCCTAGTACAAGCTGGATGTTTACACCTGGAGTTCTCACAGCCCTGTCTAAAATTAGACTGCACTTATCCTCCTAAACCTGCACGTCCTTCTGGGTTCCCTACCTAGGTGGTGATGCCATCAATGCCATCCTTCTACTGGGAGGCTCACAAAACATCCTAGACTTCTCCCTCTAATCATGCCTGAAGTCTGAGCTAATTTCCCTACCTTTGCTCAAACCCATCTGCTTCTTTCCATGTCAGATGCAGGCAGTCAAAGCATTGTCTCAAAGTTCATATCCATCCTCCTCCTCTCCTTCCTTCTTTTGCATTTCCCTCTTTCTCCATTCACTCACTCAGTCAGGCAGACAGTCAACAAACACAGGTTGAACATCTATACCATGCTAGGCCCTAGAAATATGAAGAGCAAAAAAAGACAATGCCCCTAAGCTCAGGGAGTTCACAATATAGCAGGACAGGGAAGCCAAGAACCCCAGAATCATGAAATTTGCACACACAAGGAGCTCAGAGGCAATTCTTTCTTAACTAAGTTACATAAATCTGGATTGTTATGCCTTTTACTATGATATTTCAAACAAAAAAGTAAAGCACTAACGTATCTGACATCCAAACACCCAACACCCAGCTCTGTGGAATTCTGACATTTATCTTTCTCCTGTATGTTTATACTATATAAAATATATGTAACTACATATCTATTACATTTTCAAACTTTATGTAAAATGTATCACATTCTATATGTCATTTTACAAAGTGATTTTTTGATCAACGTTATGTTTTTGAGGTTAGCCACGTTTGGATTTCTTCCTTTCCAATTCTTGTACCTTTTTTTCTTATATTATTGCATAGGCTAGGGTTCTCCAATGTGGAAAAGACGTGATGAGAGCAGCCATCCTTGTTTTACTCCTGAGTTTAAAAGAATGCTTCTGGGCTGGGCGTGGTGGCTTATGCCTGTAATCCCAGCACTTTTGGAGGCCAAGGTAGGTGGATCACCTGAGGTCAGGAGTTCAAGACCAGCCTGACCAACATGGTGAAACCCCATCTCTACTAAAAATACAAAAATTAGTCAGGTATGGTGGTGGGTGCCTATGGTCTCAGCTACTCAAGAGGCTGATGCAGGAGAATCACTTGAACCCAGGAGGCAAAAGTTACAGTGAGCTGAGATTGCGCCACTGCACTCCAGCCTGGGCGACAGAGCAAGACTACATCTCACAAAAAAAAAAAAAAAAAAAAGAATTGTGCCATGTGAGTTTGTTTGCTGGTGATTTTTGATAGGTGACCTTTATCATGTTCAAAAAGCTTCCTTTTATTCCAAATTTGGTTAAGTTTCACCATGAATGGATATAATTTTTTATCAAATGACTTTTTCTTCATCTCTTAAGATGATAATATATTTTCTCCTTTAATTTTTTAATATGATGAGTAGTATTCATAAATTAAGTTAAACTTTCTTATATTCTAGTATTAAACTCTAAAAATAGGCTAGCTAATTCATTTTGCTCATATTTTATTTATGACTTTTGTATCTACTTTCGTAAGTGAGTGTATCAGTTCTCTATTACTCTTGAAATAACAATAGCTGATTGAAACAACAATAAAATATGCTGGGAGTGGTGACGCATTCCTCTAGTCCCAGCTACTCAGGTGGCTAAGGTGGAAGGATCGCTTGCACCCAGGAGGTCAAGGCTGCAGTGAGCCATGATCATGCCACTGCACTCCAGCTGGGCGACAGAGTGAGATCCTATCTCAAAAATAATAACAATAAGAATAATAATAATAAACAGGTGGAAGCTACAATGTCTGTCGTCACTTAAGCTGAGATGTCACACACCATTATTTTCTGCACCACCCTACCGGTTACACAGATCAGCCCTATTCATTGTGGAAAGGTGTGACACAAGGGCATGAGCACCAGGAGGTGAGGATCACTGGGGCCATACCAGAAGCTGGCTCCCACATAAGCCCTGCAGAGTTATTTGAGTTTTTAAACATGTGTATGTATATCTTTAATAAAAATGAAAAGTTTAAATGAGTTTTTGGCTCACGCTTGTAAATCCCAGGACTTTGGGAGGCTGAGGCGGGTGGATCACCTGAGGTCATGACAAACATGGTGAAACCCTGTCTTTCCTAAAAATGCAAAAATTAGGCCAGCCACAGTGGCTCACACCTGTAATCCCAGCACTTTGGGAGGCCAAGGCGGACGGATCATAAGGTCAAGAGTTTGAGACCATCCTAGCCAACATAGTGAAACCCCATCTGTACTAAAAATACAAAAATTAGCCGGGCGTGGTGGCGGGTGCCTGTAGTCCCAGCTACTTGGGAGGCTGAGACAGGAGGATTCCTTGAACCCGGGAAGCGGAGGTTGCAGTGAGCCGAGATCGCGCCACTGCACTCCAGCCCTACAACAGAGCGAGACTCCATCTCAAAACAAAACAAAAAAGCAAAAATTAGCCAAGCCTGTCCTAGCTACTCAGGAGGCCGAGGCATGAGAATATCTTGAAGTCAGGAGGCAGAGGTTGCAGGACGCCAAGATCATGCCACTGCACTCCAGCCTGGGTGACAGAGTGAGACTTGGTCTCAAAAATAAAAAATAAAAAATAAAGGAGTTTCTGTTGTAGTCAGTGCTCATTTAAATTTATCAATGTGTTTTATCTACTTCTATGCTTAACAGTGTTTCATGTGCTCTCCCCTTTTTTTCTGGTTCATTTTTCTTCCTGAAGTGTATATCCTATAATAATTCTTTCAATGAGAGGCTGCAATTTACATGTACTGAAATGACCCCTTTTGTCTTAAATTTCAACTGCAAGTTAGCTGGGTATAAAAATCCAATTGGCTGGACGTGGTGGCTCACTCCTGTAATTCCAGCACTTTGGGAGGCCGAGGCGGGCGGATCACGAGGTCAGGAGATCGAGACCATCCTGGTGAACACGGTGAAACCCCATCCCTACTAAAAATACAAAAAATTAGCCAGGCGTGGTGGCGGGCGCCTGTAGTCCCAGCTTTTAGGGAGGCTGAGGCAGGAGAATGGCATGAACCCGGAAGGCAGCGGAGCTTGCAGTGAGTGGAGATCGCACCACTGCACTCCAGCCTGGGCGACAAAGCGAGACTCCATCTCAAAAAAAAAAAAAAAAAAAAATTCAATTGGCACTTTGAAGATACTACTCCTTCATCCCCAGCCTCAGTCTTTGCTGAGGCCCAGAAGTTACTTTTTAAGAAATCTGTCTTTTTCTCAGGTCTATTGTAAGGTTTTATTCTCTTTACCCTTGATGTTCTGCAATTTCCCCAAGGAAATTTCTCAGCTTCTATTTCCTCATATATTGTTTCACTGCCATTCCCTTTATTCTCTTCCTCTGAAACTCCTATTAGACATACATAGTCCTTCATACAAGCTGTCCTTCATGTCTCATAACTGCTTTTATATTTTTTAATCTTTGTCTCTGTGTATTGTATTCATGTTAATTCCTAAGTATTGTCTTCTAACTCACTAATTCTTTTTGTGTCTAGGTTATTCTGTCTACTGAGCTTTGTTTTAATGAACAAACTTTTCATTTCTAAGATTTCTAATTGATTCTTTTCACATCTACTTGTTCTTGTTTCATTTTGATCTGCCTTCATTCATGTCGTGTTAATTTCCAATGGCTATTAAGCCTTCATTTGCTATTTTTGGCACCCTAAACATTTTTAATTCTTTGTAAGACTTTCACAAAACTAATTTAATCTACAGCGAATTCATATTCCACATGGTGATTTTGTTGACTGTTTATCTTTCTTTCTTTTTTTTTTTTTTCTAAAGATGGGGTTTCATCATGTTGGCCAGGCTGGTCTTGAACTCCTGACCTCAGGTGATCCTCCCACCTCGGCCTCCCAAAGTGCTGGGATTACAGGCATGAGCCACCATGCCCGGCCTTATTGACTGTTTTTCTTACCATTGTTTCTCATCTATTTTGGCTTACAACTTTACAGTGAGTTGGAGCATTTTCTACCTTGTTTTTACATCTATTTCTCACTCTGTCTCTAACTATCCTGAGCTAGGACCTCAGGCCCAGCTGAGAACCAGATCTTACAATAGCATTGCAGGGCTCCACTCTGTTGCGGCATGAGGACATCACAGCTACAAGCACGTAGCCAGAGGGTGGCTTAGCTCAGCATCTAGTCAAGAATCTGTCCTCACCTTCCCACAACTCAAGCCCCAAGCTATTTGTGGACAACTGGCTCCGCTCCCCCTCCCCCCCTCCCCACCCATTCTCCAGACGCCTGGCTGCTGGCCCCTTTGTAGCATGGAGCACTTCAGCTCCCTTACCAGGAGCTCTGCATCTGGCAGCTACTGCTATTTCCAGACCCCGAGGCCGGCAGGTCCCCGGCCCCACTCACCAATTTGCACTTCTGGTCTGCTTCTGGTACACAGAGACAGTCATTTTGGCTGGGGCCCAACTATGTCCTTTTGTTTATCATTTTTTCTATTTTATTCCTGATTGCTGTGTGTTTAGAACAGAGAGAGGAGGCCACAGCGTGAGCCCACTGTGCCATCTTGGCTGGAAGTCCAGCACTGAATTGTGAGGCTACCGTACCTGTAGAAAGTCCCATGTCTCCTTTCATTCAGGTAAAAGAGGAGAGATGGTTTCATTAAAACCCAGTAAGCTCTTTTTTTTTTGAGACGGAGTCTCACTCTGTTGCCCAGGCTCAAGTGCAGTGGTGCGATCTCAGCTCACTGCAACCTCCATCTCCCCGATTCAAGCGATTCTCTTACCTCAGCCTCCCAAGTAGCTGTGATGACAGGCGTGCGCCACAATGCCCAGCTAAGTTTTGTATTTTTAGTAGAGACAAGGTCTCACCATGTTGGCCACGCTGGTCTTGAACTCCTGACCTCAAAAGATTTGCCCACCTCGGCCCCCCCAAAATGCTAAGATTACAGGTGCCAGCCATTGTGCCCAGCCCACCCAGGAGGCTTTTACACTTTGCTATGAATTTCCTCTCAGGATAACAGACTGAGCCCGTGTGTTTCCCAGTCACACACACGCTGAGGGTTATTTGAAAGGGGAGGCCATGTCTAGGCGTGGTGGCTCATGCCTGTAATCTCAGCACTTTGGGAGGCCGAGGTGGGTAGATCACCTGAGGTCAGCAGTTCAAGACCAGCCTGGGCAAGTTCAAGACCAGCCTGGGCAACATGGTGAAACCCCGTCTCTACTAAAAATACAAAAATTAGCTGTCCGTGGTGGCGGGCACCTGTAACCCCATCTACTTGGGAGGCTGAGGCAGGAGAATCGCTTGAACCTGGGAGGCAGAGGTTGCAGTGAGCCGAGACTGCGCCATTGCACTCTAGCCTGGGCAAAAGAGTAAGACTCCATCTCCAAAAAAAAAAAGAAGAAGAAAGAAAGAACAAAGGAAGGAAGGAAGGAAGGAAGGAAGGAAGGAAGGAAGGAAGGAAGGAAGGAAGGAAGGAAAGAAGGAAGGAAGGAAGGAAAAGGAAAGAAAGGGGCGGCCACGGGATGCAGACAAGGCCTAATCAGCAACCATTCCTCCCTCCTCAGAGCAAAGCTGGGCCTGGGAGTAACCGTGGGTAGCGGCTGGTGCTGGGTACCATGGAAGGCGGGTGTGGGGTGAGGCGCTTCTGCAAAACGTTCCCAAGGGAGCATCTCCCCCTGGTGGCCATCAGAGGAAGCGGCGGTGCTCTCTGCCAAGGACAAGGCCGCGAGGAGTGAAGATTTTCCACACCCAGCCAATCGTGCAGATCTGGGACCTGTGGACATGGCACCGGCAGCCTAAAGGTCCCACTGAAACAGGGCCCAGGGCGGAATTCTCTCTACAATCTCCCCTGCTGTGCCGGGACAGAGCCCACTCTGCTCAGGTCTGTGTAGAGGCGGCTCCAGAGACCACTGGGTCCATAGAGTTTTTTGGATGGATTTTTAAATTTGAATGTCCAGACCCTTCTTGAGGCCACACAGAGGACTGAGGTAGCGCAGTCTGTGTAGGGGTCCAGAACGTGGGTTTGAGGATTAGATAGACCTGAGTCCGAATCCCACTTGCCACTCATTAGCTGTGTGTTCTAGGCAAGTTACTTAACCTCTTTGTGCCTCTGTTTCTTCAACTGCAAAATAAAGATAATAATTGTATATACCTTAAGGGGTTGCTGTGAGAATATCGCCAGATAACCAGGTCCCTCCTCCCTCTCCCTCAGTCATGGCCCCTGTTTTGGAGGTGCTTGGGCTCTTACTGCCTCTTCCTCTGCCCTTCCTGGAACCTACGGGCTTCCATCAGCCTCCTCTGGGCCTTGGGCAGCAGGGATGGGTCTTTTTTTTTTTTTTTTTTGAGACGGAGTCAGTCTGTCACCCAGGCTGGAATGCAGTAGTGCGATCTTGGCTTGCTGCAACCTCTGCCTCCTGGGTTCAAGCGATTCTCCTGTCTCAGCCTCCTGAGTAGCTGGGATTACAGGTGTGCACCACTATGCCCAGCTATTTTTGTATTTTTAGTAAAGGTGGGATTTCACCATGCTGGCCAGGCTGGTCTTGAACTGCTGACCTCAAGTGATCTGCCCACCTTGGCCTCCCAAAGTGCTGGGATTACGTGCATGAGCCACTGCTCCTGGCTGGGGGCATTTTTTGAGGAGGAGCCAGGCCCAAATGGAGTCACACTGCAGAGGCCCCACATGGGGGCCAAAGTCCTCAGGCCCTGAAGGTGTCCCTGAGAATCACAAACTCACAAATATACCCTCTGGCTGCTGGGGCCTGGGCTTCTCCTGTTTAACTATTTCCCACCCAGTAACCCACAGGTCCCATACTCTCAGGGAACACACACAGAATTCTGGAGCCCCTGCCAGAGGCACAGTTCAAACACAGCAGAGCTGGGCCTGCAGCTGGTCTGTCAGTCACACTAAAGTTATGGGGCACCTGCTCTGTATTTAGCACTGGGGATTCTAAGGGAAGGGATGTGTCTCTGCCTTCAAGGCATTTGCAGCACAGTGGGGAGACTGACTGCAGAGCCCCCTGATGTGACTCACAGGAGCCACTCTAGTGAGACTCTGCAGGCATAGCCTGGGCCCAGATCAGGGTTCGCCCAGGAGAGTCAGGGACGGCGCCCAGAAGAGGGGCTTCTGGCTGGGCACTTGAATGTGGAGTAAGAGTTTGCCAGGCGGACAGACTTTATCGATTCGTTCAATACATTTTCATTCGACACCTGCCACCCTCCCCCGCAGCTGCTGTTCTGTGCACTAAGGATTCGATGGTGAATAAGAGTAAAGCAGTTCTTGCTGTCCGGGTCCTGGCCTGGCACTCACTGCAGGCCCATGGTGCTCTCCTGTTGAACATAAACAGTTTCACAGAACATCAACATCAGACAAGGCCACTCTGTGGCTGTGATGGAACTAGACAGAAACAAGCCCAAACCCTACAAGTTCTTTCTGACACCCCCTCACTGAAATGCCCACAGGGCCCCATGGCGTGTGTTCCCCTTCACTGCAGCCAGCAATAAACCCCAAGTGCCCCACTACAGGTGGGGTCCTGGTTGAGGGCAATTGACAGTGATGGCTGAGAGGTAGGATTTGAGTGGAGATTGAATGAAATGAAGGGCAAGTCGTGCGGAGATGTCGGGGCAGAACATTCCAGGCAGACGGAGCAGCCGTAAAGGCTCTGAGGACGGAATATGACAAGCAGATTGGAAACCTGCAAATATGCCAACCTAGCTGGAGCAGAAAAGGCAGAGCAGGTACTCCAGGCAGAGGGAATAGATTGTGAAAACCTAATGTGAAGGAAAGTCGGCCCCTGCTGACACGTATTGGTGGTTCTGTGCAGTTGAAATAGAAAGCTAGGCCAGGTGCAGTGGCTCACGCCTATAACCCCAGCACTTTGGGAGGCCGAGGCAGGCAGATCTCCTGAGGTCAGGAGCTCGAGACTAGCCTGACCAATATGGTAAAACCCCATCTCTTCTAAAAACACAAAAATTAGCTGGGCATGGTGGCAGGTGCCTGTAGTCCCAGCTACTCGGGAGGCTGGGAGACAGGAGAATTGCTTGAACCCAGGAGGTGAAGGTTGCAGTGAGCTGAGATCGTGCCACTGCACTCCAGCCTGGGTGACAGAGAGAGACTCCATCTCAAAAAAAAAAAAAAAAAGAGGCTAATGTCATTTGTTTTGGCGAAGAGGGATGAGTGCACAGGAAATATGCAATTAAGAGCCTTCATTGCCTTTCATCAGAGATTCTTAGCAAAATCACCATGGACCCAAATGCTCTGCCGGAGTCACCCATGACGGCATTTTCCTTTGATGTGGTAATAGAGTAAGCTGATCAATATGTTTTGAGCAAGGCCTACCAAAGGGAAATGCACTTGTTCGGGACAATTCCTTCATGTTATCACTAAGAGGGGAGAGAATATAGATGGCAGTGCCCCCGCTTTTGGGTGACCCTGCCAGCTCGTCCCATGGTTTTGCGTCTTCATGATCATCTAGGGGAAAGCCTGACCCTTTAGTTTAGGTCTAATAGAATTACCTAGGCCAAGCATTTGTGTGGTCCAATGTGATTTAGTAGTGAGAGAGATTGAATACATTTCATCACCAGCTGCAATTTATGCCCCGGAAAGAATACAAAAAAGAGTCTGCCTTCTAGTTACTGGCAACATAAACTGGAAATTCCCTGCAGAGGCTCAAGCTGCAGGTGTGAAGACACACACACACACGCGCCACACACACACACGCCACACACACGCGCCACACACACACCACACACACGCACACACCACACACATGCCACACACACACACACCACACACACACACGCCACATACACATACACACAGGCCACACGCGCCACACACACACACGCCACACACACGCGCCACACACACACCACACACACGCACATGCCACACACATGCCCCACACACACACGCCACACACACACACGCCACATACACATACACACAGGCCACACACGCCACACACACACCACACACACACATACACACACACACACACACATACACACACACGCCACACACACGCCACACACACGCCACACACACATGCCACACACATGCCACACACACATACCACACACACATGCCACACACACGTGCCACACACACACCACACACATGCCACACACATGCCACACACACACGCCACACACGCGCCACACACACACGCCACACACGCGCCACACACACACGCCACACACACGCCACACACACACACGCCACACACACACGCCACACACACACGCCACACACACACATGCCACACACACACGCCACACACACACCACGCACACACACACGCCACACACACACACGCCACACACACACTACACACACACACGCCACATACACATACACAGACAGGCCACACACTCATGCCACACACACACCACACACATACACACACACACGCCACACACACACTACACACACACACATGCCACATACACATACACACACAGGCCACACACACACCACACACACACCACACACACACACACGCCACACACACACACCACACACACACACACGCCACACACACACACCACACACACACACACGCCACACACACACACCACACAAACACACAAGCCCCACACACACACCACACACACACACACACACACACACACACACACACGCCACACCGGCATTGAGCTTTAACCCCAAACCAAACCCAGTCATATCAGGGTTCCTAACTGCTCAGCAATGACAGTTTCCAGCAGGAAAAAATGGAAGGCCATGCGAGGTGATAGCTCAGCATTGTTCCAGCATTGCCATTTCAGAGGGGAAAAAAGTAAACTTTTGAGTCTGTCTGTTTCTAGGTGTCCTGAAATTTCTGTTTCATTAAAATTAGTAGAATCAAGTACAGTCTAGTCCATGAGGGGAGTGAGCCCTGATTTGGGGCATAGCCCAAAAACACCATTCACAAGGTTTCTATATTTTAACCTACTGCCAATGGGGCACCATGGAAGTATTTTGAACAGGAGGAAGACATAATCAGATTTAAATGCTAGAAGGGTCTCTCCAGTAGCTTAACAGTGGTGGACTGGGCACGTACATTTATCCTCTTTTCCGAAATTCTTTTTTTTTTTAAGATAAAAAAAATTCAGAAGGAAAAGGAGAACAGAAGAGGCGTCAATAGCAACATTTTGAAACTGGAAAGTAGCTAGAAAAATGGCAACCAAGGTAGCAGAACCAAGATAGCTCAATCCTGAACCATGAGGGAAGTAAACAGCCAATTCTATTTAGACCCCAGACCCACAAATGGTTCAGGTATTGGTGGCACCAGGTCCTCTGAAAGCAGGGAAGAGGAAGCTGGTAAAGATGCAGCCAAAAACAGGAGGACTGGGGATTGGCTCCTCCTGCTACCTCATCTTCTCCCGCTCCTTTCACAGACTTGGGTGTTTTTCTTCTAAAACAGTAAAATTGAGGGTGTCTGAATTCGAACATCAAGCAGAGTGAGGGCAGGGCCACCACACCAAAAATGAGATTAAACAGGAGTTACAAGTCGAAGACGGAAATATGCCCTGTCTCCAGCCTCTTCCCTGTCTAGTCCCCAACACTGGCAGCCAGGTCCCCAACCCCTGCTGGGACTGGAAGAGCCACCTGCAGGAACCTGACTAGCCCACGAAGAAAGTCCTAAAGACTCTGATATCCACACTCCCCATTAAGCAGCCTGGCCCAGCCCAGGCCATCGTGCAGCAAAGCTTGCAACGAAGCACCCTCCCTTTATCCTCACATACACACTCAGGTAAGCAGGAAAGCAATCAGCTCTGTGAGTGGAAAGTGGTTGCCTCTAGGAAGCAATAAATTGGGGTGAGTGGGGGGAGGTGGAGAGGAAGGATGGGAAGAGGCTACTGCTTTTGGTAAAAAGTCATCTTGAGTTACTTGACTCTTTAAACTAGAACTGGTCAGACGCAGTGGCTCACACTGTAATCCAAGCACTTTGGGAGACCGAAGCAGGGGGATCACCTGAGGTCAGGAGTTCGAGACCAGCCTGGCCAACATGGTGAAACCCCATCCTACTAAAAACACAAAAATTAGCCTGGCACAGTGGCGGATGCCTGTAATCCCAGCTACTAGGGAGGCTGAGGCAGGAGAATCACTTGAACCTGAGAGGTGGAGGTTGCAGTGAGCCAAGATCGTGCCATTGCACTCCAGCCTGGGCAACAGGGTGAGACCTTGTCTCAAAAAACAAAACAAAACAAAAAACTAGATGTATGTAAAGCTGTCATAAAAAATAGATACCAAATGGAAAAAGAAAAAGGTCTAGAAGAGATGGGGAGAGGAGGCACTATCAGAGCAAGAGGGATGAGGAACCGATTACAGTGGTCCAGGACAGAGACCAAAAGGCTTCAACTGAGGCAGGGGCAATAGGAGGAAGAGGAGGTGGAAGTCAGAATAGCTCTGTGATGGTGAAGGTTATGCTTGAGCTTGACTGGGCTAAGAGGTGCCCAGATAGCTGGGAAAACACTGCTGCTGGGTGTGCCTATGAGAGTGTTTCTAAAAGAGATTAGCACTGGAATTAGACTAAGTACAGAAGACCACCCTTACTAATATGGGTGGGCGTCATCCTCAGGGCCCAAACAGAACAAAAAGGTGGGAGAAGAATACATTTTCTTCCTCTCTCCTCTTGAGCTGGGATATCTTCTCCCACCCTCAGACATCAGAACTCTTGGTTCCCAGATAGCTGAACTCAGATCTAATTACATCTCCAGCTTTCCTGGGTCTCCAGCTTTCCTGGGTCTCCAGCTTGCAGGGAGCAGATGGTGGGAGTTCTTGACCTCCCACCTCCCTAATACCATGAGCCAGTTCCTGTAATACATAATATGTCTAATAATAGCTTGTACGGCCAGGCACAGTGGCTCACACTTGTAATCCCAGCACTTTGGGAGGCCGAGGCAGGCGGATCACGAGGTCAGGAGTTCGAGACCAGCCTGGCCAATATGGTGAAACCCTATCTCTACTAAAAATACAAAAATTAGCCGGGCGCAGTGGCGCGCACCTGTAGTCCCAGCTACTCAGGAGGCTGAGGCGGAAGAATCGCTTGAACCTGGGAGGTGGAGGTTGCAGTGAGCCAAGATCATACCACTGCACTCCAGCGTGGGTGACAGAGCAAGACTCCACCTCAAATAATAATAATAATAATAATAATAATAATAATAATAGGAAGTACATATGTACCTCCTATTGGTCTTATTTCTCCGGAGAACCTTGGCAAATGCAAGCTCCATATGAGGCAGAACTGGCTGGACATGGTGACTAACTGACTGTGGGGGTGAGGAATAGGGGGACTCAAAGACAAGGCCCTGGTTTACAGCCTGGACACCTGGCTAGGGCTGTTCACCTGGTCTCAAAAGAGACTGACCCGTGTGTCTCTTCCCACCAATCTCTTCCTCCTGACTTGTGACTTTTCCTTCCCCACGCCAGGTCTCTTATGCCATGACACACTTCTTGTCCCCCATGTCTACCTGGTGCATGGGCCAGGCCAGCATGCAGGCACAGGATAGAGCCTTGGGTCCCAAGGGCAGGCAGTGACCGTTCTCTCAAGGCCAGGATGGATGGAACTGCCACAGGGGTGGTGGGTAGGGGCCTATGGTTCCGGCCTATGATCTCTCCGGTAGTGCCCAGGGCAAAAGCACTCCTAGGATTTGCAGGCTCTGGGCAAATACATTTGTGGGCTCCTGTCAATATGAACAATTTCATTTTATACTGTATTACAAAAAGTCATGGGTCCACATGAGTGATACAGATTGATCGAAGAGGTCCTTTTGTATTTGTTTATTGTCCAGTCAATGAACATGATGATGCCTCAGAAGGTACAGGACCCATCTTTCCCTGTTGAGTCCAGGAACCATCTCTTCACATTTGTTATTTTATTTATTTATTTTTTGAGATGGAGTCTCGCTCTGTTGCCCAGGCTGGAGTGCAATGGTGAGATCTCAGCTCACTGCAACCTCCGCCTTTTGGGTTCAAGAGATTCTCGTGCCTCAGTCTCCCAAGTAGCTGGGATTACAGACGTGCACCACTACGCCTGGCTAATTTTTGTATTTTTAGTGGAAACAGGGTTTCACCATGTTGGCCAGACTCGTCTCAAACTCCCAACCTCAGGTGATCCACCACCTTGGCCTCCCAAAGTGCTGGGATTACAGGTGTGAGCCACCGAGCCCGGCCCTATCTCTTCACGTTTGTTATGATCAAATTTGTCATTCCTGGCTAACTTCATAAATCTCAGGTAGCAAGACTGTAATTATCCACAATGCCATTGCTTTAGAAAACCTGTTTATATTGAAACAATATAGACCTTTCTGCCTCTGCAATTCCCTAACACCGTGTATTTAAGGCTGGTCACATCATAATTCCACACTGCATCATCCGCAGTGCAGCCCCTGAGGACTGGCTTCCAGTGGCTCTTTCAAAGGTGGTGATGGTGATTCCTCGATAATGATTACCAATGCAAGTCTCACCCAGAGTATGCAAAAAAAAAAAAAAAAAAAAAAGAGCAATTCTTTGTGTTCTGATTATATTAAATTTATCATTTGGAATTATAGAGCATAAACATAGAACAGCACATCACCCAAACATGACTGCTCTAGAACTCTTCAGGCCATAATTGCCAAATCCCTAGAATGTGATCTTTCTCTCTGCTGACCCCCAACAGCCTTCCACACACCACCAGCAGGAAGGATCAGCCACGGGGCCCATGGACAGAGAGAACAATCTCCTTCGTGCTCACATAACTGTCAAGGCATGCAGGACATCCGTGGGAAGGCCCCTTGGTGTTGTGAGTTGTTGCTGAGGGTCCTCGGAGGAGATAAGTGGGCCACCCCCAGAGGACTGCCTGACATGTGGTGTGGAGACCACAGAAGGGTTGGGCTGGCCGCCTTAGTGCCATTGGCAAGGTGAGGAGGGCTCACGGGTACACTCGAGTGCTGTCGACCTGAGGCAGCACTGTGGTGGGAGTGCGGTGGGAGGGCTGATGGCTGGGCACACTCACAGTTGAACCCAAGAGTTGGTCGTGGACCATCTGCAGCCCAGAACCTTGAACTCGTCCTGCGTCTCACAAATTGAGGTGGACCAAACTCACATGATCCCACAAAAGAAATACTGTGCATGCCAGCGGGAGCAATTCAATCACCAGGCTTCCCTCCTGGAAGTGGGGTACACGCACAGACCCCAGGACCACAATGTAGGCACACGTGCCGGAGCTCCTCAGGGCATCAGGTTGACCTCACACCCTGAGTGAGGGGCAGAGAACACCACAAAGGAGAGACACAGAGCGTGGGCAGACACATGTCTGCCAGGAGGGCAGCTCTGGCTGGCCTCTGTCATCAGATAAATGTTTGAGGAACAGGCTTCTAGAAACCATGACCCATACAGACCCTGTCCAGGCACTGGGCACCCAGCCCAGCTAGCACTGTTGGCCCAGCCCAGACATCCAAGAAGGGTTTAGAACATTGCAAGGAAGGCACTCCAAAGTACTGGGCCCTCTGAGACCAAGCCCTGGGCACAGACCTGCTCTCCCATATCTAAGTGTGGTATCAGCCCACGGAGACAGGTAACTCCCAGCCATCCTCTCACCCCTGAGCTTGGGAGGCCCCTGGTTATTCTGGCACAGATACGTATGATATCCAGGGCCTTCCATGAGCTGCCCTGGGCCTGCCTGTCCAGCTTTATCCTCCCACTCCATATTCCTCCTCCAGCCCCACTGAATCCACACTCTCCTCAGGGCCCTGGGTCCTTCCATTCACTTGCAGTGTCTGAGTGTGGGGGTCCTCCAAGGCTCAGCTCAAGACCCACTTCCTCTATGAGATCTGCCCTAATTCCCCTAGCTGGGAGCACGTCCCCCTCCCTCAGCTCCAGGGGCCCCGCTGCTCCTCACACCACTCCGCGCCATTGGGGTTTTCTGCATACCTCAGGTCTCTCTGACTAAATGATAAGAACTCAGAATGCAAAGTCAGTCCGGAGCAGAGCCTTGATTAGACCAAAGGGTGGATAGGGGGAGCCCAGGGAAGCAGCAGAAAGGCCCAGAGTAGGAGACAGGAGGCAGGGGGCCCAGAGCAAAAGGCAGATCCTGACATCTTCAGGGCAAGAGAAACTAAGGAATCAATGGCACTGTATCACGGCCGCCCACACAAAAATATGCGAAGTGTACTTATGCATGAGTACATTCTGACGCCTGAGAAATCCCCCCAGGGGGCCGGTCTGGCTCAGAACGGTCCTCTCTCTCTCTCTGTGATCCCTCCCAACCTACACTTCCACACCTCCACAAAGGTGAGCCCCAGCAGCCATCATTTTCCCGTGTGATTCCATTCTCAAAGCAAATTCCCTCTCTGGGAATCTGGGGCTCAAACACAACCAGCGAGTCTCTGAGCATGGGTGGGACTGGGTATCTATAAACTGCCAAGCAGTGGACACACCATCCTGGACTTGGAAAAACAGCAAAGACCCGCATTCAAAAACAAGGGACTGGCCAGGCACAGTGGCTCACACCTGTAATCCCAGCACTTTGGGAGGCTGAGGCAGGTGGATCACTTGAAGTCAGGAGTTCGAGAACAGCCTTGCCAACATGGTCTCTACTAAAAATACAAAAATTAGCCAGGCTTGGTGGTGCACGCCTGTAATCCCAGCTACTCAAGAGACTGAGACAAGAGAATTGCTTGAACCGGGAAGCAAAGGTTGTGGTCAACTGAGATTGCGCCACTGCACTCCAGCCTGGGCGACAGAGTGAGAGTTCATCTCAAACAAACAAACAAACAAACAAATAAAAAGAAGGGACTGTAGCAGATGAGCCAAGATAAATAGTATTATTGTTCAGGTCTTATTCAGAAACAAGCGGTAGAAACCCAGATCCAATCAGCTTGAGCAAAAAAGAATGACTTGAGCTTACCAGCTGCTACGTAGGCGTGGTATTGCCTTGTTCCTCTCTCCACTTCCTTACCCTACTTGGATTTAGTTATTGCCCCATGGTAATTATAAAAGCCTTTAGAAGGGCCAGACTCTATCACCAGCTGGGAGATGAGAACTCGTCCCATGCAGGAGAGGGAGATGAAAACTTGTCCCATCCTATCCACGGGGCTGTCCCAAGGAAGACCCAGACACTTGGAGTGCACTTCAGCCCTGAGTTAATAAGTGGGCCAAAGAACGCCCCTGATGTCTGTGAGAATCTGGAGGTGGTGGTGGGGGCGGGGGGTGTGTGGAAGCTCTGTGATTGACAGTCCCCAGGGCCACGTGGACTGGGAGAGGAATCCCCAGAGTGGGGCAGGGTGGGGAAAACATGAGGAGCTGTCAACAAATCCATTGACCTCAGTCCTGTTCAGAGACAGCTTCCTGACTCCTGGCTCCAGCCTCAGAAGGCCAAGTGCCCCATGTTCTTCGAACCCCCTCCATCCTCCAAGTACATTTTCCTTTTTGGTTAATCTTATTAAGAATGATTTCTGGGCCGGGCGCGGTGGCTCAAGCCTGTAATCCCAGCACTTTGGGAGGCCGAGACGGGCGGATCACGAGGTCAGGAGATCGAGACCATCCTGGCTAACACAATGAAACCCTGTCTCCACTAAAAATACAAAAAAAATTAGCCGGGCGTGGTGGCGGTGCCTGTAGTCCCAGCTACTCGGGAGGCTGAGGCAGGAGAATGGCGGGAACCCGGGAGGCGGAGCTTGCAGTGAGCCGAGATCGCGCCACTGCACTCCAGCCTGGGCGACAGAGCGAGACTCCGCCTCAAAAAAAAAAAAAAAAAAAAAAAAAAAAGAATGATTTCTGTTATTTGTGACCAAGCTGATTGGATCTGGGTTTCTACCGCTTGTTTCTGAATAAGACCTGAATAATAATACCATTTATCTTGGCTCATCTGCTACAGTCCCTTCTTTTTATTTGTTTGTTTGTTTGTTTGTTTGTTTGAGATGAACTCTCACTCTGTCGCCCAGGCTGGAGTGCAGTGGCACAATCTCAGTTGACCACAACCTCAGCCTCCCGAGTAGCTGGGATTATAGGCATGCGCCACCACACCCAGCTATGCATGATTGGGGTTATCATGCTCTTTTGGTCACAAATAACAGACTTCTGTTATTTGTACGTTCTTAAACTTTTTCCCAGCCAGGTGCGATGACTCACGACTGTAATCCCAGCACTCTGGGAGGCCGAGGCGGGCAGATCACCTCAGGTCGGGAGTTTGAGACCAGCCTGACCAACATGGAGAAACCCCGTCTCTACTAAAAATACAAAATTAGCCGGGTGTGGTG
This sequence comes from Macaca nemestrina, assembly GCF_043159975.1. NCBI lineage: Eukaryota > Metazoa > Chordata > Mammalia > Primates > Cercopithecidae > Macaca > Macaca nemestrina. The sequence continues at coordinate 97,451,453 of NC_092126.1, read as the reverse complement.
GCACATGCCTATAATCCCAGCTACTTGGGAGGCTGAGGCAGGAGAATTGCTTGAACCCGGGAGGTGGAGGTTGCAGTAAGCCGAGATCATGCCACTGCTCTCCAGCCTGGGCAACAAGAGCAAAACTCCATCTCAAAAAAAAAAAAAATTCCCAGATTTATTTTACTTTGATTATGCAAGTGCTAAGTGTCTGGTACAGCAAAAACTATAAGAAAAACAACAGTAGTTTTCAGCAAGAATCCTGGCACTCGGAGGACCATGATGACTGACATTTTGACTTCTTACCTTACCACCCCCCACCCCCCGCCACTCGCACAGTGGCCAATGGAGTTAAATGACACCACCCTGTAGACACCCTTGTGCCAATTAAGTTGTCATAAAATGCTTGGAGATATTAAGAGATGTGTTTTGTGCCCAGTGGAAAAGAGTTTGAACCCTAATCATATTTGAGGTTCACACAGGCACAGGCAGCGATACTGCTCCAGTGGTGGGTAGAGGCCCAATGGAGGCCTGTAACACGTGCGGTGACTGTACCCCAAGAAAGAAATCACTACGCATGAGGAAGTGGGCCAGACTCAGCACCTCGAAGTGACAGTCAAGGACAGCAGAACAATCAAGGTGCCCTGGGAGGCTGCTCCTGAATCCTCCAAACTCCCCTCCCTCCTGGAAGGCAAAAATCTGAGGTTAAAGGGGCAGGAGGTGGGGGGAGCAATTATCTCATGAGGAATCCACTCAGCCACATTCCCTTGGAATACTACTTTACTTACCTTGTTTTCCTCATCTGAAAAATAGGGATGGGATGGCAATGCTAACAATCTCCTACGATCCATCCTCCTATGGTCCTACGGAGGACCGCATGTATGTTACGCTCCCATCACAATGCTGTCAGTTCAGGATACTCAGCACATGGTCTTGATGGTGATGATGAAGGAGAAAGAGGCATGCCTCACTGCAGAAGGCTGCAGAGTAAAACCCAGTGGGAGGTGGGAGAGGACCACCATTAGGAGCTCAAGCAATTCTGCTATGAAACACATACACCCACTTCCCCCTTAAAAAGCTAAACGGAACTAGGAAGACCGCGGGTCCCAGGAGTCTGGGGATAGGTGACAGAGTTCTAGGTAGTGGCAAAAGAGCGAGCATTGCCCTACAACCCAAGGACCAAGGATGAGGGTGAGCTGTCATCCCCACATGAGCAGCAGGCACCAAGGGCCAGGGTGACAGATGTTTGTCAGAGGTGCAGGAGGTGGCCAGAGACTGGTGGTCACAGATGACCAGCAAACAGCAGGGACAGAGGCCCAGGCAGGGGTTGGGAGACAGTGGCTGACGGAGCAAAGGATGGTGAAACTAGCAACTGAGAAGGCCCTCCATTAGTCCAGGGCACTGCTCTAATTTAAACGAACCCCCATCACTATTTCCACTCTCATCCCTGACCCCAGGGAGCCTGCAGAAGCACAGCAAGGGGAAAGGCTTTGGCCTTACCTTCTGGTGGTTGACAGCAATTGCCCCAGCACACTGCAGACACAGACAAGTAGCTTACCCAGAACCCACAAGTGTGGGGGGCTTAGGAGGCTGCTGGTACCACCACAGAACAATCTTTCTTCCTATGGACACAAATAATAGATTATGACCACGACTTTTTTTCCTTTTTTTTTTTTTTTCTCTTTTTTAGACGGAGTCTTGCTCTGTCGCCCAGGCTGGAGTGCAGTGGCGTGATTCTCCTGCCTCAGTCTCCCAAGTAGCTAGGACTACAGGGATGTGCCAGCACATCTGGCTAATTTTTTGTATTTTTAGTAGAGATGGGGTTTCACCATGTTGGCCAAGATGGTCTCAAATTCCTGACCTCAAGTGACGGGAGGCCACCTTGGCCTCCCAGTGCTGGGATTACAGGCGTGAGCCACCGCGCCCAGCAGACCACAGTTTTTAAGCAAGGTATAGCAAAGTCACTGCACCCTCCCTGGCTGGTTGCTCTGAGGGAAAGTTCTGCACCAAGGAAGGGCCAGTCACAACCCTGCCCAGGCCTCTAAGGCCTGCCTGCCTCCTATCCTCCACCTGCATCACAGTCTCCAGGGAGCTTTTTAAAACTGTCGCTGCCCAGACCCCATCCCTGGAGATTCTGGTTTAGAAACAGAGCATCATTCTCTTGTAAAATCTCCCAGGCCAGAACCACTCCTCTACATCATCTGTACCTTGCAGATCTCACGAAAATCTACAGTGAAGCAGCTACAACTTGCTAGAGAGCGCTGTGGACTAGACAAGGCCCCATGAATCCTTCCTCAAGGGGACCTGGATGCTGGGCACTGAGTCTATGGACCCCTGGACAGCTGACCCCTCCCTTAAAGCTGAAATGGCCCCTCAAATCCATGTTCCACAAGTCCCTGCCTCTGAATCCTGGCTCAGTCACTTACTAACAGTGTGTCTTTGCACACCTTATCTAATCTCTCTAAGCCTCAGTCTCCTATAAAGTGGGAGTGACAGTACCTACCCCAGAGCATTATGAATGAAATTAAAAAAGCAAACTGGGGCAGGAGAATCGCTTGAACTCAGGAGGCAGATGTTGTGGTGAGCTGAGATCATCCCACTGAACAATCACAGGCTCATGCCTGTAATCTCAGCACTTTGGGAGGCTGAGGCAGGAGGCAGGAGGATCACTTGAGCCCAGGAGGTCAAGACCGCAGTGAGCCATGATCATACCACTGTACTCCAGCCTAGGTGACAAAACAAGGCCCTGTCTCTAAAAATAAATAAACAAACAAATAATAAAAATAAAGAAATTAAGAATTCATGTCACAGAATAAAGAGGTTTTACCCCACATACCCAGGCGGGTCATTCTCAGAGTAAATTTATGTTTATGTTTAAGAAGTACATTTTGTCAGGCATGGTTTCTCACACCTGTAATCTCACAGTTTGGAAGGCCAAGGCAGGAGGATCACTTGAGTCCAAGAGTTCAAGACCAGCCTGGGCAACATAGTGAGACCCATCTTTACAGAAAATTTAAAAAATAGCCAGGCATGGTGGCATGCACCTGTAGTCCCAGCTACTTGGCTGAGGTGGAAGGATCACTTGAGCCTGGTAGGTCGAGGCTGCAGTGAGCTGTAGTCGTGCCACTGTAGTCCAGCCTGGAAGACAAAGTGAGATCCTGGCCCCTCCACCAAAAAAAAAAAAAAAAAAAAAAAAAAGAAGCATATTTTGGTAGCTCCTGATAGGATCCAGTGGAAAACACAGAGCACCTCTATAGGTTATTCCTGTCACACACTTGAACCAGAATGCAATCAAGACTATATTTAACTTTCAGTTTACAGGAAACATGGGGGATGAAGGAACAAATTAAATGACACTGTGAGTAGGGAACAAATATATCTAAGCAGTAGATCATTCTCTAGAGACAAATTAGTCAGTTTCTCCAACAAATCAAAGGCATGAAATAAAAAGAGGGAGAAACTATAACAGAATGAAAGGATTTGAGAACCATCATGGGAACAAAAGATGCAGTTTGACAGCCAAAGGCACTTAAAGAAAAATTCCAAAATTAAACACAGAATTACCATATGATCCAGCAATTCCACTTCTAGATATCTATCCAAAGAATCGAAAGCAGGGACTCAAATAGATACTTGTACACTAATGTTCAAAGCAGCATTATTCACAATAGCCAAAAGGCGGAAACAACCCAAATGTTCCTCGACAGATGAATCGAGAAATAAAATGTGGACCATACCGTCAGCCCTCTCCATATCCACGATTTCCCACCCAGGGATGCAAGCAACCACAGATCAAAAATATTTGAAGACAGCCGGGTGCAGTGGCTCACACCTGTAATCCCAGCACCTTGGGGGGCCGTGGTGGGCAGATGAGTTGAGGTCGGGAGTACAAGACCAGCCTGGCTAACATAGTGAAACCCTCTCTCTACTAAAACTACAAAAATTAGCCCAGCGTGGTAGCACATGCCTGTAATAACAGCTACTCAAGAGACTGAGACGGGAGAATAGCTCGAAGCCCACAGCTTGAAGCTGGGAGGCAGAGCCGAGATTGCACCATTGTTCTCCAGCCTTGGCGACAGAATGAGACTAAACTAAAAAAAATGTATATATACTTGAAGAAAAATAAAATGAAAAACTAACAATATAACCATAAATAAATAGTGATACAAAATAATAATTTTCATAGTTTTACAATGTATTCGGTATTATAAGTAATCTAGAGAAGATTTAAAGTATATGGAGGATATGTGTAGGTTATATGCAAATACTGCAACATTTTATATCAGAGACTTGAACATCCTTGGATTTTGACATCTACGAGGATCCTGGAACCAATCCCTCATAGACATCAAAGAATGACTGTACATATAATGGGAGATTATTTAGCCTTAAAAAGAAATGAGATTCTGATGCATACTACTACATGAATGACGCTTGAAAATATTATGCTAAGTGAAATAAATTCAACACAAATGACAAATACTGTATGATTCTACTTATATAAGATGTATAGGATAGAGAATAAGCAAATGTGTAGAGACAGAAAGTAGAATCATGGTTATAGAGGTTACCAGGGGCTGGAGGAGGTAGGGTGAGAAGTTATTGTTTAATGGGTACAGAATTTCTGTTTGGATCTCGGCTCACTGCAACCTCCACCTCCCAGGTTCAAGCAATTCTCTGCCTCAGCCTCCCGAGTAGCTGGGATTACAGGCACCCACCACCACGCCTGGCTAATTTTTGTATTTTTAGTAGAGATGGATTTTCACCATCTTGGCCATGCTAGTCTTGAACTCCTGACCTCATGATCCACCCGCCTCGGCCTCCCAAAGTGCTGGGATTACAGGCATGAGCCACCGCACCCAGCCTTAAAATGTAAATTTTATGTTGTATATATTTTACCACGAAAGATAAATTCCACTTAATCCATATCTTGAAAAATATTAAGGGAGACCTATAAACACAGCCCAGAATGTTAGAATCTCTTTGCTCTCATTCCACTCCCCATCACCCACACATGCCTCCGAAGACTTCTCCTCCACACCTACCCACCCCCTCCAGCCCTACAGCCCTCACCCCTGTACCCCACCTCTCTTCTCTCACTCTTAATCAGGTAGATTGACAGCCTCATTCCCAGCAAGAAAGAATGTTTCCTTTCTCAGGTGGGAAAGGAGGGAAGAGGCTGGCTCCAGAAGATTCCCTTTGACAGGATGCCAAAGATAGAAAGGCTGTGGTCATGCCCACAGTAATAATTATTGTTGCATCACATAATAGAAGCCGGAGCACTGTGTCCCCTCCACCCGAGAATGGCCTCACCCTTTCACAGGCATGGGGAGCATTTCTCCCCTCCCTAATGGTTCTCACACCCATTGTCAGATTCAATTACAGTGACGGCATTCAGTGCCAACTATACGCCAAGCATGTACATACGTTTTCTGTGGTCCTTGTGACGATCATGCAGGTAACCATCATTAAGGCCATGTTGCAGCAAACTGAGGCTCAGGCATGGCAAATGACTTGCGAAAGTCACACAGCTAACAAGTGTCATTCTCAGTTCATACCACTCTACTAAACTGCTGTCAGTTCAAGGCTGGCCATATTTCCGGGAAGTCATCACAAAACTGAGGTGATGGTGGTCAAGAACCAAGTCACTAGTAAAGCACATTTCCCTACCTCCCTTCTTCTCACAAAACGTCAGTCTACAGAGCCCACATCTACTCAACTGAGTCCTCTTGGCAACCAAAATGAATACACACATTGCAAACTATTAAGGTAACCACAGCTATGTGGACAGAGGGCGTCCAGCCTTGCAGCAGCTTTGGACTGATCCTCAGGGGCGACCCCTCCTCCCTGGGAGTCGCATCTCAGACTCCTTCTGGCTGTTGCCACCTCTTGGAAAGTGAACAGGGAGCTGGAGCTGGAGCTGGGAGCTGCTCCCAACTGCAGTTCATTTGGGGTGTCCAAACTCACTTCTCACCAAGGCACAGTCGCGAAGTATCTGCTTTGCCATCAGCTGGATGGGGCTCAGGCTGGGGAGTTTCAGCGTCACCTCAGCCTCTGGGTCTTCATCCAGATGTGCAAAGAGAGCAGCCACCTGGCATTGTTTCTCTCTCTTTTTTTTTTTTTTCTGAGAAGGAGTCTCACCCTGTCACCCCAGAGCACAGTGGTGCAATCTCAGCTCACTGCAACCTCTGCCTCCTGGTTTCAAGCTATTCTCCTGCTTCAACCTCCCAAGTAGCTGGGATTATAGGCACCTGCCACCACACCCCACTAATTTTTGTATTTTCAGTAGAGACAGGGTCATGTTGGCCAGGCTGGTCTTGAACTCCTGACCTCAAGTGATTCGCCCTCCTCAGACTCCCAAAGTGCTGGGATTATAGGATTGAGCCACTGTGCCCGGCCTAGCATCGTTTCTCTTAAAATTCTGACAATCTATGGCAAAACTTATGTGTGCGGTAATAGAGTCAAGCAAGGAAAAGAGATATAAAACTATAAACACAAGGCAAACTCAACAAAACACACAGAAAGAAGAACTCCAAAAAAAACCTCTATATTCTTCACAAAGAATTTTTCCTAGTTTGTTTTGTTGTTTGATTTTTTAACCAAAATTTTTTACTTCAAGGAAACATTTTTATAATTAAAAAGCATGATTCACTAAAAATACCATCTGAAATTTTGAAATAAATCATGGCATCATAATGTTCAGGATAAAAAGATGGGAAAAAAATCAAAGGTAAATTAGGCTCATTCTGAATTGCAGTTCTAATTTTATTAAGTAATTAAATTTTCTTCAGTTTATACTTTTCTGTTTTCTGAAACTTTTCCAATGGAGAATTGTTACATCTACAATCAGTCAAAAATGAAGAGCTATAATTTTTTATTTCAGCCATGTCAGGAAGTCTCTTCATTCACCTATTCGTGGAGGAGAGGAGGGGAAAAAAAAAAAAAAAAAACCCTTCTTTTGAAGGTCTTCCCTGGTGCCATTTCCAGTGGTACCTTGGCTGGAACCTATGAGAAAAAAAAGTTCCTTCATAATGATGTCAGCCTTGCTTAAAAAAAAAAAAGAAAGTCTCTAAAAACTCATGAAAAACACAGTTGATGTGAATCATATGTCTGAGTGGCAGAGTTCCCACTAAGCTGGGTGAGCACACAGATGTTCAGGACAGAAATTCCTCCCCGCACAGCGACTATTCCTCTGTGGAGCTGTTGAAGGTAAACAGCCCAGCCGCTGTACATGTTCCTGCTGGCTGTGATGTCCCCATACCCCTACCTCCTTACCCTTCAGTTATCCATCCCTTTCTCTAACCCTCCCTCTCATCAAAAACCCATCCACCACGTGCACGGTGGCTCATGCTTGTAATCCTAGCACTTTAGGAGGCCCACACGGGTGGACTGCCTGAGCTCAGGAGTTTGCCCAGCCTGGGCAAGACGGTGAAACTTCATCTCTACTAAAATACACAAAGTTAGCCAGGCATGGCGGCGGGCGCCTGTAGTCCCAGCTACTTGGGAGGCTGAGGCAGAATTGCTTGAACCCCAGAAGCAGAGGTTGCAGTGAGCCAAGATCACGCCACTGCACTCCAGCCTCGGTGATGGAGTGAGACTCGGTCTCCAAAAAAAAAAAAAAAAAAAAAAAAGCAATGGGGGCCAGGCACAGCGGCTCACACCTGTGAGCCCCAGCACTTTGGAAGGCTAAGGCAGGCGGATCACCTGAGGTCAGGAGTTTGAGACCAGCCTGGACAACATGGCAAAACCCCATCTCTACTTAAAACATAACGAAAGTTAGCTGGGTGTGGTGGCATGCACCTGTAATCCCACCTACTCGGGAGGCAGAGGCAGGAGAATTGCTTGAACCCGGGAGGCGGAGGTAGCAGTGAGCCAAGATCGTGCCACTACACTCCAGCCTAGGAGACAGAGCCAGACTCTGTCTCAAAAAAAAAGAAAAAAAAAAGCAGTGGGATCTGACAATAATCATTCACGTTTGTTGACTGAAAGATTATACTTTAACAGATGACCTAATATCTTAACTAGTCATTAGCATTTTAAAACTCTCATCTTCCAGTTTGAGAAGAAAAACTTCTACTGAAGGAATTTCAAGCATCAGCCAGCAGGTGCAGTAATGTTTTTGCCAAAGGGATGGGTGGTGGGATCCTGAAAGTATTATAAATCTGGTTTAGACGTCCTCAGACCTGGGTTGGCGGGTATCAGAAGGAAGGGTGTTGGGCCTCTCCACAGGTGAGCCCCTACTCCCCTGGGAGGAAAAATGGGCTGGGCTGGTTACAGCTGCTGGAGCTACTGGGGGAGAATGAGGCATCTTTTGTCCTCCAGTATCTGGAGCCTCCCCTTCCAAGATGGTCCACTGGGTATCTCCCCTCACCACCACCTTTCCTTTATTCCACTTCTTTATTTTATTTTATTTTATTTTATTTTATTTTATTTTATTTTATTTTATTTATTTTTTGAGACTGAGTCTTGCTCTGTTGCCCAGGCTGGAATGCGGTGATATGATCTCGGCTCACTGCAACGTCCACCTCCCAGGTTCAAGCGATTCTTCTGCCTCAGCCTCCCGAGTAGCTGGGACTACAGGTGCATGCCACCATGCCCAGCTAATTTTCTTATTTTTAGTAGAGACAGGGTTTCACCATGTTGGCCAGGTTGGTCTTGAACTCCTGACCTCATGATCCACCTGCCTCACCCTCCCAAAGTGCTGGGATTACAGGTGTGAGCCACAGCGCCCAGCTGTTCCCCTTCTTTCACATTCACCCCTTGCCTCAGAGCTTCCAGGAGCTTCTTTGTGTTTGCTGGCCCAGTGCTTCTTTAGGTGGCATTCAGTGAGATTTTCACACTCCAGCCTCCCTTGTCTGCCAACTGGGAAACCAATTTATGCTTCATGTGGCATTTTGGCCTCTCATATTTCTGACCACAAAATATGTGCTTAAATTGCAACTTTTCCTAAGTGGAGATTTTAGGATAGGGTCCCTTCCTAGTCCTGAGTAGATACCCCTCCCTTCTTCTCCTTTTCCAGACTGGCAAATGCCTGGGTGGGTTGCATCTTGTAAGCAAACTCGTGCAAGCATAACTGACCCATGAATGGATGTGACCTCATTCTACCAGGTAGTAGCTATTGCTTTAATGCTCACTCTGGTCATATTTCATCTTTACATAGTATACCATTTAAATGTTAGAGGAAACACTATGTCCTTTGAGATTTAAATATAATTGAATCAGGACTTTATCCTCTATTTTTGTAGAGGTCCAGTTCTCACCCCAATATCCAGGATCTTCTCCTACTGTGATATTTACCAACCTACTGATTTCACATGAATCTCACCATTACGGCAGGTCTCTTCCCTTCATTTCTCCTGACAAGGAGCTTAGTCACGTTCATGAATTTTTAAAAAGTATTATATATCCCCATGGCTTTAGTTCCATGTCACCTCACTGGGGCATTCTCTGACTACCCCTTTTAAAATTTCAACCAGAAAAAAACAAAGACAAAAATAAATAAATAAATAAATAAATAAATTTTATATATATATATTTTGTTTGTTTGTTTGCTTTGTTTTGTTTTGTTTTGAGACGGAGTCTCACCCTGTCACCCTGGCTGGAGTTCAGTGCTGTGATCTCTGCTTACTGCAACCTCCACCTCCTGGGTTCAATCAATTCTCCTGCCTCACCCTCTTAAGTAGCTGGGATTACAGGTGTGCACCACCATACCCAGCTAATTTTTGTACTTCTAGTAAGATGAGGTTTCACCATGTTGGCCAGGCTGGTCTCGAACTCCTGACCTCAAGTGATCCGCCTATCTCGGCCTCCCAAAGTGCTGGGATTACAGGCGTGAGCCTCCAAGCCCAATTAAAAAGACAATTTAAAAAAACAAAAAATAAAATAAACAAAATGCAAATAAAATAAAATTGCAATCAGATCTTCTCCCTCTGGAATTCCCAGTTCTCCTCCTGCTCTATTTTTTCCATAGCACTATCTTCTTCTCGCACACTATATAACTGACTTGTTCATTATATTTATTAACTATCTTCCCCACTAGACTATAAACTCCACGAGCGGGGATTTTTGTTGGTTTAATTCACTGCCGAACCCCCAGTGCTTAAGACAGTACCTGACAGGCCAGGCGTGGTGGTTCACGCCTGTAATCCCAGCACTTTCGGAGGCTGAGGCGGGTGGATCACCCGAGATCGGGAGTTCAAGACCAGCCTGACCAACATAGAGAAACCCCGTCTCTACTGAAAATACAAAATTAGCCAGACATGGTGGCACATTGCCTGTAATCCCAGCTACTTTGGGAGGCTGAGGCAGGAGAATCACTTGTACCCAGGAGGCAGAGGTTATGGCGAGCTGAGATCGTGCCACTGCACTCCAGCCTGGGAAACAAGAGCGAAACTCCGTCTCAAAAAAGAAAAAAGACACTACCTGACAAAAGATGCTCAATAAATATTAGTTGAGTGAATACACTTATATGAAGCTTTGTAGTATGGCAGATTTTGCCAAAAATGTCAGGTGATAGGCTGCCCACATCCTTGTTACTCGTAATATGTTCCTGCACCAACAGCAGCAGCATCACCTGGCAGCTTGTCAGCAAGGCAGCATCCCAGGCCTCGCCCCAGACCTTCTGATCAACATTTCTGATCTGCATTTCAACAAGACTCCCAGATGATTCACATGCACATGAATGCTTGAAAAGCACTGGTCTAGACCATGTGTGCAGTGGCTCACGCCTGAATCCCAGCATTTTTAGGAGGCTGAGGTGGGAGGATCACTTGAGGCTAGGAATTCAAGACCAGCCTGGGCAACATAGTGAGACTTCCCATCTCTATTTCAAAAATAAAAATAATACAAAGAAAAAGAGGCCGGGCGCGGTGGCTCAAGCCTGTAATCCCAGCACTTTGGGAGGCCGAGACGGGCGGATCACGAGGTCAGGAGATCGAGACCATCCTGGCGAACACGGTGAAACCCCGTCTCTACTAAAAAAATACAAAAAACTAGCCGGGCGAGGTGGCGGGCGCCTGTAGTCCCAGCTACACAGGAGGCTGAGGCAGGAGAATGGCGGGAACCCGGGAGGCGGAGCTTGCAGTGAGCTGAGATCCGGCCACTGCACTCCAGCCCTGGCGACAGAGCGAGACTCCGTCTCAAAAAAAAAAAAAAAAAGAAAAAGAAAAACACTGATCTATATCACAACAATGCAAACAACTTAAACTTGGATCTTAGATATGCCTGTTCTTAAAAGGTTTTTTTCTTATATGCAAGAAATTGGTAACATTGCACTCCAGCCTGGGCAAGAAGAGCGAAACTCCGTCTCAAAAAAAAAAAAAAAAGAATACGTCTCTACTGCTACCCTATAGAAGGCAGAAAAGACCACAAAAGGTTCAGGTTTTAAAGGACAAATTCTTGTTTGTTTGTTTTCCTTTCTTTTTTTTCCTTCCTAAAGGACAAGTCCTTTCCTTTTTTTATATTAGTGTTGGGGAGAATGCCCCTGGCTTCCCTCCTTCTTCCCCACCTTCCCTCAGAGTGGGGACTGGTCAGGGACCCAGGCCACCACGTTAAAAGCTGCCGGGCCACCAGGAAGACAGGCAACACCAGCCAGCTTTGCCTGTGATCTCCAGAGTGTTCTTACCATGAGTGTGGAAGGTCACAGCCATGGCCACCTGCTCCAGTCTCACAGGCCTCTTGGCCAGGCAGGCTCATGAGACCCGCCAGCTGCTGGGCTGGAAGCACATGTACTTGATGGAGATGTCTTCCCAGGACCTCGACAGCAGCCTTTTTGCCCCTGCATGGAGAAGTATCCAGTTCGATGCCTGTCAGGCAGCATCCCTTACACTGACATCGGCTGCCTCTATCTGTGCCCTCGGCTTGTCCCACTGCACAAATGAGAGAGTGAGGAGTCTCTGTCCCCACAGTAGGCCTGGCACCTCAGTGGAGCATGGTGAACTCCAAAAGCGGAGGCTGCAAAAGAGGCTGAGCCAGCCCAGCCAAGGCAGGTGGACAAGAAAAAACTGTGAATGACTCCTCCCAAGGAACGGCGGGAGTCCTGGCCAATCTCTGCTGCTCAACACCCATCAGCTGAGAAGCATGGATTCCCCTGAGGGAGCTCTAGGCAATTTGCAGAAAATTTGCCCAATTCTCTAAGCTAGGGAAGATTTTTTTCAAACTTTTTGTTTTTGTACCTCCCTGGCTGTTCTCAATGCAAAAGGTCAGATTTCCCTTAAATGTACTCCATAGCTTTCCTTATTTGTACAGAAAAAAGTGCACTCCTGCTCCTGAAGCTATCGCACGAATACCCTGTGTTGGGACATCACAGCCCTTCCCAGGTGAGGATCAAGGCACTGCAGAAGGCAATGTAGGGGTAGAAACTGGCGTGGGAGTGGGAGTGGGGCCAAAGCTGAGTAATGAAGTTTTCACTAACTAAAACTTAGAAAAATACTGAGTGATTTTTTTTTTTTTTTTTTTTTGAGACGGAGTCTCGCTCTGTCGCCCAGGCTGGAGTGCAGTGGCGCGATCTGGGCTCACTGCAAGCTCCGCCCCCTGGGTTCAGGCCGTTCTCCTGCCTCAGCCTCCTGAGTAGCTGGGACTACAGGCGCCCGCCACCACGCCCGGCTAATTTTTTGTATTTTTAGTAGAGACAGGGTTTCACTGTGTTAGCCAGGATGGTCTCGATCTCCTGACCTCGTGATCCACCCGCCTTGGCCTCCCAAAGTGCTGGGATTACAGGCGTGAGCCACCGCGCCTGGCCTTTTTTTTGTTTTTAAGATGGAGTCTTGCTCTGTCCCCCAGGCTGGAGTGCAATCGCGCGATCTTGGCTCACTGCAACTTCTGCCTCCAGTGTTCAAATGATTCTGCTGCCCCAGCTTCCTGAGTAGCTGGGATTACAGGCACGGACCACCACACCTGGCTAATTTTTGTATTTTTAGTAGAGATGGGGTTTCACCGTGATGGCCAGGCCGGTATCGAACTCCTGACCTCAGATGATCCATCTGCCTCAGCCCTGCAAAGTGCTAGGATTACAGGTGTGAACCACCGCACCCAGCCATCAGTAATCTTTTTTCAAGAGTGATTGGCTATCCAGGAGTTGGAATAACAGGTGGATTTTTCTTTCTTTCTCACATATTTGTATATTACCATAATTGTTAACGACGATTTACTTTTATGATGAGCAAAAATAATTCCGGCAGGTCCCTTTGTACGTGAAAACGTATCAAAGTCAAACAATGTTGTAAGCTCCATTCTCAGAGCAGCACAGTCATTCCACAGTCTCTAATAAGTCCTCCCCTTTTGTCATCCCTAACAATGTATTTCCAGCATTCCATAATATCCTCTATGTAGGCGTTCTGTACACACAGGCTTTTTTCGTCACACATCATCTATGACTACCTAATATTTGACAAGCAAAACTGTGTCTCTTTCAGCATGCCCAGAGAAATCCTTCTTTGCCTTAATTTTATTACATGATAAGACCTCTCCTTTCTGCCACTTTTGTTGTGTCAGAAGTGTTGCCAAAAAAAGGGATCCTCATCCAGACTGCAAGAGAGGGTTATTGGATCTTGCACATAAAGGAATTCAAGGCAAATCGCAGAGTGCGGTGAGAAGAGATCGTTCATTGAAAGCTACTGTTTCAGCATAGAGTGTCTTCAGAAAGCAAGAGGAGGAACGCCTCTTCTAAGGTTTTTCTGTTTGTTTGTTTTGTTTGTTTTGTTTTGTTTTTTTGACGAAGTTTCGCTCTTGTCACCCAGGCTGGAGGGCAATGGCCACAGTCATGGCTCACTGCAACCTCCGCCTCTCAAGTTCAAGCGATTCTCCTGCCTCAGCCTCCGGAGTAGCTGAGATTCCAGGCGTGCGCCACCATGCCGGGCTAATTTTTGTATTTTTAGTAGAGAAGGGGTTTCACTGTGTTGGCCAGGCTGGTCTCAAACTACTGACCTCAAGTGATCTACTCGTCTGGGCCTCCCAAAGTGCTGGGATTACAGGCGTGAGCCACCGCACCTGGCCTAAGGTTTTCTTATATAGGGTTCTTATCCATGTAAAAGCTAAGCTGTGTCTACATGTGGGGGGCTGACAGCATGACATTTATTGTGTTGCTGATTTAAAGAAAACTAGCCTTGGCATTTTAGTGCGTAAGTGCATCAAAGCCTGACTATAACCATCATAAAAGCATACATTGTTATGTGATATGGGGACATCAGGACATTCTGCTGTCATAGGAGTTTGTCTTTGCAGGCATTGTGAAGCTGTTTCCTGAGCCGTAAACATCTTATGACCATGGGTCGTGACTGGCAAGGAACATATCTGCTAGTTTTCCTGGTTTGTTTGTTTGTTTGTTTGTTTTGAGACAGAGTCTCGCTCTTGTCACCCAGTCTGGAGTGCAATGGCATGATCTCAGCTCACTGCAAACTCTGCCTCCCGGGTTCAAGCGATTCTCCTGGCTCGACCTCCCAAGTAGCTGGGATTACAGGCACCCGCCACCACGCCTGGCTAACTTTTTGTATTTTTAGTAGAGACGGGGTTTCATCATGTTGACAGGCTGGTCTTGAACTCCTGACCTCAGGTGATCCGCCTGCCTCGGCCCTCCCCACTCCCAGGAGGTCCCTGGAACTCCCATCTGTCCCTCTGCCCTGTGACAATTTCACATATCCATGGCCAAGATTTGAAAACTATTGTTCTCAAGTCATTGCACAGACCCTGCTCTGGTGACATGGACAAACGTGAACTGATGGCTGCCAGCAGCACCACCATGCCATAGCTCCAAACTGGTCTGTGTTCATCACCTACCTTAGCACAATCTGGATTTGGTATACTAAAAGTGGGCAGAGTGTCACTAGGGAATGCCTAAGAGGTGGTCGCACAAGGAGAACTTGGCAAAGTAGATTACTGCACATGAAGGAGTTTTCTCTTCAAAAAATGGTGTATCAGAACCATCCCTGCTGGAAAAGCTCGGTGGTCGAGTCAAACCCTCTGCAATGTAGAAGGCCTGACTGACCCCAGGGTGAGAGATCAAATTTTAAATACTACGGGTAACCATTTTGAGACCCTGAAATATTAAACCCAGGAAAATGGGCCTCTGCTTGGATTTTGCTGCTGTTGTAGGGTTTTTGGTTTGGTTTTCCAGAAAGGGAAAGGTTGTCTAACCGATGTGCAGTTGCCTGAGGGGAACGGATGGGGCACTGAATGGATGGGCATTGAATGGGCATTGAATGGATGGGAAAAATGAATGATGTTCTTGAGGTCTCTGAACATCAGGGCTTCCAACAGGTCTGAAATGAAGTTCCTCACACACTGCACAGGGCTGGCCCTTCTGAGTCACCATACCACTTCCCTGGGGCTCAGGCAGGGCCTGGAGACTGGCCAGCTTTGGTTGGAACACAGGCTAGGATGGGAAAGGTGTTTCAAGGGTTGTTGTCTAAAGAGGACAGTGCTCTGCCTGGTCCCATCGCCTGCTCATTGGTTCACTCACGTGCACTGAGGCCTGCTCGGAATCCCACCTGGTGCCTGTGGTTCCAGCTCGGTGGAGCACACCGAGCCATCCTACAGTGACTCACCTGCCTCTATCCCTCCCCTAGTGTTGTGACCGTCAGAAACAAACTCGGGTTAAATCCAAGGATCAAAATTTCCCTTTCCAACCCTTCTTCCCACCAAAGTTCCTCACCAAGGAGGACAACACTGTCAGTGGACCATTTCTGGGCCAAACCTTCATCATATCACAACTGGTGCCTCACTCCCACACTTAACCCCGTGCTGAATATTGCTGCTTTTTTATCCCTATCTGGCCCTCACGATCCTCCTATTAAGAGCCAGGGCTCTGGTCCAAGTTGTTATCCCCATCTTTATCATCCCTGCATCCTCAGTCCAGCCCCTCCTCTCCCCTAAGCATTCAGCAGGATATCAGTTGCCAAATGCAACTGAAGCCCATGGCCACTCTCCTCCCTGCGGTTCTCCCCTGCCTTCATTCCAAACCAGCCCCACAAATCCCACCTCAGGGAGAGTGCCTTTTGCAGCGAATACATGCCAGGCCCTGAGCTGTGTAATGCACGTGTTCTGATTGAATCCTGTGAGGCGGATAGCATGTGTTTTATAAAAGGGAAACAGGGGTTCGTGAAAGTTAAATAACTCAGCTAGTTAACAGCAGAATTGGAACTCGATGCTTCAATGGGCTAAGACAATAACTTCTTAACCACACACAGCATGCCTAACACTCTATAAGGAAGCTATGATTTCCCTTTCCCCTGCCCTGCCAGATCATAAAATCCCAGATTCATTTGACTCCACATTGTTTATATGAAAGATGGATCTGCAGCTACATACATTTGTTAGATTTCTGTTCTGATACCCTCATTTCCTAGAGCTTGTCAGAATGCCTGGGTCTTGATGGTAGGAATGAGGGAGGGGAGAGAGAAGAGGGTAACAGGGCAGGAGGGTCTTGTCTTATTCTCCATATACTTTGGTCTCAACGTAAGCGCAACCAAAAGCTGGACCAGAGCTGATTCCAATCCACTGTGACCCCAGTTTGCCCCAGAACTGGTCCAGAACACAAGTTTCCAGGAAAAAAACAGGAAAGTGTTTGCCTCACTTTAGACAAAGAAGGTAGAGGCTGGGCTGGGTGTGGTGACTCATGCCTGTAATCCCAACACTTTGGGAGACCAAGGCAGGAGGATCACTTGAGGCTAGGAGTTCAAGATCATCCTTGGCAACATAGCAAGACCCCATTGGTGTTAGGGAAGGGAAGGGAAGGGAGGGGAGGGGAGGGGAGGGGAGGGAAGGGAAGGGGAGGGGAGGGAAGGGAAGGGAAGGAGGGAAGAGGGGAGGAAGGAAGGAAGGAAGGAAGGAAGGAAGGAAGGAAGGAAGGAAGGAAGGAAGGAAGGAAGGAAGGAGAGAGGGAGGGAAGGAGGGAGGGAGGCAGAGGGAGAGAAAGGGGCTGGTAACACTTTTGATTCTCTCTGGAGCAACTTCAAACATGAAGTTAGCAAACATGCCAGCGATGTGGGAAAGTAAACTTGCTTCTATTTCCCTAAATTCTTGAGTCTCTAGACCATCTCAAGGAGCATCTGTGGAACCCAGGTGTGTCAGCCAACTGCCACACTATCCTCTGCCTCTCCAGGTCTCTTTCTGCTCCCCAAGGGTCAGAGCTCCTCTCACTCACCTCCTACTCTCTGCCCCTTCTCCACCAGGCCCCACTCAGGTTCCTGGCCACAAAGAGCCAACCTCATGCCCAAAGACTGAAAAAGAAATGTTTTAATAAATACAAAACTCTCCAATAATGACTCTGCTCAGCTCAGGGGCAGCAGGAGTGGAGTGTCGGGGGCCCTTGGTGCTGAGTGAGGATAAATTAAAAATCCCAAAAAGCTAGTGACATTATGTACAGAAGGAAAGGGGTGGGGCTTCCAGGACAGAGGCCGAGGGTGGCAGGGCAGGATTTGGAGTGGCTGTGACCTCGGTCTGGCCCAGCTGCCTCCCCCCCTTGTGGAGCTGTGGTTCCCAGAGGTAGCGGGGGTGGGAGTAGAGGCAGGACAGAGGAACAAAGGCACTGGGCTTCCCACAGGAGAATGCAAGAAGGTCCTCGATGCCACCCCTTGCCCAGCTCAGGCCCCATCCTCTTGGTCATGTGGCCCTCTGGCTGCTCTCTAAGAGCCTTCGGCTTCTTTCTCCAGCTCTGGATCAGTCCTGGTCTCTGGGGCTGCTGGAGACAGAAGGGAGGGAATGTTGGAGGAGGGGAGAGGGAGTGGAGAGGCACAGAGAGGCATGGAGGGCAGGGCAAAGCATCCCTGCCTTGGTCCCAGAAAGGCCAACATTTTCTAAACAGGTCAGTGCACACAGCTGGGTGACCTTCATCTTGTTGCTTAATTCCTCTGAGCTTCTCATTTGTAAAGAAAAGGTCATAAATAACACTTCCACCAGGTTGCTGTGAGGGTGGATTGGAATGGCACTTGTGAGGCAGGCTGCACTGTTGCTGCACACACTGAATGCTCCGTTTCCTGATCAGAAGTCCCACGGGCAGGTCAGCCCTCCACTCACAGCTGCTGACCCTGGACTCCCTCACTTACGCCGCCGGCGGGCTGTGCAGCGGGAACAGCATCGACTCTCCTTCCCCAAGCTGCAGGACAGTGGCAGTGAACAGTCATCCCGCTCACAGTGAGGCACCCCTGCCTGGTACAAGACAGAGCAGACACTGAGGGTCCCCCACAGTGGCCTTCAGCTTCTTCAGGGACCTCCCTGGGAAGGCCTCCCTACTCCAGACCAGGCTCCCCACTTACCCCACATCTGCAGGTGATACAGCTCATCTCTCCAAAAGGGGGCACTGATGGGTGCCAGCTCTGACTCTCTGGGAACCACTGCCCAGCAAAACGGCAGCCCCGGGGCCCATCAGCCTGCATGGGGTCCCCCAGCTGGGGATGGGCCCCCAACCCCACTGTTGAGAGGGAAAGAGAAAGGGTCAGCCCAGGAGGACCAGCCTGGTTTTTTGAGTATTCTTTTTGAATCCCCAGCACCTAGCAGTTTCTGGCACTCAGTAGGTGATAAATTTGGATGGGTGGGTGGACAGATGAATGGACAGACGAAGGGATGGATGGATGGATGGATGGATGGATGGATGGATGGATGGATGGATGGATGGATGGATAGATGGATGGATGGATGGATGGATGGATGGATGGATGGATGGATGGATGGAGGAGGAACCAGAACCCATCATACCCCACTAGAATATCACATTCTTTCCACAGCATTTAGAGTCCTGGCTCCAGGTAAGGCACAGAGCAGTGCTCAGTAAATGCTCAATTAGCTGAGCACCCTTCCCCTCATCCAGGACTAGGCCTGCTTCAACCCAAAGGTGAGGCCTCAGTGCCCAGCCACCTCTCTCACCTGGACACTGTTTGCAGCAGTCGGTGGGGTTGACACGGACAGGCTGGGCACAAGCCAGCCGGGGACACTGCACCTTCTCACAGTGCACCTCTCCAGTGCCCCCCTGTAGGGAATCCATTAAGCAAGGAGTGTCAGGCAGGGGGCACATAAACCTCCTGCCCGCTCCCTCTCCTATTCCACACCTCAGATGCAGTCTCTCTGTGGCCTTTTACTCAGAGGCCCGGGCTTGCTTTATAGACCTAAACTCAGCTTCTCATCGGAACCCTGCAAGGTAGTTGCCATCATATCTGCTTACAGGAGAGGAAAGTGAGGCTCAGGGACAGAAGGTGCCTAGGGTCATCGGCACTAGTTAGCTGGCAGAGCCAGAATCCACACCCAGGTCAGCCCTGTTCCTTTTCCCACAGGAAGCCAACTCTCAGAGCGCAAGGGCCTTTTCTCATATCGGTTTGATCCTTTAGCTCTCCTCAGCAAGGACGGGCCTTCCTCACCTGGCAGCCCCTCCCCATCTCTGCAGACCCCGCTGGGTTATGGCACCAGAGAAGATTGGGTGGCCATACCTTGCAGGTGCAGACAGCACACTTAATTAAGCCAAAGGGGGGCACAACGGGGTGCCACCGCGTACCCGCTGCCCGCCAGCTCCGGTCACCATCAAAATAGCAGCCTGGTGGGGAACAGGGCCCAGCGGCCGTTAGTATGAGCTCATCAGCTGGGCCCACAACCAAGCCTTGAGCCTCAGGCCACCCCCACATGAGCCTAAGACAAGGGCCCATTTGGGGGTCAGTAACACTAATGAGTTCTGTCAGGCATTGCTTGGAATCTGTGCCCCTCAGGCCACCCCCTATATACTCTCCCCTTCTTGTCCCCCTCCTGGTTCAACCTAATGGCTCCTCTGGGGCCTTCCACCCTGCACGCACCCTTCCAGCTCACCCTCTCCTGGGTCCCGGCTCCTCGGCAGCCCTGGCAGGTCTCTGACATCTTGTTTCTCTGTGGAGCCAAAGAAATGGTGAAAGCAGAGGGTGACCGACCTCCTTCCCTCCCCAAAGGACCGGTCCACACTAGGCCAACTCCTCCCTCCACTCCCCTGCAGGGAACTCACCAGGGCAAACAGGGCAGCACTGATCGGGAGCCTGCACTGGGTGTGGGCAGCTGGGTGGTGGGCACACCACCGGGTCACAGATCACCGTTCGTCTCTGCAGAGAGGGACAGAGGCATTGACAGGAGAGTCCAGGCCCCTTGCCCCAGATCCCAGGACACAATGTGCCCTTCCAGGACCTCCTACCTGGCAGGTGCAGAGTGAGCAGAGCGGGTCGTAGTTGGGTGCCCAGCGAGCCCCGTGGGGGCGCTGCTGCCCCTCGAAGAAGCATGTGTTGGGGTCTCGGGGCCTCCCAGGACCACCAGGTTTGGCAGGCGCTAGGGCCGGGGGACCAGGCACCACAGGTGGCGCAGCAGCGGCTGTATCCGGAGCCCCCGGCTCCTGCACCCCCTCGACCCCGGCCGCCCCCAGGCGCAGTCCGCCCACCTCACATTGGTTGGCGATGTGCACCTGGGAGGAGAGGCCAATTGAGGTGGCGCTGGGGCTCCCCCTCGCGTCTTTACCAGCGGCAGCTGGCCCGCCAACAGCAGACACCTCGGCACCCTGAGCGCTGCGGTGGCCCAGGAGGATGCTGTTCGCTCCACAATCATTCCAGCTGCCAGGAATAGGGTGCTGGGCTGCCAGCCTCCTCATGTAGCTTGTGTGTCTTCATCCTCCCCACCAGCCGGGAGGTGTGATATGACCACCCCCCAGGACTCAGAGACAGCAAGTGACTAGTACAAGGGCACACAGTGCCCCCCCAACTCTGCACCCTCCCCACTGCCCCCACTGTCCACACTCCTCACCTACCTGCCCTCGGAGCTCCCCTCTGGGGCTACCCTTGGTGGCGATCAGCAGGGAGGCCATGCCTTTTGCCAGGTGCCGCAGCAGCTCCGGCTCCAGGTCCTTCACCACGCCCTGGGCCTGCACAGAGACAGGATAATGGATGGGAATAGGCCAGGCGTGGTGGCTCAAGCCTGTAATCCCAGCACTTTGGGAGGCCGAGGCGGGTGGATCACGAGGTCAGGAGATCGAGACCATCCCTGGCTAACACGGTGAAACCCCGTCTCTACTAAAAATACAAAAAACTAGCCGGGCGTGGTGGCGGGCGCCTGTAGTCCCAGCTACTCAGAGGCTGAGGCAGGAGAATGGCGTGAACCCGGGAGGCGGAGCTTGCAGTGAGCCGAGATCGCGCCACTGCACCCCAGCCTGGGCGACACAGCGAGACTCCGTCTCAAAAAAAAAAAAAAAAAAAAAAAAAAGGATGGGAATAAGGCACTTTAGGGCTGAGCCTACTTCCCCAAGTCACAGATGAAGAAACTGAGAGCCAGGGAGGCTAAATAAAGTCTTCAGGGTAGCAAAACCCATTGGCAATAGTGTGGAGCTTGGAAGCCAGGTCTCTCAGACTCCAAGTCCATGAGAACTCACCCCACTTGAAGGGCTTAGTCCATCCCACCTACCCTGCTGAGGTCCAGGATATTACATACTAACCAAGATACCCCACCAAAGAAAGACAGAGAAAAGAGAATGAATAATAAAAAGCTGAGTCAGAGTCATGCCCAGGTCTATCTGACTCCCAAGCCCATGCCAGCCTTTTTTTTTTTTTTTTTTTTTTTTTTTGAGACGGAGTTTTGCTCTTGTTGTCCAGGCTGGAGTGCAATGGCGCGATCTCGGCTCACTGCAACCTCCGCCTCCTGGGTTCAAGTGATTCTCCTGCCTCAGCCTCCGGAGTAGCTGGGATTACAGGCATGCACCACCACGCCTGGCTACTTTTGTATTTTTAGTAGAGATGGGGTTTCTCCATGTTGGCCAGGCTAGTCTTGAGCTTCCTACCTCAGGTGACCCACCTGCCTGGCCTCCCAAAGTGTTGGGATTACAGGCATAAGCCACTGCACCCAGCCTACAAATCACTGTTTAATTTATTTTATTTACGCCAGCTCTTCTATACCAGGCTGCCTGCTCTCTGCTTCCCCCACCATAGGCCCACACAGCCCTTCAAGCTAAAACGCAGAAATGTTCCAAGCAGCCGCCTACCATCACATCCTTACCTCTGGGCCATAGAATCCCTTCAGCAGCCGCCGAGGCCCTGGCGTTCCAGGAGGCCCAAGAAGGTGGGCAGTGACAGTGCCTTGTTCTGAGCCACCAAGCCCAGCCAGCAGCACTTCATAGTGCAGGTGACAGTGGGTATCCAGGGAGAGCCAGGCATGCCCTGCTGCCTGGCTCTTCACAGGGGGTAGCACCAGGGCTCCTGCTAGGGGCACAGGCAGCCCTGGGTCCAGACAGAGGAGAGATGACAGGTGAGAAGGTGGCCTACGGCAAGCCCTCAAACCCAGCATTCCCCAGCTCCCCAGCACACATTCCAGGAGCTGTTAGACACTGTCCATAGGTCCAGGGCCTGGAGAGCAGCAAGTTTTAGACCCTTGCACCTCGGCAACAGGAAGAGTCTGCCAGCAGGGCCACCCTATATGTCCCCACCTTCAGATGGCAACCGGAAATGCATCTGAAGAAAGACACACCAGGCTCTGGCTGTCTGCCACCATCCCTCAAATGTTCTAGGAAACCAAGGGGCCGATAGACCCCTAAGGACACTCACTGTCATGGCGGGCGCTATGCCCACTGTAGGGCAAGGCAGCCACGTGCCCCCGAAGCTCTCCATCTGGGAAGTCCTTGGTGCCCACGTTCAAAAAGAGCTCGTTCTGCAGCAGCATATGAGCCCCTCGGGCACCCAGCCCAGGGCAGATACCCACGGCCTGGGGGGGCAGGGGAGGACAGGCCTTCCTCAGCTCTCACACGAGCCCAAGGTTCTGAAACCTTGGGTCATTTTGTGCCCCCACTCCACCCACACACACTTCCACACACCAGAAACACAGGATAAGGACCTGGCAGGCCCAGTTTCATGGCCCTCCCCTGCTACTTCCTAGCTATGTAACAACCTTGAAGAGTTACTTAATTTCTCCAAGCCTTCACTTCCTCATCTATAAAATGCGTACTGTGAAAGTCAAAAAATATGTAAGGCCACCAATTCAGCACCTAGCACATAGAAAGGCCCTATAAGTAGCAACCATTGCCATTACAATTACTACTATGTGGCCTATGACACTGTTCTCCAGGTCCAATGCCTCCCATTTGACTGTGAGCTTGCTGAGCACAGGGGCTACATCTGATTTGCTTTGTACTCTAGTCCCTAGTCTGGGGCTCACTAAAAATGTCAAATCAGGCCGGGCGCAGTGGCTACACGCCTGTAATCCCAGCACTTTGGGAGGCCGAGGTGGGTAGATCACAAGGTCAAGAGATCGAGACCATCCTGGCAAACATGGTGAAACTCCATCTCTACTAAAAATACAGAAATTAGCTGGGCATGGTGGCGCATGCCTGTGGTCCCAGCTACTCGGGAAGCTAAGGCAAGAGAATCATTTGAACCCGGGAGGCAGAGGTTGAAGTGAGACGAGATCACGCCACTGCACTCCAGCCCAGGTGACAGAGCAAGACTCCATCTCAAAAAAAAAAAAAAAAAAAAAAAAAGTCAAATGAATAAAAGAATGAGTGGGAGAATCCATGAGTGAGTGGATGATAATGAACATCCCTGCTCATCCAACCTGGCTTCCCACAGCCCATGCACTGGGCCCTGGGGTAAAGCAACCTGGAGCCCTCACCATGTGTCCTCCTGGCTGGAGTCCAGCCATGTGGCACAAGACAGTGCGCTGATCCCTCCGCTGAGGCTTGGTCTCCAGTGTCATGGCCACCACCTCACTGCTTGTCCCTACCACTTGCACCTGATGGGCAGGGATGAAGGAGGGCAAAGTGGAGGGGCAGTAAAGGCCTGGGCCTGCTGCCCACCCCTCCTCTCCCCTACCTTCTGCAGCCCCTGGCTCTTACCTGATAGATCAGGGAGCCATTTCCTAGCAGCGTGAGGCTGGCCGAGCCAGCAGCACCCGTCTGGACTGGGATCAGGACATCAGCCCCACAAAGGACACTTTGCAGGACTATGGAGGGGCAAGACAGGTGAGGCTAGGCTTACCCATGGCCACTTACACCCCCAGTCCTCAGGATCTCTCCCATACCCACCCTGGCCCCTTCCCTGGCACGTGTCTGTGCCTCTCAGTTGTGCACACCCAGGGCACCAGGCCCTCCCCGCCCTGCCTCACCGTCGCAGCTCTTCCTGGTAGCAATGTGTCCACTGATGCGCAGCCCTGGCCTGCCTGCCCTCTCCAGGGCCATCTGTAGCTCCCCTAGCACCAGCCAGTCCATCTCCTGGACTGTCAGGTTGGGCAGCACCTCAGCAAAGCCTGGTTCCTGGGGACAGAGCAGGGTGTGATGGGCAACAGCAAGAGGCCAAGACAGGTGGCAGCAAGAGCCAGATCCCCGCTCACCTGGGCTGAGACATTGGCCTGAAGTTCTCGCAGTAGCTGCCCCTGGTGTAGAATCTGGAGCCTCAAGGGAACCTGGGTTAGTCCTGCAAGGCCGCACATGTGGGCCTTTCTGAGACAGGTGCTCTCCCTAACCTTCTCACGTATTTTGCCCCCATCCCACTTACCCCCACTCCTGGGTTCCAGCAGCCCTCGGAAGAGCAGCAAAAAATGCAAGGAGTCCTCTGTGTCACTGAGAGTGAGCAGGGTGATGCCCCCTATGCCCTGCTCTGGGGAGCCTTCTAGAGTCAGGATGGCACTGAAAGTCTCTGGGGAAGGGAGGATGATGAGAGCCCATCAGAACGCCCCCTCCCCTTTCCTGGGGATAGAGAAAACTCAGAACTTCATGCCCAGGGCTCTTTGCTCCCTACCTGCAGCCAGGGCCCGGTGCCGGATGAGAGGCCCCCAGACCTCTCCTGAAGGGTGAGTGAGTGTCACAAGTGCCACATGCAGCTGTTCTGCCCTAAGGAGCCGCAGAGACAACCGAGGCACTGCCCGCCACACCCCACAGACCTGGAGCAGAGAGACAAGAAGGCCCTACACTCAGACACTGGGCAGGTTAGGCCAATTAGGAGGTCCAGGCAGGCCTCATGAAAAAGGAACACGGAAAGGAACCTCCAGGGTGCCCTAGGAAGCTTAAGAAAGAACCCTGGAGCCAGATGCTTGGGTTCCAGTCCTGGCTGCACCACTTACTAGCTGTGTGACCTTGAACAAATCACATTCTCCTACTGAGCCTCAGTTCCCCCTTCTGTAAAATGGTCATCATAATGTCAGTGCCTTCCTCCCACTGGGCTGTGGTGAGGACCACTGGAGGCAATGCAGAGCATGCTCTCAGCACAGTGCCCAGACTGGACAAGTGCTCATAAATGACATCATCTCACCAGGCCATCTTGGGTGGGGGCTGCAGCGTGTTCAAACAGGACACTGCCATTGGAGTCTGAGAAGCGGACCCTGGTAGGGCGGTCCAGCCTGGGAATGAGAGGTCGGGTGAGGCCAGACTGGGCCAAAAGCAGCCCCTCCCAGCTCTCCCAGTTTCCCTCCTGGCCAGCAGCTGACCCCTCCTTGCTCCTTCCCCTTTCTCACCGCCTGTAGGAGATGGAGAAGCGGAGGCTAGAGCGCAGCAGCGAGACTCGGGCTCGTGCCACCGCCTGCGACCTCGGCCCTGTCAGCAGCGCCACGAAGTCTGGGACGGGAGGAAGATGGCCTGAGCACTGTCAAACGCTGCTTTGGTGGCCCAGCCTCAACCACAACCCCGCTGTTCGCCAGCCCCCTACCCGTGTGGCCATCACCACGGGCCCGCTCCTCAGCGCCTGGCTCCCCGCGGTCGCTATAACTGCGATGCTCCGGGTCCCGCGGATACTCGAAGGACAGGCCGCTCGGCTGCCGCTCCGAACTGCTACGCTCTGCAGGGGGCGGGGTAAGAACACTGGCTTCAGCTGGCCGTGGGAAGGGCCAGTCCGAAGCCCCATCCAAGTGGCCCAGGACCCAGTACCTTGGCCCTGCCTCCCTCCCCGCAGGGCGGAGCAAGCCTTACCCTGGGGGCAGGTCTGGCAGCAGTGTCCTGGCAGCTGGCGCGGCTGCCCACAGGCCAAGGTTGGGCACTCTGGTTTGATGTTCTTGCAGGTGACCCTGCCAGGGCCCCTGGTACGGCGACCCCACTGAAGCTGCTCCCGGAAAAGGCGGGAAACCCAAGTGAGCGCAAGAAGCCAACTGATGAGACCCCCAGGCAAGGATGTCCCGCAGAGTCAGCCAGCTCTGCCACTTACAATCTGCGTGACCCTAGACAAGCTACTTCGTCTCTCTGGGCCTCAAGGTCCCTGTCTGGAAAATGGGGATAATAATACTCTCGCTATCTAGCAAGGCTGCCATGGGAGTTAGGTGAGCTGGGAACGAAACGGAGTTGGCACAGAGCCTCACACAGAGTGGGCGATCAGTAACAGCACCTAAGACTTGAAGGGGCTGATTCCCCTTCCTCCACCAGAAAAACATCCCCAACATCTGCCGACTGGGCTCCTTCTCAGCACTTCGACGTCCGCGCGACTAGCGCTCCCCACCAGTCAGGGCCCGGGCCGGCCGCGGGGCTCACTCACCGCCTCGCAGGCGCACAGCACGCAGCGCATCACCCCGAAGGGCTCCCCCAGGTCCGGGTGCCACGTCTCGTCCAAGGCATAGACCTTCCCGCCGAAGGAGCAGCCTGCGGGGACGGGCTTGGCTGGAGGCCGCTGCCCAGCTCGCGCCGTGTGCCGCCCCCGGGGCTGCCCACGGGTCCCGGGTCCCGGGCACCGCGCCCTTCAGCCCCCGCCCACCCTCCGGGCCGCCCGCCGCGCCGAGCCACCTGCGCCCCGCGCCCCCTCCGGACTGGCGCTGACTCGCCCCGAGCCCGTATCTCCGCCCGCGCCTCCCCCGGGCGCCCACCTACCTGCCGCTCCCCGAACGGGCAGCGGCTCCTTCTCGGAACGGATGGGCAGCGCGGGGGGCTCAGGGCCGGCGCCGCGGGCCGGCCGGGAGCCGAGCAGCAGCAGCCCGAGAAGCAGCAGCGGGGCCGGCGGGGCCGGGAGGCTCGGCATGACGCGAACGGGACAGCTGGGGAGGCGGGAGGGAGGAGGGCGCGGGAGCGGGCGGAGGGAGGGAGGCGGGAGTGCGGAGGGCGGAGGGCCGGGCCGGGGGCGGTGCGGCGGGAGGGGGCCGGGGCCGGGGCCGGGGCCGGGGCAGTGCAGCAAGGGGCTCGTCGGGCGGCCGCAGAGTCGGCGCCGGGCCGGGCGGGGCGGGAGGAGCGGCCGGGAGGAGCGCGGGCAGTCGGGCGCTGACCCGGGCCGTACGCGGCTCTACTGCCCCGGGCGCCGGCTCCGGCCCGTTTTATGCCCCGCGCCCGACGCCCCGGCCGGGGGCCTCCTCCTCAGCAAACGGGGCGGCGGCGGCAGCTCGGCGAGGGGCCGGGCTGAGCCCGGGGGGTCCGGCCCAGCAGCAGCGGCCCGGATCGCGGGTGGGGGAGGGGAGGGAGGGCCTGGGACCGGGCAGGGGAGGAGGGAAGAGCGGGAGGGGGAAGGGGAGCGGGGGAGGGGGAGGGGAGGGACCAGGGGGCGCGAAGAGGGGGAGGAGAGGCGGGCCCGGAGCCCCCCGCTGCTGGCGGCCACAGGGCGGCTGGACCAGGAGGTCGGTGTCCAGCCTAGGAGGGGAGCCTCAGGCCAGGGAGGGGCAGAGGCTAGGCCTGAGGCCTGGACCGCTCAGTGAGCAGGACCCGGTTCCGCCCGAAGGATGAAGACTTGTCTTAAAAGATGACAACGTACAGGAAAGGCCCATCAGCCGATCTCCCCCGGCCCACAGCGCCCCTCAAACCCTCACCACCCTCTCTCACTGCCTAGCCTACCTCCCTACCTCCTCTCTGAGGTCGCTCCTCATTCTTGTGTTACCCAGGACACGGACCTAGCCAGAAAGCGGCAGCATTCCCCTTTCTGTGGAATGACAGTGTCTCTCTCTCATTGTAACTTATCCTCAGACCCATTCGACCATCCCCTCTTGCTTCCTCACCCCCTTCCTTCACCCAAGGGACCCTCTGCCTCTCCAACCCACTCCCAGCCTCCTTTCTCTTAGTTCCAGTGGTCATGCCTGCCTCCCTGTCTCTCCCACCCACACACACCCACTATCCTCCCAGCTATCCCAGCACCCTCCTTCCTAATCTTGGGAGACATCTCGTCTGGCTGGTCGGGAAAATTCCAGGATCTAGGCCACACTTCTCAGCAGACATGCCCATCCTTGGGGAGGAGGAACAGGAGAGAGTCTGAGGAAGTTCTAGGGGACAGGGGGATGATGGGAACAAGGTCAGGCTGGGACGCCCCTGAGGACAGAGACTGTGGGGAGACTGGGACTAGGAAGAAAGCAAAGGAGCTAGAGCCAGGGCCAAAGGAAAAGGGGGGCCAGCAGGGAGGTATTTGCGGGGGAGGTCCAGCAGCTGTCTTTCCTAAGACAGGGACACATGGGCCTGGTTATTCCTCTTGTCACATGTGGAACGGTAGGAGATGGAAGAGGGAGACAGAACAAGCAAAGGAGGGCCCCATGCACAGAGAGCTGTGTGTGTAGCCCTCCAAGTCACTAGACCCCAGCAGACCAGCACCTAAGCCCAGGCTTAACCCGGTTCATGCCTGCGCACATATATGCGCCCCGCACCTGACAGTCCTGTCAACCAGTCTAAACCCTTTCCCCATAACACCAGCCCATAACAGGAGATTTCTCTCATGTGGGCAATATCCGTATTCCCACTTCGAAAAGGGGTATAACAAGACAAGACCCCCTAGGGGGTTATAGAAAGAAAAACAGGAAAGCAAGTGTCCTGTTGGATTTCAGCAGCAGGTGTGATGTCCAGGGAAAAGAAATTTGGATAACCAGGAAGTGAAAACCTCACCAATCTAAAACAAGACTTCTGGGCTTCTTCCCCAGTGACACAAATGTCCTGCCAGATTCCTCCTGGAAAAAAACCTCTGCTCCTGTCCCCCTCCAGGTCCCAGGTTGCCCATGTCCAGGAAAAGATGAATTCCCCTATCCAAGTCTTCCCCATGGTGTGTGTGGGTGGAGGAGTGGACCCTGGTCCAGGCAGGGGCTCCAGGGAAGAGAAGGCGTCACTTCCGGGGGCCTTCGCCAGTGTCTGGTGGTTCCCTCCTCTGATTGGGCAGAAGTGGCCCAGGCAGGCGTGTGACCTGCTGCTGTGGAGGGGCTGTGCCCCACCGCCACATGTCTTCCTACCCATCTGCTCCCCAGAGGGCTGCCTGCTGTGCACTTGGGTCCTGGAGCCCTTCTCCACCCGGTGAGTGGCCAGCAGGGTGTGGGGTTATGTGAGGGTATAAAGGACAGCAAAGAGAAATGGTCTCCCAGCTGGGGGAGGGGCAGGCAAACTGGAACCTACAGGCACTGACCTTTGTCGAGAAGAGTGTAGCCTTCCCAGAATGGGAGGAGCAGGGCAGAGCAGGGGTAGGGGGTGGGGTGCTGGTTTCTGAGGGACTGATCACTTACTTGGTGGAATACAGCACAGCCCTGACTGGCCCTAAGGAAAGGGGACATGAGCCCAGGGAGAAAATAAGAGAGGGAGTTGCACTTCGGGCTTAGCGAACACAGTACTAAGATGGACACATCCCCAATCCCCATTTTTAGCTGGTCATTCCTTGTTAGCTTAAGGTTCTGAATCTGGCGCTAGGGAAGCTGGGCTAGGCAAGCCAGGGCACAAGGAGAGGGTAATGGGAGGAGGGCCCATGCATGTTGACAGACCTACAGGAAATCCCAATATTGAATCAGGTGCAAGCCTCTTTGCACAACTTGTGAAAGGAGGAGGAAGCCATGTGGGGGGTCCTGTGAAGGAACCGGAAGGGGTTCTGCCAAGGGGGCAGGGAGGCAGGTGTGAGCTATGAGACAGATATGTTAGTGGGCGACAAAGGCAAGGTAAGCCCCTAAGGTGGGCATCACCCAGCAGGTGCCCCTTCCTGGGTAGCTGGTCTCAGGAAGGAAGTCCCAGGACTGTCAGCCCATCTCTTAACCTCAGATAATGGAGTATTTCAGGACTTGGAGTCCAAAGAAAAGCTCCAGAGGTTTTTATGTGTGGGGGTACATAGGGAAAGAATAGAGGTTAATTTCTCCCATACTGCCCCTTAATCCTGACCTCTAAGTGGTCCCAGTTACAGCTTTGTGCAGTTTCCCACCCCAGCCCCACTCCCCACTGCAAAAGTTACCCCTCAACATATTGTGCATGTTTGCCAATTCCTCACCCGGGCCCTGCATCCCATTTTCCACTCTCTTCTCCAGGCTGAAGCCACAATACTTTCCTTCTCTATCCCTATCCCAGATTTTCTCTGACCTAACAACCAAGGTTGCTCAGAATTTAAGGCCAATTAAGATATGTATGTATACATACCATGTCCTGCTGTTCTCAGCAGGGGTAGGCGGCAACAAATCCATGTCAGATTCACTGAGGAGGCCTGACAAAAAGGAGACACCATATGCTTTCTTTTTTTTCTTTTCTTTTTCTTTTTCTTTTTTTTTTTTTTTTTGAGACGGAGTTTCGCTTTTATTGCCCAGGCTGGAGTGCAATGGCGGGATCTCAGCTCACGGCAACCTCCACCCCCCAGGTACAAGCGATTCTCCTGTCTCAGCCTCCCAAGTAGCTCGGATTACAGGCATATGCCACCATGCCCTGCTAATTTTTTTGTATTTAGTAGAGACGGGGTTTCACCATGTTAGTCAGGCTGGTCGCGAACTCCTGACCTTGGACTCCCAAAGTGCTGGGATTACAGGCGTGAGCCACTGCACCCGGCACACCATATGCTTTCATCACAAGAAAATGTGAGAGAAGTCAGGCGTTTGGCAGTTCCAGGCTGGTCAGCATCTCAAGCCCTCCCCAGCATCTGTTCACCCTGCCAGGCAGTCTCTTCCTAGAAACTCAGTTAAATGTTCACTCTTCTTGCCACTTTCAGGATAGATTCCTCATCCTTGGCCCGCCTTTGACCCACCCTACTCTGCCCAGAAGTGCAAGAGCCCAAGCCGCCTCCATGGCCCCAGGAAGGATTCAGGGGAGAGGCCCCAAACAGGGAGCCACGCCAGCCAGACACCCCGGCCAGAATGGAGCTGACTGGTGAGAACACTCTTGAGGGGCTAGGGCCAGATGGAAACATGACAGAAAGGGAGAGAGAAAGGAGACACACTGCAGGGGCAGGGAGCTGGGGGAACCCATTCTCTCAAAAATAAGGGGTCTGAGGGGTGGATTCCCTGGATTTCGGGTCTGGGTCCTGAATGGGAATTCCTGGAATACCAGCTGACAATGATTTCCTCCTCATCTTTCAACCTCACCTCTCCTCATCTAAGAATTGCTCCTCGTGGTCATGCTTCTCCTAACTGCAAGGCTAACTCTGTCCAGCCCGGCTCCTCCTGCCTGTGACCCCCGAGTCCTCAGTAAACTGCTTCGTGACTCCCGTGTCCTTCACAGCAGACTGGTGAGAACTCCCAACATTATCCCCTTTATCTGCGTTAACTGGTAAGAGACCCATACTCCCGGGAAGACACCACTTCCTCTAACTCCTTGAGCCAATGACTATTCTTCCCATATTGTCACCACCTACTGATCACACTCCCTGACAAGGATTAATCTTTGCAATACAGCCATCATTTAAAAGCTCTCGTCTAGACGTAGTACTCATGGAGGACTACCCTTCTCACTAGGCTACCATAGCCCTCTCTATTTCAGCTCCCTTCTCCCCCCAACAATCTTTTTCAACAGAGCCTGTGCCCAGAGGTTAACCCTTTACCCACACCTGTCCTGCTGCCTGCTGTGGACTTTAGCTTGGGAGAATGGAAAACCCAGATGGTAAGAAAGCCGTTCCTAACCTTGGCTTCCCTAAGTCCTGTCTTCAGTTTCCTACTGCTTCCCATGGATTCTCCAACATTCTTGAGCTTTTTAAAAATATCTCACCTTCAGCTTGGCCACCCTAACCCAATCTACATTCACCTATAATGATAGCCTGTGGATAAGATGATGGCTTGCAGGTCCAATATGTGAATAGATTTGAAGCTGAACACCATGAAAAGCTGGAGAGAAATCACTCATGGCCATGTCTTTGACCTATTCCCACTCAATCTTCTTAAATTGGCATGAAGAAGTAAGACTCATATGTCATCCACAGATGACACAAAGCTGGGAAGTACCACTAAAATAACAAAAGACTGAATCAAGATTCAAATCACTGAAAGACTAGGTCAAAAACAAGGTGAAATAACAGAGATAAAAAGTTCTACATGTGGGCCGGGAGCTCACGCCTGTAATCCCAGCACTTTGGGAGGCCGAGGCGAGTGGATCAGCTGAGGTCAGGAGTTTGAGAGCAGCCTGGCCTACATGGCGAAACCCCGTCTCTACTAAAAATACAAAATTAGCCGGGCATGGTGGTACATGCCTGTAATCCCAGCTGCTCAGGAGGCTGAGGCAGGAGAGTCACTTGAATCTGGGAGGCAGAGGTTGCAGTGAGCCGAGATCATGCCAATGCATTCCAGCCTGGGCGACAAGAGCAAAACTCCATCTCAAAAAGAAAAAAAGAAAAAGAAAAAAGTTCTACATGTGTAAATTAATGAGTAAAGTCCTATGCCAGCTTTCAGGCCACAATGCCCTGCTTCCATCATTTAAGCCTCTGGCCCTAGCACTTCCTATGAAAAGGATCTGAAAGAATTAAATTGCCCCCAAACTTGCCATGTAACATTACTGAAGCAGCTATTCTTAAAGCTAGTAATTCTTTTCTGTTCGATGTTTAGCTTCCCCATTGTGGAAATGCTCCTAGAGAACTCTATTCCGAGGGGACTACACTTAAATATATTGGCCTGAACACTGGACATCCCCCTGAAGACGTATGCTAATTTGTTAAGAGAGACCATATTAAACTAACACGTGTCCAGAAAGCAGCAGCCTGAACAGTAAGAGACCAGAAGCATGTTTTATGAGCAATAATTTAAAAAACTAAAATCTATCCCCAAGAGCCCTAGCATCCCTTCTTCCCTCAGTACTGAGTCAGGGAAGAAGGGCAGTTCCTATGGGTCCCTTCTAGTCCTTTCTTTTCATCCTTATGATCATTATGATAGAGTCTCATATCTATATTTAGTTTATTTATTTATTATTATTTATTATTTGAGACGGAGTCTCACTCTATTCCCCAGGCTGGAATGCAGTGGCACGATCTCAACTCACTGCAACCTCAGCCTCCCTGATTCAAGCAATTCTCCTGCCTCAGTCTCCCACGTAGCTGGGATTACAGCTGCCCACCACCATGCCCAGCTAATTTTTGTATTTTTAGTAGAGATGAGGTTTCACCATGTTGGCCAGGCTGGTCTTGAACTCCTGACCTCAGGTGATCCACCTGCCTCAGCCTCCCAAAGTGCTGGGATTACAGGCGTGAGCCACTGCACCCGGCCTTCATTCAGTTTAAAAATCAAATGATCCTAAGGTTTTGCAGCAGAAAGAGTAAATTTGCAGCACTAGAACCAAGAGGTAAAAGCTATAACAGGGCAGATTTCAGCAACGTAAGAAAAAAAGGAGCTCTTCTCACTGAAACCAAGTTTAAGACCAGGCTGGACTAGCGGACCCTGGAGTTTTTGAAGCAGAGGCTGATGACCAGCTGTCGGGATACTGTGAAGGAATTCCTGCCCTGGGTGGGACCTTGGTCCTGTCCAATTCTCAGCCCGTATGATTCACTCTGCTGGCTACTCCTACAGGTTCCCCACCCGCTATTAGTGTGCCCTTTGAGGCAGTGCACTTCTGTCTTCCATCTCTTTCTCAGGAGGAGACCAAGGCACAGGACATTCTGGGAGCAGTGACCCTTCTGCTGGAGGGAGTGATGGCAGCACGGGGACAACTGGGACCCACTTGCCTCTCATCCCTTCTGGGGCAGCTTTCTGGACAGGTCCGTCTCCTCCTCGGGGCCCTGCAGAGCCTCCTTGGAACCCAGGTAGGTCCCCAGTCAAGGGATCTGTAGAAACTGTTCTTTTCTGACTCAGTCCCCCTAGAAGACCTGAGGGAAGAAGGGGTCTTCCAGGGAGCTCAAGGGCAGAAGAGTTGATCTACTAAGAGTGCTCCCTGCCAGCCACAATGCCTGGGTGCTGGTATCCTATTTTTCCTACTTAGACAAGGGAGGCCTGAGATCTGGCCCTGGTCTTCGGCCTCAGGACCATCCTCTGCCCTCAGCTTCCTCCACAGGGCAGGACCACAGCTCACAAGGATCCCAATGCCATCTTCCTGAGCTTCCAACACCTGCTCCGAGGAAAGGTGCGTTTCCTGCTGCTTGTAGGAGGGCCCACCCTCTGCGTCAGGCGGGCCCCACCCACCACAGCTGTCCCCAGCAGAACCTCTCTAGTCCTCACACTGAACGAGCTCCCAAACAGGACTTCTGGATTGTTGGAGACAAACTTCACTGCCTCGGCCAGAACTACTGGCTCTGGACTTCAGAAGCGGCAGCAGGGATTCAGAGCCAAGATTCCTGGTCTGCTGAACCAAACCTCCAGGTCCCTGGACCAAACCCCCGGATACCTGAACAGGATACACAAACTCTTGAATGGAACTCGTGGACTCTTTCCTGGACCCTCACGCAGGACCCTAGGAGCCCCGGACATTTCCCCAGGAACATCAGACACAGGCTCCCTGCCACCCAACCTGCAGCCTGGATATTCTCCTTCCCCAACCCATCCCCCTACTGGACAGTACACACTCTTCCCTCTTCTACCCACCTTGCCCTCCCCTGTGGTCCAGCTCCACCCCCTGCTTCCTGACCCTTCTGCTCCAACACCCACCCCTACCAGCCCTCTTCTAAACACATCCCACACCCACTCCCAGAATCTGTCTCAGGAAGGGTAAGGTTCTCAGACACTGCCGACATCAGCATTGTCTCATGTACAGCTCCCTTCCCTGCAGGGAGCCCCTGGGAGACAACTGGACAAGATTTCCTACTTTCTCCTGAAACCCAAAGCCCTGGTAAAAGGGATACACAGGACTGAAAAGGGAATCACTTTTCACTGTACATTATAAGCCTTCAGAAGCTATTTTTTTAAGCTATCAACAATATTCATCAGAGCAGCTAGATCTTTGGTCTGTTTTCTGCAGAAACTTGCAACTCACTCGTTCTCTATGTGCTCTTTTTCTATGACAATTCTGCAAAGGCCTGGGCTGGCCTGGCATTTGAACAGAGGGAGAGACCTTGCATCAGAAAAGGTCTTGCATCAGAAAACAGAGAAAGGGTAATTTCCTTTGCTTCAAGTTCAAGGCCTTCCAACGCCCCCATCCCCTTTACTATCATTCTCAGTGGGACTCTGATCCCACATTCTTAACAGATCTTTCCTCTTGAGAAATGAATAAGCTGCCTCTCAGAGATGCTGTCCCTATACAATAGACAAAACTGAGCTTGTATAAGGAATAAATGAGAGCACCCAAAAGCTCCCTGAAAAACAAGGGAAACGTGTTCTTCGAGAGTGGCAATAGATCCCTCTCACGCTGCCACCCCCAACAAAAAAGCTAACAGGAAGCCTTGGAGAGCCTCACACCCCAGGTAAAGCTGTGTAGACAGTTCAGTAAAGACAGGACCTGGATGTGACAGCTGAGCAAACAGCTAGAGCTTTGGCAGCTCAGCAGGAGGCTTTGCCAGGCATGGACGCCTGCCTCCCTCCTGTGGAGGTCAGGGGGAAGTGCAGGAAGTGGCATGAGTCAGGCTTCTTGAGCTTACACAGCAGGAAAACAAGTACAAGTCAAGTACAAGTCGAAGGCTCATTTCCCAGTTCCCACAAATGCATCTAAAAAGCAGCCCTGTGTGACCATCATAAACTCTGCTAGGGGATCTCTAAAAAGGAGTCAGGCTTATGGGTTTTTGCAAATAAGTGCTGCCTTGGTGCTCAGGAAAAGGAGGTTTATGTTGCACAAAAACACAAATTCCATTGCAAAAGTCAACCTGCTACCGCCAGAGGTTCCTGTAGGAAAACTAGTGGAAGCTTTTTGCTCTCCCTCACCCCTGAGGAAGGAAAGGCTACCATGGAGGTAGAGGAGCCAGGAACCCAGAAACCCAAACACTGCCACAAATACCGCAGGGTCACCAAAGGCATTCCAAAGCAGTAGAATGTAAGGCAATGCACTAGGAACCTTGTGTACCTCACCTTTTGTAACATTCACACAACTCTGTAAGGCAGGTATTATCTTTTCTATTTTAGAGATGAGGAAACTGAGGCTCAGAGAAGCCAGGTGAGTTATCAGTGGTTACACACCCTATGGGCAGAAGAAACACCCTAGTCCAACCTCATTCTAGGGTCCATACTCTCCCCAGTGTGGTACACAGTCCTATATGTCATTTAATGATTCTATTTACTGGGAAAGACATACAAATCCTTAAGGAGTAACAATTAGAGTTCTGGGGCCAGGCGCGGTGGCTCACGCCTGTAATCCCAGCACTGTGGGAGGCCAAGGCGGGCAGATCATGAGGTCAGGAGATCGAGACCATCCTGGCTAACATGGTGAAACCCTGTCTCTACTAAAAATATGACAAATTAGCCGAGTATGGTGGCAGACGCCTGTAGTCTTGAACCTGGGAGACGGAGGTTGCAGTGAGCCAAGATCGTGCCACTGCACTCCAGCCTGGGCAACAGAGTGAAACTCCATCTCAAAAAAAAAAAAAAAAAAAAAAAAAAGAGTTCTGAGTAGAAAACCAAAGTTCTTGGTGGAGGTGACCAATTTAGACATCTCGCCATGTCCCTCTCTCCCTTCATGGACAGAATAGTTTTCCTAGAGAAGGAATCAACAAATGTACAAAGCTCAAAAATGTCCAAATCTCAAATGCTGTCAGTTTCTGCATGGAAGGGAAGTAGTTCATTCACACTACACATTCCAGCATGCAATCAAGGGAATGTTAAGTGGAAACTAACTTACTGACATACTGAGCTAGGTTAAATTTAATAATCAAATGAAACACTTTGTAGCACATGAAAGTGCCAGCACCTAGGATACGATATACCAGTGGGACCAGAGAATGATGGGTTCCCAGCACAGACGGATGAGAGACAAGAATGGCAAAACTGCAGGGCCAGGTGTGGTGGCTCACACCTGTAATCCCAGCACTTTCGGAGGCCGAGTCAGGCAGATCACCTGAGGTCAGGAGTTCGAGACCAGCCTGACCAACATGGAGAAACCCCATCTCTACTAAAAAATACAAAATTAGCTGGGCATGGTGGTGCATCACCTGAGGTTGGGAGTTCAAGACCGGACTGCCCAACATGGAGAAACCCCGTCTCTACTAAAAATACAAAATTAGCTGGGCGTGGTGGCGCATGCCTGTAATTCCAGCTATTTGGGAGGCTAAGGCAGGAGAATCGCTTGAACCCGGGAGGCGGAGGTTGCAGTGAGCCAAGATCACGCCATTGCACTCCAGCCTGGGCAGCAAGAGTGAAACTCTGTCTCAAAAAAAAAAAAAGAATGGCAAAACTGCAAATGTCACCAGGCATCTGGTATTGGCATTTGACTTACTCCACTTGTGGGCAAATGCAAATAACTCATGGACTTCTCCAGTATGAACTTACCTGCCCTATTACAAATCTAATCCATTCCCAAATCAGTCTCGTTGGTCCCATCCCTTCTTCCCACTAACACAAAAAAACAATTACAACCAGAACACTCCTATCCCTATTCAACGCTATACTAGTTCTTTCTTCTCCTAGCCCAGGACCATCTATGATAACCTACAAACTATTACTGGTAATTCGTTCATCTCACTCTCATTTGTCATTCTCCAACCCCACAAAAAAACCCACCCCATGGAAAGGTTCTAAGATTTCATAAAAATTCATCCCAACCCCCAGTACATCTACTCCCCCTACTCCATAGTAAGGTAAAAGAAACACCTCTTCCTCCTCCCTGCTGAGGCCATTCATTTTCAACCCAGTTCCCTAAATACGATTTCTAACACCTCACGTAAAGACCTGAAAATGATGGGGAAGGAAATACCCCAGGTATCCCAGCAGGGGAACCAGCTCCCAGGCAAAACCAGATCAAACAGACAACTGTTTAATACACAGAGAATCTCTTTGGATTGTTACCCTAAACTTCCTAGGGGAAAACAGAACCCCATATGCTTTCCTAGAGACCCCTAATGCCAGGCTGAAGAGCCAGCTCACATGCTGAAGGAGTCCTTATCATCAGAGCCATTTCCTTAATGTTTTTCTTCCCCCACTCATAAGTTAGTGACTGTAGTCAGGCCGCCACATTGTCCTGGCTCTGGCCCGCCAGCTTCATTGGTATTGCTGCCCTGTCCACTTCCACTTACCCTCCCTCCCTCCCTCCCACTGGAATGTAGAGTAGAGAGCCAGCTCCTCCAGCTGCTTCCAGAACCACCAATTCCTCTCCTCCTACTCTCTTCATAGTCATCTCCCATGCCTAAAAGGCTAAAAGCCTCTGTGCACATCTTCCATAAAAATAATGAACATTTCTAGACTATGCAAGCGACTCATTCAAGTCAGCGTGAACTGACTTCCTAAGAGCCTGAAAGTGCTGGAAGGACCCGAGCAGGGCTCCTTGCCAATTCAAAATTCCGCGCCAAATGGGTGGTATCTTCTGGGCCTGGGGTACCCTCAGGAGCCAAAAGTACAACACTCTCTCCCAAACCGAAAACCGCATTGGAGGATAAATGTTGAGAACAGTCAGCCAGGAGACTGAGATAACCCTGAACCCAGATACCAAAAGGCTGGAATAGATCCTACATTGACAAGTGATCAGCTGGCTGTGGGCCAGAAACAGTACACCACAGACAAATTGCAAAAAATGATTTTACAGTAAATGAACTTTTTACAAAAAGGGGAGGGGCAGTCTGAAAAAGTAAAGTTTAATTTAAAAATCATATACACAAAGCTTCTGATTCATTTGCAGCTTTCCCACTGTCTTTCACAGGCGAGTCAGTTTCCCTTTGAGTGCAGGCCAGTTAAAGATGCCACCACAGTGGACAGTGAGCCAGCCCCTCCTCAACAGGTGAGCAAGACTGGCTGCCACTCAGGCTTGAACAATGCCGATGACCTGAGTGACTAGGCAGCAAGGCTGGCTTCCGGCGAGGTTCAGAAGGCTAGCTTCTTCATCAGGAGATAAACTCTGGAATCCACCTCGAATCCATGCAGGTTGTTGGCATCCCCCTGCAGCCTCATGAGCAGGCCCCCATAGGACACATAGGCAGAGCTGAAACAGAAGGCCCCATCCCATGAGTCTGGAGCGCTGCTACTCAGCAGCTCTCCATCTCAGCCTAAGAAAAAGAAGAGGCATCTTTCTACTGTTTTGTCACTAGGAACCAAAATTCTGACACAGATCAATGTACAGATATGTGCAAGGCACTGTTCTTTATATTAGCGAAGGTGGAAAACACCTATATGCCCCAAATCAGGGGAATGGTCAAATGAATCAAGATGTATCCACTTACTGAAATGTTATGCAACTATTAAAACATTTAAGAAAAGCTTCACACTAACATGGGGAAACATATTTTACATAATGTTAAGCAAAAAGAGCAGAAGAAAACATAATAAACACCACAGTCTCAAAGGAAAAAACAGAACACCAGGATATGCAAAAAAGTCTATGTAAAAGGTCATCTCTGGGTATGGAATTACAGGTGACTTTTTTTTTTCCTTCTTCCCATTACTCTTCTGCATTTCAAATTGCTTACAAAAAGCACATATTGTTTTAATAAGATTTTAAAGAAAAGAAAAAATAGCTGGACAGGAAAACCAAGCAACTAGGGATTGGGTTACAGAGTAGCAAAACACACACACACACACACACACAGCCTAATAGGATAATCACTTAATGCTGCATTTGTTTCTGGAGAAGCAAGTCTCCTTTGCACTTTACACAGTAAGATAACCAGTTTCTCATCTGGACTGCTGGGCCAGGAGGGCCTGACAAAGAGTAGTCTACCTTTCAGACTGGAAACTGCTCTCAGAACCATTTCTTTCTAGTTCCTACCCAGGTCTGAGGTGCCTGAGGAGAGGGACCCAACAGAGGAAGCAGGAGCATAGCTCAAAGTCTCAGAACACAGAGAGGGAAAAGAACCTCATAAGATTATGTAACTTACAGGCGTGTTGCTGCTTCAGTAGAAGTTTCGTCTCCCTCAATCCTGTACACTTTTCCATACATTACATACTCAAATTGGTCAGCCCTGTGGAGCAATAGCAGCAAAGTTATTCTTAACAGTAATTAACAATATAAAAAATCCCATTTAAAAATGGTTACTGGTCGGCTGGGCGCGGTGTATCAAGCCTGTAATCCCAGCACTTTGGGAGGCTGAGGCGGGCAGATCACGAAGTCAGGAAATCGAGACCATCCTGGCTAACACAGTGAAACCCCATCTCTACTAAAAATATAAAAAAATTAGCCGGGCGTGGTGGCGGGCGCCTGTAGTCCCAGCTACTCGGGACTGGCGTGAACCCAGGAAGCGGAGCTTGTAGTGAGCCGAGATTGAGCCACTGCACTCCAGTCTGGGCGACATAACAAGACTCCGTCTAAAAAAAAAAAAAAAAAAGGCACATTACAAACAAACATGATGTCATTTAGTCCTCGCAGCAACCCCGTGAGCTAGGCATGATCATGATCATCTCTATTCTACTGATGGGGAAACAAGCTGAAGGAGATTAAGGTTACTCAACAAATAAGTGATAGAGCTGAGAAATGAACTCAAGTGGGGTGCCAAAGTCTTTCCATCACACCAAGCTCCCTCCCAAGACACAAGACCCACATAGCCTAGGTCACTCAGCAGTCACCTCCTCAGCCTTCAAAAGGCTACAACTCACAAGCATGTTATCACTGTCATAGATAAATACCTGGTTGTTGGAATTTTTTTCTTTTTTTTTTGAGACAGGGTCTCACTCTGTCACCCAGGCTGGATTGCAGTGGTACAATCATGGCTCACTGCAGCCTCAACCTCCTGGGCTCAGGCAATCCTCCCACCTCAGCCTCCCAGGTAGCTGGAACTACAGGCATATGACAACATGTGCAGCCTTTTTTTTTTGTTTTTCTTTTTTTCTTATTTTTGTAGCAGTGAGGTTTCGCTATGTTGCTCAGGCTGGTTTTGAACTCCTGTACCCAAGCAATCCTCCTGCTCGGCCTCCCAAAGTGCTTAGATTACAGGTGTGAGCCACGGTGTCTGGCCCGTTTGAATTCTTAAGTGCAGAAATTTCCTTAAGGTTACTCAGATTCTGCTGATCATCATTTATTCCAGGAATTAAAGAATAGTCTTTCTATATCACTTATCTACTTAGTTCTCAAGGCATATTCCAAGTATTACCTTCTCCACTACCTCACCTGGAAGGCCTATCATCAGTGGGGTTGTATTCACCATCATCCAGGGTACCATCTTCATACAAGGTACTAGCTATGACCAACCGGAACTTGTCACCTGAAAATAACAGCAATATCAGAGAGTGAAGAATAGCGGAAGCGGCAAAATGCCTCTTATTATTGTCTGTGTTCAATACTTACCCAAGTCTACAGGGTAAATTTGAATGTTTACATCTAAGATTAGATCCATCTTGAAAGATTCACTCTCACAATGCAGTCGAGACACTGGGGAGAAGCAGGAAAAGAGTGACAGAGGTATTGCCAGGCCCAAGGCAGATCCTACAGTGTGGGATTGTATGCAACAGAATACTCAATCTAACCCAGTCTACAACCACTGGT
This sequence comes from Macaca nemestrina, assembly GCF_043159975.1. NCBI lineage: Eukaryota > Metazoa > Chordata > Mammalia > Primates > Cercopithecidae > Macaca > Macaca nemestrina. The sequence goes on along the minus strand of NC_092126.1, from coordinate 97,409,941 downwards.
CTCTCATCTGCTCTCATAGAAATGCAGGCTCCATCAGAACCAGACATGCAAGAAGGAAAAGGGGAGAAAAACTGTGGCAAGTGAACGTAATCCCCAGAAAACAACCAAAGATACTTCAGCAGCAAATAATACCCGGTTCTAGGCCTGCCTGGATGACTGAGAACCTGACTCTGGGCAAGTTATTCAATCATCCAAAGGTTTCCTCTTTCTATGACAGGCACTGTGCTGAGGGGAGTTATCAAGATGTATAAGAACTGGTATCCGTCCTGAAAACATCTGAGTCTCCAGGCAAAGAATGAGACATCAAAGAGAAAATTATTGATAGATGACAAAATAAAGAGGTGTAGGCCAGTGGAGTGGCTCACGCCTGTAATCCCAACATTTTGGGAGGCCGAGGCAGGTGGATCACTTGAGGTCAGGAGTTCGAGACCAGCCTGGCCAAAGTGGTGAAACCCCGTCTCTACTAAAAATACAAAATTAGCCAGGCGTGGTGGAGCATGTCTGTAATCCCAGCTACTTGGGAGGCTGAGGCAGAGAATCGCTTGAACCCGGGAGACGGAGGTTGTGGTGAGCCAAGATCGTGCCACTACACTCCAGCCTGGGCTCGAGGCTCTGTCTCAAAAAAAAAAAAAAAGGATATACCAAGCAGCTAACTCTAACTCAGAGAAGACTTAAAGCGCTAAGGATTATGAGGGCAATACAAGAATATAGGCTCTGAAGTCAGATTACTCGCTGTGAAGCCTTGGGTGGATTACTCTCTCAGAAAAAAATGGGGAAGGCACCACCCACCTCATGAGGACTCTCATTTTCTTGAGGAGTCTCGCTCTGTTGCCAGGCTGGAGTGCAGCGGCGCAATCTTGGCTCACTGCAACCTCCGCCTCCCAGGTTCAGGCAATTCTCCTGCCTCAGCCTCCCAAGTAGCTGGGATTACAGGCGCCCGCCTGTAATTTTTGTATTTTTGGTAGAGACGGGGTTTCACCATGTTGGCCAGGCTGGTCTCACAAGACAGTGTCTAGCACAGAGCAGGTAGCGATTATAAGGATGCCCAGGAGTTTGCCAGCACCATGACAAAAGGCCACCTAGGCACCGGGCACGGCATGCGTGAAGCCAGAGAAAGCTCGGGAGTCTCCCTTTTCTCATCCATAAATTGTTTCCTGAGGGAGGTCCCTACATCAGGACCTGCTGGTAGGGGCAGGCCACAAGAGCTGGGTGGACACGGGGTCCAGGGGCATGTCCGCGAGGTTAGCCTCTTCCTCCAAATCGCCCCTACGTACTTTACTTACCTCGGTCAAACTTCTTGCCCTCCGGGTCAATATCCTTCACATCGAAAATATCTTCAAAGAGGATGCCCGCCATCGCGAGGGGGCCACGAGAGCAGCAGAAGGGGTGAGCGGGCGGCCACAGCTGGGAGTACGCGCACCCGCTCTGGTGCAGAAGAGGGGAGAAGAGCAAAACCAGCTTTTACATGCGCGGCAGCCAGACAAGAGTGGCGCATGCGCACAAACAAGTGGTAACGCGCCCACTTCCGCCACAGACTCCCGCTCGGGGCTACTTAACTTCCGCCCCAAAAGATTGCTCCCGAGAGGCTTCGGCGTTAAGGGCGGGTCTCACGTCCAGGTGGCCCCGCCCAGGGCGGGGAAACAATAGGTCCAACCTCCCGCGGCTGTAGAGCGGGTTCTAGCGCTCAGCTGGGGCTCTGCTGCGCCCTCTTCAGAGGCCGGGTCCCGAAGATTGGAACGCGTGGGGGCCTAACCCAGGCAGGGACCTTGATCCTTGGCCCAGAGAAGCCGGGCCCTAGCCCTACCCCGCCGGTCTGCGTGCCCGCCTAGGGCACAGTCCGCGCCGAGGGCAGGTGGAGCAGAACCCCGCCCCAGAGGTGCCCAGCCCCTCCAGCCGGCACCGCGGACCCCGGGGCCTGCCCGGGCCGGCTCGGCCCTGCTGGATGTAACCCGAGCCGGATCCGTCCAGTTTGGGAATTTGCCATGATGTCGCTATGGAGAAGAGGAAAGCCTGTATTGTCCCCTCCCCTCGTACTGCACCCTCCCACCACTGCCCGCTTCCCCCAGGCCCTGCTGTCTTCCCCCTCACCGCCCCCTCAGCCTGGCTCCCGCCACCCGCCTCCCCCGGGCATTACCCCTCCAACTTAGTCCTCCACTGCCTTCTCCTGGACACGGATCCCCTCCGTGCCCCTTCAGCCTGGCACTGCCCTGTCCCTTGGACACCAGCTCTTCCCTCACACTGGCCCTTCCTCCTGGGTGCTGGCTTCTATCACAAGGCTCCCCCTTCCCGGGCACTGCCCCCGCCCCCTGAGGCCCTCCTCTGCCTCCCAAATGCCCCTTCCTCCTGGTGCTGGCTGTCCCGCACACTTGTGCGTTTCCTGGGCGCTGCCCTCGCTCCTCTCACACTATCTCTATGCTGCCCATCCACCCTGCGCGCGCTCTGCCATCTGTTCTATCCTTCACCAGCCCCCGATAGAGAACCCAGAGCACCAGCAGGCGGTTCCCCCAAAGCGGAGAGATGGAAGCAGCGACTCTGGTTCCTCCTTGGGCCCAACCAGGGAGAAGCGACCCACGCCCGCGTCCCAGAAGTGGACTTCCCGGCACCTGGAGCTCCCTTCCCTCCGGCCTACCCCTTCCGGTGCCCTCCCCAACCTCCACCCCTGCACACCCCGTAGGCCGGGTTGCTCCAAGTGCACCTCCCCAGGGGAGCCCCGAGAAAAGGAAGGATGAGGAAGACGGCTCCAATTCCCTCCGAATTCTCCCAGCTTTGCTTTTCACCCCTGACGGGGCAGAGGGGCCTTCCTGGGCCTGTCTGGGCCGCTCGTCCCTTCGGAGGGGCAGAGGGGAGGCGGCTCCTAACGGGCTGACCCGGAGGAATCCGATGTAGACAGCTCCGCAGCTCCCAACCCCAACCCCTACGGAGTTCAGGCGTCTGCAGCCCCTCCTGCCTGGGCACTGGGAACTGCGAACCCGGGTGGGCCCCTCCACGTGCCAGTAGACCCGCCCCTCCCGGGCGCCCCTCTCCGACCCGGGCCTCTGCAGGGAGCCGGCGCGGGCTTACGCCTTCCCAGCGCCCTTTGCCGCCTCTCGGGAGGCCCCGCACGGACCCCAGCCTGGCTGGGCCGTCCCCTCCGGATGGGCCGGCGGGCGGAGCAGCGCAGAGGGCACCGCCCTCTGCCCGCCCGCCGAGGAGGGGACGCGAGCGGGAGGCTGCGCCAGCGGCGCCCGCCGGGGGCCCGCCGCACTCTGCTCTCGGCCTCCCGAGCTGCGGGGACGGGACGGCTACCTGCGCTGACTCTGCGGGCCGGGAGCCAAGTCCAGGACAGAGCCGGAGCCGCTGAGGGAGGCGAGAGGGCAGTGCGCGGAGATGGCGGCCGCGGCGGCGGAGGAAGGGATGGAGCCGCGGGCGCTGCAGTACGAGCAGACCCTGGTAAGTGAAGATGAGCTGAGCCCGAGGAGTGCGCTCCGGGACCGCCGCTCCAGGTTACCCTGGGAAGCGCGAGGACCAGGGGCCTACCCTAATCCTGTCCCAGCCTTTTGAGCTGGGGAAACTGAGGCTTGGAAGTTTGAAGCTGCAGGGCCGAAGGGATGGAAACTGCATGCTGGTTTCTGGCTGAGGCTGAGGGCCTGCAGAGGACAAGGACACCAGGTACTTGTCCCAGGTGTCCTTCCCCTCACCCCCCCAACATGCACGTTTTCTTTGCTCCTCCCCTTCACCACTTGGGCCCAAGTCTTAGCACCCCACTGCCCCTTCCGCGGCACCATTCACACCATTGAAGTTTCCACCACCCAAGACATTCTCTGTGTCCCTGCCACGTGCATGGCACCATGCTAAGCATAGAATCTAGTGTGTAGAAAGATGGTCCGCCCCAGACCCTACCTCTGGGGGCTCCACACCCAGCGTTGGCTCTAGGAGCCCCTCAGTTGACTCTGGGAAAAGGTGGCTTGCCACTCTAGGGGACAGGAGCATTAGGGAGGGTGGGTGAAGCAGGAATGGGTGTGGGAATTGGAACCTTTGTCCATGCTGTTGTGGGGTACCTAGCCCCCACCCACCGCTGGGTGTGTCCCCTGACCTCATTAGAAGCAGGGGTCCTGGGCTCTGAGCCGACTTATCGCCCCCATTGTTACTTGGTGTTTGAGAAGCCACGTGACCCTCCTCATGTCACTGGGGTGGAAGACCCAAGCCCTAAGGAAAGGAAGGGGCCCCTGGTTCCTTTTTACCAGCTTGGGCTGGAATTTGCCCAGGAAGGTGGCAGGGAGGGAACGTCTTGGGGAGGAGAGGCTGTAACTAAGTCTGGGAGGTGCCCAGTTAGGAGAAAGTAGCTGGATGAATCAGGATGACAGGGAGAGGTGGGAATAGAGCAAGGGTAAAGGGGCCAACCCTTGGGATGGGGTAGGAGACACTTGTCAATCGGCCCAGACCAGGATAGGAGCATGGTCAAGGAAGCCAGGCACCTGGCCTCTGAAATGGTGCCTCCTAACACCAGCCACCACCTCTCCATCTCCGTCCCTTCCAGCTGTCTCTGGAATGAGCTCTCAGGGTCGAGCTCTGTCCCCGGCACTCGGTGCTCCAGCCTGCCCCCGCCCCCCTTCCCCATCCTGTCCCTTTGTCTTTCTCTCCCACTCTCGTCTCCCTCCTCCTACACCGTGCTTGCCTCTTAATACTCTCAGTTCTCTTCCTCCTTCCGACTTCTTCCTCTCTCATCCCCTTCTTTCTCTTCTCTGTCCCTTCACCTTGCCTCTCTTTTTTCTTTTCCTTTCTCCTCTCTAGTTCTCTCTCTTCTCTTCTCTTCTCTTTGCTTTCCCTTTCCTCACTCTCTATCTCTCACCCTCTCTGTCTCTATCTTTCCCTCCCTTCCTCCCCCCCTCCAATCCCAGCCCCAACAGGAGCCCTTTGTGTCCCGAAGCTCTGCGGGTGGCAGCCGGAATCTACTCCTCCCCGCCCCCCAACACACGCCCAGCTTGGCAGGTCTAGCCATGGTTCAGGCGACTCTCCGGTCCCATCACCCCAGCATCCACAGTCACAGCCCAGCCATCCTCAGCCTCCGCTGTCCCCCAACCCACCACTGGGCTCAGTGCAGCTCCATAGTGGGGCTGAGGTCACCAAGCCCTCTCCACCCTAGGCAAGAGGCTTTCCACTCCCAGCTGGGCTGGCAGGCTGGTGGGGGTGGCAGTGGAGAATGGGGACAAGGGGATTAGGGTGGGTGGGAGGGGTGCAGCTGAGTTGGTCACAGGCCAGAGGCCCAGCAGGAACGTGATAAGGATTGGGGCTGCGCCTGCTCCTGGGCCCAACTCAGCTGCCCCGAGCTCCATGAGGCTCTTATTGTTGCCCATGTGCCCTTGATCATCCCTTACTCCCTGACCTTCCCACCTCCCACTTTTAGACTGTGCCACAGGTTTTTTCCATCTTTTCCTCTTCTGGGGCTTCCCTCTCACTCCTCCTCAGTGCCCCAGCCCCAGGCCTGTGAGAAGAGGACCGATTATTCTGCCACCCCCAGAGCTGTGTCCCTGTACCTTGGCTGTCCCCATCACTCTGGCCAGGACAGCCCCCACAGTCTGCAATGTGCATTGTTCCCACACCTTGGGCCAGAGTGGGAACTGTGCGTTCAAGAGGGATATCCAATGTGGGGGCTGGGAGAAGGGGAGTGGAGGCTCTAAGAACCCTCCCTGCATTCCCACTCAGCCCATGACCTCAAATGCCCCCATCCCTCCTGTTGCTCCAGATGTATGGCCGGTACACTCAGGACCTTGGGGCCTTTGCCAAAGAGGAAGCTGCTCGGATTCGCCAGGGAGGGCCTGAACCCTGGAAAGGTCCCCCTTCCCCTCGGGCTGCCCCAGAGCTCTTGGAATATGGACGGAGCCGTTGTGCCCAATGCCGGAGTGAGAACTGGGTTGGGGGCAAGGGACCTGGCTGTGCTATGCTGAGGGGAGCAGAGGCCATTAGAGCTGCTGATGGGGGAGAGGGGGCAGCTGAGGGGGCCGTAAAAGGGGTAGGAGCACTTTGGTGCCAGCCTCCCCCTTTTTCCCTTCCCTGCATCCAGTCTGTTCTGTCCGCTGCCACAAGTTCCTAGTATCCAGGGTTGGTGAAGATTGGATCTTCCTGGTCCTGCTGGGGCTCCTCATGGCATTGGTCAGCTGGGCCATGGACTATGCCATTGCTGCCTGTCTGCAAGGTGAGGGCGACAGCTGGCAGGGGGAGGACTGGGAAGAAACCTCCTGCGTCCATGCCACACTCATCTAGACGTGGAGGAAGGCATCTTGGCTTCTTGGCCACTGACCACTTTCCCCAGCCAGTCTGACTGCCCAGATTCAGGCATCTTCTCAGCCACTCCCATAGGGTACAGCTTCTTGTGTCCCCTCTCCAAGTGACCCTCTTGCCTAGGTTGGGCTTTGTCCCAGTGAATGCCCTCAGGGACCCTTTCCTTCCCCCATACCCTGACATGTATTTCTTGGGACAGCCTGTCATATCAGCGTGGTCCACTGGCCAGGCAGGTAGTGGGTCTGTGCACTGGGGGTCCAGCAGGTCATCTTCCCACAGCCCAGCAGTGGATGTCCCGGGGTTTGAACACTAGCATCTTACTCCAGTACCTGGCCTGGGTCACCTACCCTGTTGTCCTCATCACTTTCTCAGCCGGATTCACACAGATCCTGGCCCCTCAGGCTGTCGGTATGTTAGAAGAGAAGGGGAGGGCAGAGGTGGGACCCCTGAAATAGGCACACCAAATGCCTCTCCTGAGACTGTTCCCTCTCCAGGCTCTGGCATCCCTGAGATGAAGACCATCTTGCGGGGAGTGGTGCTGAAAGAATACCTCACACTCAAGACCTTTATAGCTAAGGTCATTGGGCTGACCTGCGCCCTGGGCAGCGGAATGCCGCTTGGCAAAGAGGTAACTGCAGGTTGGGGAATGAAGGAGTCCATCCTGGTGGAAGAGGAGGCCAGGCCAAGGTCAGGGTGGGCCCCCTCCCGACTCATGGCCTGCCCCACCCCGCAGGGCCCTTTTGTGCATATCGCAAGCATGTGTGCTGCCCTTCTCAGCAAGTTCCTCTCCCTCTTTGGGGGTATCTATGAGGTAAGGGGAACCCTGAGGGAAGTGGGGGGCAGAGGCTGCTGAGCCCACGGCTGACCCCCTCTTGCCACCACTCTCGCCAGAATGAATCCCGGAACACAGAGATGCTGGCTGCCGCCTGTGCCGTGGGGGTGGGCTGCTGCTTTGCGGCACCTATTGGAGGTAGGCAGGGCTTCTAGGTCTGTCCAGCCCCACAACCCTGCCCTTGGCCTCTCCTCCTTGACCCCTCTTCTCTGGGTCCGAGGCCTTAGGCCAGGCCCAGGCCTCAAGTGACGGTCTCCCTCCCCATCACAGGCGTCCTCTTCAGCATCGAGGTCACCTCCACCTTCTTCGCGGTACGGAACTACTGGCGGGGCTTCTTCGCTGCCACCTTCAGTGCCTTCATCTTCCGGGTCTTGGCAGTCTGGAACCGGGATGAAGGTGGGGGGCACCCAGGGGATGAGGGCAGCCCGAGATGGTGCCAGGTAGGGGGCCCACGAGGCTAGGCCTGCCTCCCTCTGCTATTCTTCCCTTTAGAGACTATTACGGCCCTCTTCAAAACCCGATTCCGGCTCGACTTCCCCTTTGACCTGCAGGAGCTGCCAGCCTTTGCTGTCATTGGGTGAGGAGCTAAGGGGCCTGGGGGTGTTGGAGAGGAGGGGGGGTTTCTGGAAGACTCCTGTTCAGTCGGGTGCCTCTTCCCTTTCCAGTATTGCTAGTGGCTTCGGTGGAGCCCTCTTTGTCTACCTGAACCGGAAGATTGTCCAGGTGATGCGGAAGCAGAAAACCATCAATCGCTTCCTCATGAGGAAGTGAGTGGCTCTCGGCTCCTCTCCAGGCTGCTTTGGGTTGTATAAGGGCCGCAGTAGGTCAGGGGACAGTGATGGCGAGAGAGTGGCCCAGTCAAAACAAGCACTCCCCTGAGAAATCAGCCAGGGTATTTTCCAGGCTGAGTGAGCATTTTTATGTTCATATGAATTACCTGAAAATTGGCACTTTTAAGTTTATAGTCAGTGGCAGAGGACATTTGGGAATCAAAGACTAAGGCCTCCTCAGGTCCGCTGGCCTGGCCCATATAGGAATGCTCCCTGGAGAGTGTTTGAGCCTGTTTGCCCCCGTGACCCATGAGGATGGACGAGATTTCTTGGTGGTTTTTGTTTTTTGTTTTTTTTGAGACGGAGTTTCACTCTTGTTGTCCAGGCTGGAGTGCAATGGTGCGATCTCGGCTCACTGCAACCTCCGCCTCCTGGGTTCAAGCTATTCTCCTGCCTCAGCCTCCCAAGTAGCTGGGATTACAGGCATGTGCCACCACACCTGGCTAATTTTGTATTTTTTATTAGAGACGGTGTTTTGCCATGTTGGTCAGGCTGGTCTCAAACTCCTGACCTCAGGTCCGCCCACCTCAGCCTCCCAAAGTGCTGGGATTACAGGCGTGAGCCACTGTGCATGGCCGAGATTTTTTTTTTTATCTCCAGAACACAACTCTGTCAGTGTGACCCTGAGAATTGGGAGTGAGGAGGCCTGAGACATGACTTCCCTTGGGACTGACATCCTTCAGAGAGAGGGCACCCAGCTGAACCTGCTCCCTACACACCTCTGGTCAACTTCACAAGTGACCCCCACCTTCCCCCAACACTGACCTTCACTCTAAGTCACCGCAGAGAGACAAACAGAGGCAGAAACTTCTCCACCCCACCACACAATATGCCCTTCAGATGGGCTTCTGAGGGCGGAGGGTGGAATAACAACTCGGAGGGGCCCCAGGGAGGGCTTGGAGGATGGACTTTCTGCTGCTGCTACCCACCTACAGAGTCAGGGGCTGACAGAAAGGTCTTCGGGTCAGACCCCTGCACTTAGAGTAACTCCAGTCCACCATCACCCTTGGGGCTATCATATCATAAACAGCAGAGGAGACCTTCTGTCAGGACTGAGTGTTTTCATGAAAGAGCCAAGGCTCTGCTCTGACCTCAGCCCTGAGATATGCGAGGGGACCCAGCCCTTGGCCACCCACGACTGACGTGAAACCTACGACTCTAGACGCCTGCTCTTCCCGGCTCTGGTGACGCTGCTCATCTCCACGCTGACCTTCCCCCCTGGCTTTGGACAGTTCATGGCTGGACAGGTAACCACAGGCAGAACAGGAGTTTGTGCTTTCCCTTGGAAGGCATTCCCTCCAAAGCCAACAGCCCCAGTGTGACTGTGGGACCCCTTGTTCCCATGGGATGCCATGGCCTCTTCCCTTCATCCTGTTGGTTCCCCAGCCTGAGGCACCCTGTTCACTCTAGCTCTCACAGAAAGAGACGCTGGTCACCCTGTTTGACAATCGGACGTGGGTCCACCAGGGCCTGGTGGAGGAGCTAGAACCACCCAGCACCTCACAGGCCTGGAACCCACCACGTGCCAACGTCTTCCTCACCCTGGTCATCTTCATTCTCATGAAGGTGGGCTCCTCATGTGTATACTGCTAACATTTACATAGCTTGCCCTTCTAAGCACCTGCCATGCAGTGCTCACTGCTTGAAGCCTCTCCACAGTGACATGGGAAAGACACTATTTTTAGGCCAATTGGAAAGATGGGGAGTCGAAATACAAGGAGGTGAAGTAGCTGGCCCAAAGTCACACAGCTAGAGGGCAGAGCGATGATCTGAACCCAAGCCATCTGCTTCCAGGGTCCTTCCCCTTGCCATCACCTGGGATGTTCCGGGGTAGCTGAGAGGATTATGGGGTAGTTGGGAGGGTTATGCCTACCTGACCAGCGAGGTAGACTTCTCCTGGGTGGAGTTGTGGGCTGCCTGGGGCCAGGTGGAGCCTCTTCGCCTTTGAACCACCCCCTGCCTGCAGTTCTGGATGTCTGCACTGGCCACCACCATCCCAGTTCCCTGTGGTGCCTTCATGCCTGTCTTTGTCATTGGTGAGTTCTCAGCTGCTTGCTATCCGGGCCTGCACCTTCCCCACCCTCTGGCCGCCCCCGGGCCATCCCTCTGCCCAAGAGCGGGTTTTTGGTCCAGCCCTAGCCTGAACCCTGACCCCGCAGGGCTGTGCCCTGCACTGAATGACCCACTGGCCCCTCCCTCACCCTCTGACCCTCTCTCTTCCTAGTGCCCTCTGCCCTCCCCCTCCACTGCCTCTTTCTCTTCCCACCCCCCTCCCTGAAGGAGCAGCATTTGGGCGTCTGGTGGGCGAAAGCATGGCTGCCTGGTTCCCAGATGGAATTCATACAGACAGCAGCACCTACCGGATTGTGCCTGGGGGCTACGCTGTGGTTGGTAAGTGCCTCAGGTCCTATCAGCCTTGGAAGACCCCCCCACCCACGCCCCAGCCACAGGGTCTGAGACTCTGGTGCCCCCTGCTGGCAGAAAGCAGGCTTCCATCAGAAGCACAGGCCCAATCCCAGGACTGTATTGGGCAGCCCTGAGGGACCCACTCAGGACCTGCCCTGGCTGTGGAGAGTCTTCTGGGGCCTGGGCACCCTGAGGAGACTGAGTGTGACCGTCCCCAGGGGCGGCTGCGTTGGCAGGAGCGGTGACACACACAGTGTCCACGGCTGTGATCGTGTTCGAGCTCACAGGCCAGATTGCCCATATCCTGCCTGTCATGATCGCCGTCATCCTGGCTAACGCTGTCGCCCAGAGTCTACAGCCCTCCCTCTATGACAGCATCATCCGAATCAAGAAACTGCCCTACCTGCCTGAGCTGGGCTGGGGCCGCCACCAGTACGGAGGGCTGGGTGCCAAGGGGGCTGTGGGTGAGGGGCAGAGGGCATCCTAGATCCCCCTACACCCACCTCCAGCAAGGTCCTGGAGCCTATGAAGCTGGGAGATGAGCCACCTTCGTCCACACCCCAGAGGGACTGTAGCTGGCCCCTGCTGTTCAGAAAGAAGGGTGGGAGCACCCCTTGGCCCTTAGCCCCCATCCCCATGGATGGGCTCTGGAGCCCTCCTTGTGGCCCTGGGATGGTAATGCTCTGGGCAACTCTCCCCATGCTGACCATAAACCAAGCGCCCCTCTCGGCCCCCAGGCAGTACCGGGTGCGTGTGGAGGACATCATGGTGCGGGATGTTCCCCATGTGGCCCTCAGCTGCACCTTCCGGGACCTGCGGTTGGCACTGCACAGGACCAAGGGCCGAATGCTGGCCCTAGTGGAGTCCCCTGGTGAGGCCAGGAGGGGACCCAGGTGCTAGGGGCATCTCCAAGGGTCGAAGCTTCGGGAAGGGGCAGGGAGCTCAGGACTGGTCTCCTTGGTTCCAAAGGGAATGGGCCAGCACTTGCCAGGTGGGGGCTTCCCTCTGGTGTGTGGCCTGAATGCAAGGCCCCACTCTTGAGTGTGAGAGAAGGACGGGGCTGGAGGGCTCCCTCTCAGCTCCTGAGTCCTTCCACCTGTTCTGTCCAGAGTCCATGATTCTGCTGGGTTCCATCGAGCGTTCACAGGTGGTGGCATTGCTGGGGGCCCAGCTGAGCCCGGCCCGCCGGCGGCAGCACATGCAGGAGCGCAGAGCCACCCAGACCTCTCCACCATCTGATCAGGAGGGTCCCCCTAGCCCTGAGGCTTCTGTCTGCTTCCAGGTGAGAGGAGAAGCCACAAACACTTCCTAAATGTCTCTGTGTAGACTGATTGGGAGGGTGGTCTGGGGCCATGGCCCCACCAGCCCCTTCCTGCCCATGCAGGTGAACACAGAAGACTCAGGCTTCCCGGCAGCCCGGGGGGAGACCCACAAGCCCCTAAAGCCTGCACTCAAGAGGGGGCCCAGTGTCACCAGGAACCTTGGAGAGAGTTCCACAGGTAAGCCCATCTCTCCTGTGTCAACGGAGCCTCAGCCAAGCTACTGAGATCCATTAGAGTCCCTGCCCAGCCCTGTTGCTGGGGCATATCCCAGCTGGAAGAGGCTGCCCACATGGGCCAGGGCTGGAACTACGATACCTCTCCCCCTGTCTTCCTTACCTTTCCTGGTCCTCTCCCCCAAAGATGACACTGCCCCCTGGGGCCTTATGTTTGGGAACACAGGAAGCGCGGAGTCGGCAAGCATTGCCCTCCGGAGCCTCTTCTGTGGCAGTCCACCCCCTGAAGCTGCTTCAGAGGTGAGTGGTTGGAGCCTCTCCTCCTAGCTTGCTTTTTCCCCAGCTCCCTCGCCAATGCTGAGACCACATCATTAACCCTGCAGTGCCTGCCTCTATTCTCCCTGCCCTTCGGCCCTCCCTGCTGTCAGCTCGGGTCCTGCGGCATGCCCTTCCCCCTGGGCTCTACCACTTCCCCTCACCTCCCCTTTCCCTATAACCTCAACTCCTCATCTTTCTGATTTGGCTCTAACAAAATTGAAGAAGTTGGAATCCTGTGAGAAGCGCAAGCTGAAGCGGGTCCGAATCTCCCTGGCAGTAAGTATGCCTGCTCTTCCAGCAGCTCGGGGGCACCGGGCAGGGAGGGCAGGGTCTAGGCTGGATAAACTCCAGAGCCCCTAGCTGCCAGCCTCCCTCCCTCTCTACTAGAGTGACGCGGACCTGGAAGGCGAGATGAGCCCTGAAGAGGTAAGGTGCCACTGGACTCTGGACCCTGTTTCTTTCTGGGTGTGTTCAGTCATCATGTTGGCTGCTGTCCCCATGGGAGGGACCACAGGGTTGGAAAAAGGGCAAGTCAGCTTTCAGGGAGGTGAGGTCAGCTACAGGCACCTTCTCCCTAACCCTCGTAGTCTCTTCCCCTCAGATTCTGGAGTGGGAGGAGCAACAACTAGATGAACCTGTCAACTTCAGTGACTGCAAAATTGATCCTGCTCCCTTCCAGCTGGTGGAGCGGACCTCTTTGCACAAGGTAGGGCCAGCAGCCTGGCCCAGGGCTGGCCTGGGCTCTCAGGACACAGTGGGGATCTTGGTCCCCCTACAAGTTTGGACTCAGGCCAGTGGGGAAGGAGGGAGGAGAAGGGAGTTGGCTCAGTGCTGAGATGTTTTTTAGACATATTGCTTGGATGATGGGAGGTGGGAGCAGCCTCCTCCTGCTCTGTGGTGGAGCCAGGCATCGTTTTTCCTCTGCTCAGCCTTGCCCTCGAGGGAACTCTGGACCAAAGAAGCAACAAAGACAGGGCTTGAGCTGGGTGGAAGCCAGAAGGCCAGCCCAGGGTCAGAGCTAGGCAGGAGGCCACCACAGCCCAACAAGGTTGATACGCCCATGCGGAAAAAAATGGGTGAGAAACAGGCAGGATAAGAAAATCCAATAAACAAGCTAACAAACATCCAAGTAGGGGTGGGGAGACTGCAGAGAAGAGATAAACAAAGATGAGAAACACCCAGTGGGGGGCTTGGAATGTCAGACCCCAGAAAGTCTGCCTTAATGTGGGCCGAAGGAAAACTGGTGGGGACGCAGGAAGATGGCTCAGCAGAACTGCAAAGCAGCCTGTAGAAATGGGGGCGAGGAACTGAGTAGACTGCCTGGTGGTGGGTGAGGCAGACACCAGAGGAGGCCAGGAGCTCTCTGCTTCCAGGACTCCTAAGGAGGGCAGCCTGCATGGGTAAAGTGGATCCTGGGACCCAGCAGAAGCCAAGGGGTGTTTTAGCTAAATTTTTGACAGGCATAATGTACAAGCCTTGAAGCGTTGGGGGGTTTGGGGGAGGGGATAAGCAGCAGGTAGACATGCCCAAAACCTGCAGCTTGGGCATTTAGCTTACACACAAACTTTGCCTAAGAGCCAGCATAGCATGGACAAGTGGAGACTAAGGCAGGAAGCATAGGGGACAAAAGAGAAACAAAAAGGTAAAAGGTAATAAAGGAACGTGGAAGTCCTTGGATGAGTGGCAAACTGCAATGCACTTGCAAGAAAAAAGGTAATAGGCCTGAGAGGGCTTTTTTCTAAAGCCTTTCTTCCCAAAACCTCTGAGGCTTTTCCACAATGATCTTACTCCTCAGACTTTCATGATGATGATCATGCTGACATTTTTCGAATGCTTGCTATGTGCCAGACACTGTGCTAAGTTCTTCAAGTGTTGAATCATCACAACCACACTATTAGATATTATGTTCCAGTTTTCATAGATGAGAAAATTGAGATTCAGAGAGGTTGAGCAAGTTGCACAAGGACACACAGCTAATAAGTAGCAGAACTGGTGCAGTAGCTCACACCTGTAATCCCAGCACTTTGGGAGGCTGCGGCAGGTGGATCACTTGAGGTCAGCAGTTCGAGACCAGCTTGGCCAACATGGTGAAACTCCATCTCTACTAAAAACACAAAAAATTAGCCAGGTGTGGTGGCTGGCACCTGTAATCCCAGCCACTTGGGAGGCTGAGACAGGAGAATTGCTTGAACGTGGGAGGTGGAGGTTGCAGTGAGCCGAGATCATGACACTGCACTCCAGCATGGATGACAAGAGCGAAACTCCATCTCAAAAAAATAATAATAATTAGCAGAACTGGGCCTGGAATCTAGAATGGTCTGACTCAAAAGCCTGTGGTCTTAACCATATTAATACACAGGGAAACTGAGGCATGCAGCACGGAGGTAATGTGCCTGAGTCAGCCCAGCAGAGTCAGGCCCAGAGCCCAGATTTCCTGGCCCTGCTCCCAGGATTCTTTCAGAAGGCCATGTTGTCCCTCTCCGTGTCAGTTCACTATTCCCAAGCCCAAGAAGTATGGGCCCTCCAATGGGTTCCGTGATGTATAATTAAATCAAATGAAAAAGAACAAAGTAGACATTTGTTACAAACTTGAAAATCAGAGGAAGAGAAGAAGCCTTTGAGGAACCAACTAACAAAAGTACAAAGAACTAGAAGTGATAAGAACATAAAAGATTAGAACTCAAAATGTCCTTACAGGCCTGAGGAATCAATAGGTAGTCACCCAGTTAAGTTCAGGAGGGGAACATTCAGATAAGAGAGAGAAAACATTGGAGACTACTTAGGAACCCGTGCAACTGGAGATCACTGTGCCAGCTAATAATTAATTCATTCAGAAGCCACCCACGGAGAAGCAATGGTAAAGGCCAGAGTGGGGCCAATGCTAGGGCCAGACCAGCTGAACCCAAATCCTCACTATGCTACATGCTGGCTTGCTGTGTACCTTGGTAAGTTTCTTAGCCTCTCTGTGCTTCACTTTCCCAATCTGTAAAATGGGGATCACACCTCACTGAGTTTTCTAAGAATTACAGGACTTGAAACATGTGAAGCACTTACAATAGGGCCTAACACACAGTAAATACTCAATATATGTTAGGAATTACTGTTACTACTACTACTACTTATACTGAGAGATGAATTTTAAAAGATAGCATATGCTGGGCATGGTGGTGCACACCTGTAGTCCCAGCTACTCAGGAGGCTGAGGTGGGAGGACTGCATGAGCCCAGGAGTTCAAGTCCAACCTGGACAACGTAGCAAGACTGTCTTCTAACTAAAAAATTTTATTTATTTATTTATTTATTTATTTATTTATTTATTTTTAGACAGAATCTCACTCTGTCACCAGGCTGGAGTACAGTGGTGTGATCTTGGCTCACTGCAACCTCCACCTCCCAGGTTCAAGTGATTCTCCTGCCTCAGCCTCCCGAGTAGCCAGGATTACAGGAGCATGCCACCACGCCCAGCTAAGTTTTTATATTTTTAGTAGAGATAGGGTTTTACCATATTGGCCAGGCATGAGCCACTGCACTCGGCCAAAAAAAATTTTTTTAACTAAAAAAATGTTTAAAAAAATAATGAGAGAAGAGCTGAAGTGTGAAAGAAATGAATGTTTTCAGAAAAAGAAGAGTGATTATGTGAAGCTGGAGGCTGGAAGCTAGAGTGCACAGTAGACTGCGAGGCTACAAAGACAGGCTGGAGTTGGCTTGGGAAGGGTCTCATGGGCCTTCTAGGGAGTCTGGGCTGTACTCAGGTTTGACAAAGTGCATAGAATAAGCAGGGCCAGACTGGAGGGAAGGGAGGCAGAAAGGAGAACCCATCAGGCTGTTGCAGCCCCAGTCTTTGTGAGGCTAGTGAGGCTAGAGTCAGTAATGGCCAGGATGTTCAGGAAGTGGATTGGTAAGGCTTGGTGACTGTCAGGGGCAAGTGGTTTGCAAACCTGAAAGGCATATCACCAGCCAGAAGCTCACCTGATTACAATTGTGGAGAAAAAGAAAATTCAAGGGAACTATTTAATAGGCTCCTTGGGAGAAGATGAGAGGGGTTATTTGACCATAAGAAGACAAGTCTAAGGGATTATTAACACAGGAAACCTTATAATAAAAAGGTTTCCCTCTGAAGTCAGACAAGGAAATTAAAGCTAACTTGCAGCACACAGGACTCAAGTTAGATAGGAGGAGGAATCGCTAACCACATGACAACTGTGTTATAGGTACTGAAGGAACACAGAAGAACTTTTTTTTTTTTTTTTTTTTTTTTTTTTTAAGACAGGGTCTCACTCTGTCACCCAAGCTGGAGTGCAGTGGCATGATCATGGCTCACTATAGCCTCTGCCTCCTGGGCTCAGGTGATCCTCCCAACTCAGCCCCCCAAGTAGCTGGGACTACAAGCATGCACCACCATGTCTGGCTTTTTGTAGAGACAGGGTTTCACATATTGCAGGCTAGTCTCAAACTCCTGGGCTCAACATTCTATCCACCTTGGCCTCCCAGAGTGCTAGGATTACAGGTATGAGCTGTCGCGCCCGGAAGAGCTTATTCTAAAATTGAACTTCTTGCCCCTCTAAGTACTATCATGCCATGGGTGGAGAAATTTAGGAAGGTTCTGGAAATCCTTCCCTAAAGAATTTCAAATGTGTAAGAACATTTTAAAAGTGTTAAGGTAATTTAAGTGAGTTCTGAGTAATTGGTACACAAGAAGCTGTTATTATGCTCGTCTTGATTCAAACATTAAGCCAAGAGGCTTACAAGTAAACTCAGAACAGTGAGATAAATGATAGGCCAAAAATTCCAGGAACTGCTGAGTCAGGAGAGCATTTTTCAAGACATCTGGCCCCAAGAAAATCTACTGAAAGCATAAGGAGAACTGGCTGACAGTTTCTGAACCGCTGGTGATTATATCTGAAAGCTTAGGGGAAGGCTCAAAGCAAGAAAAACATGGGAAGATGGGGGTGACCATTGTCCTCCTGGACTGCAAGCTGCATCTCAACAGAACTTGGGATACTGCTTGGACCCTAGAAAAGGCAGACTGTATGAGAGCATAGCATGCTTCAGGCCAAGACTGGAATGCCAGAGCACGGGAGACTCCAAACCTGGCCAGCCAGGTAGGAGGGCAACTGAGAAGCAGTGGAACGAGAGGCATAGGATTCAGGGCCCCGGTGCCCTTAAGGTGTGTGTGGACTCTCTCTTCTCGGTATATCTGCTACTAAACAGGACTGGGGTTATGCGTCCCTCTCTAGTGTGATGAAAAGTGACTGGGGCTGCACAGCCACTCCTGATGACCTGCCCGGAACAGGTCACTTCACTGTTGAGCCCCATGCTGCTTCTCCTAATGCTTAGTTCTCAGGACAGTACTGGAATTAAATGATAATGAAGACCTAGCATGGAGCCTGGCCAATCACTAGATTTCACATGTGAAGAGTTGTTCTGTCCTGCATCCCCCTTTCTAACATGAGGCTAAGAATTCTTCCCCCATCCTATTTCTCCGTCAATATAAGCAACATAAGGATTTTGAGTATCAAGTTTCTGAGGCCTGGACACAGAAACATTCTATTACTATTGTCATTATTTTCCCTCCAGCAGTCCTGTCTCCTTCCCTCCCAATCTGTGGCACCCCTTCTATTCCACACCAACCTTGTCCTGGGCCCCTGTGGCCTGTCATTTAGAGCTGCCCATTGTCCATCAAGTCCAATCTCTTTTCTTCCCACACTGCAGACTCACACCATCTTCTCACTGCTGGGAGTGGACCATGCTTATGTCACCAGTATTGGCAGACTCATTGGAATCGTTACTCTAAAGGAGGTGAGGTGATGGTGGCCTCCAAAACTGCTCCACTTCCAAAAAGGCATGGAAGCTTATGTCCAGCTCACCTGGGGAGGAAGGTAGGGAGGAGTCTGAGCCAGGAGCTCTGGGTCCAGACATCTGTCCCTCTCACCTTTCCAGCTCCGGAAGGCTATCGAGGGCTCTGTCACAGCACAGGGTGTGAAAGTTCGGCCGCCCCTCGCCAGCTTCCGAGACAGTGCCACCAGCAGCAGTGACACGGAGACCACTGAGGTGCATGCACTCTGGGGGCCCCACTCCCGTCATGGCCTCCCCCGGGAGGGCAGCCCTTCCGACAGCGATGACAAATGCCAATGAGCCCCTCGTGGGTGGCCTAGGATGGTGCTAGCCATGCCTGTCATCCCAGAATGTGCATCTCTCATTCCTTCTGCCTTGGGAAGGCAGGAGGCAGCTACAGCCGGAGGCTGAACCCCAGCCCCCTCCAGACCTGGGGTGCCAGCTTCTCCCAGTTTATCCTACCTGGAATCTGACCCACTGCCCACCTACAGCAACTTTTCCAGGGGCAGGAAGATCAGCCCTGCCCTGGCAGGGTCACTTGACCCCTGCTCCCCCTTTGAGGGGAAAGGGGTAGAACTAAGATGGGTTTATAACTGGAACCTCCAATGACCAGATGTATATAGAGATTTACAAAGATTTTTATATTAATTTAATAAAACAAATTCTTAAATAGAACAAAATAAACACCTAATGAGCCACTTATATATAGAATGCTTGTGCCCGTTGGCTCTCGTTCTTACCTTGGGCCCTCTTACCTGCCAAAGCCTACAAGGCCCTTAATTCTAAAGCCACCCACCCTTCCCACAACCACAAAAACCTAGAGTCCAGTGACCTTGGAATGCAGGATCTGCCAGAGGCCTCCACTGCGTGGTCATTAACACCCTGGCTGGGGCGGGGCCCCTGTACTGTAGCCTTGGCCTTTCATTCAGACAGAAAGGCTCTACCTTATTTCCTCCCCAAGGAGAGACACTCCCTCATGACTGTCACTCACTGGCACCATTCCTGCCCCTCAGCAGGCATCAGCTGACAACTCCCGGCCACCCCTGTGGCCCTCTTGTGGCCCTCTCTAGAAGAACATGAAGTCCCAGCTCTGTGGCAACCAGAGCCATCCTTTCTTCCACCTCCGGTTCAGAGAGCTCTGCGTGAATGGGCAGCCCGGCTGGCTGTGAGGCGCCAGGACACTGCCCACACATCCTAGGAGGGGTTGGGAAAGGGCCCAGGCCCCATTAGGGGGCCAGGAAAAGGGTGGAGGGTACATGCTTTCATCATTCCAAAGCCTCTTAGAGAAGAGAAGCTCCGACTGAAAAAACAGACCAAAAACCTTCTGTCTTTAGGAAAAAAGAGGAAGATTTAGAGACTATGGAGAGGTGAATGAAGCACAGCACAAGCCCAGCTGGGCAGGGGGCCTTGGGGGACGGCTCAACCCATAGGCTCCGGGAGGGCAAGAGCCAGCCCCTCCAGGTGGGAGTGATTCTATCAAGCACTGCACGTGGACTTGGAAGTGAGAAGAAAAGCAGAGAAGAGAGAGGCATGGGGAGGGTAGGGGGTGGCCGGGCCCCCTCCCACCCCACCCCCCCACAGCCCAGTCACAACCCCCTTAGTGGTTCACATCATCCGAGGAGGAAATGTGTGTGTGGCATTTTGATTTAAGAACATGAACATCACTGTCTGCCACAGCTGTAGCCATGCCCCAGAGGCCCCGGGCAACCCCCGGCAAGCCCCGGGAGTGGGGGCAGGACATGCGCCCCCAGCCCAGCCCCTGCCTCCTCTCCAAACACTTTCATGCAAAACACACAATGGAGAAGCGAGCGCTCCCAGGAGCCCTCCAGGCTGTGGAGCTCTGCTGGGAGCCTTGAGCCCACACTTGGGCACAGAGACTCTGCCCCTAGCAGCAGCCAGGGGATGCATGCCACCACCAGGCATGATGTGGGTCACTGTTCCTCTGGCTCATCCTCATCTAAGGACACCACCCCAGAAGAGGCCACGTCAGAGGTTTGTCGCTGCCGTTCCCAGCTGCCTACTAGTGGTGGGCAGAGCGGCTGGCAGTCCTTGCAGGGGGCTGGCTCCTCCTCAGCGGGGGAAAGGCAGGACTCCGTGAGGGGCGAGTTGTAGAGCGAGTCCTGGGTCTCCAGTGGGCCCAGGCTGCGGAAGGCACTTTCCCGGCTGGGGGGCAGTTTGGCGAGAAGCAGCTCATCACCCAGCAGCTGGGAGGCCAGCCGGGCTGGGGAGCCCAACAACCCGTCCTCCAGGCTGCACAGACTAGAGCACAGGGTGTCTGGGGACACGGTCTGCGAGCAGTCGCTCTCAGGCTCCACGGAGCCCTGGCGCACAGGCCGGGAGAACCGGTGGCCGGTGAACAGGTCCTGGAGGTGGGGCCCCAGGGGCAGCTGCCCAGCCATGTCTGTGAGGGGAAGAGAAAAGAAGATAGTCCTGCTGGCTTCATTTCAATTGGCCAACCTGGAAGCCACATTCGCCCCACTCCACCCCTGGCATAGCTCTGGGGGTGGTAGGTAGGTGCTGGGTAACCTTGAACCAGTCACAACTTTTTGAGACCTCAGTTTCCTTAATGGTGAGATGGAGATTCTAACAATACAAGAACAAGAGTCTGGCACACAGTCGGGTGTGGTGGCTCACGCCTGCAATCCCAGTACTTTGGGAGGCTGAGGCAGGCGGATCACCTGAGGTAAGGATCTCAGGGATCCATGACCAACATGGAGAAACCCCATCTCTACTAAAAATACAAAATCAGCTGGGCGTGGTGGCACATCCCTATAATCCCAGCTACTAGGGAGGCTGAGGCAGGAGAATTGCTTGAACCTGGGAGGCGGAGGTTGTGGTGAACTGAATTGTGCCATTGCTCTCCAGCCTGGGCAACAAGAGTGAAACTCCATCTCAAAAAAAAAGAAAAAGTGTCTGGCACACAGTAAACAAGCAGTAAATGCAGGGTCACCACATATGGCCATACAGGTTGCTCATCACACAACAGGGCCTGTCCAAGGCAGTGAGAGATAGCAAAATCTAACCCATACTCTGCTCACCAAGCAGCATGCCCTGGCCTGCCAGAGAAAGGGGTGCCTTTTTCTAATTTGCACAAAGATTCCACATGGGCTAGTAGCAGCCTTGGATAAATGTTAGTTATTATCATTACTCCAGGGGTCAAAGTAGGCCTGGAACTCAATCAAACAAAAATGCCTGTGGTTTAAGGTTCCATCTTGGCTTCAGACATCCAAATCAACCCCCCAGACCACAGCAGCAGTTTCCAACCTGCTCTCATGTATTGCCTGCCTTGGAGAACTTATTAATTCACTGGAGGGGTAGGGGATGGTAGAGGTAATCTTCAAAGGCAAAGAGGTTGTGGGGAATGGTGGCCTGTGAGACTTGAGCCCAGAAGCTACAGAGAAAGCCAGCCATGTGGTCTAGGGAATGAAAGATGAGAGGGCCGAACACAGCTGCAGAGCCCTGCAGGGTCCCGCTGCAAGCACTGGCCCGGAGAAAGGCCCACAGGCTGGAATGCAAGGATGCTGAATTGGAGCCAGCACGGCCCCGTGGGTGTTCCAGGCCCAGCATGCCTTCCTGTTGACCTGGGATGCAGCCCTGCAAGGTGCTGGGCTGTGCACTGCAACTCATCTGCCCTGCCACAGCCAGCCAGAAGCCTGCCTTGGAGATGAAGAGGCAAAGGCATTGCAGACCCTCCCAGAGACGTGGCTTCACAGAAGGTGTCCTTGAGGTCTTTTGGCTTTTTTTTTTTTTTTTTTTTTTTTTGAGGACTGCAAGGCACAACTGTGCAGACAGGCAGAGAGGCCTCAGCACCTGTGGGAAAGGAACGACTCCATTTCTCTCTGCTCATTTCCCACCCGTGAGTGTGGATAGCCTTCCTGTCCCTGGAGTGTCCAGGCCTGCCTGGACTGAGTCTGCCCCTCTCCCCTGCCCTTCCAAAGGCTGAGTGTTCTGGATGTGGCTCTGAATGAATCCCAAGGTCTATCAGCCGGATCCACCACAGCAATAGCCCAGGATGTCCCTCACCTGTGTCCATTCCCCCAGCAAAGTCCTCATCATAGGAGTCATCAGTGGAGTCCTCGCCATCCACAGAAGACCACGCTCGGAGTTTGGCTTCCGCGATGGCAAACTGCTCAGCCACTCCTGTCGCAGGGACAGAACGCATAAGCAGAGAAGGTGAGCTAAGTCTAGGGCTCAGCTTGGAGACAGGAGAGAGGAGAAACAGGGTATGGAAAGACTCCAACCCCCACGTCAGACCTGAGGAGACAAGAAAGCAGCCCTGGCCGGGTGCGGTGGCTCACACCTGTAATCCCAGCACTTTGGGAGGCTGAGGCAGGTGGATCACTAGGTCAGGAGTTCAAAACCAGCCTGGCCAAGACGGTGAAACCCCATCTCTACTAAAGCTACAAAAATTAGCCAGGCACGGTGGCAGGTACCTGTAATCCCAGCCACTCGGGAGGCTGAGGCAGGAGAATCTCTTGAACTGGAGTGGCAGAGGTTGCAGTGAGCTGAGATTGCGTCACTGCACTCCAGCCTGGGCGACAGAGTGAGACTCTGTCTCAAAAAAAAAAAAAAGCAGCCCTGTGCCAAGAGTGTAACTTATTCCCTTTCTGCCATCCACCTGCTGCAAAGCGAGCCTCTTGTTCGCCCTCGCTGAGGTCCGAATAGGAGGAAAAGGCTGATTCCAGGGCAGCAGGCGAGTCACTCGGCTTGCTCCAGCCCTTCCACTCAATGAGGTGAGCCACTCGGCCCTGGGCCATGGCAGTAGGCTTGGTCACGTGGTCCTTCACCACCTGGGAAATACCTGGAGACAGGGGAGGGTGGAGAAGCCTGGTAAGGGACCAGGCCAGGGAGCACAGGGGCAGGGAGGTGGAAGGGTGGCAGTAGTTAGGATCTATGTGAACCTTTGGGTGGGAGAAGGGGCTGAGATTCACCTGAGCGAGAGAAGAAAGGGGAGACCCCAGCATGTGCTCACAGGAAACAGTTCCAAAGGGACTGTGCAAAACGGAGGAGAAAGGACAAAGTGGCCAGAAACATGGGAGGGGCTGCATACCATGCAGGGAGGACCTGGCCAGCGCAGCGATCTCCTGGATAGTTAGGGCTCTCCGGGACTTGGGCAGCATCGCGACTGTGTCTCCAACATTCACCTTGGATAACACCATTAGAAGGTCAGTGCCCCTCTGACAGTAATGACCTTCCCCCTAACATGCCCATACCCCAGCGAAGGCATGAGGAGACAAGAGCTAGGAAGGAACAGCACATATGTCCCAGTGGCTACAGGGAAATGTAAGATGATAAGAAGCTAGGACAGGTGAGTTATGTCCTCGCAGAAAGCAACGGAGATTCAGACAGGCCCCAAGAAGCAAAACTTCAGCTAATCCTCCACTTTCCCAGCACCCAGAGGAGATGGAGGCAGGGTAGGAAATGAAAAACCACGAGTGGGACCTCTGAGGAGAGGGAAGAGGAGGAAGGGAGAAGAGTGTGGTATCCAGGACTTCTTTTTTTTTTTTTTTTTTGAGATGGAGTCCTGCTCTGTCACCCAGGCTAGAGCGCAGTGGCGTGATCTCGGCTTACTGCAGACTCCACCTCCCAGGTTCAAGCAATTCTCCTGCCTCAGGCTCCCAAGTAGCTGGGATTACAGGCGCCCACCACCGCACCTGGCTAATTTTTGTATTTTTTAGTAGAGATGGGATTTAACCATCTTGGCCCAGTATGGTCTCGAACTCCTGACTTCATGATCCACCCACCTCGGCCTCCCAAAGTGCTGGGATTACAGGCATGAGCCACCGCACCTGGGCTAGGACTTCTTTAAGATTCCCCTCCCCGGCTGGGCATGGTGGCTCACACCTGTTATCCCAGCACTTTGGGAGGCCAAGGCAGGTGGATCATGAGGTCAGGAGATCGAGACCATCCTGGCTAACACGGTGAAACCCCATTTCTACTAAAAATACAAAAAATTAGCCGGGCGTGGTGGCGGGCGCCTGTAGTCCCAGCTACTCGGGAGGCTGAGGCAGGAGAATGGCGTGAACCTGGGAGGCAGAGCTTGCAGTGAGCTGAGATCATGCCACTGCACTCCAGCCTGGGCAACAAAGCAAGACTCCGTCTCAAAAAAAAAAAAAAAAAAGGTTCCCCTCCCCTCTGCCCCTTGTTCCTCCTCTTGGTCTTCCCATCCACATTCTGGCAAACTCAGCAAGATGGAAACCAAACCCCAACACCTTCTCCCCACATACAGCCCTGCTTCCTGACCTCTTTCCTTTGCATCACCCACCATTCTCCCATCCAGCCTGGCTCCAAACCTCAGCATTACCATCAACTCTCCCCTAGGCTTTGCTTGCCCATATCTGTTGATAAGACCTAATAATTCGACCGGCAAGCTCCCTGCTCCTACCCTGTCCTTTCTACTCCTACTGCCACTGCCCTTTCTCAAGGCCTCAATGTCTCCTGCCCAGGTCGGCAGAGGTGGTGTTCCCCCAGCCTCCTCCAATCCCATGTATTTTCTCAGGCCAAAGTGTAGTGAGTGTAGTGCTCCTCTTCTCCTCTGGACTATTCTGATGGCTGGCTGGCTCTTTCTCATTCTTCCAGTTTGGGCCAAAATACTACCTCGTCAGAGTAGCTTTCCTGGCCCCCTTCTTGGTAGTCTGTCCTCTCTCTTTAGTCTCAAATCACTCTCTGTCAATGTATCCCATTTGTGGCCCTTAATCATAGTGAGTAATAATGGTCTTTTTGCATTTCCTGTTTCTTGTTGGTCTCCCTCACTGGTCTTTGGCTCTTGGGGAATTCAATCTGTTTTGGTCACTGTAGTGCCCAGTGTTTAGCATAGCACCGAATACAGAATAATTTCTTAAAAATGCATAGGCTGCTCAAGGCTGTAATCCCAGCACTTTGGGAGGCCGAGATGGGCGGATCACAAGGTCAGGAAATCAAGACCATCCTGGTTAACATGGTGAAACCCCGTCTCTACTAAAAAAAAAAAAAAAAAAAACTAGCCGGGCGAGGTGGCGGGCGCCTGTAGTCCCAGCTACTTGGGAGGCTGAGGCAGGAGAATGGCGTAAACCTGGGAGGTGGAGCTTGCAGTAAGCTGAGATCCCGGCCACTGCACTCCAGCACGGGCAACAGAGCAAGACTCTGTCTCAAAAAAAAAAAAAAAAATGCATAGGCTGGCCAGGTGCCGGTGGCTCATGCCTGTAATCTCAGCACTTTGGGAGGCCGAGGTGAGCGGATCATGAGGTCAGGAGTTCAAGACCAGCTTGGCCAACATGGTGAAACACTGTCTCTACTAAAAATACAAAAATTAGCTGGGTATGGTGGCGCATGCCTGTAATCCCAGCTACTCGGGAGGCTGAGGCAGGAAAATTGCTTGAACCGGGACCCGGGAGGCAGAGGTTGCAGTGAGCCGAGCTCACACCACTGCACTCTAGCCTGGGCTACAGAGCAAGAGTCTGTCTCAAAAAAAAAAAAAAAAAAAAAAAATGCATAGGCTGGGCCAGGTGCAGTGGTTCACACCTGTAATCCCAGCACTTTGGGAGGCCAAGGTGGGTGGATCACCTGAGGTCAGGAGTTTGAGACCAGCCAGGCCAACATGATGAAACCCCATCTCCACTAAAAATAATTTTAAAAATGGGCCGGGCATGGTGGCGGATGCCTGTAATCCCAGCTACTCAGGAGGCTAAAGCAGGAGAATTGTTTGAACCTAGGAGGCAGAGGTTGCAGTGAGCCAAGATTGTGCCACTGCACTCCAGCCTGGGTGACAGAGAAAGACTCTGTATCAAAAACAAGCAAACAAAAATACAAAGGCTGGATGAATGAGGTAAGATATAATGTAAACAGTTTTCCTGGAGTGCAGCTGGTCACAACACACCTCTAAAATCTTGTCTAGGCTACCCCACTGTCCAGTGAGGTTAGTGCAGGCGTCATACCCAGGCCCTGCAGGATCCCACTCTGTGACGCCCCTGCCTCCTTCCAAGCCTCCTTTGAATCCACTACTGATCTCCTCTGCCCAATAAAACCCCTCTTCTCAGGTCAGGTGTGGTGGCTCACGCCTGTAATCCCAACACTTTGGGAGGCCAAAGCAGACAGATCACCTGAGGTTGGGAGTTGGAGACCAGCCTGGCCAACATGGTGAAATCCCATCTCTACTAAAAATACAAAATCAGCCGGGCGTGGCAGCGCATGCCTGTAATCCCAGCTACTCGTGAGGCTGAGGCAAGAGAATCGCTTGAACCCGGGAGGCAGAGGTTGCAGTGAGCCGAGATCGCGCCATTGCACTCCAGCCTGGGCAACAAGAGTGAAACTCTGTCTCCAAAAAAAAAACCAAACAAAAAACAAAAAATCCTTCTCCACCAAACCCTATCAGCAAGCAGCCCACCTGCCTTCAGGAAAAGGAACTCAGCTTTCCTCTGGGCCAAGAATGCCACCCTTACCTGTAAAAATGCTTGCCATCACTTAAGGCCCATCTCGAGTGTCACTTGCTAATAATGCTTTCAGCCGACAGCCTCTCTCTTTTCTCTGACACACCCCGCCCCCATCATTGCCCTTGTCTGTCTCCTGAGGAAGCTCGGGATGGCAAGGCCTAAGTTTGATGCACCTAAGTTCCTAACTCCACCCTGTACTTGGCTCAGGGCTCCTTGACAAGCCCCAGCAAATGTTTCCCTCACTTAATGAAGTTGGAGGCGCGCACCCCTCCCCGGCATTGCTCTCCTCTATCATGTTTCCGTCCCTCACAAGGGCGGCCAACACTGCCCCTTGACCTGAGGCCCACCCTCCATCCCTCCCCTTGGGTACCTGGCTGACAGGGCCCCCAGGGTGGCGCCAGTAGCCTCCAGCCAGGCCTAGGGGGAGGAGCACCTGCTGGGTGTTTCTTGGCTTGCTCTCCCTCCCTCGCCTCGCTCCCCTCAGCCGCCGCCATCCGTGCCCGGCGCTCCGCGCAGCTGCGGCCCAGGCCCAGAGAAAAGGTGTATGTCTCCCTGGCAACCCATCACCATGCAACAGGGTCTCCCGGGATACGGCCTGGGATGCGCTGACGTCAGCGCAGAAGGCGCGAGCTCTCCGCCCGCTGGCACAGCGCCGAGCAGAGCAGACCTGCACGGGGGCGGCCTCCCGGCCCGCCGCCGGATAGCGCCTCCGCTTGCCGGAAAAGGGAGCCAGAAGCTGGCTGGCCAGGCGTGGGTGGGGGCTGCAGATCCCCTTTATATGGATGCCGTCCTCCTTCCCCCCACCACCAGGGGCCCAGCACCTCTGGCAAGTCCTGGCTGTCCACCGAGGAAGGGCGGGAGGACCTGCTCCAGCCTCGGAGGGTTCGAGCAGATCCCAAGGAAGATAGAGAGAGACCCCGAGGAAGTTCGATCCACTCCACAGCCCACGCGGGGTCCGAGGACACTGAGAGGAAGGGGAAAGGCTGTTCAGCTGTGCCCCTACTTCTGCCCAAATCCCCATTTTCATCAGGTATTGCCATATCATTTCTCAGCCCCTCCCCCACCTTCCAGAAGACCAGCACCCACTGAGTGCTCTCCTCAACTCTAAAAGCCCCTATCCCACACATCCCTGACCCTCGGGCCCCTAGGGCCATTTTGTGGCAGCCCACTGGCCACCTTCCTGCTCTAGATGA
This sequence comes from Macaca nemestrina, assembly GCF_043159975.1. NCBI lineage: Eukaryota > Metazoa > Chordata > Mammalia > Primates > Cercopithecidae > Macaca > Macaca nemestrina. The sequence continues at coordinate 97,382,367 of NC_092126.1, read as the reverse complement.
ATTTTTGCCTCAAAACCCTAGGGTGAAACCAAACAATGATAAATTCTGACTCTCCTCCCCGTTTCCCAGCCTACCCATTTCTCTTGGAAAGCACACTGAGTTCTTCAGCCATCACTGTCCCCCCACCACCGCCAGCCACCCTGGACCCTTTGCAGGCATGTTGCCTTCCTTCTCTCTTCCTGCTGCCTTCTTTCCTCTCACCAGCCTCAGCTGGTCCACAGCTCTTTACTCTTCTTTTCTGACGAACTCATGATGTTTTTTCTGATTTTCACCCCTGTCCACTTAAGTCGTTTCCTGATGCCCTGTCTGGCCCCAGCCTGGTTCTCCCTTTTCAGCCTGGTTCTTAATATCTAAGCCAGAGTAATTTTCCTTTTCCACCTAAGCACCCTACTGCTCAGCTTCCCATCGTCTCCCAGATCACATCCATGATCCCTGGTCTCACCTCTGCGACTTGTCTGACAAGTCCATCGTCCTCCAGGCCCTTCACGCTGCCACAGAAACATTTTGCCCAGCACAGAAATCATAGGCATGCTGGCTGTGTTGATGCGGAGAACCAAAAGCCCAGAACCGCTCCAGGCTCAGCTCCCAGTTCTATTCCTGTTTTGGCTCCGGATGCTGAGCCAGTCCCCTCCCCATTTGGAACCTGTGCCTAGTCACATAAGGAGAACATTCCTGCCTCATGGCTCTGAGGAGGTGGGAACATCAGGGCTCAGCCAAGCTCTCTGGGGCTCAGGGAGCTGAGGCCCATTCCCTAGAGAGTGCCAACAGGCAATGTACATCACAACTGACCTTTAGCTGGAGCAGCCGTCTCTATCCCTGAGCCTCAATCAGCTGCTGGTCCCCAGAAATGCTACCAACCAGAAGGAAAACAGGAGGTTACAGGCCATCCCTGGCCCCCAACTGGTACCTAATCAGGGCTCTCGAGGCCAGTCCTGAGGTCAGCCAAACTCACCCCTGACTAGAGGAAGTGATGACTTCCTGAACTCCAAGCCTTGGCAGGGCCAAAGAGATCAGAGCAGTCAGCTGCTCCTCAGCTTCAAAAGCCACGAGGTTAACTTGGGACTACAAATCCCAGAATTCCTCAAGGGAAGTACAAATCTCAGCCAGTCTTAGTTCCAAAGAATATCAAGTACCAACCACACCAAGGCCTGACCACCTGCCCTGAAGGCCCAGGTCCCATCCCAAACCCAGTCCTGCCTGGCCTTATGCGTGGAGAAATCCAGGACACCGGAGTAAAGGAAGCTGGCCCACCTCCAATGCACAGGACTATGGTCAGGCCCGGTGTGCACGGCCACCCACGGAAACCGAGGCCCAAGCAGGGGTCAGCATTGTGGGAAGGAAGCCCTGATGGCCTGCCTCTGGGCTCCCCTTTCCCTCCACAGAGTAGGGCGATTTGTTTTTGCTGAGTGGGGGCAAGACATTAAAACAACTGTAATAGGTGAGAGGTGATTCAGTGTTCACAGGTGCCTCAAACGGGGCCTCAGTCCCCCTTCACCAACTGACTCTGAAGCGGGGAGTCAATGTCCGACAAAAATTCTGTGGTAAGGTGCTTAGCCAGAGCCGAAAGGCTACCTCTTTAAGAAGATGGGGACACGGCTGGGGGAAGCAGGTTCCCAGCGCAGGGCCACTCCCAGGACAGTGAAGGCAGAGGGGTAGGCGGAGGGGAGCGTGTGTGTGGGCGCGCAAGGCCAGTCGCCGCGGGCTGGAGTGGTGGGGGCATCGGGCTGCCCAGCCCCTCCCCGAGCTGTGCGTCTCCGGCCACCCTGAGCAGTGGGCACACGGCAGCCGGCGGCGAGACCATGCGTCTGCCCTGCAAAACCCCGAGGCAGGCAGGCCGTGGGAGCGAACCGGAGTCGGTCTGGCCCCCTCCCTGCTCATTCCCGTTCCCTCCTGTTGCCTGGCCCGCCTCCCGGTGCAGGCTCCTCCCTCTCCCGACACCGGCCCCCTCCTCAAGGCCCCCACCCAGCCGCGGCCCGCGCACCGCGCACCGGCGGCCGCAGCCCGACTCCCCAACCCGTGCCCGGCCGCCGCCTCTTCTTACCCTGACCCGCCGGGCTTCGAGAGCCGATACAGCCCATGGTCGGGCACCCAGGCACGCTAGCCTGCGCTGGGGGCGCGGGCCATCGCCTTGCAGAGGGTCGGGTCGCGGCCACCACTGGGGAGGGGAGAGCCCGTGAGAGGGGAGGGGGTGGGAGCCGCGCGTCCGCCGCCGCTCCCCGGAGAGGGAACCGGGCCGGTGACGTAAGCGCGGGGGCGTGGCCGTCGCGTCACCACCCAAGTAGGCGGGGCGCAGCGACGTCACGGCCACGCAGAGGCGGCCTGGGCCGGGTTCGAAAACGCCGGTCCTCTCCTCCCAGACCCGACTGCCACCTGAAGGCAGGGGTGGCGAACACTCACTAAGCCAGCCGAGTCACACTACACGGGGCCGGAAAGCCTCCCTTGATGCATCCAGCCCCTCGATTTTACAGATGACACCTTGAAGCCATAAAGGGATTCTCCAACTATAAACAACCCGAAATCCAAGAGCCTTCTCCACACAGGGGCTTGACTCATTCTGGTAGGAGAGCAGTCTAGCAAGAATGTCCTATCACTAATCTCCCTTCTCTCCGGACCAGGAGGGCACCATCAAGCCCACCTGAGGGCCCAACCTTCTGGGAAACCTCCTCAGATCCCTGCAATCATGGACAGGGGAAGAGGCAGGAGGGGTGCCAGGTTACAGGGAACAGCGCTACAGTGCCAGCTCTGGGAAGGATCCCCACCTATACACACCTTCTCTAGAGGGAGCAGGCCACAAAGCAGAGAGGCAGTGAGCTTAATTGAATTCATGTTTAATAATTACAGGCACCGTGCCCCCCCTTCCCCCTGCCCAGGCAGCAGCAGGGGTGGTACAGGGGCTGGGGCATATGCCCCCAGCAGCGAGGACGGCAGTCCCGAGAGTGATTTTCAGAAAATAAAAAAAAGGACCCCAGGGGCAGGCGTTGGTGCCCCTCCCCACCCCAAGACACACCAAATTTCAAGACTTTATATATAATATATCTCTGTGCCCCAGGGGGAGGAGAGGGACACCTGGTGGCATCCTGGAGGGGGGCCCCAGGCAGCCCCAAGCCATCCTGCCTCTTCAGCCACTTTATTAGTTCAGACACATCACACTACAGGCACCCACTGCCACCGCCGCTGCTGCCGCCCCCCTGCAGTCCAGGCGGCTAGCTGGGCCATCTGTGTGTCCATGGGGCTCCAGGTCCCCGGCCCCACCAGTCCTCAGTTGTGGTCAGACTCCTCCTCTGCCTCACGGAGCCACTTGAAGAAGGCTGTGACAGATTTAAGGGCCACACCCTTGCCCTGCTGCTCTGCGGGGTCCTTGCTACTCTCCCAACTGTAGAAGGCATCCTCCTTTACCACGTCCTCGTCATAGAGCGCATCAAAGAACATCCGCAGCAGGTCTGCAAGCAGGCAGGACAACAGTTAGAGGTGACCCGCCACTGCCACCCCAGCCCACCCCCCCAGGGACCCCTCCCAGGCTCCACTGTTCAAACAAGGCCCTGACGCACCATCCTGACATTTGTGACCATTCCAGAGTGACTAGGCCTCTGACAGGATGCTAATCTCATGATCTGAGAGACCGCTGCACAGCAATGAGTCACTTGGCCATCGGAAAAACCTTACAAACTTGCTCAGCCTCACCTTGGCAGCCTGAAACGTCTCTGCCCATGGTGTATTTAATGGAGAAAACTATATTCAGAATTGGTACTCCTGAATTTAGGAAATCGCTGAAAATCCTATATATATATCATACATAGAAGTCCTATATATATGCTACATGTAACCTGAAAATTCACTGCCCCCCAAACAGATCCTGACAACTCCTGATCTCAATTTCCCTTCCTTCCGCACACATTTCCTCTACACACCTTCTCTGGCCTTGACACTTTTGTGGATGCTATATCCTTTGCCGGAAACTTCGTCTTGTCACGTTCCTTCAGGACTCAACTCAAGCATCACCTGTTTGGACCCTCTTTCTCCTCAACCCCTAGCTGCTGGGTGGCCTTCCCAAGCACGTGTCCTATAACTCCTGAAACACACCCACCCCAGTGCCCACAAGGCAGTACCAGTCTTTCCAAACCAAGCCATCTATGAAATGCTTCAAGCCAGGATGTTCTGCAGGGCATGCCCGGGCTCAAAGTCACAAACTCTGCCTATGGGCACAGTCACCTGCTACCCCCACCCCACAGCAACCGGCCACAGCAGGGCAGAACCTTCACTTATCCCATTCTTACACTCCAAATCCCATGCATACCCACCCAGGGACCTCATCCAATCGATTAGGCACTCTGCCCTGTATTTTCAAGCCCAAGTTTCTCCCACCTAAAAACAAAAACCCGTTTTCAACCACTATATTACAGCTAATTAAAGATTTTGTCTACACTTGATGTTTTCCCTTCTGTCTCACTTAAATATTTCTCAGTCCTTTCCGACCCAGAATCTATCCCCTGCCCCACTAAATACTGTTTTTGCCAGGGTGGCCTCTGATTTTATATTCCAGACATCCTGCATTTTCAGGCCTGCTCCTACAAACGCTCACAGCAGCATCTAGCATTACCAACCACATCCCTCTCCTCAAATTTCTGTCCTTGGTTGTTCAGAGGGGCCTGTCCTCTTTCGGTCCCTACCAGTATGTCTGCTCCACCTCCTTGGGGCTGTATCTCAGGCCCTTATCACTCTCCCTCAGGCAAACCCATATCCTCTTATGACTTGCATATAAGTTACCCTGTGCCAGCATTTCACAAAGCTGCCTCCTGCCCTGACCTCTTCTTTTCCAAAAGGACCCAGATACCCCAGCTATCGAGCTGACATCTCTTGATTCCCTTACTCAAGGACCACAACTCAACTTGATCCAGCACTGCCTACCCCAGCAAATGCCGCCATCACACTATGGCCTCTAAATGCACCATGATTTAAAACCATCCTGGGAGTCATCCATGACTTCTAATCTCTCATGGCCCCTCCCCAGACCAGTGTAACTAAAAGCTGCCAACTCCATTTCCTAAGTATCTCTTGATTTGCCCACTCTTCTCCACTGTCACCAGCAAGGCTGAGCCACTGGTGCTAATGCTGCCACATCCACTCTCACCCCATTCCAAATCCCTCTTCCCTCTATGACCAGCATGATCTAAACACTAAAATCAAATTCCTTTATTCTTTGCTTAAAATCCCACAAAGGCCTTTTCTTGCCCTCAGACTAAATAAGCCCCAGACTCTGGCCATGGCTTACACCTGGCCCTGTGTGGTCAGGCCCACATCCCTCTCTTCAGCCCCATCTTGCCTCACTTAGGACTGGCTGCTGTGCTGTCCCACACTGGCCTTTCTTCAGTATTTCTTTTCCCTATGTCAAGTTCTCCCTACCACAGGTAGAAAGAACACACATAGTGCCCTCATTTCAAGCATTCTCCCCACCACCTTCCCAGTTGTTGTGGAGCGAATTCCCACCCATTATCCCTCAGACCAGGTGTCCTCCCTCCAACAGGACCCATCTTCCCAGGCTCATTGCTCACGCCAGTACTAACTCCATGTCAGCACAGGAAATTGCTCGGCTTCCTTTCCGTGAGCATGCCAGTGCCCTGACACATACCTATGTGCTGAATGCATAACCTGAGACATGTTCACTGAAACCTCGGTCTCCTCATGTGGAAAATAGGGGTAATACCATCTACCCTAAACATTTGTGAGGACTACATGAGGCAAGGTAAGCAAAGCATTTCAGTCCTGTGCCACGCCATGGGGGCACATGGTACTGAGAAGATCCTATCATTTATCACCTCTGCACTGTTGGCATCAAACACATAGCTAGGCACAAAACAGGCAGTCAATTAACCTTCAAGGCTAACTCCTTCCACTGGTAGGAACAACACAACACAAACATTAAGAGGAAGGAATGAAACCCTGAGGGCATTTTGCTCTCTAATGACTACCTACCTTTCCTGGGTTAAGACCCTTCCATGAAGGGTCTGATGCCCTGCTGTCTGGAAGTCCCTCCACCCCACCCCTGTCCCCGTGGCCTGGCTCTTACTGGGAGGCTGTTCTAAGGTCACTACAAGGGCCTGGAGGGCGTAGAGTGCCTGCAGCTCCTTCTGCTCATCGCACAGGTATTTCTGCAGCAGCTTCGCTCGCGCTTTCAGCACTGCAACGTCCACTCGCAGGGGAGTCTCAACTACGAGAAGACAGGGATGAGTGGAGCAATATACCCTTACCCCGGTTCAGAACTGGGAGGCCAAGGCTGACACCCACCTCCCTCCACTTGTCTGTCAGGCCCACCCTTGCCCCTCCATCTCCCTGGTTCCTCTTACAAATAATTGCAGAATAGCAGACAGCCGTCATGAGGGCTCGAACTAACGTGTTGGATGCTATCTGCTGCTCACTCAGGTTGGCCTATACGGGAGAAACAAATGACCCCCCAACTCTGAATTGTGCCCTTCAGTCTTCATTCTTGCTACCCCCCAGCCCCACCCTAAGAACTACCTCTCCTTTACCGATATCCAGGAGAAACCTACCTCTATCCAGTCGAACACCCGCTGGTTACTGCTACCCTCCTTCAGCAGCTTCTCCAGCTGCCTGTTCAGCTCCTCGGAGGGGAGTGCCCTCTGGCCAGGGGCTTCCGACTCCTCTCCCAGAGTATACTCCACCTTCTGCAATGGAAAAGGCCCGCAGTTAAGAGATAAGGTTGCCAACGTGAGACACGAAAGAAGACTGGCCAGTCTCAAATGCTAGAATTAACCCAACTCCAGCCCCAAACCTGTTCAGCGATGAATGCACCAATGTCCTGGCCTTCAGGTAGAAATTCCTTCCAGCTAAGCCCGGCTTCTCGCCACAGCATCCCCACCTTTTTAGGACCCTGGAAAACACAAGACCAACCCAACTTACCAATGCTCTCTCTCTCCAAGGACCCAACAGCTCTACCACATGAATCCAACAAATATTTACTGAAAGCCTACTAGGTACCTGCTAGGCGTTAAAGATGCTATAGAAGTACTAACAGGCACAGCCCTTCCACTCCTATAGTCTAGTGCAGGGCACAGACGTCAGTCAAATAACCACCCAAGTAAGAACTCATCCCAGGTACAGTGGCTCACACCTGTAATCCTAGCACTCTGAGAGGTGGAAGTGGGAGATCACCTGAGGTCAGGAGTTGGACACCAGCCTGACCAACATGGCGAAACCCTGTCTCTACAGAAAATATAAAAATTAGCCAGGCATGGTGGTGGGTGCCTGTAATCCCAGCTACTCAGGAGGCTGAAGCAGGAGAATCGCTTGAACCCAAGGCGAGGGTTGCAGTGAGCTGAGATCATGCCACTGTACTCCAGCCTGGACGACAGAGTGAGACTGTCTCGAAAAAATAAATAAATAAAATAAAAGAGAACTTGTCCACCACAGTGCTATGACACCAGAGTAGGAAAAACGACGTAAAGTCCTCTAGGAAGGGACAACTTCTAACAAGTATGCTTGTTTCTTAAACCCAGAAAATGTTAGACACAGATACACCCCACCCCTAACATGAATTAAAAAATCCTCATAAAACCAGCAGTCTGAGTGCATTTTCTGCAAGAGACAACAGACTATGAAGACATCATTCTTTTCTTTATAACAGAATGATGGCACTGGCCCTTAGCAAGATTACTGCAGTTCATATATTTTAAAACATGTCCCTTTTTTTCATATTTTAACTAAAAGTTATCTTACGGCCAATATATATCTTTTTTTATTTTGAGATGGAGTCTTGCTCTGTCGCCCAGGCTGGAGTGCAGTGGCACAATCTTGGCTCACTGCAACCTGCCCCTTCTGGGTTTAAGCAATTCTCCTGCTTCAGCCTCCCGAGTAGCTGGGACTACAGGTGCGCACCACCAGGCCCAGCTAACTTTTTTGTATTTTTTGTAGAGACAGAGTTTCATCATGTTGGCCAGGCTGGTTTCCAACTCCTGACCTCAGGTGATCCACCTGCCTCAGCCTCCCAAAGTGCTAGAATTACCACACCCGGCCCAGTCTTTTCTTTCTTAACAGCGCATAAAGAATGTCTTATAATCTATGGCACCTTGGAGTGGATGAAATACACAAATAGTTCAATACACTTATCTGTTGTTAAAAAACAACAACTTGTCCTGGTACACATCTATTTAAAAGAATTAAATGATGTTGACATAACAATTCCTTTAAATCCCAAGTGTGATTCCTCCAGGTTCAAGATGGCTGAACCCTTGAAACTGCACACACTCACCCCAACTTCTCACTTCCACTAAGTACCACACTCAACTTACTTTTCCCCATCTTTTTGCCTTTACATTTGCTAGCTACCAATTAACTTTCACAAAGCCACCTCGGCACCCTGAGGAAAGCCTGCTGTCACGAATATTGTGAAATATTCCTTTGCAACCCCACAGTACTTAAGATACTCCACTCTACTTCAACTATTTTATTTCACACTTTACTGTTTTTATCAAGCTGTCATTTCTTCCTTTTTCTCTACCAACTTGTTTCTTATGTTTTATTCATTGCTGTATCCCTAGTGCTTAATATACAATAAATGATCAACAAAACCCTAGTTCAATAAATGAATAAATAAATGCATCAATCATGGGCATAGGGTCTTAGACTGCCATTCTCCTCCAGTCTTGGCCAGAACTCATGATAGGAACTGGTGTGCGGGAGATGGCCCACCTCAGTATTTCCTCTCCCAGGTACCAACACAGTCCTGCCATCACCATCACTCCACTCCACCAATGGACCATGAAGCTTCAGGGCCACAGCAAACAGCCAAAACCACACCGTGGGAGGCATCTCTGGATTCCTGGCCCTCACTCACCATGCTTTTGCACAGGAGGCCCAGGATCTCCAGCAACAGGGAAGCAGCTTTGCCCAGTGGTCTCAGAGGCTTTGTAATCTCCCTACAAGAAGAGAAAAACCTAATGTTGACAGCCTCCACAGTTCTCTCGCCACTTCTCCATCTCCCTCCAAACCCGGGTATCCAACCCAGCACATTTCCCTACCACCTTTCCTCTGGTCTTTACCTCCCCTGAATTCCACCCAGGGGACTTACCTGAACAGCTCCCCCATGGGCACCCCACCTTCCTGCAGAATGGGTGTTACCAGTTCCGCTAGGTAGAGCCACACGTGGGGGATGTCAATTTCCATGTCCTCAGCCAATTCCAAGATTTCATACAGCCTGCAAAGGGAATTCAAAGTCAAGACATTCTAGGCCAGGTCCCCACTCTTCCTTCTGGGGCAACATGGCATGGCTAAGGGATCAACTATGGAACCCCCAGGAACATTTTCTTTTAGTTTTATTTTTTTGTTTGTTTGAGACAGAGTCTCATTCTGTCGCCCAGGCTTGAGTGCAGTGGCGCGCTCTTGGCTCACTGCAAGCTCCGCCTCCAGGGTTCATGCCATTCTCCTGCCTCAGTCTCCCGAGTAGCTGGGACCACAGGCGCCCGCCACCACGCCCGGCTAATTTTTTGCATTTTTAGTAGAGACGGGGTTTCACCGTGTTAGCCAGGATGGTCTCGATCTCCTGACCTTGTGATCCGCCCGCCTCGGCCTCCCAAAGTGCTGGGATTACAGGCATGAGCCACTGTGCCTGGCCCCCAGGAACACTTTCTAGACATGGGGACAATGATCTCAAGCTAAGGACACAGAGGTGGCCTCCCTTGAACCTCCCGGGTTCAAGCGATTCTTCTGCCTCAGTACCCTGAGTAGCTGGGATTACTGCACCACCACGCCCGGCTAATTTTTGTATTATTACTAGAGACAGGGTTTCACCATGTTGGCCAGGCTGGTCTAGAACTCCCCACCTCATGTGATCCTCTAGCAATCCAACCCACCTTGGCCTCCCAAAGTGTTGGGGAAGACAGGTGTGACTCACCACACCCAGCCAGGGAACCTATATTCTTATGCAAGGTTCCAAGGGTCCCAAAAAGGAGGTAAAAAATTGTGGGTCTGTAAAAGTGGGAGGCCCAGAGAAGTTGGTCATACCCTTGGTAGTACTGAGCAGTAGACAGGTGTCCAGCACAGAGCAGCTGGTGCAGCAGCTGCCCCATATGCTCACGAGCAATGGCACTGCGCTCCAGCGTAGACTCAACACCATGCCGTACAAAGATGAAGAGCAGGGAGGGTGAGGCCAGCTCCTGCACACATTGGACTGCCTCCTGAGGGGCGCAGGGCACAGCAGGAAGAGACCAGTCACTGTCTGACCCACACAACGCACCCCTATGCCTGCCAGCATGATCCCTTCCTGCCCACTCCTCAATCACACACCGCTCCCACTGCCTACTTTCATGTCATTGAGATGGAGATATTCCTCAATGATAGCCTTGGATTTCTTCTCTAACTCCTCCTCAGAGAGTGCTGCCTTCGGGGGGCTCACTGGGGGTAGGGTAGCTTCTCGCTTCACTGTGGGAAGAGAACACAGATTAGAGAGACTTTTTAGTCTTCCCAGCAAACAAGATTCAGAGCTCTCAAAAAGCTGGGGACCAGCTAGTCCCAAGGCAGCCAACACTTTTCCCTCCATTCCTCTCCCAGACTCTCACCGGCATCCCGCCCACGGTCCCGATCCTCCGTGAGGCTAGCTGCTTTGCGCAGCCCCTCAGGCTGGGAGGGCCGTTCTCTACTCCGCTCCTCCACTTCCTTGCTGAAGCTCCGCTTGGTAGCAGGTGTCCGCGCACGATCAAGCCGGTCCCCACGGTCCCCTCCCCGTTCACTCCGCTCTAGGCGGTCTCCCCGGTCCCCAGCTTTCTCGCCTCGTTCCCGGCTCAAGCTACTCCTGGAAGAAAGACAGACACATTTTCACTCACTTGCACTGCTCACAGGCACTCATATAATTACACAACATGCTAAGCAACTGTTGGGCCTTGTTCTTGGCATAATGAATATGCCCCAATCTAACCCAAGGGCTCCAACCAGGACAGGTATGAAGAATTTCCATCCCATGGCAACAACCAGAACCCAATCATGGTACCCCCAGTGTGAATAACAAAGACATCCAGGAAACCTCACCTCTGCACCACACGCCTATTATCTGTGCTTTCTGTGGGAACCGCTTGTTGAAGGGCTGAGAAGCGATTCAAAGTACTAGTAGCTGGGCGAGCAGCTTCTGATGCTGGGGATGCAGAAAATCCGTATTAAAATATTTTTCTCCTTTCCTGCATTTTATCCCCTACTTGCCAGTTTAAGACACTTGGTCCCAGTCCCAAAAGTAAAGCAGTTCAATCCCTGGAACCACAACACAAACCTCCTCTATTGCCTACATTGCCTAACTACCTTGTACTGAAAGCCTCTCTAACAGGAAAGGCTCTGTCCTCAAGGGAGCTCTGATGGATCACCACCCAGCTCCTGACACCGCCTCCGTACCTGCGTCTGAGGGCTTGGCTCCTGAGCCTCCGCTGCTGCCCTTGCCCCAGCTCAGTCGCCCTCCAGGTGCAAAGAGCTGGTTGTTAGAATCGATGGAGCCAGGCTGAAGAAGAAAAGGGGAGTAGAGTCATAGGTCTAACCTGGGTGAGTCCCTTGGCCAGCACCACCACATGCAGCCAAACAGGTAGTGCACGGCCCAGTCCAGGGATCAGAAAACCTTTTTTAATAAAGGGCCAGTCTCTATTGCAACTACTCATTTCTGCCACAGCAGCATGAAACCAGCTGTAGATGATAAAGGCATGGCTGTGACTGTGTTCCAATAAAACATCATGGACACTGACATTTACATTTTACTTAATTTCCACAGCATAAATTACCATTCACTTTTTAATTTTTCACAACTTTAAAATGTAAAAACCCACTACTGGGTCCTGGGATGTATGAATGGGCTGGATCTGGCACGTGTGTGTGTTTGCCAAACACTGGTCCAGACTAATGGGAGTACCACCCTCCCTCTACAGCTGGCAGTACTGTCTCTACCGATCCAACCAGTTAGTCTAAGAGGAAACATTTAGTTGTCACCTTCTCAACCTTAGAAAAGTGAGGGGACGGCCGGGCGTGGTGGCTCAAGCCTGTAATCCCAGCACTTTGGGAGGCCGAGACGGGTGGATCACGAGGTCAGGAGATCAAGACCATCCTGGCTAACCCGGTGAAACCCCATCTCTACTAAAAAATACAAAAAACTAGCCGGGCGAGGTGGCGGGCGCCTGTAGTCCCAGCTACTCAGGAGGCTGAGGCAGGAGAATGGCGTGAACCCGGGAGGCAGAGCTTGCAGTGAGCCGAGATCCGGCCACTGCACTCCAGCCTGGGCGACAGAGCAAGACTCCGTCTCAAAAAAAAAAAAAAAAAAGAAAAGTGAGGGGACGAAGATCTAAACCTGAGTTGAATCACCCACTCCCACACACACCCCTACCTTGGTGATCTTGGTGAGTCGTGAGGTGTCAATGGGGCGGCTACCTTTGCTGATGGGAACTGTGTTCCAGCCACCATCATCCACAAGTGGAAGTCCACGGCCTGACACAAAAAGAGGGGCATACTGGAATAATGAATAAACCTTAGCAGCCCCTTCCCCTTGGGCCACCCCCAGCCTCCCTTCCTCAGATCCTCAGTTCCATCATGGGGTCTCAGTGGCCCAGACACGTGGCACTAACAGGAAGTCATCAGAGGAAAGTATAACCTCCCAGTCTCTTCACTGCTCCCTTCTCAATCCCAGCCTGGAACTCACTGATGGGCGGGCCTGGAGGGCCACCCCGACGCTTGTCACTGCCCTTGGCCATGAGCTGCTGCACTTTGATGTGCTCTCGATGTTCTTCCATCTCAGCCTCCTTATGGATCTGGTCAATGGTCTTGGGACCCTGATCCCCTCGGCGTGGCACCCAATTGCTCTGTGGAGACAGAAGGCCAGTCACGATGATGTCAGGGAAGGCCAGACAAGACAGTGTCAGAAACTGGAGGCAGCAGGCTGGCAGTGGGGAGGAGGGGGACACACACCCCTCGCAGATCCAGCACGTCCTGCAGCATAAAGCGGATGCGGGATGACGTCTTCTTTTCTTTAATGATTTTTTCCATCTGGTTGAAATACTGATCCATTCGGGGCTATGGAGGAGAAAGGCATCAGACCAGGAACTTCTCATGTCTCACCTATAACTGCAGGCCCCACCCCTCCCCTCAGGCCTTCCGCCCCGTCACTGTGGCTCAGTGAGCCCCGCATGCTTCAGCCCATCCCCCTCCAGATGCAAGGACCTGTACCTTGGCTTTTTCAAAGTCCAGGTCTTTGCCAATGGTGGTAAGCAGACGACAAAGGCACTCAAGGGACTCTTCATCATGGTTCTTAAGCAGTTTGACCACACAGTCATGCATTATTGCCTCTGTTAACATCTTCAGCTTGAACAACTCCCCAATAAACTTGATATTCCCTAAAGAGCGCCGCCGGGCTATGTCCCGAGCCTCTTCCAGCTCTTCCTTAAGGCGTCCTCGTTCCTCTGCCTGCCATTCACAGGACAGGGATTGTGTCAAAAAGATAGCCAGCCACTCTGCTAAAACCCTTTTCTACCTGGATATCCAAACTTAGCAATAAGCACTCAGTCCTGAGGCAGGCTGGCTGGGCATAGTGGCTCATGCCTGTAATCCCACCACTTTGGGAGACCGAGGCAGACAGATCACTTGAGGTCAGGAGTTTGAGACCAGCTTGGCCAACATGGTAAAACCCCGTCTCTACTAAAAATGCAAAAAAATTAGCCAGGTATGGTGGCACATGCCTGTAATCCCAGCTACTTGGGAGGCTGAGGCAGGAGAATCGCTTGAACTCGGGAGGTGGAGGCTAGCCAAGATCACGCCACTGCACTCCAGCCTCGGTGACAGAGCGAGACTCTGTCTCAAAAAGGAAAAAAAAAAGTTCTGAGCCAGAGAAATCCCCAAGACACCACTATCTCCATTCCAAATTCTACAGTTGAGTAGCATCTGGGTGAGGGAAGGAGCTGAGTGGGGAGTGGAATCGGTAGTGGGTTTTCTCTCACCGTAGCAGCTTCATCCATCTCTTTTTGCTTCTTCTCAAAAACCTCATCATCATCTTTGTCTTTCTCAAACTCCTTCTGACATCGATTCAACAACAGCTTTCGGAAGTTTACAGTCACTGTTGGCTTTTCCGTAGTGGGCACTTTCAGCTGCAGGTCGGAGAGAATGTCACACTCAGACTAGTACTGGGCAGGGAAGGCCCTCCAAGAGCCTTTAACTACCTGACCCAGGAAGATATCTGGCCCCAGCTGTGCCTCCTTCCAGCTGGAAGAGGTGCAAGTTGGAGGAGAACCAAGAAGCTGGACTCAAGGAGTCTTGGGAATAGAAATGGGCAACTAGACCATAAGATTTAGAACCCAGTGGAAACTAACCGCCATGAGGCAGCGGCACATGTTGGCATAGGCCACAGAGAAGTTGGGCTCTGAAATGGCCTTCTCAAAAATGAGGTCAATGACCCCTTTGAGGCGTTCCTCGGTGTCAATGGCCAGCTGCGTCACTTGCTTCATCAGCTGCTGGAACATCTGGGGTGTCAGCTTATTCAGGATGGAGCGCACCCTGCGGAATAGGTCCTGGAGGAAGAGGAGACAAGAGTTCCAGTGAGGGTCTCAGAACAGGCTGTTCAGAGGGACAGGAGAGAGTGGTGGGGACTTAGGCATGACAGATGCTACTGATAAGGACAAAAAGCAGCAAAGAGGGCACTGACAGCAGACCTGGAAAAGAAATGGAGAGAGACCAAAAGCAGGACTCGCCAGTACCTGGGTTTTGCTGCCATCAGCATCCTCTTCCCCTCGGTCCTTATCAGCTGCCGTCCGCTTGCTGCTGGGTTTCCAGGCTTTCTCTGCTTTGTTCAGTTTTATATCTTCGGTCATTAACACTGTGGCAATGATCTTGCGTGGTTCTTTTCGGGTGCCCTGCTGAGAGCGCCGGGGTCCCAGGCCAGCCTGCTAAGCAAGGGATGAAGACAAGAGGGGACGTGGAACTAGTCAGCACAATATGTGATACCACTACTACACGCCTCCAGGGCAAAACCCTCCCCGTCAGCACTGAGACACAGGGGAATCATCCACTCCCACTCCTTATCCACCTGCCCCTTTACCCAGCCCCACTCACCGGCCCTCGGGGCAGCTCCCCACCTGGCCCACCCCTTGGGGGCCCACGGGTGCTAAGGGCTGGCCGGCCAAGGTTGGCAAAGGATGGAGTGAAGTCTGGGCCATAATTTATGCCTTGTAGTCTAGTGGGGTCCAGTGGTCGCAGTGGTGTTTTATTGGCCTGCAAAGAGGACAGGAAAAGGTCTTAGAAGCAGGCTAGAGCAGTTGACTACTCTTTCAGGACCTCAGGCTCCTCCCCAATCCATCCAGCACAAACTTATCGTCCCCTCCCTGACTCAAGCCACTAACCTTGTCCAGCACCACATCACTGATATGGGGCAATCCCTCTGGCTTCTGCATACTGGCAAAGATGAACTGAAAACCAAGCAGGAACTCACGGTCGTAACGTTTTTTCTCCTCTAGATTTAGAGGCTTCCACTGATCTGCGAGGAAGAGAATGAAGCAATCATACTGTCTTCTCTGGCCCTAATAAGAAAACTCAAGTCATTCTCAACCCTTTCTTCAGCATACCTGACTTATATTCATACTTCTGTTCCCCGGGCTGGATGTTCTCAGCATTGTGAATTTTGTCTTCCTTTGAGTCCCAGGTCTCATCTGCTTCCTCAGGACGTGGGGGCACACCACTGCCCTCAGACTCTGGGCCTGGATTGCTGCCTGCAGGAGGCTGATTTTCCACCTCTGGTACTGCCGGGTTTGCCTAGAACAACAGAACACCAGTTTTGGTTGCACAATGACCACTGTTCCATACCTCAACTTGGCCCTCTCCCCTTCCGTTTTCTGCTCCCTTACCTCCTTGAAGGCATCCAGAAGGTCTCCAACAGCCTCCTTCTTATTTAGCTCCTTAATTTTCCGTCTCCTCTTTGGCACAGATACTGCCACTAATTTTAAAAAATAAATAAAAGCATGGGTCTTTGCCAATAATTTAAGGAGTACCCTTAATCCCTGGGAAATAAAAAGCAGCCAAAGTACATATTTCCCCTTTGCATCACAGTCTTCAGGCTTAAAAGTCCTTAATCTAGTTCTTAGATTCCATTGCAGGGCCTCTATGACCCAGAAACATGGCAAAAACGGGAGGTCATCAAGGAGGGCAAGGAACCACATCCCCTAGCCCACCCTACCTCTACTGCCCAACCAATCCTTACCTTGAGTGGCCGCTGCTGCCTCCAAATTCTGAGACAAGTTGGCTGGAACAGGGGTGCTCTCTGAAGGGAGCAGTTCCTCTCCTCCCTTCTCACTCTCAGCTTCTCCTGCTTCTCCTTCTTCCTCTTCTTCTTCTTCTTCTTCCATTTCCTCCTCCTGAGCGGGGGAAGTAGCTGAAGGAGCCATAGCTGGAGTGGCAGAGAGGATGGTGGCGGGCGCCACTGATGCTGTCACCTCCTTGGCCTGCTCCTCTGGCTCACTGACTGGGCTTAAGTCCACAGCTGGTGGCGAGGGGGCTCCGTTGAGCAGTTCCTCAGGTTGGGCAGTTGGAGCAATGGGCACAGGGGATTCGGAGGGGCAAGCTGGTGGAAGAGCAAGCTCTGGGCTGGACTCCACCTCTGGTTCCAGATCTTCAGATGGGACCATGCCATTAGGCTCATGAATTTCCACTGTGTGAGATGCCAGAGGAGTGGAAGCCTGGAGAGGACTGGAAGAGAATTCAGATTCTGGAACCGGTTTGCTAAGTGTCACTTCTACTTCCAGTATGGGTTCGGCGAGAGGAGTGGGTTCTGGAGAGAGGCGATATGGCTCCCCAGTTTCACGGGAGATGGGGGTTGATTCTTCTACAGACATTTGTATAGTTGCCATAGTGTCCCCAGGAATAGAGAGGACTGCGAGATTAGGCTCAGACCCCGGTTCCAAGACTGGGGATGGTGATGGGGTCGGAGAAGGTGACGAAGGCTGGGATTCTGAAGGGCTGTGCTCTGGGCCAGGCAGCCCTGGCCGGTCAGCAATGATTGCTCCCTGTGACCGGTCATCTGCACCATAGGAAGGAAGAATGAGCAACTAAAGGCAAGTGCTTCACTGCTGTTGTTCCTCCCCATCCTCCAGCCAAGGTATTTCCAACTTAACACTCCCACGTCATCATCTCCCACCTAAGCTATACTTCCACTTTCATCCAAAACCCAATTCACCCTCAAAATCCCACGACCTGAAATCTAAGTCATCCTTCTCTGGTACCCAGTTCAAGTCACTCCACCACCTCAGCATTGAGGTGACAGCAAACTGTCAACATTCCCTTTCCCCGTAAAAGTTCCATCCCACCCGCTTACTTACCTGGCCGGACAATGACAGCAACCTGGGGCGTCTCCCCATTAGCTTGAGGCTCCAGACCGCCTCCCGTCTGCAGGACACAAAGGGTTACCAAGTTTGCACTGAAGAGTCCCACAACCCTTCTTTACTAGAGCCATTTCTACTTTAGCTCTGCCTAGAAATCCAGGAAAGCAGGGAAATAAATCCCTTAGTTGAAAGAAAAGATCCAGAGACTTGGGAGTCCAGGGCAGAACAGACATCCCAGTCAGGGTATCGCTCAAAAAGCAGACAGTACCTGGGGAGGGGTGGGTGTGGAGGCAGTGCGGGCCCCAGACATGATCTCCTCCGTGATATCCTTTCCTCCTTGGTTTGGATCTCGAATTCGGATCTGGGGAAAGAAAGTTATGGGATGAGTGGGAAGCAGGAAGAGCCCACCTCTCCACCCTGCCCCACTCTTAAGACTCTGGGCCAACTCCCCACCCCACACTGGGAAGCAGGTAGGTAGGTGCCAGAAACCCCTTGAGTTCCACTTTCAGCCCATCTGGCTGCTCTTGTAGTCCCTGCCCTAGCTCCCACCCTTAAGAGACCCTTGACCTCACAAAGCAGCCCTGTACATCACAATGCCCCTCCCTCCCTCATCCCTACCCCACCAGCAGTCCCCAAGCCAGTGGCTGCACACCCTGGGGCCCAAGACCCCCATCTAGCACCCAATCGGCTCACTTGTGGCTAGTGTGCCTGATCTCTGGGGGCAGGGCCCAGATCCAGTAGGTGGAGCCAGGGTGACTCAGCGGCTTCCCCAGCTCTGGCACCCTATTCTGGGCACCACGCCCAGGGCTTGAGGACTGAGCAGAGGCGGAGGCCTTGAGAGCTTCCAGGACTTGTGGGGGGGGCCGGGTGGGGATGGGGGCTGGGGCCACAGAAAACAAACCATTTCCAAGGCAAGCCACCAGAAGCCCAAAAGCAAGCACAGTTCTTCCAACCTCCCAGCACCCAGGTCTCACAGGAACTTCCTCGCTAGCCACTTCAGTCTTCCCATGACCTGCTTCTATGCTAAAATCTTAGTATCTTACAAAGAACCTGAGCCCTCCACAGACCCCATTCTCTGCCCACTTTCAGCTCCTTCCTCAAGTCACTGTTCTTTCCGGCACAATGTCCCAGCAGCATCTGACCTTGATTCTCCCCTTCCCAGATGTCCCGGAGCCCCTCGCTGCTACTCACCGTCTTACGTTCCCTCTTGGGAGCAATCTGGGGTGGCTGGTTCATCAAAACTGGGGCGGGGGCCACACCAGTGGGAAACTGCTGCACCCCTTGGGCTGGATAGTAGGCGCCAGCTTGGGGGAGGGGGACGGAGAAGAATGGTGGTAGCGTCAGGGCCCAACCATATCCTAATGCCTGCTTGACACCTCCCACCCCAAAACCTCTCAACACCCACAGCCGGCCCCTTGCCCTGCCCTGCCCTCCTCCCCCAGGGAATCAGGTGTCTGTCAAAGCTGGGGAACCAGTCTGAACTGCGTTTACAAGAATTCCTAACACTGACACACACACATACACACATCTCATAGGCAGGCACTCCTTACCCACGACACACCAGCAACCAAGAGGACTTATGTCTGTCCTTCTACCGTACAAGGTACTCTCATGTATGTACCCCACCCGCTATCAACGTGTACACACATACTCTGAACCTGAAACAGAACCAGGTCTTTGGCTGGGAATGAAAGAGATTTGACAACCCTGTTCCATTTAACTTGAGTCCAGTTCCTGTCTCCAGCCCTTTACAAAGGGGCAAAGAAACAAAGTAACATTATGAGCTAGGCTCAATATGAAGAAAAATTAATTCCTTAAAGCAAACTATCTCCAAAGTGGGGTGTGTTCTTTTTTTCCCCTTAAATATATATGCATTTTTTTGAGATGGAGTCTCACTCTGTTGCCTAGGCTGGAATACAGTGGCACAGTCCTGGTTCACTGCAACCTCCATGTCCCAGGTTCAAGTGATCCTCCTGCCTCAGCCTCCCGAATAGTGGGGATTACAAGACTGCACCACCACGCCCGACTGATTTTTGTATTTTTAGTTCAGACGGGGCCAGGCGTGGTGGCTCACGCCTATAATCTCAGCACTTTGGGAGGCCAAGGCAGGTGGATCACTTGAGGCCAGGAGTTCGAGAACAGCCTGGTCAACATGATGAAACACCGTCTCTACTAAAAATACAAAAATTAGCTGGGTGTGGTGGCACACGCCTGTAATCCCAGCTGCTCGGGAGGCTGAGGCAGGAGAATCACTTGAACCTGGGAGGTGGAGGCTGTAGAAAGCCAAGATTGTGCCACTACACTCCAGCCTGGGTGACAGAGTGAGACTGTCTCAAAAAGAAAATAAAGATAACAATAAAATTTAGTAGAAACGGGGTTCCACTATGTTGGCCAGGCTGGTCTCAACTCCTGACCTCAAGCGATTAACCTGCCTCAGCCTCCCAAAGTGCTGAGATTACAGGCATGGGCCACCGCACTCAGCTCTCCCTTAAATTTTAAAAGAGACAGGGTCTCACTATGTTTCCCAGGCTGGTCTCAAACTCCTGGCCTTAAGCAGTCCTCCTGCCTCCCAAAGTGCTGGGATCACAGGCAAGATCCCTCACACGGCCAGGGCACATTCTTTAACTTCATCCCTAAATTCCACTTGTTTTGTTTTTGACAAGCACGAGTGTATGTTTAAATTTTGCATACATATAAACAAAAACATATGTGTATGAGATTCATACTCAAAACTTTTCCTGATAGGTGATCAAAACACTTGGAAACCACTGCCATAAAGAACAGACTAATCCTTTCCTAGAATGTAAATAAAAAATAGCTACAAAAACCTCCCGAATTTGCATTACATGGGCTCCCAACCATGGAAGAAGTGTCATAGGGAAAGCCTACTAACAGGCTCTCAGGCTGATACCTGATTCTACATTCCCTGATGTGGGGAAGACCCTAAACCCTCCTGGCAATAGAATCACATTTTCTCCCCACAATCAACACCAGTTAAATATTAAGCACCAATCCCTACCACCTATTAACTTTATCATTTTTAGACCAAAAGCCAAGCCTGGGAAGGGTCTTCTGCTTTAGAAATCAGCAGATGGGTTTAGATGCTCCCTTGGGCTTGATCTCACCTCCGACTCCCTCCCCTGCTTACCGTAGGTCCCAAATTCTGTAGGGCTTGCACCTGGATAGAAGCCTGGGGCTCCTGGCTGCACAGGGTACTGCTGTGTCGGGACAACATATGTGGAACGCCCCTGGTTGGGGAGGGGGAGAGAAGGAGTTGAGGGAGCTATGAGTTCCATATCAGACTCCAAAAAGAATGGAGGTCAAGACAAGACAAGCCAACTCTGGGCAATGATCAGAAGTCCCACCTCTGGAAAAGGAATGGAACTGGAGGGTCAGGGTGAGGGAAGTGAGAAGTATATGGGTCTGTGGCTTCTAGGCTCCAAGCCCCCAGCCTCACCTGTCCAGGGATGTAGTAGGCCCCCTGGGAGGCTGGGTAGGAGATCTGGGAAGGGATCATCATTACTTGGGATCCAGCAGGGTAGACATGGGCAGCTGGGCCAGGGCGGGCAGGGGCTGCGCTCTGCACTCGGGAGGCTGCACTGCTCGGGGGCTGGGCCCGGCTAGGGTAGAAGTGCTGTCAGGAGGGAGGAAAGCAGTTGGCATTGTAAAGAGGAGGAAGTGAACAAAACATAGCCACTCCACAATGTCTCTATAGCCTGGAAAGTACTGTGGGCTTCAGAACATGGAGACCAATCCTTCCAAGACCACTTGACCAAATGGTTAAGCAGCTTCTTGAACACACACACGCCCTCCAAATTCAGATGTACAGTTTGCATCCTGTATAGATTTACTCTCTCACTGCCATGCTTACGCATGTCACCTGTACCAAACTACCCCTCTGCAGAGGCTTCCTAACACCCAGATGCATCATGCCTAAGTAAGGCCCTTTTGGGCAACATACCCCCAGCATGCACTGCTCCACCAGCATGTAATGAGGAGCTAACCATAACATGCAACAGCCTCCCAGTCCCCAGATGCGCGTTCTTCAAGATGTAGCCCCTAACATGCATCACTCAGCGTCCAACTGAGAACCTGGACACCAAACAAGTCACCACCCTGAAGACTCCCATTCCCTGTGTCTAGCCCCTGACTAGGATGGAGGGTAAGGATGAGACCAGGAGACCGTCCAGGGTTAGGAAAGGGGTATTACCTGCAGAGACCTGAATCCTCCCTGAGAGCACATGGGGACAGGAAAGAAGAGAATTATCCCCAAGGTGATGGCGGGGGGAGGGAATGAAGGCAATAGGACAGGACAAGAATCCTCCCACTTAGTAAGGAAGAAGTTGCGGAACAGAGAAAGGCAAGGACCAGCTGAAGTGTTTACCTCACCACAGTCCAAAGAGAAAGCAGAGAGAGCAATAGAGCAATGGCAGCCTCCGGTAAAAGGAGCAAATAGGAAAGCAAGAGTTGGCAGCAGGGCCCAAAGCACTGCCCCCAATTCTTAGATGCACTAGGATCCCAGTAATGCCACCCTCATTGACAATATACTATCCAAGGGACCAGCCACCGTAAGTAATCAACAGGGCAAGGCGCAGAGCCGCATGAAAGAACACAGAGGATTAAGGCCAGGTACGGGGCCTCCAGTTTCCATCTTAGGCCTAAATTGGCCAAAGCTTTCCACTGCTCCCACCCGGGCCCCCTACTCCCCTCCCCACAGCCCCTCACCTGGCGGGGCTGAGAAGGCGTGTTCATTTGTGTCGCTTGTGGCGTACTGAACACCACCGGCGCTGTCTGCCCCGGGGGAAACGCTGGCTGAAGAGGGGAGACCAGAGTTCAGCAAGAGGGGAAGCCCAAGTGGGGCAGAAACCCAAGCTGGTGAAATAAGGGGAGCAGATCTGCGGCAAGAGCCTTAACAATCCACATACCCCCTCCCCGTGACAGCCCCCGGGGACAGCCCAGGGGCCCTGTCTCAATTTGGCAGCAGGCGGCTGCACTTTGCCCTGACACAGATGGGGGTAGGAAAATCCAGAGGCTGGAACCTGTTCCTGCCCGACTGCCTGGTCTCCCCCACCCCCACCCCTGCTAATTCCTCCCTAATTACCTGTGGGAGTCCGGGGGATGGGGCGGGTGGGGGGCCTGTGGACTGTGGAGCTTTGTTCATTTCATTTGGTGCCACATCAGGGTCCCCCCAGCACCTGTTGGGAAAGAGTGGCGCTCAGGAAGAGGAAAGGACCCAAGCTTAAGGCAAATGGGGCGGTAGAAGGGTTGATGCAAGGCTGGGTCCCATACGGAGTCCCAGAGATGCCAAGAGGGTGAAGCAGAAAAGATAGAGCCTGTCCCCACCAACATGCTGTCAATCCCACATCACTTCCAACCAACCCCTGGTCTACTCAAACAGTCCCCTCACTCACCCCCTCGATTAAGAATAAGTCCACGGTGCGGCCTACAGGTTCTGGGCATCCGAGGGCCTGGGGTTGGGAGGTGAGGGGTATCAACCTGGCTCCGCGGGGCCCAAGACCAACCAGACCGGAAATTCCAGGTCTCGCTGGCACCAGGCTCCCGGATCACGAACGGAGCTAGCTGCTTCGGCCGTGGTGTCCCCACCCCCCACCCGGGCACACCGGGTTCGGGCCTGGCCCAGGGGCACACAAGATACGCCTGCCGCCAGGGAACCCGCACTGGGCCAGAAGCTAGGCCTGCCGCCGCCCAGGAGTGTAGGCCAGGAAGGGCGGGAGTCAGGCCCTAAAAGGCCAGGCGGGCGGCGGCCGTCGAGGAGCCGGTTTCAGGCAAGTGAGGGTCGGCCCGGAGGGCGGGCGGGGCCGGGGGCTCCTCCCTGCCCGCCGCCACCTCCTCCCTCCCCTGCGCCCTCCTTGCGCAGCGCGGGCCAGTGCCAAAGAACAACGTGTCACTTCCCGGCGGCCCGGCCGCGAAGGGGGGAGGGGGCGGCGGGCCGGGAGCCGTGGTGCCTGCGCCCGTGGGCTGCCGGGCCTCCTCGGGTCAGGCCGAGGTGGCATTTCGCTGCGACGAACCCGGCGCCCTCCCAGCCCGCGGGGCCCGCATAGTCCGGCCCTGCGCTCCCCACCCCCACCCAGCAGCCAGGCCGGGCCGGGCCAGGCACACGTGGGCCGGGGATCGGGGCCCTGGCGGGCCGGGGCCCGGGCTCGGGCCGCGGGGCTAGGGCGCCGGGGCGGCGGCGCAGGGTGGCCGGTCCCGGCCCGGATGGCGGCGGATGCGGGGGGAGGGGGTGGGGGGGCCGGGTCGGGCCCGGACATGGCGGCTTTACCTTCAGTCTCCTTCAGTCCGCGCGGCCGAGCCCCACGCAGCCGCACAGACGTAGTCCACAACCATTTCCGGCTCCCCGCACAGATCCCGCTCGGCGGCCACCGCTTCTCCGCAGGCGCAGCCGGCGCCCCCACGTGACCGGCGCAGGGGGCGGAGCCGCGCCGGGCGCTCTGCGCCGCCGAGCACATGGGATTTGCCCCGCCCCGTCACATGATAGCCACAGCCCGCCCCCGTGTCCCCTCCCGAACTTTGAGACTCCCGGACCGACTCCCCTCTGGGTCTCTGTCTGTTCCGCGATTCTTCAGTTCATTCATACTTTAAGCAACCATTTATTGAGTGCATGCTAAGTACAAGGCGAAGTGCTGGTTGGGGCCTGAGAAACTGAAATTAAAGACTTGGCAAAAAAAAAAAAAAAAAAAAAAGGCGGGCCCAGTGGCTCACGCTTGTAATCCCAGCACTTTCGGAGGCCAAGGTGGGCGGATCACGAGGTCAAGAGATCGAGACCATCCTGGCCAACATGGTGAACCCTCGTCTCCACTAAAAATACAAAAATTACCGGGGCGTGGTGGCGTGTGCCTGTAGTCCCAGCTACTTGGGAGGCTGAGGCAGGAGAATTGCTTGACCCCGGGAAGCAGAGGTTGCAGTGAGCGGAGATTGTGCCACCTCACTCTAGCCTAACCTGGCGACAGGGCGAGACTCCATCTCAAAAAACAAAAGAAAAGAAATTAAAGACTCGGTCTTGCCTAAGTAAATCGTGATACAATACAAATTATGCAGGCTTTGAAAAGAATTTAGATTAGGCCATTGAAAGGGCTATAACAAAGGAAATTAAAAGGATAGAAACATTCTAAATAGGCCAAGTAGTATGAGATTTGTGGTTTAAAAAGATCATGGGCCGGGCGCGGTGGCTCACGCCTGCAATCCCAGCACTTTGGGAAGCCGAGGCGGGCGGATCACGGTGTCAGGAGATCGAGACCATCCTGGCCAACATGGCGAATCCCCCGTCTCTACTAAAATACAAAAAATTAGCTGGGCCTGGTGGCGGTCGCCTGTAGTCCCAGCTACTCAGTAGGCAGAGGCAAAGAATTGCTTGAACCCGGGAGGCGGAGGTTGCAGTGAGCCGAGATTGTGCCACTGCACTCTAACCTGGCGACAGGGTGAGACTCCATATCAAAAAAAAAAAAGAAAAGAAATTAAAGACTCAGTCCTGCCTAAGTAAATCGTGATACAATACGAATTATGCAGGCTTTGAAAATAATTTAGATTAGGTCATTGAAAGGGCTATAACAAAGGAAGTTAAAAGGATAGAAACATTCTAACTAGGCCAAGTAGTATGAGATTTGTAGTTTAAAAAGATCGTGGGCGGGGCGCGGTGGTTCACGCCTGTAATCCCAGCACTTTGGGAGGCCGAGGTGGGCGGATCACAAGGTCAGAAGATCTAGACCATCCTGGCCAACATGGTGAAACCCCCGTCTCTACTAAAATACAAAAAATTAGCCGGGCCTGGTGGTACACGCCTGTAGTCCTAGCCACTCGGGAGGCAGAGGCAGAGGCAGAGGCAGAGGCAGAGAACTGCTTGAACCCGGGAGAGGGAGGTTGCAGTGAACCAAGATTGCGCCACTGCACTCCAGCCTGGATGACAGTGAGACTCCGCCTCAAAAAATAAAGATAAAAAATAAGGCCAGACACGCTGGCTCACGCCTGTAATTTCAGCACTTTGGGAGGCCAAGGTGGGCAGATCACCTGAAGTCTGGAGTTCGGGACCACCCTTGCCAACATGGTGAAACCTCATCTCTACACTAAATAGAAAAATCAGCCTGATGTGGTGGCAAGCACCCCTAGTCCCAGCTAGTGGAGAGGCAAAGGCAGGAGAATCGCTTGAACCTGGGAGTTGGAGGCTGCAGTGACCTGAGATCGCGACTGCACTCCAGCCTGGGCGACAGAGTGAGACTCTGTTTCAAATAAATAAATAAATAAATAAAATATAAAAAGAGCAGACACTCCCACGGAGGGGCAAAAGCGTAAGGATGGAAGAATAAGGACGGAAGAGAAGTAATCCTAAAACTGACAGCCGGCCAGGGGCGGTGGCTCACGCCTGTAATGCCAGTATTTGGGGAGGCTAAGGCAGGCAGATCACCTGAGGTCAGGAATTTGAGACCAACCTGACCAACATGGAGAAACCCCGTCTCTACTAAAAATACAAAAATTAGCTGCACATGGTTGCACATGCCTGTAATCCCAGCTACTCAGGAGGCTGAGGCAGGAGAATTGCTTGAACCCGGGAGGCAGAGGTTGCAGTGAGCCGAGATCCTGCCATTGCACTCCAGCCTGGGCAACAAGAGTGAAACTCCGTCTCAAAACAAAAAACAAAAAACACTGACAGAGGCCGGGGACCATCATCCAGAGCCAAATCCACAGGTCAGATAGCTTGGGTTTTCATCCAAACTCTGATACTTGTTACCTGGCCAGAATTTGTTAACTTTCCTTACTCAATCAAGTCCCCCAAATATATTGTTGCTTACCTAATGGATAGTGCCTAACCTGAAAATCTGGGATTCATCCTATATTCTTTCTCCATCCACACACTACATCTAATCAGACACCAGGTCCTATTGGTATTTGGATCACAATCAAGTCTTATTGATTTTATCTTTTAAAAAATAACTATTCTACCCTTCCCTATGTCCCCATTTCAACTGCATTAGTTCAAGCATTCATTTTCCTTGCCTGCTCTCCTGCTCTCCAGGGTTAGCTTTCTCACCCAGATAGCTGATCACATCACTTTTCTGCTTGCATTCAATGGGCCCTATTGAAAGATACTGTCAAATTCTTAGCACAACAAAGCTCTTGTAAACCTGGTCTGAGCCTGAATTTCTAGCTGTATCTCCTGCCACACTTTTCCCTGGCCCCTATGCATTTAGCCAAACGAAATTATCAGTAAGTTTCTGAAAATAGCTTTTCCTCCTTCTTGCCTTTGCTACTCCCTTAGCGATATTCTTCCCTCTTTTCCTCTGTACAAACTTATCTTCCTCTAAGCATATAAGCTTCCTCAAAGTCATCCCTGACCGCCCCAGGCACTTAGGCCCCATCTCAGTGATCCCAGGGTACCTTGTTCACACCCTGGTATCCATCACAATTGTTTTGACATTGCATTAAACTTTTTGAGCATAGATTTTTTTTTCTCTATTTGCATCCCCATAGACTAATGTCTGATGCAGAGTAAGGCTCGGTTGCTATTCACTGCTGAATGAAGAACTAAAGGTGAAAGGTTAAAAGCCACTATGAAACTGTCTTATTCTAATGCATAATCACCTAAATCACAATTTGGGAGAGAATTATTCTTTTCGGTTTACAAATCACTTTTTAATTTATTTTAATATCACCACCACTGGAAATCAGGTAAGGCAACTACTGTATCCACATTATATAATAACAGAGGCTCATCACATCACACATGCTAACTTGAAGATTATGGCAGGAATAATAAAGAGGCTCAACAGGGATTCCTTAGTCCTGTTTCAACCTTTTTATACAGGCTGCCAAGATGACTCAATCCAAAATTGCTGATGTCTCGTGCCTGTAATCCCAGCTACCTGAGAGGCTGATGTGGGAGGATCACTTGAGCCTAGAAGTTCAAGGCTGCAGTGAGCTCTGATCATGCCACTGCACTCCAGCCTGGGCCACAAAGTGAAACTTTGTCTCTAAAAAACTTCAGTAATAAAGTAACTGGGCCAGGCATGGTGGCTTACGCCTGTAATCCCAGCACTTTGTGAGGCCGAGGCAGGTAGATCACAAGGTCAGATCGAGACCACCCTGACAGACATGGTGAAACCCCGTCTCTACTAAAAATACAAAAATTAGCAGGGCATGGTGGCACATGCCTATAGTCCCAGCTACTCAGGAGGCCAAGGCAGGACAGTCACTTGAATCCCAGACGCCAAGGCTGCAGTGAGCTGAGATCGCACCACTGCACTCCAGCCTGGGCGACAGAGCGAGACTCCATCTCAAAAAATAAATAAATAACTGGCCAGGCACACTGGCTCATGTCTGTGATCCCAGCACTTTGGGAGGCTGAGGCAGAAGGATCCCTTGAAGCCAAGAAACCAGCGTGGGCAACATATCAAAACCCCCACCTCTACAAAAATAAAAATAGGCCAGGTGTGGTGGCTCATGCCTATAGTCCTAGTTACTACTTGGGAGGCTGAGTCAGGAGGATCACTTGAATCCAGGAGTTTGAGGCTACAGTGAGCTATGACTGTGCCACTGCACTCCAGACTGAGTGATGAGTAAGACTATTTCTAAAAAAAACCCAGAAAACAAAACAGCCAGATGTGGAGGTACACACCTGTAGCCCTACCTTACCTACTTGGGAGGCTGAGGGTCAAGCCTTCTTGAATCCACTTTCTACAAGGACATCCTAGAAGATGTTAACGTGATGAAATCCCTCAAATAGCAGCCTTCCAAGAGAGACAGAGGGTTGCGGGAGGTAAAGATGTCCCTTTCATTCAGTAGCACAGAAGTCAAGTTACAAAAGTATGAGGCTGCCCACTCTTGGGCATCCTTAGCCCAAGGTCAGGAGATGATAGGCTTGAAGAGGGTGTATTGGTGATGGAGGGTGAGAGTGGGGGGTTATTTACAGGATCCACAAGCCCCCTGAAAAGTTATTTGGAAGAGTTTGTGTAAAAATTTGTGTTTGCATCTCCTAGGAAGATCCACTGGCTGGGCATGGTGGCTCACACCTGTAATCCCAGCATTTTGGGAGGCCAAGGCAGGTGGATCACCTGAGGTCAGGAGTTTGAGACCATCCTGGCCAATATGGCGAAACCCTGTCTCTATTAAAAATACTAAATTAGACAGGTATGGTGGCGGGAGCTACTCGGGAGGCGGAGGCAGGAGAAGAGCATGAACCCGGGAGGCAGGGGTTGCAGTGAGCCGAGATTGCCCCACTGCACGACAGCCTGGGGGACAGAGCGAGACTCTGTCTCAAACAAAACAAAACAAAACAAAAAGAATATCCATTACATTTACTGGCTTCTCAAGGGTTCTAAGAAAATGCAAACAGAAGATGATTAGAAAAGAGGGGCTTAGTTTTTTCCACCCAGGGGAGGGGAGGGGCTCAGTTCTTTCCATCCAGGGCAGCCCCACTGCTAACCTAGACTCAGAGTTGCCCCAAACAATGTCCTCTCACTTCCACTCCTTACCCTAGTTTCGACTCCAGCCATGACACCCCAGAAAACAGACACAGAGAGGCCTCGGGGATAAAGGTCTTTATTGAACAACCTTATCTCACTCAGTAACAAAAGAGCAGGAGGCAACAATTCCCCCAGAAGTCTGCAGCCGTGTCCACCCTTGACAGCAGGATGCATGGCCTGCTGATACATCAGCTGCAGTTTAGAGCCCCTGGTGGTCACTTAGAGATCATAATTGGGGTTCTTCCGAAGGATAACAAAACCTTCCAGAATGGGGGTAACAGGAAGAAACTCCTCAGTGGCCAATTCTGCCCGTTCCCCGTGGGCCAACAACACTGGGGTTGTATGTGTCTGGAACCCTGTGATGGTCTTCGGCTTGCCAGCCTGGCCCACCACATCCACTGCCTGTAGGGTAAGAAAATTGAAAAGATGGAAAAGTAGCAACAACCCACTGCCCACGCTAGTTTCAGCAAAGCAAGTATATGTACATTCTCCAGTTTGGGAATACAGCCTGAGCCCTCCCCTCTACTCAACCTCTCACCTGGCCCACACGGACAGACACTGGCAATGGCCGCAGCTCCTCATCAAACGTAACCAGCATTCGGGGCTGCATGGCAGCCACCAGCCCATACAATACATAGTGTGATTTGCCTAGAATAACTGAGGGAAGCAGACAGGACAAAAAGCTGGGAGACAAAAGGGCAGGCCTGGCCAGAAACACTAGAGCCCACCTCAGCCCTAACCCTTTAACCTCTCAGTCATATGACTGAATCCATACTCCTCCCCTCATATACCCTACTACTAACCCAGAGATACCCCCACCTCACTTTGCTTACAGCCCTTAGACTTGAAAATCACATTTCCCCAGTGACAGGAGACAGAGCTAACTTGGGGTCTTGAACCTAAATTATCCAAGTGGTCCTGGAAAGGGTGGAGTCAGAGCACTACATGCTATGATATAAAATTTCTGACAGGAACTCACTGTTTCGAACATCCAGGAAAGAGACAAGCACAGTGAGCAGCCCAGCCACGGCCACTTGACTCATAAGCTGCCGGTCACTGTGGTAGGGGCAGAGGGTAAGGGTACCCTTCCCTAAATGTGTCAGGCCCTGAAAAAAACAGAGGGAAGTAGAGGTGAGGAGTCACCACTGAGGAATCATTGCCTAACCCAGCCAAACAGAAATCTCCCACGTGGTCACATCTTTCCTCCTGGGCCAGCATTCCATGTTCCTCCTTCCATCACCACAGATACTTCCCCGGCATGCTCTGTGGAGAAGAGTTCTATTCTTTACCTGTGCCAAGCGCACCATGAAGAGGTTGTTTGGGTCCTTGGCATGATATTGAGCTAACTGGCGCAGCATTGCAGCCAGACGGGCATTATTGGTACCTGGAAATGTTAAGCATTACAGAAGTGAAAAAAGGGGCCTCAAATCTTCCCCCAATCTGTTTATGATCTTCTTCTGCCCGATACTCACCACTGCCCACCATGCCCATGGCAAAAATGGAGTTATAGGAAACTTCTGGATCAGCATCATGAGAGAATTTGCTTAGGGTATCCAGGATGTTGAGTCGTGGATTTGAAACAGAGATGAGGGCCAGTGCTAAAGGTACAGCCCTCCGGAGTGTAGGCTCCCCATATCTCAGCTGATGATCCAAGAAAATACAACAGTAAAGAGGAATGCAGTAAAAACAAGTTCCATTACAGGAGTGGACTGATGGGTAAAAGGGGGTCTTAACTTCTGTAGAAAAGGCACAGCAGGCCAGGCGCGGTGGCTCACAACTGTAATCCCAGCACTTTGGGAGGCCGAGGCGGTTGGATCACGAGGTCAAGAGATTGAGACCATCCTGGCCAAGATGGTGAAACCCTGTCTTTACTAAAAATACAAAAATTAGCTGGGCATGGTGGTGTGCACCTGCAGTCCCAGCTACTTGGGAGGCTGAGGCAGGAGTATCACTTGAACCCAGGAGGCAGAGGTTGCAGTGAGCCAAGACCATGCCATTGCACTCTAGCCTGAGCAACAACAGCGAAACTCCGTTTCCAAAAAAAAAGAAAAAAAAGAAAAGGCACAGCAAAAAGACCACCTGTCCACCAAGAAAACCCATCAGAAAAGTCTTCGCTGAGGAACCCCAGGTCATCAAAACCAATATATTCCAATTTTCTTCATGCTATACTCACCAAGTGGCCAAAGGTTCGTAGTGCCATCTCTGCACCAATCTCCTCCCCCATAGCAATAAGGGCAATCCCCAGAACAGCTACTCCCTGCAATTGAAGAGACACCAGAACCCACTAAGCTCAAGGAATAAAAAACAGTCACCCTTGCCTCAAGTCCCATCTGAAAATAAAAAGCCATCCTGTGGGGAACACCCTTACCCCTTACATACAGAACCCAGTCTCACGCTATTTCAATATGTGGCAATACCCAGAGGGGCTCTAAAGCAAAAACCAAACCCAGTTCCCCTGTATGCTTATCTCTTCTCACAGCCTCTCTGAAAGTGCCCAGCTGCCCATATAACCTGATGTGCTCCCATGTCTGCAGGGGCTTCCTTTTTGTCCTTGTCCTTCTTTTCTTTCTTGTCTTTGTCTTCCTCCTTCTCTTTGGAGTCAAAGTGTTCGCTACAAATGTGGAGCAGCTGCTGCACCTTCAGCACATTCCCAGAGCCTGCATCAGCGTGGTGAGGGAGAACGGACAGAAATGAGAAGTTACCAAGGAAATGCTTTGGAAAACAGTATAAGTCTAAAGAATCTAGAGCAGATCACAATGAAGGAGAAAGGAGAAACAACCTGAAAATAAGGACCAAGAAAGAAGTGAGGAGTCACTGGGGAAGCACAAAACAGACTCATAAAGACAGACCTGCATATGCACACACATCCACCAGTGTGTTGGCAAAACTGCGGAATGGCTCTGACACAACCTCCAGTGCAGCCAGGATTGCCTCGATAGCCTCACCCTTCCCTACAGGACAGATTCAAGGGGTCTGAGGATACTTGCCTCCATCCAGCACAGCCTGACACATAAACCCTCCCTGTTGTGTCCAGTTACTGTCAGCTCTTTGCTCAAATAGAAACATCCCCTCACCCAGGTGGTTGAGACCCAGTCCAAGAGGAAGCCAACGAGCATAAGTGTCCTTGAGCTCAGTCTCTGACTTCTCCATGATGGTCTGAAGGATAGTGGAAGTTACATCTCCATTGCAGGACCCCACTGCTATCATTCCACAGGCTAGAGCTGTCACACCTGCCACCTAGAGGTAGGAAAATCAGTATTACACACAGTAAGTTATTAAAACATTTATGTAGATTCAAGATAGCCTATTTCTACAGTCCACTGCAAGATATTCTCACTAATAACATTAGTTTATAATCCCTTTTTGATGGTAGATCAAAATAACAATAGTAGCCATTACTCACTGAATATATACTATATGCCAGCCACTAGGTCAACTGTTTTGCATACTATTGACATTTAACCCTCATGACAACCCCAGGATCACAGGTCCTGAGGTTATCCCCTGCACTGCTTTTTTTTTTTTTTTTTTTTTGAGACAGAGTCTCGCTCTATCGCCAGGCTGGAGTGCAGTGGCGCAATCTCGGCTCACCGCAATCTCTGCCTCCTGGGTTCAAGTGATTCTCCTGCCTCAGCCTCCCGAGTAGCTGGGACTACAGGTGCATGCCACCATACCCAGCTAATTTTTGTATTTAATAGAGACGGGGTTTCACCACGTTGGCCAGGATGGTCTTGATCTCTTGACCTTGTGATCCGCCCGCCTCAGCCTCCCAAAGTACTGGGATTACAGGCGTGAGCCATCGCACCTGGCTGTTATCCCCGTTTATGGATGAGAAAAATATGGCCTGAAGAGAATGAATTACTTGTTCAAGATCATACTGCTTATAAGCAGAGGTGGCAAGATTTGAACTCAAGATTTTCTGACTCTAAAACCTATGCCACTAGCCACCATGCTATATTTATCCATTAATGACGCTGCACAAGTATGAACATTTAAGGCTGACCAATGTCTGTAATACTAAGGAGAATCATCAATCCCAGGCTGTGTTAAGTTACACTTCACTCTAGTCCAAGTAGTTTCTCAGACATTCCAAGGGACAGAACGCAATACTAAAATGTTAACTTTTGTTGTTTGGTTTTTTTTTTTTTTTTTTTTTTTTTTTTGAGACGGAGTCTCGCTCTGTCACCCAGGCTGGAGTACAGTGGCCGGATCTCAGCTCACTGCAAGCTCCGCCTCCCGGGTTTACGCCATTCTCCTGCCTCAGCCTCCCGAGTAGCTGGGACTACAGGCGCCCGCCACCACGCCCGGCTAATTTTTTGTATTTTTTTAGTAGAGACGGGGTTTCACCGTGTTAGCCCGGATGGTCTTGATCTCCTGACCTCGTGATCCGCCCGTCTCGGCCTCCCAAAGTGCTGGGATTACAGGCTTGAGCCACCGCGCCCGGCCTTGTTTTTTTTTTTAAAGACAGGGTCTCACTCTGTCACCCAGGCTGGAGTGCAGTGGCACAATCTCAGCTCACTGCAACCTCCACCTCCAGGTTCAAGCAATTCTCCCACCTCAGCCTCCCTAGTAGCTGGGACTATCGGCGAGTGCCACCACACCCGGCTAATTTTTCTGTGTATTTTTGGTAGAGATGGGGTTTCACAGTCTTGCCCAGGTTGGTCTCAAACTGCTGGGCTCAAGTGATCTGCCCACTTCAGCCTCCCAAAGTGCTGGGATTACAGGCACAAGCCACTGCACCAGGCCTAAAATGTTAACTCTTTAGCCTTAAAACCACCAGAGGCTTAGAATTCTAGATCAAGGGGTTTCACTGAGGTGACACCCCTCAATACACACAAAGAGGCATGTACACGTATGCACACATGCACACACTTACTTCTTTTTCATTATTTATCAGACAAAGTAGGACTCAAAGCACCTTCCCTACCTACTCTAAATGCTCACTAGCCTCTACTTACCTCCATACTGGACTTTGAATCTCCCATCACAGGCAGCAGCAGTGTTAGGACATCTTCACGATTTGAGCCAGCATAGGCCAAGCCTAGCCTGCAAAAGCCATGGGGAGGCGGTCCCCAACACATACCCAAGGATGCAGCAAGAAAAGAACAAAAAGAGAATCGGTCATTCATTCACCATTTCAACAAACATTCACCAAGAGTCAGATACCCAGTAGGCGTAGTGGTAGCCCTTGGCAATATAGGTGAAAAGGGCCCAATTCCTGTTCTCCAGAGTGTACAGGCTGAGCACTACCAGAAAGAAAAGTGAGGAACCTTACCCAAAGATGGAACCAAGTCTCATGGTGTTGCTGTTGTGGAGAACATAGTCTGAGAGCAGTGCCAGAGCAGGGTCACACTCATTCCGGACCCCAGAGTTCACTATGCCACAGGCAAGAAGAGCTCCTGACTACAAAGAGTAAACAGATTCTTCACTCAGGATACTCTACCTTCCTCACCACAAAGGATGCAACATGGGCCTCACTGCAGCACCTGCCCTAACTGGAGTTAAAAACTGGGCAGACCTCATCAGTGCAAGAGAGGCACTGCTAGGCAATAGAATATGGAAGGGGGAAGTCCCCATGAGCAGGCTGTATGTAGACGAACCTTAATGTAGTCCTCAGAGGAGTACAGGTACTTGTCAATCTGGGTGAGGCCACCATCCACATCCCACAGCAGAATCATCCCAAGAGATGCAGCTGCACTCAACATTCCTATACCAGGGAAGAATCTATTAGTTTTAAAATGGTCCTATCCTGAGGATCCTGTTATTATAAAGAGCTCTCCAAAGAACTGCACGGTGGATCCCTTGTCAGATAACTTATGACTCCAAGAGGACAAAAGAAGTGATCAAAGCAAAACAAAAGGCAAAGCAGGAACGGAATTATACCATGGTCCTTGTTCTTGTAAAGCCATTTGTTGCCATCATCTGTTAGCAGCTTGTCTTGGCCAAAAGCTGCATTCACAAAGCCATTCACAAAAGAGGAGGCCAGGTTCATGCGGGCAGAGTCCACCTGAGAGCCACTGCCCCCAAACCCTGCAACAGGAGGGAGAGGAAAGAAGGTTTCAGCTAGGACAGGAAAGAAACACAGCATGGCAGCTGGTTTCTGGTTCTGAACTAGTCCTTTAGTATCCTCTACCTATACCCCCAAGCAGTGACCTGAAAAAAAGTTCATGGGGATTCTGAGCTCAGTAGGATAAGCATGTTGGCCAAGCCATCACTCCCAATACAAGGGGCGTAACTACAATCCCCCAACTCCCATACACAGAGAGGGATACTCACTGTTGTTCTCTAGGTGGGTTTTGTAGATGTCATCAGGCACCTTGGGCTCCATGATGTCCAGCTGAAGAGAAGTCAGAGGGTCACAACTGCTCCCCTAGAACTCCCCCAGCTGTCCCTTCTGCTATCCCACTGAATGGCAATTCTAATCAAGGAGAGTCTAGTCAGAGGTATAGTCAGCGAGGTGAAATGGCAGGTAGAATTATGATAAAAAGGCCTTGATGAAAAAAGGGCAGTCTCACCTCCCGAGCTAAGGCCAAGAAGTTGCTGTTGAGCTGTACATTGGACATGATCTCTGTCAGGTCCTCATACTCCTCAACGTCTTCACTTAGCTCCAGGAACACCCCATGCCGGCCTAGCATGAATGCCATCTGTTTCTGTACTACCCTGTGGAGAGAGTCCGTACATCTGCTCACCACTGCCCACTAAGGGCACAGGAAAACCCCTCAAGCCCTAACCAGAAACTACAAGTCCCAGCTCTTTATGCAAATGTCCTATTTGTGAGCTTATCTCTTTGCCAACTTCTTCCCTACATACACATCCTTGCAGGAGGTGAAGATGTCTTCTACCAACTCCATGTCATTGAGCATCAATGCCAATCTCAGAGCTTCAGGGAACCGGCTAAACTTTCGGAACACACCCAGGGCACAACGCAGTAGGGCTGAGTTCTCAGGCTCAGGCACGTAATTCACACAACTACAAAAGTAAAAGTAACAAAGAATTCAGAAAGTGCCAGGCACTCATTTTCCCCATTGAATTCACTTACCCAAAATAAATAATGAATACCTACTACACACCAGGCACTGTGCTAGATGTTAGTACTAAGAAGACACAAAGTCTCTGTCCTCAAGAAACTCAGACATCAACAGATTAACTACAGCGTGATGCTATGCTTGAGCAAATGCTCTGGGAAAATAGAGGAGGCACAATTGAGAGAGAGAGAGGTGCTGAGGAGGGCATGCCTGCCACCCATCCCTATCATGTTCACTCACCTGGTAAGATAAAGGCAGACCTTTGCGTATGCATTCTCATCAATGTCCTTCTCGAGCATGTCCACCTGCTCAATTTCCATAAGCAGGTCACAGGCCTCATGCTCTGCATTGTGGGCCATGTTGTAGGGGACAATTTCCTTCACCAGAGTGAGCAGTGGCTCCCGCTGGACCTTCTCTGCGTCATCCAGCTCCTGCCACTCCTTAGCCACTTCTCCTGCCAGATGCCTACAGATACGCCCAGACGATTAAGGGAGCACAGCTTCAGGGGAAGCACTTCTCTGTGGGTCAAGGAATCCAGTGTCTGGGAAATTCAATACACTGATACTCCAAGACAGATGGTTCTCCACAAGAGAATTCTGAATTATCTCAGAGCCTCAGAGCCCCCCTTCAGATTCCCAAGAAGAAAGATCTTACCTGACATACTCATGACCCCATGATGCCAATTCCTCCTGGGAGCCCACTAGCCGATACTTGAGGCACTCGCGCTCCCCACTCATGGTCATGGCCAAAACAGAGATGATGTCAGCAGCAAAACGCTATAAAGAAAACAGTCCTTTGAAGTCAAACCCAACAGTCCAGCATAAAGGGAACATGCCTTGTGGAATCAAGATCGTTATCTCCAAAATTTAACTATTAACTATATACCAATCTCTGTACTAGAAATTTAACACGTTATCTAAGCTAAACCTCACAAAAACCAAGGTTGGTGTTGCTATCTCCATTTTTTTTTTTTTTTTTTTTTTGAGATGCAGTTTCGCTCTCAGAATGGAGTAATGGAGTGCAATGGTGCGCTCGGCTCACTGCAACCTCTGCCTCCAGGGTTCAAGCAATTCTCCTGCCTCAGTCTCCTGAGTAGCTGGGATTACAGGTGCCCACCACCACACGCAGTTAATTTTTTTTTTTTTTTTGTATTTTTAGTAGAGACAGGGTTTCACCATGTTGGCCAGGCTGGTCTCAAACTCCTGACCTCAGGTGATCCACCCCTCGGCCTCCCAAAGTGCTAGGGTTACAGGTGTGAGCCACCACACCCAGCCACTATCTTCCTTTTAAACTAACACAGCTGAAGGGTGATAAACAAGGGATAATGTGGAGAAAAATGGAGGCTCTCAATTTTACTTTAATGGCAATTATAAACGATTAAAAGGTTTTAAGCAGAAAAGACCCATAACTGAGAAA
Organism: Macaca nemestrina; assembly: GCF_043159975.1. NCBI lineage: Eukaryota > Metazoa > Chordata > Mammalia > Primates > Cercopithecidae > Macaca > Macaca nemestrina. The sequence continues at coordinate 97,345,122 of NC_092126.1, read as the reverse complement.
GATCACAATAGCTGCTACATAAGAGACAGACTGTATAGGAACAAAGGACAAAAGCAACATCAGTTAAGAGGTGCTGCAATAGCCCATGCGAAAACTGAACATTTCCAGGATGAGGGTTGTACCAGCAAGCACAGAAGTGACTGAATGTGGAACATATTTTAGAGATAAATGAATGTGCATGGGATAGAAGGAAAGAGAAAAACCAAGATTAAACATAAGTTAAAAATAAACCATTATAATGAAACCCCAAAGTCCAACACAAATAACAGAAACGGTGTCTTCTGAGAAGTTGATCTTCCTTTCAGCTCTTTTATGGATATTTTGACTGTGATGAACTCTGCTCAAATAGATCAGGGCTTAGGTCTATCAGGCTGCCTGTGACTCACAATGAGCCCCCCCATGGTCTGGGTAAAAAGGAATTCCTAAACTAGGCCTCCACCAGGTTTGAAACTGTTTTACCTTATTCTCCCCAGGGGCCATGTTCTCATAGATTTCCTTCAGTTTGCCATAGTGTGGACGCAGAAATTTGAGAGGCTTGGGCACTGAAGTCATGGAAGTTGTAGAAGAACGAATTTGCCTTCGCAATTCCTCCAGCGCTGGTCGATACAGGGATGTGTCCTTCTCCTGATCAAGAGAAGACAGGGCTCAGACAAAAAGGAGTCACACCCCTTCAAGTCATAATACAGAGATATTTAACTTAACAACTCCTCCAAGGAAATAGCCGTGTCTTATTCATTCATCTGTGATTCCTCAACTCCCTGCACCCTGCCTGGCACAAAAACAAATGACCCAAGTTAAGAGTTAAGAACTCTGCTTCTCCCACAAGAGAAAGCTGCAAAACTGCACGAATACCCTTTGTAACTCTCCTGCCTCCCAACATCATCATAACACTGACTCTAAAATACAGTCCACCGCACACAGCAGTTGCCTCAAAACAGAATAAAACAAACAAGTGGGAAAGATCCAAACATGTCCGAATCGTGTTAACATCGTGACTCACCCCCAGTCGTTCCACGAGCATCTCCAGTTCATCTTGAAGCTGTTTGTCCTCCTCAGACTGGAGGGTTGGGAGAAGCAGCTCATTAAGAGAAGGAATCCCAAAGACGTCCTCCTCCCACTTACCCGGGGCAGGTGGAGAATAAGCCTGCCTTCTTAGGAGGGGCCAGGTGGGCAAGGAAACAGTGGGAATAGGAAGCTCTGGTGGGAAATCAGCCTGGGTTCTGAACGAGGCTCTACTTGAAAGCCACTCTAGGAAACGGAGGTGACAATGACCCGCCCGAGTCCACCTCACGCGGCGGTGGTGAGGGTTGGTGGAGACGGCGGAGGTGACAGCGCGGAACGGAGAATGAGGAGCAGAGAGGCAGGGTGCCGGGAGTCCCGAGGGTCGCCCCAACCGCCCTCTCCCCGGTGCGGTGGGGTCGTTGGGTGTCGGGCCTGAGGCCTGTGGAGCCGCCGTGACTCAGCCCCGCGGCCTCCTCCGCCGGCTCTCGGGGTCGCGCCTCACCAGCTCCTGTTCTTTGTCCTTGTCCCCAGCATCCCGCCGCTCCTTGCCGCTTGGCTTCTCGTCCGTGCCGCCGGGGGTCGCCGCTGGGGGCTGCTGTGGCTGCACCGGCGCCTTGTCCCGGCCTCCCTCCTCCATCTCCGCCGCCACTGCCGGCCCGCTGCGCGCGCACCCGCTCGCACCGCCCTTTTTCCCAGACCGCCTCGCGCGCGTCGGCCGCGGCGCCCCTCCTCCTCCAGAGGCCACCCGCGACCGGAAACGCCGGGGCGAGCCGGGGGCGCTCGGCGACCCATCCACCCACACGGCCTGAGAGCCCCGCCCCCTGACCCCGCCCTCGGAGGCAGGCGGAGACTACAATTCCCAGCCTCCCTCGCGCCATAGGCACTCCTGGTCCCCGACCTCTTCGGAGTTTCCTGCATCCAGCGGGACTTCGCCGTGTGGCGTTTGGGTACGCTCGCTGCCGTAGATGGGCGGTTTGCGACCCGAGATACCGAGTTTTCCTTGGCCATAGGTTTTTCTCATAACGGTGTAAATAGAACCCACAGTGACACTCCAGTTGGCTGCGTGGCGCGACAGACAAAGTAGATTTCTTGAAGTCCAGGACGCTTGATTGCCGCCTGTATAAAGTCTGTGTAACTGTGTCTAGCCCACTGTGAAATATTAACTTCATTTGGCTTTGTTATTGTTGTTGTTGCTTTTGAGGAGACTCGCTGTCTCGCCCAGGCTGGAGTGCAGTGGCGCCATCTCAGCTCACTGCAACCTCCCCATACCGAGTTCAGGCGATTCTCGTGCCTCAGCCCAATAGCTGGGATTACAGGCGCCCGCCACCAAGCCCAGCTAATTTTTGTATTTTTTAGTAGAGATGGGGGTTTCACTATGTTGGCCAGGCTGGTCTCGAACTCCTGACCTCAAGTTATCTGCCTGCCTCGGCCTCCCAAAGTGCTGGAATTACAGACATAAGCCACTGTGCCCGGCCTGGAACTGTGTCTTATTCATCTTTATGCTCCTAGCCTCCAGCCTAGTGCCTGGCTTGTGGTAGGCCTTGATAAATGTTTGCAGAATACAGGCATGCGTGAATGAATGAATGAATGAATGAATGAATGAATGAATGGCTTTGTATTCATCTTCAGGCCATCTTTGTGTATAATAATGACCCACTGGGGGCTGTCTTTGGAGGCCAGAACTAGGCATTGGAAAATCATCAGGTTTCTACATTTGCGAATCATGACAGACCCACTAAAACTTTTTTTTTTTTTTTTTTTTTTTGAGATGGAGTCTCCCTCTGTCGCCCAGGCTGGAGTGCAGTGGCGCGATCTCGGCTTACTGCAACCTCCGCCTCCCAGGTTCAAGCGATTCTTCTGCCTCAGCCTCTCAAGTAGCTGGGGATTACAGTCACGTACCACCACGCCTGGCTAATTTTTGTATTTTTAGTGGAGACAGGGTTTCACCGTGTTTGTCAGGCTGGTCTCGAACTCCTGACGTGGTGATCCGCCTGCCTTGGCCTCCCAAAGTGTTGGGATTACAGGTGTGAGTCACTGCGCCCGGCTTATTAACCTCATTTGATATTCTTACTCAGTTGAAAGAGAGTACTCTGCTATTCCCGTGGCTACCATTTTAAATACTTTGGGGAGCCAGGTGGAGTCGAAATCGATCAATAAAGCCCTGTGCTCCCCGCCAAGTTCTGGAGTTAAAAGCAGAACAAGACAAGGTCTTCCTCCGCTATCTTCTCGTCTTTCCCTGTGCAGTCTTAGAGGAGCGTGACTGACCCGCTTATGTCAGGACTGCTTTTGAGTGAGTCCATGCACTTCTTACAACCTTTTGAGATTGGTAGGGTTAGGTCCATTTGACAGAGGAGATCATATCAAGTAGTAGAATGAGGATTTATTTTTTATTTTATTTATTTATTTATTTTGAGAAAGTGTTTCTCTCCTGTTGCCCAGGCTGGAGTGCAATGGCGCAATCTCGGCTCACCACAACCTCCGCCTCCCGGGTCCAAGCGATTCTCCTGCCTCAGCCTCTCAAGTAGCTGGGATTACACATGTGCCACCACGTCCAGCTAATTTTTGTATTTTTAGTAGAGACAGGGTTTCTCCCTGTTGGTCAGGCTGGTCTCCAACTCCCGAACACAGATGATCCGCCCGCCTCAGCCTCCCAAAGTGCTGGGATTACAAGCGTGAGCCACCGCGCCTGGCCGAATCAGGATTTAAAGCTCAGTCTTCCAGTCTTCAAAGCCCTCGACTGTTTTAGGCAAACCCCAAAGTTTCTTCTTTTTTCTTTTTTTGAGACGGAGTCTCGCTTTGTTGCCCAGGCTGGAGTGCAGTGGAGGGATCTCGGCTCACTGCAAGCTCCGCCTCCCGGGTTCACGCCATTCTCCTGCCTCAGCCTTTGGAGTAGCTGGGATTACAAGCACCCGCCACCACGCCCGACTAATTTTTTGTATTTTTAGTAGAGACGGGTTTTCACCATGTTAGCCAGGATGGTCTGGATCTCGTGACCTCGTGATCCGCCTGTCTTGGCCTCCCAAAGTGTGCTGGGATTACAGGTCTGAGCCACTGCGCCCGGCTCAGAGTTTCTTCTTCGGCTGTGTGTGTGTGTGTGTGTGTGTGTGTGTGTGTGTGTAAGGTGAGGAAAAAAAGGAAGTAACTCTTCTCCCCTTCACCTAGTGGGAACACTCAGGAGTCTTCTAGGAATCTTATTTTATGGGTTCTGACACATTGAAGAGTGAAAGACACCTAGTACAACATAGCACTGAATGAATGTTGGCTAAATGTTCGTGTAGATACAGAAGTAAAGGTCTGAATCCATTTTAAATACCTGTTGCTCTTTTCCACTCAGTGTTTGGATTCTAGGCATGACCTTCCATTGCCATTGCCGATGACTCCCCCATCGCTGGTCTTTAGACAAAAATTCAACAGTCCATAACTGTTCTGCCTATTCTATCTCTGGCTTCACGGTGTCCATACATTTTCACTTTCTTCAGTCATCTGTAGAGGGATTTTTTTTTTTTTTTTTTTTTTTTTTTTTTTTTTTTTTGAGACGGAGTCTTGCTCTGTCGCCCAAGCTGGAGTGCAGTGGCTCGATCCTGGCTCACTGCAAGCTCCGCCTCCTGGGTTCACGCCATTCTCCTGCCCCAGCCTCCCGAGTAGCTGGGACTACAGGCGCCCGCCACTGCGCCCGGCTCATTTTTTTTGTATTTTTAGTAGAGACGGGGTTTCACGGCGGTCTCGATCTCCTGACCTTGTGATCCGCCCGCCTACGGCCTCCCAAAGTGCTGGGATTACAGGCGTGAGCCACCGCGCCCGGCCAGAGGGATTTTTTTCTAAATCTCCTCTTTATCCATGACTTCTTTTTTTTCTTTTCTTTCTTTTTTTCTTTCTTTCTTTTTTTTTTCTGAGACGGAGTCTTGCTCTGTTGCCCAAGCTGGAGTGCAATGACGCGATCTTGGCTCACTGCAACCTCCGCCTCCTGGGTTCAAGTGATTCTCCTGCCTCGGCCTCCCGAGTAGCTGGGATTATAGGCACACGCCAACTTGCCCAGCTAATATTTGTATTTTTGGTGGAGACGGGGTTTCACCATGTTGGCCAGGCTGGTCTTGAACTCCTGACCTCAGGTGATCCGCCCATCTCAGCCTCCCAAAGTGTTGGAATTACAGGTGTGAGCCACCGTGCCCAGCCCCATGACTTCTATCAGATCGCAGATTTTGTGCCACATACCAGTCACACCCCAGCCAGTACCTTAGAGGAGGTAAGGTGATGTGGCTTTAATAAAGCTCAGGTGACTGCAGATGAAGAGTAAATGAATAGGTGTTGTAGTATGTTTCAACATTTTTGTAGGTTTGAAATGTTTTGAAATAAAACATTGGGGGTTTTACACATAGGAGAACACAAGTTTTAGAGGTAGATCTGATATTTACAACCAAATTCTGCCATTCACCAGCCGTGAAGCTTGGGCAAGCTACCTAATCTCTCTCAGCTTGGTTTCTGCTTCTGTAAAATGTGAATCATAAAGTATCTCTCTTGTAAGTTGTTATGAAGAAATGAGGCTGGGAGCGGTGGCTCATGCCTGTAATCCCAGCACTTTGGGAGGCCAAGGCGGGTGGATCATGAGGTCAGGAGTTCGAGGCCAGCCTGGCCAACATAGTGAAACTCTGTCTCTACTAAAAATACAAAAATTAGCCGAATATGGTGGCATGCACCTGTAGTCCCAGCTACTTGGGAGGCTGAGGCAGGAGAATGGTGTGAACCTGGGAGGCGAAGGTTGTGGTGAGCCAAGATAGCACCACTACACTCCAGCCTGGGCAACAAAGTGAGACTCAATCTCAAAAAAAAAAAAAAAAAAAAAAAAGAGCTGAGGTATTTAAAGTGCCCAGGTAGATGCCTGGCAACTAGAAAGCAGGCAGTTGTCATTTTATTTTCCAATTACCTCAAATCTACAGGGTGAGTTAAATATTCTTGTCCCCTACTCCCTGCCTCCAAGCCCTCAAGCTTCCAAGTTTCTCTTGCCAAATGCAAATGTCTGGCCATTCTTTTGTTTTTCTTTTTGAGACGGAGTCTCACTCTGTCACTAGGCTGGAGTGCAGTGGCGCCATCTCAGTTCACTGCAACTTTCACCTCCTGGGTTCAAGCAATTCTCCTGCCTTAGCCTCCTGAGTAGTAGGGATTACAGGTGCCCGCCACCATGCTGGCTAATTTTTTTTTTTTTTTTTTTTTTTTTTGAGACAGAGTCTTGCTCAGTCGCCCAGGCTGGAGTGCAGTGGCACGATCTCAGCTCACTCCAAGCTCCACCTCCCAGGTTTACGCCATTCTCCTGCCTCAGCTTCCCGAGTAGCTGGGACTACAGGCGCCCGCCACCACGCCTGGCTAATCTTTTTTGTATTTTTAGTAGAGACGGGGTTTCACCATGTTAGCCAGGATAGTCTTGATCCACCCGTCTCGGCCTCCCAAAGTGCTGGGATTACAGGCTTGAGCCACCGTGCCCAGTGCTAATTTTTGTATTGTTAGTAGAGACGGGGTTTTGCCACGTTGGGCAGGCTGATCTCAAAATCCTGATCTCAAGTGATCCACCCGCCTTGGCCTCTCAAAGTGCTGGGATTACAGGTGTGTGTCACTGTGCCCAGCTGTGGGCATTTTTTCAAGGCCCCTTGATAACACTGATGTCCTGCTTCACACTTCATTTCATCCAAAGTATTTTTCTAGGAGCACTCCTTCCTACCATATCACCAAACTCCCAGCCTTGTGGCCAAACTGCTCTCCAATCGGGGCCAGCCCATTACCTGACCCTACTTTCCTCCTTCCTTACATTACATCTGGAAGCCTGCCATGCTGCCCCCCAAACACAGCCTAAGCCGTAGAGCTATAGTATCTTATGGATAGCTCACATATCAGAGAACTGTTCAACCCAAAGCCATCACTTACATAACACCAGGCATGCTCCTGGCAGCACTCAGCATTGCACTGTCTCCACTGGCTTGCTTCTTTCTTTGTGAGATATTCTTCAAACAGCCAGATTGTGCTGTGGCCCTTCTTACTCTTAATTCCTGGGACTGACAGCGAATTGTATTTTTTTATTTTCTTTTTTTCTTTTTTCTTTTTTGAGACAGAGTTTCCCTCTTGTTGCCCAGGCTGGAGTGCAGTGGCACAATCTCGGCTCACTGCAACCTCCGCCTCCCAGGTTCAAGTGATTCTCCTACCTCAGCCTCCCAAGTAGCTGGGATTACAGGCATGTGCCGCCACACCTGGCTAATTTTTTGTATATTTAGTAGAAACGGGGTTTAACCATGTTAGCCAGGCTGGTCTCAAACTCCTGACCTCAAGTGATCCACCAGCCTCGGCCTCCCAAAATGTTGGGCTTACAGGTGTGAGCCACCGCTCCCAGCCTTTTCTCCCTTTCATACCTAGTCCCACAGAAGATTTTACAATTCTCTCTTTTCATACCCACTATTACTACCACCCTTCTACAGACTCATAATCCCTTATTGTGTCCCTTTCACTTATCCCCTTTTGATCATTCTAAACACTTCACCATTTCTGAATAGGCCTTGCCCCTTCAGTTGATTGCCCATTTCACATTGTTGCTCCTTCTGTATGAAACGCCTTTCACTGTTTGTCAGCTAGTAAATTCTCCCATCCTCTGAGCTCCAGCTCCATGTCACCAGTCCAGGGAGCTTTTCCTACCCTACCTTTAGGTTATTCATTTCTTCCTTGTGCTGTCATCATGCTTGGCACATACCTCTCCCTCCCTAGACTCTGAGCCCTTGGAGGACAGGAACTGTGCTCTGTCGCCCAAGCCGGAGTGCAGTGGCATGATCTCAGCTTGCTGCAACCTCTGCCTCCGGGTTCAGGTGATTTTCCTGCTTCAGCCTCCCAAGTAACTGGGACTACAGGCATGCACCAGCACACCCAGCTAATTTTTATATTTTGTAGTAGAGACGAGGTTTCACCATGTCGGCCAGGCTGGTCTCGAACTCCTGACCTCAAGTTATCTGCCTGCCTCGGCCTCCCAAAGTGCTGGAATTACAGGCATGAGCCACTGTGCCTGGCCTGGAACTGTGTCTTATTCATCTTTATGCTCCTTGCCTCCAGCCTAGTGCCTGGCTTGTGGTAGGCCTTGATAAATGTTTGCAGAATACATGCATGCGTGAATGAATGAATGAATGAATGAATGAATGAATGAATGAATGGCTTTGCATTCATCTTCAGGCCATCTTTGTGTATAACAATGACCCATTGGGGGCTGTCTTTGGAGGCCAGAACTAGGCATTGGAAAATCATCAGGTTTCTCCATTTGTGAATCATAACAGATCCACTAAAACCACTTTTTTTTTTTTTTTGAGATGGAGTCTCCCTCTGTCGCCCAGGCTGGAGTGCAGTGGCGCGATCTCGGCTCACTGGGTTCAAGCGATTCTCCTGCCTCAGCCTCCTGAGTAGCTGGGATTACAGTCACGTACCACCACACCTGGCTAATTTTTGTATTTTCAGTAGAGACGGTTTCACCATGTTGGTCAGGCTGGTCTCGAACTCCTGACGTGGTGATCCGCCTGCCTTGGCCTCCCAAAGTGCTGGGATTACAGGTGTGAGCCACTGCGCCCGGCCTGCTTTTTTAAATTAAAAAACAACAAAAAAACAATTGGATCTCCAATATTGCAGAAAACTGTGCTTAGTTTTATGAGGGACTCTCTTCCACCCGGACATTTCCAAAGTGCTGTCAGGTGTGTGAAATCATACTTCTTGGCATATGTTAGCTTATTGTGGATGGGAATTAGTTAGACTTACCAATGGGACTGCATAAGGGATGGCCCAGCACTTTACCAATAATTGCTTTCCTGTGTCCACTGAGGAGCACCATCCTTTATTTCCCCTTCTGCCTTGACACACCAGAGCGTATTACATATGCATACTCAGCCTGACAGGGCTACTAAGGGTAAAGGTTACATCTCTTACCTGATGTTCACCTTGCCTTGCCTCTGGAACCAAGCACCTGCAGAGTGTTCAACAAACAGGTGTTCCCTGGCTTGATTTCAGCTTAATGTGTGCTTAGGTTTCCTGAAGCTGTCTGGTTGTCACATGTGCCTTGCCCAGGGGATCTGGGTTGCATGGAAATGCATCTGCTGATGATGGTCCCACTCAGAAGTATGGTGAAATTGCCCAGAAGACAGATGTCTGTGTTTGATTCTAAATTCTGTTGTGTCAGAAGACTAACTGATGGTGATTAAGGGGATCTGAGTTCCAAATCTAACTTTAATGCAATCTGTCTTGTCTGACATTGGAAGTTACGTGATCTTTTCCCTTAGTTTCTCCATTTGTAAAATAGAGACAATGATAGAACCTCCTTGCAAATCGTTGTGTGCATTTCATAAGAAGGTATGTTTAAAGTGTTTAGCACAAGCTTAAGCAAAATAGGGACTCAGTAAATTAAGGTTAGCCATCATCATCATCATTATTTGACACTTTGACCTTTTTGCAACATGAGGTTTTAATACCCCACTGGCCAGCCTGTCAGAATCGTAAACTGGCCTCTGAAATTAGGTGTCAGGGAAAGGCTAAGGCTTTATCTGCCAAGCCTCTCTCCTCTGTCATTATGCTGTCTGACATTATAAATCTCATCTGAATGTCACAAGTCATTTATTACTATCTCTTTGGGTGCTGGAATTTGCTAAGCCCATGGATTCACTTTTTAGAGCATTAAAGCAGAAATGTTCCTCAGAGATCGTCTCATCCAATTCACTTGTTTTACAGACTGCAGAAGATACTGAGACCTGAAGGCCTAATGTCATAGAGCTCAAGGGTGGCAGAGCTGGAGCTAGACCAGGCCTGCAGATGTGATGGCCCTCCTCTTTCCAATACACACAGTCATTTACCCTGGAGTCATGCTCTTAGAGACTCAGGCTGTGCTTTCCCTGGGTCATGGAGTTCCTCAGAACACCTTCCTCCTTTCTCAGCAGTCGGCTACTTTCTTCCTTTCATGGGCAGCCAGCACTTTGAGGTCACATGACAGAGATCCACATACAGCTCTTTATGGAGAGATTGTGGGACACATACTAGTGCCATTCACCAAGGGGCCAAGGACCAGCAGCAATCATTACCAGAGCTTCACTCCTCCCCTTCCAGACTGAACAAACTCATCCCTACTTGCACCTTGGAGAGCACTAAGGTTTTTTTTGTGTTTTTGTTTGTTTGTTTTTGAGACGTAGTCTTGATCTGTAGCCCAGGCTGGAGTGCAGTGGTGCAATCTCAGCTCACTACAACCTCCACCTCCCAGGTCCCAGTTCAAGCAATCTCTCCTGCCTCAGCCTCCCAAGTAGCTGGGATTACAGGCATGTGCCACCACACCCAGCTAATTTTTGTATTTTTAGTAGAGATGGGGTTTCACCATGTTGGCCAGGCTGGTCTCAAACACCAGACCTTGTGATACGCCTGCCTCGGCCTCCCAAAGCACTGAGATTATAGGCGTGAGCCACCGCGCCCCGCCTAGAGCACTGAGTTTTAAAGAGAATTGAGATTGAGGCCGGGTGCTATGGCTCACACCTGTAATCCCAGCTCTTTGAGAGGCTGAGGCAGGCGGATCACTTGAGGTCAGGAGTTTGAGATCAGCCAGGCCAACATGGTGAAACCCCATCTCTACTAAAAATACAAAAATTAGTTAGGTGTGGTGGCGCATGCCAGTAATCCCAGCTACTTGGGAGGCTGAGGGAGGAGAATCACTTGAACCCAGGAGGCGGAGGTTGCACCACTGCAGTCCAGCCTGGGTGACAGAGCGAGACTCCATCTCAAAAATAAAAAATAAAGATAATTGAGATTGGACTCTTTCCACTGTTTTGCTGTAGTTCTCATTTCATAGGTGAAGAAACTGAGGCTCATGGAGGTTAGGGAATGAGCTGAAGCTCACAAAACTATCAGAGCTTCCATTTCAGCCCAGCTCTCTTTGACTGCAGTGTAGTAGTTAGGGTTAGATTTGTAAAATGGAGACTAGAGTATTTGTAAAGGGCTATTGCTGCAAGGATTAGGTGAGCTCATAAAGGTGGAAGTGCCAACAGAAGAAGAGTCACCTAAGGGAAGAAGAAACTTCTCATTCATCAGGTTTTTTGTTTGTTTGTTTTTCTAAGAGATGAGGTCTTGCTATGTTGCCCACGCTGGATTTGAACTCTTGAGCTCCAGCAATCCTCCCACCTCAGCCTCCTGAGTAGTTGGGACTACAGGTGCACCACCTCACCTATCCTATTCATTTTTATATCACCAGTGCCTGACACATTGTTGATAAATCAATATATTTTTTGAAAATAAGCCTATGAAAGTATAACTTAATAAATGGATGAATGAATAAAGAAATGAGCCACCTAGCACAGGTGCCTGGAACACAGGAGGTATTCAGTCAATGTTCCTTTTCCCTCCCTCACTCTGGAGGGTAGAGTCCATATGCGCAGTCTCTGTGCCTGGCACTTGGTAGGCCTGATGAGTGCGTGTAGGTGGAATGAGTGACTCTCAGGAGCTCTGAGTCTTTGAGGCTAGAAGGAAATGTTTGTCTTTTCAGCTACAAGCGGAGGCCAGGGCTTTGAGCTCTGGGAGCTCAGGGAGTGATATGCTACCTCGCCCAGGACTTCCCACCACTGCGGGGTAAGGGCTGCCCATCTTCCAAGTTGACCCTGGCCCAGTAGTTACCCAGACTCAGTGTCAGGCCCGGCTGCATGCACCAGTGGAGGGAAGCAGCAAATCCTTCCAGCTGTAGAACAGCTGGGGATGGGGCTATGGCCACCAGTTAGCAGACAATGTATTCTGCCCAGCCAGACTCAACTTCCTTCCATTCCTCCATCCTGCCTCTCTTTCTCTGTCTTCTCTGGGCTTCAAATCTCAGTCCCCTGTATCTGCTGAGTGAGTAAATGAGCATTGAGGAGAGTGGCTGGCATACAGTAGTTGCTCTGTAGACACTGGTGGAATGAGTGAATGGATCCATGAAAACAGGACTGAAGGAAGAGACAGGCTGACGGATGCATGTCTATTTATTGGCACAGGGTCCTATAAGGGCCAAGACCACACCCTCCCACCCTCTTTTCTGTAAAAATAAACTCTGTTCTTCCTTTTCCCTGCTCTATCTGCTTTCCTGCTTGGTCTAGGCAGAATCAATCACCTGCTAAGGCTTGTGCCCTAAGACACAGGAACCAGTACCCGCTACACATATGCACTTCCCCTCTCAGCCCAGGGAAACGGTGGGCAGCAGGAGGCTTTCAGAGGCCCTTGGGCTTCCACTAGGAGCTGTCAGTGAGGGTCAGCAGCAGCATTGGGAGCAGTGACACAAGGAGCACAGGGTGAGGTGCGGGTAGCCCCTGAGGGTGAGCCAGACAGAGCTGAGTCCACCCTTAAGTACGCACTGAGTGAGCCTGGGGAGAAGTCCAGAAGGTACACCATCCAGGCCTGCAGGTCAGAGTGGGGCAGGCACGGCAGGCCCCATGGCCGCCAGGCTGAGTAAGCTTGGGGCCAGAAGAGGCAGACTCCTTCCCGTGGGAACTGGCTTCCCTGCCCAGACTTCTTCCAGGCAGGGTGACAGGGAAAGATGTCACAGTGAATGGTGGGGGCTCTGCTGGAGGCAGGGGCACCCCCAAAGCAGAGGCACAATGTGGTGATTGAGGAGGGACTGTACTTGTGTCACCTGTGGTGGGGAGTGAGGGACTGTACTCGTGTTGCCTGTGGTGGGGAGGGACTAGACCCAGCCCAGCTTGCATCTGCTTCCTCCCAACCCAAGAGCAAACAGCTTTGTTGGGAGAGCTGCCCCAGGTCTGGTGACAGCCGGCCATTTCTTCCCTGATCCAGGTCTACCACACCTCACACAGCTGCCCCGGGTTCATGGGGGAGCCGACAGGGCAGCCGAAGTGCCGCAGGAAGTCACGGGAGTTGGAGAGAGTGCCCAGCACGCGGAAGCGGGCAGGGCTGTGGGGGTCGGTCACTAGCCCCTCGTGAGAGCTCTCTGGTGTGCGGACCGAGCACCATACCTGCAGGCCAGGACAGACATGGGGGCATATGGTGTCTAGTGTGGAGCCGGGCCTTAGAGTCGGCTACAGCCGTCCCAGAGACACAAACCACCACCGCTGCAGCCCCTCCCAAGTTCCTTCCAAAATTGCCCTGGACATCGGGCTGCCCAGCATGGACATGACGAGGGGAAAAAGCGGAGCCCCGGAAGCTGCCTGCTGTGGCTGCCCAGTGGAGGTTCTGCCTGAGTCCTTGCTCTGCCACTTACTCTATTCCTGGGCAGCCCCGGACAGGCCACTCTGCGTCCCGAGCTTTAGTTTCCTGCATGCCTTCCTCACAGGAACAGCGTGAGGATCAATGTTTGCCCCCTTTGCCACCCTTTGCCCCACGCTGTGCCCCTCAAGCACGCAACCCTGCCCTTTGAGCTATGTAAAATCCTACCGAGGCGTTCTCCTGCTCAGGCCTCTTCAGGCTGCCTTTGTGGGCCCCGGCTGGCCGAAAGGCTCTGGGCACAGGCCTTCCCAGCCCACCTTTCACGCCCCAGCCTCAGCCCCATTCCCCAGCCCCTTTGACACATGCCCCAGACTTCTCCTAATGACATACTCAGGAGGGAGCAGGACAAAGGGGCAGACCCCAGGCCTTCCCGGAGGGTGATACCTGGGCAAATCCCACGAAGAAGAGCTGGTGGTTAGTGAGCCCCACGGCTGGCAGCTGCTGCTCCTCCCCATGCTTTCTCAGCCACGCTTTGTAAGCCTGGGGACAGAACAGTGGGCAGCAAGCCCATCCAGGCCTGCCCCCATCCACCCAGCACCTTTCACCCCAGGCCAGCAGGCCTCAGCCGCTGGAGGGCTGGTCAGGCCACTCACATTGTAGGCAGCCTTCAAACCCCCGTTGTCGGCAATGTTCTCCCCCAGCGTCTGGCGGCCGTTGAGCCTCTCCCCATTGACCTGGTATTGATTGTACTGTTCCTCCATGCAGGCCGTGTGGTTCCGGAAGGCTGCCAGTGACTCATTCTGCCACCAAGGCCGCAGGTTCCCTTCTTTGTCATACTCGCGCCCTAAGGAGAACTCACCTTTGCACCCCACCAAAACCAGAGCTCATCTCGGGGGCAGCAGTGCCCCCACCAGCCCTGGTCCATAGACTACAGGTCCCTTGGGGCTACATCAATGTCCCAAGGCCCTGCAGGAGCCACTGGGAATTCTAGGCTCCAGGGGACGACTCCATGGGCCCCTACCTTGGTCATCAAAGGCATGTGTCAACTCGTGGCCCATGACCACACCGATACCACCAAAGTTCAGGGCCCTGGTAGGTGAGGAATGGCAAGTGAGGACATGGTGGGGGTACTTCTGAATCCCACCTCTAGCCCTGCTCCCAGCTCAGCCACAGGCCCAGGCCCCAGCACCCAGCCCCTCCTGCTTCAGACACACTTGGGGTGGTTGCGGGCATAGAAGGGGGCCTGCAGGATGCCAGCGGGGAAGACGATCTCATTCTTAGTTGGAAGGTAGTAGGCATTCACTGTCTGGGGGGTCATGCTCCACCTGGAGGAGGAAGAGGGAGAGGCTGAGGCTCCCGACTCTCCTGACACTGTTCCCTTCCCAGCAGCCCTGCCCCACCTACCTCCTGCAAGGGCTTGGGGCCTCTGGTCTGGGAGCAATCTTGCCACCCTTTTCCCCCATCCCAGGAAACCTTTCCCCACCTCTCCCGCCGCCCCTAGTGTCTATGTCCGCCCGCTCATTCTCACTGGTCTCGGCTGGGAGGCTTGCGGAGCTGGTCAGCCATCACCTTGGCAGAGAAGTTGTACAAATTCAACATGTTTTGGAAGAAAGAATCTTCAGAAACTTCGTACTATGGGAAAGGTGGGAAGTAGAAAGAGAGCAAGAGAATCCATTGGAGAAGATAATAGCCCCAGTTTGGCTACTCAGTATCTCTCCAAACCTCAGTTTCCTCAACTGTAAAATATCTAGTAAACCATAATCGGCAATATTTAAAGGGCATTTATGTTACGGGTGCTATTTTTTTTTTTTTTTTTTACATACTGCACTCATTTATCTCACAACAACCCTATGAGATAGGCACTAGTAGGACCCCCATTTTACAGAAAATGAAACCGAGGCCTAGAGAGGTTTTGTTAAGGTTACCAAGTTAGGGGTAGAAACAGAATATGATTAGGCTTGACTCCAAATCTTGGCTCGTTAACACTATATTAACTGCTGTTTGGCCTGCAGCCTGACACAGAGCCAACACTTTAACAATGCTGGTTACCTCCATCTGCCTCTAAAAGAAACCGAGGAACACCTCTTTCCCAGTGCTTGAGCCCCAGTTACTAAGCCCAAAGAACAGTGTCCTCTACAGGGCTGAAGTTCAGCACTGATGAGCTCAGGTACTCACCCCATCATAAACATCATCCAGCTCTTTGGGCTCCAGGATAAAGTCTGGGAAACCAATCATATCATAGATGGCGTCTGCCTGAAGAGACCAGGTTAAGGGTTTGTTTCCTTCCCCAGGTTCCTAGCAAAACTGTATCCTTGAACCCCACCTCAAGATGGCGCCCCAACTCTAGCCACCGCTCACTTTCTCCTTGGCTGCCTGGCGGGTCTTCTCATCCATCCAAACCAGCTGTCCCAGGGCCTCCTCAAATGCAGTCCGGATTTCACTGATCATCCCCTCTGCCTGGGAGGGAGGAGGCAAAGTCAGCCTCCCCCTGCACTGAATGCATCCTTGCCCCGCCCCCCATCCACCCTGGTGCCCCATCCCTGTCCCCCCAGGGGAAATGGGAACGCCTAGACTAATGAAATACAGCTGAGCACCTAGAGAGGACAAGAAGGAAACACCATTTGTAAAGGTACTGGGATTGTGGCTGGCTTTTTTCTTAATTAAATAAACATTTTAATTGACAATAAGTTCATCAAATTAATATCATAATTTAATATAGTGCAATGATCTTTTTTTTTTTTTTTTGAGATGGAGTCTCACTCTGCTGCCCAGGCTAGAGTGCAGTGGCCGGATCTCAGCTCACTGCAAGCTCCGCCTCCCGGGTTTACGCCATTCTCCTGCCTCAGCCTCCCGAGTAGCTGGGACTACAGGCGCCCGCCACGTCGCCCGGCTAGTTTTTTGTATTTTTTTAGTAGAGACGGGGTTTCACCGTGTTAGCCAGGATGGTCTCGATCTCCCGACCTCGTGATCCGCCCGTCTCGGCCTCCCAAAGTGCTGGGATTACAGGCTTGAGCCACCGCGCCCGGCCGATTTTTTTTTTTTCGAGACAGAGTCTGGCTGTGTCACCCAGGATGGAGTGCAGTGGCGCGATCTCAGCTCACTGCAACCTCCGCCTCCCGGGTTCAAGCAATTCTCCTGCCTCAGCCTCCCAAGTAGCTAGGATTACAGGCGCCTGCCACCATGCCGGGCTAATTTTTGTATTTTTACTAGAGATGGGGTTTCACCATCTTGGTCAGGTTGGTCTTGAACTCCTGACCACGTGATCCACCCACCTCAGCCTCCCAAAGTGCTGGGATTACAGGCGTGAGCCATCGTGCCCAGCCTAGTGCAATGATTTTTATCTGATTATGAAAAGAGGGCATTCACAGAAAATTTGGAAAACTGAGAATTGAAAAAGAAAACAGACCAGCTATAAATCACTCATTCATAGGTAAGTTCTTTTAACATTTTGATTACCCACTTCTAGAGTTTTTCCCTCCCCTGATATGCACATAAAATATGGAATTATGTTGTATTAGGTATATATTTTTTGTAACCTACTTTTTTCACTGAAAGATATATCAGCTGTTTAAGGATCCTCACAACCCATCCTAACCACAATTTATTTTTCCTTTACCCTATAGTTGGACATTTAACCAGTTCTTATTTTCTGCTATGATAAACAACATTGCCATAAAAACCATAAACATCCTTACAGGTAATACTTTAAGCACATCCATTATAATATCCTAATAAATAAATATTTCTTCTAGTTATATAAACATAAACACATAGACAACTTTAAAGGACGCTTATAATCCCACTGCCCAAAGCAGCACTTCATTTGTTCATGAATTTACATCCAGTTGTTTTTCTTTGGTTTTTTTATTTTTTTTTTTGAGATGGAGTCTCGCTATGTTGCCCAGGCTGGAGTGCAGCGGCGTGATCTCTGCTCACTGCAAGCTCTGCTTCCTGGGTTCACACCATTCTCCTGCCTCAGCCTCCTGAGTAGCTGGGACTACAGGCTCCCGCCACCACACCCGGCTAATTTTTTTGTCTTTTTTAGTAGAGACGGGGTTTTACCATGTTAGCCAGGATAGTCTCCATCTCCTGACCTTGTGATTCGCCCGCCTCGGCCTCCCAAAGTGCTGGGATTACAGGCGTGAGCCACCGCGCCCAGCCTTGTTTTTTTTTTTTTTTTGAGACGGAGTCTCACTCTGTCGACCAAGGCTGGAGTGCACTGGCACGATCTCGCCTCACGGCAACCTCCGCCTCCTGGGTTCAAGTGATTCTCCTGCCTCAGCCTCCCAGGTAGCTGGGATTACAGACACCCACCACCACACCTGGCTAATTTTTTGTATTTTTAGAGAGACGGGGTTTCACCATGTTGGCCAGGCTGGTCTCGAACTTCTGACCTCGTGATTCATCTGCCTTGGTCCCCCAAAGTGTTGGGATTACAAGCATGAGCCACCACGCCTGGCCCCCATTGTTTTTCTATATGTCCGCACATACATGAACAGTCAATTTTGAGGGCATAGCATTGAAATAATCTTGTAGACTCACAATTTCTTTGCTTTGCCGGTCAAATGTGGCCTTCACGAAGAGGGAGCCCAAAGCGAAGCCAAGGGCGTCATCTGTGTTGGAGATGCAGGTCTGCCACCTCGGCACACAGGACTGTTAAGGGACAAAGAGCCAGGCCCCCAGAGATGGCTATGTCCTCCAGTCAGAGGGCCTTTCTCTGTCACTGGGGCTAGCAGCCCTTCTTAGCTCTGGACAACAGAGTCCTGGGTTTGCTCAGTGCCACATCTGTCTTTTTTTGAGACAGGGTCTTCACTCTTATCACCCAGGCTGGAGTATAGTGGTGCAATCACTGCTCACTGCAACCTCTGTCCCCCGGGCTCAAGTGATCCTCCCACCTCAGCCTCCCGAGTAGCTGGGACCCCAGGCACATGCCACCATGCCAGGCTATTTTCTTTTGTATTTTTAGTAGAGATGGGGTCTCACCATGTTTCCCAGGCTGGTCTTGAACTCCTGAGCTCAAGCGATCTGCCCGCTTTGACCTCCCAAAGTGCTGGGATTACAGGCATGACCCACTGTGCCCGGCCCACAACTAATTTTATATCCAGTCAGTCTCCCATGCAAGAAACCTGGGAGTCACTCACTCCAGCTTCCTCCATCTCCCTAACCCCCACATTCAACTACTTTGACTTTTTTTTTTTTTTTTTTTTTTGGGACCGAATCTTGCTCTGTTGCCGAGGCTGGAGTGCAGTGGCCAAATCTCAGCTCACTGCAAGCTCCGCCTCCCAGGTTTACACCATTCTCCTGCCTCAGCCTCCCGAGTAGCTGGGACTACAGGCGCCTGCCACCTCGCCCGGCTAGTTTTTTTGTTTGTTTTAGTAGAGACGGGGTTTCACCATGTTAGCCAGGATGGTCTCAATCTCCTGACCTTGTGATCTGCCCATCTTGGCCTCCCAAAGTACTGGGATTACAGGCTTGAGCCACCGCACCCAAACTTGACTTTTTTTTTTTTTTTTTTGAGACGGAGTCTCACTCTGTTACCCAGGCTGGAGTGCCGTGGCGCAGTCTCAGTTCACTGCAAGCTCCACCTCCCGGGTTCATGCCATTCTCCTGCCTCAGCCTCCCAAGTAGCTGAGACTAAAGGCACCTGCCACCATGCCCGGCCAAATTTTTTGTATTTTTGGTAGAGATGGGGTTTCACCGTCTTAGCCAGGATGGTTTTGAACTCCTGACTTCAAGTGATCCGCCCACCTTGGCCTCCCAAAGTGCTGAGATTACAGGCATGAGCCACCCCGCCCAGCCTGCAATTGCCTCTTAACTGGACACCCTGACTCCATTCTCATCCTCGTGTCCCTGCTGCTCCCCTCCATCTTCCATTTAGCCACCAGAAATATCATCTCATACATAACCCAATTGTGTTTCTCCTCGCCATGGCTACTCCCATGGAGCCCCATCTGTGAAACAATCAAGGCCGGACTTCTCGACACAATATTCAGGTCCCTTCCCGAGTGCCCCATGCCCACCTTACCAAACCCTGCCTCTCGGTTGCCCTCTTCTCAAGCTCATGCCAGAATATGTGTAAAGCCACCATGCTCCTTTTGGCCTCTAGGAATTTGCACATGGCGTTCCTTGTCCCTGGAATGCCCTTCTCCTCAGCTTTCTTGGTGAACTTTTCCATCACATGGCACCTCTCAGAAAACGCTTCTCTGATGCCCTTCCCCACCAACCCCCCAGGTGAAATGTGCTGTCCCACCTCTGTCCTATAGCACAAAAGTCTTTCACTCAGTGTGAGCACTTATCACCACAAAATATAATGTATTTGTTTACATGTCCACTCCCCCCACTTAATGGGGCATCTTGAAACTAAATACTGCATTATTTATTATATCCTCTCCATCCTCCTCATCGAAGCTGAGTGCCTATACATACCATATACTGTGTAGATGCTTCACTTATGTTAACTCAGCTAATACTCTTCTTGACAACCCTCCAAGTTATTCCTGCTTTACAGAGCAGAAAATGGAGAGTGTCACTGAGAGTGTCCTGAGAGTCACTGGAGTGACTCTCATGTTTCTTGCATGGGCGACTGACTGGATATAAAATTAGTTGTGGGCTGGGCACGGTGGCTCATGCCTGTAATTCCAGCACTTTCAGAGGTGACATGCCCAAGGTCCTACAGGCTAGAAAATGAATGAGTTGGGGTTGGAACCCAAGTCGGCTTGCTTCCAAATTCTGCGCTCCATAGTATGCACCTGTGCACCATGAGGCACATGGTGCCTGATACACTGAAGGCGTGCAGCATCAGCTAGACTGGATCAGAACGTGGAGGCAAAGTCAGAGATCCCACCTTCTTAGTGCCATAGAGGGTCTCCAGCAGCTTCTCTTGTGCAGACTCAAAGCGTCGGTCCAGGCTTGAGGTTGTCTTTTGCACTAGGTTCCAGATCAGGTAATTGTTCAGGATGCTGACAACCAGACCAGAAAATAAGAAAAGGGCAGGTGGGATGCCCTTTCCACCCCCCAAACCAGCCCCTAGGAACATGCAGGCTGCAGGAGTCCTGAGAGGCATATGTGGAAGCTGTCCCAGAGTTCCTCTTTGGCCCCGGGGCCACATACCTGCCTGTAGAGGTCAGGTTGGAGAGAGGTGTGGGAACAGAGATCACAGGGAGAACCCTGAAACCCTAGCACAGATGAAAAGCCAATAGGCATTCTGATTTGATGTTTGGAAGGCTCATGGCATTATCAAATGTTGTTCTGTGTGGCTGGGCCAGTCCACTATGCCCAGCCTTGCTGGAGACCTCCACGGAACCCACCCTCACCTTGGGATCCCCCCACACCTTGGTTCTGTGCGGTTGATGAGCTCTGACACCTGTTGCAAATAATCCATCCCATACACCACCACAGGCTCAGAGTCACTCAACTCCAATGGTGACAGCAAGAAAGACAGGAACTCAAGCCAGTCCATGGAGGGCGCCAGAGCCTGAGAGAAAAAAATCTCAGGCCTTGCCTGCCTGACTCACTTCCAGCAGAACCCTCCCCCACTGTATGCTGGAGCCTGGGAGCCCTTCCCATTGCCATAGCAACAACTACTGGCTTCATGGCGACTCCTTCCTGTAATATACCCTTTTCCAGGCCTGGGCACCTCCAATCTGGGAGCCCAGCCACTTATTATACAAGGATAACCACTACTTGTGACATTCAGCTGGGGCCTAGATATTCAAATATTTTCCTAACAATTGATAAAATACCACTCCCCTGACACCCCACACATACTGGCTTCTCCTCCAGAACCACATCCCACCCCAACTTTTCCATAATCCAACATCTAAAGTGTTAATGGCCTGGCACAGTACCGGTCCTCCAGTAGAAACTTCCACTTCTATCTTTTTTTTTTTGAGATGGAGTTTCACTCTTGTCACCCAAGCTGGAGTACAATGGCATGATCTCAGCTCACTGCAACCTCCGCCTCCCAGGTTCAAGTGATTCTCCTGCCTCAACCTCCCGAGTAGCTGGGATTACAGGCATGTGCCACCAAGTCTGGCTAATTTTTTATTTTTAGTAGAGATGGAGTTTCACCATGTTGGCCAGGCTGGTCTTGAACTCCTGACCTCAGGTGATCCACCCATCTCGGCCTCCCAAAGTGCTGGGATTACAGGTGTCAGCTACCATGTCCAGCCTATTCTGACTGTTTTGTGGACATCTCATAGAAACTGTTACACATTTTTAACACAATCCCTCCATGCATCCCCAGGCAACAAGAAAGGGACCAGAGGTGGCCCTAAATGGACACCATGTTTTTCCCAGTGCAACTGGAAAGCACAGAAATGCAAGGGAATGAGGAAAGGACTGGCTGCCTTGGGGAGATGGCATGGAGGGAAGCTGGGTGGTGTGTTCCAGGGCTGGCCCCTCTCAGATGTCTCCAGTCCCCTGCCTGCCCCACCTGCAGCTCCGAAATGCTCATCTTGTGATAGATTTTCTCCTCATCGCGCCGCTGGTCCTGGGGCACTGTGATGTTGGCCAGTTGTACCTCCAACTCCAGCACCTGCTGCATCTGCTCCCTCGTGGAGGTGGGCCGCCCACCCAGCAGCATCCCCAGCTCCTCCATGTAGTCCAGATAGGCAGTGAGCACCTGTCAAGGCCCAGATGACCCTCAGAGCCCAGCAACAAGTCTTGCCCAAGGCTGAGAAGATCTATTCTTACCACCACCTCTGCTCACTATCTCTTCTGCTTGATTCTGGAAGCCTTCTTGGATGACCTGTTTCATTTCTGACACACTGCTTACCACCATCGGCTAAGTATTGTTTACTTCTTTTGTTTTATTTTATTTTATTTTATTTTTTGAGATTAAGTCTCATTCTGTTGCCCAGGCTGGAGTGCAGTGGTGCGATCTCAGCTTATTGCAACCTCCACCTCCCGGGTTCAAGCAATTGTCCTGCTGCAGCCTCCCGAGTATCTGGGAGTACAGGTGCCCGCCACCACGCCTGGCTAATTTTTTGTGTTTTTAGTAGAGACGGGGTTTCACCATGTTAGCCAGGCTGGTCTCAAACTCCTGACCTCAGGTGATCTGCCTGCCTTGGCCTTGCAAAGTGCTGGGATTACGGGCATCAGCCACGGTGCCTGGCCTTGTTTACTTACTTCTGTACTTGTTTGTCATCTATTTCCCCAAGGAGAAAGTGAGTTCCAGCAAAGCATTGTTCCAAGTTACAGCAGCTTACTCATTACTGTCTCTAGGGACTAGAACAGAGTAAATGCTCTGCAAGTGTCTGTCCAGCAGATGGGCCTGCTTCCCATACTGCTTTGCCTTCTTGTTTCCTAGATCCCTGCTGGTTGTCCCAGCCCATCAGTGACCATGTGCCTTCACTGAACAGCTGACTGGACCTCACAGGGGATCTGGGCCATGGTATCCTCAGGCCTCTATTACCTCCCATCCTGCCAGGCATCAAGCTTGCTGCTTTCTCCACTACCCGCTGGTCTCCAAGGGAGAGAAAAGCATGGAAAAGAAACATTTAGTGACCACTTCTGTGGACATGCATCAGACTCTCTATTAGAGGTTTTCCATACAGTGTATCTTTTCCTCCCTGCACAGCAACTTCATGAAGTGAAGATGAGTCCCATTTCACACCCCAGGGGACAAACTTAGGAAGATGACACGGCTTGACTTCCATCACAAACTAGCGGATGGCAGAGTGAGAATGTGGCCCAGGCCCGATGAACCCAGGGCCATGGCGGCCCTGGCCCTGCCCGGGTCCAGTACAAACTCATGCGGCCTCACCCCTTCTGGCCCTGAGGCTCCATGAAGGCAGGGCTGTGTTTGCTTTGTTCACCACTGTAATTTCAGGCCCAAGTGCAACTGTCTGCCACATAGTAGGTGCTTAATAAATGTCTGTTGAATAACAGGATGAAAACCTGCAAACAGACACTCAACACTGCTCTGTGCCAATTCCCTTAATCCTCCTCCCAGAAATCACTTTCCACTCAATCTGAAGGCCCACCTGGGCTCCCCAAATCACCAAAGGCCATCTCTTCTTCTACTTACTAAGAAGTTTTAGATCCCTTAATATCCATTCTGTGTATTTCAAATTCCTCCTGTCCCTCACCTCTCCTCTTACTTGCTGCTGGCATCAGAGGAAGAGGTTTGAGTACCAATCCCAGTCATCCCAGCTCCTGAGGGGGATGGTTAGCTAAACCAGTGATCTCATCGTACCCCTTCTCTCTACCTCCTCACCTTCAGCTTAGTGCTTACTTTTGAGACTCTCCTGAACCCTGCTTTACTCTTAGTTTTTTGTCGTTGTTGTTGTTGTTTGTTTGTTTGAAATGGCATCTCCCTCTGTCACCCAGGCTGAAGTGCAGGTGTGTGATCGCAGCTCACTGCAACCTCCACCTCCTGGGTTCAAGCAATTCTCCTGCCTCAGCCTCCCCAGTGGCTGGGATTACAGGCGTGGGCCACCACACCTGGCTAATTTTTGTATTTTTAGTAGAGACAGCGTTTCGCCATGTTGGCCAAGCTGGTCTCGAACTCCTGACCTCAGGTAATCTGCCCACTTCGGCCTCCCAAAGTGCTGGGGCCACAGGCGTGAGCCACTGCACCCAGTCTACTTTTAGTTTTCATCCTATCTCAACCTTTTGCGTTTCATCTTTCTCTAGATCCCAACACAGGAGGCTTCCTGAAGGCAACCAGTGACATGCTGACAGTCAAACCCAAGTCTTTCCTCTTGCCCCTATCAAAGGGTTGAAGGATGTGGTTCTCTCCCAAATCGTAAAAATTATCTCCTCCCCTACTCAGATGATGTCAAAATCACACATCTGTTCACATCACTTTTAAGTTTCCCCTTCCATTTCTTTTGGGATGAATCCTAAATTTGGCCCACAATGCTCCTGCATAGCGTGAGCCTATGGACTTGTCCAGAAGGCCTTGGCCTGCATGCCCCTCCTGCTCCCTCTCCCACTGAGAATGGCCAGTGGGCCATATGCCTTCCCACCTTGGCGCCTTTGCATAACCTATTGCCTTTGCAGAGCCCTCTCCCTTCATTGCAGCCTATCCGCACCCTGGAACTAGGTAGGTTCCTATTCGCACTTGCTCTCAGAACCCTATGCTTCTTCTCTATAATAGTCTCAACAACTGGAAACAGGACAACTGTGTAGCAAACTGTTGTATGCCTTCTTCCCCATTCAGAGGGTAGTAGAAGTGTCTTGTTCACCATATGTCTAGAGGAGGGTCTGGCCAAGTGATGGTCAGCAGATGTTTCTGAATGAATGACAGAAGGATAAATGATTGTCCTACTCCACAGCAATCTCTTTTACTATTTTTCTCCCACTGCCCTTAAAATACAAGGATCTCCTTCTGTCCTTTCTCTGTTCTCCTCCTGTCTCACCTCTTCAAAGCCTTTGTTTAGGTTTCTTTTTTTTCGAGACACAGTCTTGCTCTGTTGTCCAGGCTAGAGTGCAGTGGCGCCATCTCAGCTCACTGTAACTTCCACCTCCCGGGTTCAAGCGATTCTCCTGCCTCAGCCTTCCAAGTAGCTGGGATTATAGGCACCCGCCACCACATCGGGCTAATTTTTGTATTTTTATTAGAGATGGGGTTTCACCATATTGGTCAGGCTGGTTTCAAACTCCTGACCTCAAGTGATCCACCTGCCTTGGCCTCCCAAAGTGCTGGGATTACAGGTGAGAGCCACCACGCCTGGCCCAATTTTTGTATTTTTAGTAGAGATGGGGTTTCACCATGTTGGCCAGCTGGTCTCAAACTCCTGTCCTCAAGTAATCAGGCCTCCTCGGCCTCCCAAAGTGTTTGGATTACAGCCACCCTGCGTGGCCTGGTTGGGTTTCTAAGGAGATGCCTCTCAAGCCTCTGGGTCCTTTCAGGGTTATTCTCTCTTCAGGACTCCGCACGGCTTTCCCAGCTGCCTGCTGGCCTCTCTGTATGTAAGGTGCTCAGGTTCCAGCAAACTCACATGTCTAAAAGGAGCAACTCCCACACCCTGAGCATCTTCCACATGCAGGAGCATAAGTTTGTACCCCTAACCTACTCCCGACACCACATAAGGTTGATGCTATGATCCCCTGTTTACGGATGAGGGAATAGCATCAGAGAGATTAATTAACTTGCACCAAGCAGCAGAGCTGAGACTGAAATGCAGGTCTGGCTCCAAAGTCTCTCCTATTCCTGTGACATTGCACTGTCTCCTCTTTCTCAATGTACCCTAAGCTGGTTCTTCCTACAGATACCTCTAATTCCCAAGGCACCCCTCCATTCCACCATCATGAAAGTGAACAGCTTCAGCCATCTTCACCTCTTCCTTCCTCTAACATCCAGGCACCAAGAACTCATGATTCTGACTTGATGATATCTCTTACATCCTCCTCTTCTTACCATTCCTTCTGCCACCTCTTTCATTTGGGACCTTCCTGACTCAGAGCACAGAGTACCACAGACACTCTTAATTCATCTCCAGGCTTTCTTTCTCACATCTACTTTTCACACCCCAAACAAACTGACTTCCCAAAGCACTGCGCTGCCTCCCTACTTTGGAGCATGCAGTGGCTCTCCGGGAACTACAGAATAAACTCCATAGTGTGCTATTCAAGGTCCCGTCCATAACCCATTCCTGCCCACCTCTCCAGCCTCTCATCTGCCTTGAGTTCTGTACTTTACCATAGTGGACCCCTCGCCATGGTCCAAACACGCCTAGCCTTTCCCTCTTCAACACTTTTTTTTTTGTGTGTGTGTGTGAGACAGAGCCTCGCTCTGTTGCCCAGGCTGGAACGCAGTGGCGCCATCTTGGCTCACTGCAACCTTTGCCTCCTGGATTCAAGCGATTCTCTTTGCCTCAGCCTCCCAAGTAGCTGAAATTACAGGTGCCTGCCACCATGCCTGGCTAATTTTTGTATTTTCAGTAGAGATGGGTTTTCACCCTGTAGGCTAGCCTGGTCTCGAACTCCTAACCTCAAGTGATCCGCACAGCCTCCCAAAGTGCGGGGATTACAAGTGTGAGCCACTGTGCTCGGCCTCATCAACACTTTTGTTTAAAGTGTTCTTTCTTTCTTTTTTTTTAGATGGAGTTTTGCTCTTGCCACTCAGGCTGGAGTGCAATGGCATGATCTCGGCTCACTGCAACCTCCCACTCCCGAGTTCAAGCGATTCTCCTGCCTCAGCCTCCCAAGTAGCTGGACTACAGGCGTGTGCCACCATGGCCAGCTAATTTTTGTATTTTTAGTAGAGACAGGATTTCACCATCTTGGCCAGGCTGGTCTCGAACTCCTGACCTCATGATCCACCTGCCTCGGCCTCCCAAAGTGCTGGGATTACAGGTGTGAGCCACTGCACCCGGCAAACTGTTCTTTCTTTCTTTTCTTTTCTTTTTTTTTTTAGTTGGAGTCTCGCTCTGTCACCCAGGCTGGAGTGCAGTGGCGCGATCTCAGCTCACTGCAACCTCCGCCTCCCGGGTTCAGGCAATTCTCCTGCCTCAGCCTCCTGAGTAGCTGGGACTACAGGTGCCTGCTACCATGACTGGCTAATTTTTGTATATTTAGTAGAGACAGGGTTTCACCTTGTTGGTCAGGCTGGTCTCGAACTCCTGACCTCAGGTGATCCACCCACCTTGGCCTCCCACAGTGCCGGGACTACAGATGTCAGTCACCGCACCTGGCCTAAACTTCTTTCTACCCAGCATGCCCTCATGCATTCCCATGTATTCTACAGGGCCTGGATCAAATGCAATCTCTTTAGGAAGACTTCACTGGCTCCCTAAGTCTCTCCTGAATCCTCAGGACCCTCTTGTGAGCTTTGTTCTCAGCTATCTAGGTCCAGGAACCCATTGACACTGAACGCTTCCTGTGACAATGGCTTGGAAACTTGTATCTCAGAATTCCCCCACTGGGCCTGGCACACAGTAGGTGTCTATGAAACCTACTAGAAGAACAAGAGAAAGGAAGTAAGGAAAAGGGGAAGAAAGGGAGGGAGGGAGGAAGAAAAGAAGGAAGAAAGGAGGGGCAGTTGGTTCACTAGGTGACAGGATAGGCTCACCTTCCCTGCTCTGACCATTGGCAAAGGGAAAAGTCAACAGGGATCAGCCCAGCTCAGCAAGGGGTAGGGATGGGGGTTCGGAAGATGTTCCTTACTTTCTCATTGGCAGTTCTGTTTAAGTAGTAATCCCGAGAGGGCAGAAAGAGCCCAGACTGGTCCACCTGCAACGGCAAGGAAAGGAGGTGAGCCCCTCGCTTTCCCCACCATGGGAACCTGAATTCCCCAGCAGGGGTTGGGGTGGGAGCCGGGGGTCAGCCCAGCCTGCCTGTCACACGAGAGGGAAGTCTGGGCTCAGCAAAGGGTCCCTAAGTCTCTCCTCACCCTTTCCCAGCTCATCACCTGGATAACATTGCTGTTGGAACTCTTAGAGTCGGCACTGATGTAGACGGTGAAGAATGGGGTGGCCCTGTAGGTCCCTGCTACTGCCTTCAACACCTCCATAAAGTTATCCTGGTCCCAGGGCCCTGTAATGTTCCAACCACCAATCTGTGTAGAAACCATAAGTGGAATAATTAGCACAGGAGCTCCCAAAGTGTTCCTGGGCCATCTCCTCTCTCAAGGCCCCTCCTGCTCCCCTGCCCTCAGCCGGCTCAGTGGCCCCACCTTGTCAATGAGGTCTCTCAGTGGCTGGGCTCCCAGCTCCTCAATGCGCTCCACCTGTAGGCAAGATAGGTAGAAGCGCTGTGTCTTCCGCTCAGCTTCACTGCTAGAGTTGAAGGTGGTGTTTTCTGTGGGGCAGAACATAGGATACAGGTGGCAATTACGTTAACTGCTGAGAGGGAGTCCCTGGCCCTTGCTCGGTCGGTTCCTCTCCTTGCCTTGTCAATGAGCAGTCCTCCTAACGCAGACCCAGGAAGAGTGTCTGAAACAGCAAGCCGTGGCTTCCTCTCCCTGTCCATGGAGACTCAAGTATATCTAAGCAGTACAGGCTCCCTGGTGTCTACCACACCACAACAGTGCTCCAAACAGGGTGCAGAGAAGTGGTCCTCCATTATACCCAGAGTTCTGCCCCCGTCAAACCCATCCCCACTTCTCAAGAGTCCCTGCTCTCTGCCTCCCAACCCTCTGGAGTGTTCACAGAGCCATCCACTTCCTCATTCATGGACATTGACTATCTGCTAAGTGCCAGGCCCTGTGCTAGGCATAAAGCACATAGGTGGCCCAAGGCCTCCCTAACAGCCCCACTCACCAAGCAGGTGCTTCAGTATGGCCTGGTTTTGGTCCCAGAGGCTGTTGAAGGTGTTCCAGCGAGAACGCCCATCGGGCAGGGGGTTCCTCCGAATCCAGCCCCCACAGGAGAACTGGTAAAAGTCCTCACAGGGGCTCACCCCTCGGTCCAGGGACTCCAGGATTTTTCCAGCCACTCGAATGCAGGCCTCTGTAAGGCAGGTGCTGTGGGATGAGTCTGTGGTAGGGGACACGGCGGGAGGGTAGGAGACTGTCAGTCTGTCTGTCTGGAAGAGGCAAACTCTTTGCAAGGGCCATGATAGCAGGAAGGTTGAGAAGAGAAAGCAAAGCCAGGGCTTTTTTTCAGGGAAGGCTTGGCCCCCTCGAGTGAAAATCTTAGAGGCCCTTTGGCCTCCAGAACCCCTAGTTATGAATGCTGATGAAGAGTGTGGGCCCACCTACCTCTGTGGTACTGGACCCCCAGGGCCACAAGGCAGCCCAGAAGCAGTGCAGCCAGCAGTAGAGAGACACCTGCCAAGACCAGCTCCAGCTGCGTGCGTGAGCCTAACAGCTGTCTTGTCCCCTTCTGGAATCCCACCTGGGGAACACAGCGGGACAAAGAGCAACTGAGCTGCAGGGCAGGGGTCCAAGATCACCAGAGGGTGAAGCCACAGGCAGTTTTCAGAGCCACAGGGTTAACTTTGGGCCCGGGGGCAATGAGGCCAGCTGGTGAGTTGAGCCCTGAGTCTGTTTTGTGCAACGTCATGGCTTAGCATCGCCTCACCATAGTCCTAGAGCAGAGGCCAGAGATGGAGCGGAGGTGGGGGCAGGTGACCCTCCAGAACAGCCCAGAGCTCCTGGGTGTGCTAGGCGTCATGCCAGGGCTGGGGCCTGGTGAGAAAGGGGAAGCCCCCTTGCCCACCTCCATGGCGTCCGGGGAGGCCCCGCCCTCTACGGGGGTCTCCGTTGCGTCTTCATCCCGAAGCGTGGCCCGTTTGTACTCCACCATCTGCCAGACAGTCGGGGTTGCCAACCGAGGTCAGGCAGAGAGGGCTTTTTGCCCACGACCCTGCCCCAGTGCCCCCTGCCTCGCGGACCCCTCCCCCCTGCTAAGAGGGCCCTTCTCTTCCCACCTGCCACGCTCTCGGGCCTGGGGTCTCTCTATCACAGCTCCACCAGGCCCGGGACACAGCCCTACATCCGCGAGCCAGGCATGGCCTGCCCCTCTGCTGCCGACCCCTCTGCCTCGTCCCCCTCCACCCGGTTCCCTCCCCTGGAGCCCGGGCGCCCCCACTCACGTTGTTGCCAGCTCCCAGCTCCTGCAGCGCGACGTTCATGGTGGAGTCGGGCCAGGCGGTGATTCAGGGCTCCCGGCAGCTGGCCCTCTCCCAGGCCGCGGCCCCGGTCCCCTGCCCGGCCCCGCCGCCACCAGCCATCACTGCCGGCCGCTGCGCAGCACCCCCGCTCGGGCCGCGGCCGCCCCCGCCCGCCGGAGTCCCCCGCCCCACGCGGCGCCCCGCCTGGGGTGGGGGGAGCGTGGGGGAGAGGGAGGAGCGCGCCGAGGCTCTCCGCAGGCTCCAGTGCCCTCCGGCAACACCGGAGACCCCTCCACGCTTCATGGTCCGCCCCCCATCTCAGCAGCACCCTCCTTCAAGCCACTCATAATTTACTTTCCTAGGAAAAGTAATGAAATGCAACCAGTCCCAGAGGTTGCTAATATTCCTTGGCCTACTTGCCCCAAATTTCAGGCTCTCTCCGTCCCCTTTAAGCACTTTAGAGAAATTATGCCCTCCTGAGGAACGTCTTCCCCCAGTAGTCCACACAGCCCCTCTTCAGCTGGCAAATACAGAGCACACAGGCAGTTCACCCACATTCAGGGTGTGCACGTGGTACCTACCTTTGGTACCTACCTATGTGCAGAGAGCACATAGACGCCAAGGACACGGGCAGTCACGATGCCCAGCACACAGTCCACACACGCACATGAAATGCCCACAGAATGTACACACTCTGCATACTCACACACAGTGTACACACGCACAACACACCCAGAGCCAACACACACGCACACTGTGTTTCTGTACGTACACACACCAAGTGCAGGGGGAGCATACACTCCACACACACAGCCCACACTGACTCCACTCTTCCATGGTGCTTCAAGACCACACTTCTACTCTCCAAGATAACTGCTGTCATCAGATCATCTCATAAAGGGAGGGTTACAGATGGTGACAAATTGGCAGGGAAAAAAACAGCCATGCACAGATATTTAAAGAAAAGACGTGCTAACACTTCTAACTTGGGGAAAGCAAACCGTTTTATTTGGGAGATTTACAAGGAGAAAAAAACTAACACCAAGCAATATTTAACTGAAAAGCAATAGTGTGGCACCCATGCATCTGCCATCTGCCTTCCATATTGTCATTCCTTAATCAGGCCTGGTGTTATTGCAGTCTGCTGCACTGAAAAGTGCCTAGTGTTTTACAATTCAAAAAAAAAAAAAAAAAAAAAAAGGAGAAGAGAGTGCGCTTCATCTTCTTCTCCCCATCCTCCAACCCCACCCCCACTGACGGAGTACAAGAATTTGACCTGAGAAGGCTTGAATGGGTAGCAAACACATAATCCATTTCCTTCCTTCCTTCCTCCCTCCCTCTCTCTCTCTCCCTTTTCCTTTCTTTCTTTCTCTCTCTCTCTTTCTCTCTCTTTCCTTCCTTCCTTCCTTCCTTCCTTCCTTCCTTCCTTCCTTCCTTCCTTCCTTCCTTCCTTCCTTCCTTCCTTCTCTCTCTCTCTCTTTCTTTCTCATCTTTCTCTCAAGAAGGGTGTCAACCGGGCGCAGTGGCTCATGCCTGTAATTCCAGCACTTGGGGAGGCCGAGGTGGGCGGATCACGAGGTCAGGAGTTCAAGACCAGCCTAGCTAACATGGTGAAAACCCATCTCTACTAAAAATACAAAAATTAGCCAGGCATGGTGGTGGGCACCTGTAATCCCAGCTACTTGGGAGGCTGAGACAGGAGAATCGCTTGAACCTAGGGGGGTGGAGGTTGCTGTGAGCTGAGATCGTGCCGCTGTACTCCAGCCTGGGCAAGAATGAAACTTGGTCTCAAAAAAATAAATAAAATAAGAGAAGGGTGTCTCACTTTGTGGCTCAGGCTGGAGTGCAGTGGCATGATTATAACTCACTGCAGCCTCAAATTCCTGGGCTCAAGCAATCCTCCCACCTGAGCCTCCTAGTAGCTGGGACTACAGACAGGTGCCACTGTGCCTGGCTAATTTTTAAAATTTTTTTTGTAGAAACAGGGTGGTCTTGCCCATCTTGCCCAGGCTGGTCTTGAACTCCAGGCCTTAAGCAATCCTCCCACCTCGGCCTCCCAATGTGCTGAGATTACAGGCATGAGTCACCATGCCTGGCCCATAATCCATTTATTGATGCTCACCTCAGTTCTCAGACAACTTGCTGCAGTGGATCTAACGCAGAATGTTCTTGCAGCTAAGAAAGAGTAGATGATGAGTGAAGCAGGCTGAGAAGTGTTGCATTGCTTTTGTTGGCATTTTTCATCCCAAAATTGCATAGTTCTCAAACTGGAGACAGTACAGTGTCACAGTAAGGATAAAAGATTTTGGATCCAGACTCAGTTTCCTCATTTGTAAAATGGAAGTGAGAATACCTACTTCGGGCCACACACGGTGGCTCATGCCTGTAACCCAGCACTTTGGGAGGCTGAGGCGGTTGGATCACCTGAGGGCAGGTGGATCACTTGAGGTCAGGAGGTCAAGATCAGCCAGGTCAACATGATGAAACCCTGTCTCTACCGAAAATACAAAAAATTAGCCGAGTGTGGTGGCACACGCCTGTAATCCCAGCTACTCGGGAGGCTGAGACAGGAGAATCACTTGAACCCAGGAGGTGGAGGTTGCAGTGAGCTGAGATTGTGCCACTGCACTCCAATCTGGGCAACAAGAGCAAAACTCTGTCTCAAAAAAAAAAAAAAAAAAGAAAAGAAAAAAAAAAGACTAATACCTATTTCAAAGGCTAGTTGTGAGAATTAAATGAAATAGTACTTGTAAAGTATATGGGACAGTGCGTGGCACATAATGGGCACTCAATGTGTGTGTGTGTGTGTGTGTGTGTGTGTGTGTGTGTGTGTGTGTGTGTGTGTGTTTGAGACGGAGTCTCGCTCTGTTGCCAAGCTGGAGTGCAGTGGCGCGATTTTGGCTCACTGCAACCTCCACCTCCTGGGTTCAAGCGATTCTGCCTCAGCCTCCCGAGTAGCTGAGACTACAGGCACGCACCACCATGCCCAGCTAATTTCTGTATTTTTAGTAGAGACGGGATTTCACCATGTTGGCCAGGCTGGTTTTGAACACCTGACCTCAAGTGATCTGCTCGCCTTGGCCTCCCAAAGTGCTGGGATTACAGATGTGAGCCACTGTGCCTGGCTTACAACATCATAATCTTATGCGACCACTGTTATTATACATGCAGTCCATCATTGACATAAAGGTTGTTATGTGGTGCATGATTGCATAAGGAAAGCTACTGCATATGGGCCACCTGGCAACAGGATCATTAGAAATATTCCCAGGGTCACTGCAACAGCAAGTTTAGACAGTACTTTACTATGTGGCAGCCACTACGCTAAGTGGTTTACATCTTATGCACTCATGACACTTATGAAGCTATTCTACAGATGAGGAAACTGAGGCATAGAAACACTAAGAGTTATATGCTTGTAAGTGGCAGAGCTGGGATTCAAACCCAGGGAATATGGTTCCTTTCTGGAGAGCAGTTTAGCAATATGAATCAAAAGGAGGCTACACTTCCTCCCTGCATTAGTTGCTATTGTTTTGCTACATCCCTTCTAGTGGAAATACATAAATTTCCAAGACAGGCAGACTTGGGCTCAAATCTGGGTTCAATTCTTTATCAGCTGTATCATCTTTATCAAGTTATTTGAAAGCTCTGACTGTTAATTTTTCTCATCTATAAAATGGGAACAATCACCCCTGTCTCAGAGAGTTGCTGTGAGAATTAAATGCAACCACATATTATAGAGCCTGTTACCTATTTTTACAGTGCTCTTAGATGCACTAGGCTTGGCCTAAATGGACACTTTCTTTTCAAGTCTCTTTCATAGCCCAAATTATTTTTAGACCCATAACCATCCCTCCTCTCCCTCCCTCCATCCCTCCCTCCCTCCCTTCCTTCTTTCCTTCCTTCAAATTTTTAGAGACAGGGTCTGCTCTATCACCCAGGCTGGCATTATCAGAGCTCCCTGCAGCCTCAACCTCCTATGCTCAAGCGATTCTCCCACCTCAGCCTCCCAAGTAGCTGGGACTACAGGTGCATGCCATCACACCTGGCCTTTTTTTTTTTTTTCCATACAGATGAGGTCT
This sequence comes from Macaca nemestrina, assembly GCF_043159975.1. Classification (NCBI taxonomy): domain Eukaryota; kingdom Metazoa; phylum Chordata; class Mammalia; order Primates; family Cercopithecidae; genus Macaca; species Macaca nemestrina. Next base: position 97,311,367 of record NC_092126.1, on the reverse strand, counting down.
CACTATGTTGCCCAGGTTGGTCTCAAACTCCTGAGCTCAAGTAATCCTCCTGCCTTGGCCTCCCAAAGTGCTGTAGGCCTGAGCCACCACGCCCAGCCCCCCATAACTATTTCTGACTACATGTTAAATACCCTATGTATAAGAGTCTTGGAAGTTGCTCTATTTTATATTTCTATTTTCTTTCTCTGTATTTATCATCTTTGACTCTGTTTCTCTCTTATTCTCCTATTTTCTCTCTCTTCTACTCTTTTTTTTTTTTTTTTTTTTTTTTTTTTGAGACGGAGTCTCGCTCTGCCGCCTGGGCTGGAGTGCAGTGGCCGGATCTCAGCTCACTGCAAGCTCCGCCTCCCGGGTTCCCGCCATTCTCCTGCCTCAGCCTCCCGAGTAGCTGGGACTACAGGCGCCGCCACCTCGCCCGGCTAGTTTTTTGTATTTTTTAGTAGAGACGGGGTTTCACCGTGTTAGCCAGGATGGTCTCGATCTCCTGACCTCGTGATCCGCCCGTCTCGGCCTCCCAAAGTGCTGGGATTACAGGCTTGAGCCACCATGCCCGGCCTCTTCTACTCTTCCTTTCCTACATGGATAATCTTTTTTTGATCTTTTTTTCCTACTGAATAATCTTTTTTGGTCTTTTTTCCTACATGGATAATCTCATTTTTGGTCTAAATTGATTGTGAATTGAGAGGGAATGGACAATGGCTTGTGTGTTAAATTTCAAACACAATATAGTCATGAAGATTACAAGAAACATCAACGAGGCCTGGTGTGGCGGCTCATACCTATAATCCCAGCACTTTGGGAGGCTAAGCTGAGCGGATCACTTGAGGTAAGGAGTTTGAGACCAGCCTGGCCAACATGGTGAAACCCAGTCTCTACTAAAAATACAAAAATTAACCGGGCGTGGTGGTGGGTGCCTGTAATCCCAGCTATCCCGGAGGCTGAGGCAGGAGAATTGCTTGAATCTGGGAGATGGAGGTTGCACTGAGCTAAGATGGTGCCACCGCACTGCAGCCTGGGTGATAGAGCAACATTCCATCTCAAAAACAAAAGAAACATCAATGTCAGTATAGATAAAGATGGAAGATGTGAACACTCATACATTGCTGGTAGCTTAGAAGTTGATACAACCTTTTGGGCAATATGAACCAAAAGGCATAAAAGTGTACACACTCTTTGACCCAGAAAATGTACTTCTAGGAAATTGTTCCAGGAAATAATCATTATCCACGGGATATTTATATCAATTAGCTTTTGTTGTGTAACAAATCATCTCAAACTGGATTAAAATAACAAATATTGATTATTTCTCATGTTCTGTGATGCTTTGGGATTGGCCAGCAGCTCAGCAGGAGCTGGATGGTTTAGCACGGTCTAGTATGGCTTCATTTCCATTTTGGGGCTTCAGCTGGGATGTCTGAACAGTGTCTCTGTGTATTATCTTCTCTTCCAGTAGACTTGCCCAGGCTTCTTCATATGGTGGCCTTAGGATTCTCAGCAACAAAGAAGGGGCAAGCCCCAGTACATAAACACTTTCTTTTTGAGACAGAGTTTCTCTCTTGTTGTCCAGGCTGGAGTGCAATGGTGCGATCTTGGCTCACTGCAACCTCCACGTCCTGGGTTCAAGCGATTCTCCTGCCTCAGCCTCCCGAGTAGCTGGGATTACAGGCATGTGCTACCATGCCTAATTTTGTATTTTTAGTAGAGACAGTTTGTCCGTGTTGGCCAGGCTGGCCTCGAACTCCTGACCTCAGGTGATCCTCCCGCCTTGGCCTCCTAAAGTGCTGGGATTACAGGCGTGAGCCAACGTGCCTGGTCATAAACACTTTTTTCAAGCTTCTGCTTGCAACACATTTACCAACGTCCACACTGGGCAAAGCAAGTCACATGATCAAGCCCATTCAGGGTTGGAGAAATAGATGCTACTTCTTGATTGGAGGAGGTACAAAATAATGTGGCCATTTTTCCCTACAACATTTGTTCATCACAGCACTATTTATAATAACAAACAAAAAAATTAGGAGGGAATTCAATGTTCATGAGTAGAGGGCTTGTTGAATCAAACATCCATACAGTGAGATGCTATGCAATGTTTACAAATGATAGACAAGAAGAGTTTATGCTGTAGGAAAATGTTCCCCACATACAGTTAAGTGGAGGAGAAAAAGGGTTACAATATCTCATTTTTGTTAAGCAGAAGGTATAAAAGCATAGGTTAAAAAAAAAAAAATTGGAATTGCCAGGCACAGTGGCTCATGCCTGTAATACCAGCACTTTGGGAGGCCAAGGCAGGAGGATTGCTTGAGCTCAGGAGCTTGAGACCTGGGCAACATAGTGAGACTTCATCTCTATTAAAAATTTTTTAAAAATTAGCCGGACATGGTGGCATACACCTGTAGTCCCAGCTACTCAGGGGGCTGGGGAGAGAGGATCGCTTTAGCCTGGAAAATTGAGGGTGCAGTGAGCTTTGATTGTGCCACTGCACTCCAGAAAGGATGACAGAGTGAGACCCTATCTCAAACAAACAAGGCCGGTTGCAGTGGCTCATGCCTGTAATCCCAGCACTTTAGGAAGCCAAGGCGGGCGGATCACGAGGTCAGGAGCTAGAGACCAGCCTGGCCAACATAGTGAAACCCCATCTCTACTAAAACTACAAAAAATAGGCTGGGCGCGGTGGCTCATGCCTGTAATCCCAGCATTTTGGGAGGCCGAGGTGGGCGGATCATGAGGTCAGGAGATTGAGACCATCCTAGCTAACACAGTGAAACCCCATCTCTACTAAAAATACAAAAACAAAATTAGCCAGGCATGGTGGCGGGCGCTTCTAGTCCCAGCTACTTAGGAGGCTGAGGCAGGAGAATGGCATGAACCCGGGAGGCGGAGCTTGCAGTGAGCCAAGATCATGCCACTGCACTCCTGCACTCCAGCCTGGGCGACAGAGCTAGACTCTGTCACAAAAACAAAAACAAAAACAAAACAAAAACAAAAACAAAAAATACAAAAAATTAGCTGGGTGTGGTGGCGGGCACCTGTAATCCTAGCTACTCAGGAGGCTGAGGCAGGAGAATGGTGTGAACCCGGAAGGCAGAGGTTGCAGTGAGCCGAGATCACACCACTGCACTCCAGCCTGCATGACAGAGCGGAAACAAAACAAAACAAAACAAAACAAAAACAAGAAAAACAAACAAAAAACAAACCAACCAAACAAAAAAAGCAAACAAGATTAAGAATACATACAACAAAATGTTAATAATAAATATATCTAGTGATGGCATTATTTTTCTTTATGTTTTTCTGTATAATAATAACATTTCTATAGTCCAACATTTACCTAAACAATTTATATATATGTTCACTTATTTAATCCTTGCGATAGCCTATAAGATGGATTCTACCAATATCATTGTCTATATTTTAGAGATAAGGAACCTAAGACACGGAGAAACTTAATAACTTGTCCAAAGTTACAAGCAGGTAGAGGGCAGAGCCTTGATTTGAATCTAAACTTCGTGTTCTTAACTGCTACACTATTTTCCCTTTTTTTTTTTTTTTTTTTTTTTGAGACTTGTCGCCTAGGCTGGAGTGCAACGGCACAATCTTGACTCATTGAAACCTCTGCCTCCTCTGGGCTCAAGTGATTCTTCTGCCTCAGCCTCCAGAGTAGCTGAGATTACAAGTGCCTGCCGCCACACCTGGCTAATCTTTGTATTTTTAGTAGAGATGGGGTTTCACTATGTTGGCCAGGCTGGTCTTGAACTCCTGACCTCAGGTGATCCACCAGCCTCTACCTCCCAAAGTGCTAGGATTATAGATGTGAGCCACTGCACCTGGCCCACTATTTTCCTTTCAAAGGCAGCTAATTTGTCTGGGGCTAGAGTATAATGTTTGATAAATGTGCTATATCACTGGTTTTAAGCCTTTAAAAATATATATTAAGGCTGGGCTCAGTGGCTCATGCCTGTAATCCCAGCACTTTGGGAGGCCAAGACTAGAGGTTTGCTTGAGCCCAGGAGATTAGGACCAGCCTGGGCAACATGGTGAAACCACGTCTCTACTAAAAATACACAAAGATTAGCCAGGTGTGGTGGAGGATTCCCTAAACCATAGAACTTGAGGCTGCAGTAAACCAAGATCATGCTACTACACTCCAACTTGGGTGATGGAACTGAGACTCTGTCTCAAAAATAGTAATATTAATAAAGAAAATAAAATAATAAAATTTAAAATATATTTAAACCTTTTATTGCAAATGTAATATACTCTAGAATTACATTGAATAAAATATGAAATTCATTCTGTTGGGATCCTGGTACCATCCTCAGAGATAACTATCATTTGCAGTTAGGTATGTATCTTTCCTAATCAGTCTTTCTTTCTTTCTTTCTTTCTTTCTTTCTTTCTTTCTTTCTTTCTTTCTTTCTCTCTCTCTCTCTCTCTCTCTTTTTTTTTTGAACAGGTTCTCACTCTGTCACCTACGCTAGAGTGCAGTGGCGCAATCTCAGCTCACTGCAACCTCTACCTCCTGGGCTTAAGCAATCCAAGTATATGTGCTCACCACCATGCCTAGCTAATTTTTGTATTTTTAATAAAGATGGGGTTTTGCCATGTTGCCCAGGCTGGTCTCAAACTCCTTAGCCCAAGCAATCCGCCTGCCTCAGCCTCCCAAAGTGCTGGGATTAAAGGTGTGAGCTACTGCGCCTGCCCAGATCTTTCTTTTATGTGCATTTATGTTCCTACCTATACTATATGTATATATGTGAATGTAGGTGTGTATACATATGTGAGTGTGTGTACTTTTCCCACATATGTAAAATTCTACTCTAAACTTGTTTTTTGGTGACATTTTGGCAGGTCTTGAGGATTTTACCATGCCTGTTCACATAGATCTTTCTCATTCTTTTTTTGGTAATTGATATAGTTTGGCAGTGTCCTGAATCTTATACCTTATCTTGAATTCCCATGTGTCGTGGGAGGGACCTGGCTGGAAGTGATTGAATCATGGGGGCAGGTCTTTCCTGTGCTGTTCTCGTGATAATGGGTGGGTCTCATGAGATTTGATGGCTCTATAAGGTAAAGTTTTCCTGCACAAGCTCTCTCACTTTGCCTGCCGCCATTCATGTAAGACATAACTTGCTTCTCCTTGCCCTCTGTCATGATCGTGAGGCCTCCCAAGCCATGTGGAACTGTAAGTCCATTAAACTATTTTTCCTGTATAAATTACCCAGTCTCAGGTATGTATTTATCAGCAGTGTGAAAACAGACTGATACAGTAATTTATCAGTTTCTTTTAAATAGAATGAGTCCTAGAAATACCCTCATGGTGTGGGCTTCCATCAGGTGGATAGGGTAGGACCAAAGGTCCCAGAAAGAATCTAAGGAAGGAGAAACATGATCATAAGAAATGATAGTAAAAATACTACTCCACCAAAAAAATATACTTTTTTTTTGAGACAGAGTCTCACTCTGTCATCCAGACTGGAGTGCAGTGACACAGTCTCGGCTCACGGCAAGCTCCGCCTCCCGAGTTCACACCATTCTCCTGCCTCAGCCTCCTGAGTAGCTGGGACTACAGGCGTGTGCCACCATGCCTGGCTAATTTTTTGTATTTTTAGTAGAGATGGGGTTTCACCGTGTTAGCCAGGATGGTCTTGATCTCCTGACCTCGTGATCCGCCCACCTCAGCCTCCCAAAGTGCTGGGATTACAGGTGTGAGCCACCACACCTGGCCTATATTTTTTGAGATGGAGTCTTGTTCTGCCACCCAGGCTGCAGTACAGTGGCTGATCTTGGCTCACTGCTACCTCTGCCTCCCGGGTTCAAGCAATTCTCCTGCCTCAGCCTCCCCAGTAGCTGGGATTACAGGCACCCACCACCATGCCCAGCTAATTTGTGTACTTTTAGTAGAGACGGGGTTTTGCCATGTTGGCCAGGCTGGTCTCCAACTCCTGTCCTCAGGTGATCCACCCACTTTGGCCTCCCAGAGTGCTGGGATTACAGGTGTGAGCCACCACACCCGGTTTACCCCAAAATATTTCTAACAGCTTGTATTTGTTTCTTAGGGCTGCTGTAACAAAGTACCACAAACTGGGGGCTTAAAACAACAGAAACTTATTCTCTCACAGTGCTAGAGGCCAGAAGTCCAAAATCAAGGTGTTGGTAGGGTCAAGCTCCTTTGGAAGACTCTGGGGAAGAATTCTTCCTTGCCTTTTCCAGCTGCTGGTGGCTCCCAACAATTCTTGGTGTTCCTTACCTTGTAGTTCCCTTACTCCTCACTCCTATCTCTGTGTCTTTCGTGTGGCCTTTTCCCCTGTGGGTCTGTCCTCTTCTTATAAACATATAAGTGATTGGATTTAGGGCATACCATAATCCAGTATAACCTCATCTTAATTTATTTTTTATTTTTTATTTTTCTATATAAGACAGGGTCTCCCTATGTTGCCCAGGCTGGTCTCCAACTTCTGAGTTCATGGGATCTTCCTGCCTTGGCCTTCCAAAGTGCTAGGATTACAGGCATGAGCCACCATACCCGGCCTATATTTTATTTTATTTTATTTTATTTTATTTTATTTTATTTTATTTTATTTTTTGAGACAGGATCTCACTCTGTCACAGAAGTAGAGTGCAGTGGCACAATCTGGGTTCACTGCAACCTTTGCCTCCCAGGTTCAAGCAATTCTCCCACCTTAGCCTTCCTAGTAGCTGGCACTACAGGCGCAAACTACCATACCCGGCTATGTATGTATGTATGTATGTATGTATGTATTTATTTATTTTATTTTATTTTTTTTTTGAGAGGGAGTCTGGCTCTGTCGCCCAGGCTGGAGTGCAGTGGCCGGATCTCAGCTCACTGCAAGCTCCGCCTCCCGGGTTCACGCCATTCTCCTGCCTCAGCCTCCCGAGTAGCTGGGACTACAGGCGCCCGCCACCTCGCCCGGCTAGTTTTTTTTTGTATTTTTTAGTAGAGATGGGGTTTCACCGTGTTAGCCAGGATGGTCTTGATCTCCTGACCTCGTGATCCGCCCGTCTCGGCCTCCCAAAGTGCTGGGATTACAGGCTTGAGCCACCGCACCGGGCCTATGTATTTATTTATTTATTGAGGCTGAGTTTTGCTCTTGTCGCCTAGACTGGAGTGCAATGGCGCGATCTTGGCTCACTGCAACCTCTACTTCCTGGATTCAAACGATTCTCCTGCCTCAGCCTCCAGAGTAGCTGGAATTATAGGCGTCCGCCACCAAGCCCAGCGAATTTTTTGTTATTTTTAGTAGAGACGGGGTTTCTCCATCTTGGCCAGGCTGGTCTTGAACTCTGACCTCAGATGATCCACCTGCCTGGGCCTCCCAAAGTGCTGGGATTACAGGCGTGAGCCACCAAGCCCGGCCTTGTTTTTTTTTTTTTTTTTTTTTTTTTTTTTTTCGTAGAGATGGGGCTTTACCATGTTGCCCAGGCTGGCCTCAAACTCCTGGGCTCAAGCAATCTGCCCATCTCATCCTCCCAAATCGCTGGGATTATAGGCATGAGCCACCTAGCCTGACTGTACCTTATCTTAACTAGTTGTATCTGCAAAAGCCCTATTTCCAAATAAGGTCACACTTTATTTATTTATTTATCTATTTATTTATTTATTTATTTTTTAGACAGGGTCTTGCTCTGTCACCCAGGCTAGAGTTCCGTGTGGTGCAATCATAGCTCACTGTAAACTAGCTCCTATGCTCAAGTTATCCTCCTACCTCAGCCTCTCAAGTAGCTGGGACTACAGGAATGCCACCACCATGCCTAACTAATTTTTTTTTTTTTTTAAGTAGAGATGGCATCTCACTATATTGCCCAGGCTGATTTTGAACTCCTAGGCTCAAGTCATCCCCTGGCCTTGGCCTCCCAAAGTGCTGGGATTACAGGCATGAGCCACTGCACCTGGCCCTGGGTCACACTCTGAGGTTACAGGTGAACATCGAATTGTTGTGGGAGCCCCTATTCAATCCACTACAGGGGTCTACAGTTTCCACTTGACTAAAAGTGTCATTAATACTCAATTGTCAAAAGGCATGTTATTCTGTTTGGAGCACGTGGAGCAAGTATACTAGGTTTGAGGGACTTCCAATTGAGAGACTCAACGCACTGTCGCACAACTTCATACAAGCTTTATTTCATTTTAGTGTGAAAATGTATTTTTCTCTCATGGGAAGGATGCAGAATATCAGGATTTTATTTTATTTTATTTTATTTTATTTTTTTTGAGACGGAGTCTTGCTCTGTCGCCCAGACTGGAGTGCAGTGGCCGGATCTCAGCTCACTGCAAGCTCCGCCTCCCGGGTTTACGCCATTCTCCTGCCTCAGCCTCCCAAGTAGCTGGGACTACAGGCGCCCACCACCTAGCCCGGCTAGTTTTTTGTATTTTTTAGTGGAGATGGGGTTTCACCATGTTAGCCAGGATGGTCTTGATCTCCTGACCTCGTGATCCGCCCATCTCGGCCTCCCAAAGTGCTGGGATTACAGGCTTGAGCCACCGCGCCCGGCCCAGAATATCAGGATTTTAAAGAGAGAAGCAGAACTTAAAGAAATCCCCACATTTTTACAACATAGCTGAAGCTTATATATTGTAATAGTACACAGGTTTGTACTTAGGACTTTTGCTTTAACCATGATCCAGCAGGGACGGGAATATAATTATTTAAGAAGGCTGTAACCAAGTGAATTCTGGATTAAACTGTCATTTTTCCAATCTCCCTCACTGTGCAGAGAGAAAAGAGAATTGTTTCAATACTTCACACAATGCTCTTATCTCATCCTTGGCAAGAACCCTCATGCCTCTTCTTTGGCCCTTTAGGTGAGGGGCAGCTCACTACCTCCTGAGACAACCCACTTTACCCCAGGACAGTTTCATTTACAAAACTGTCCTTTTCTTTCTTTTTTAAGTCAGGGTCTTGTTCTGTCACCCAGGCTGGGGTGCAGTGGCACCATTATGGCTCATTGCAGCCTCAAACTCCTGTGCTCAAGTAATCCTTCTAAACACAGCCTTGCAAGTAGCTAGGACCACAGGTGTGTACCACCATGCCCGGCTTGCTTATTTACTTAGAGATGGGGCCTAGTTATGTTGTGCAGCCTGATCTCCAACTCCTGGCTTCAAGCGATCCTTCTGCCTCAGTCTTCTGAGTTGCAGAATTCATAGGTGTGAGCCATGGTGCCCAGCAAAACTTTCCTTAATAAGTAGGTTTTATCACCCCCATGCTTCAGACTAGAATATGGGGCTTAGAGAGATATCATATCATGCAGACACATGGTGAAAACACTAGAAGGATATATATATAAAAGATGTTATAAGGCCAGGTGCAGTGGCTCATGCCTATAATCCCAGCACTTTGGGAGGCCGAGGCGGGTGGATCACGAGGTCAGGAGTTTGAGACCAGCCTGGCCAACATAGTGAAACTGTCTCTACTAAAAATACAAAGATTGGCAGGGCACAGTAGCTCACACCTGTAATCCCAACACTTTGGGAGACCAAGGTAGGTGGATCACAAGGTCAAGAGATCGAGACCATCCTGGCCAACATGGTGAAACTGTCTCTACTAAAAATACAAAAATTAGCTGGGCGTGGTGACACCACCTGTAATCCCAGCTACCCAGGAGGTTGAGGCAGGAGAATCGCTTGAACCCGGGAGGTGGAGGTTGCAGTGAGCCGAGATCGTGCCACTGTACTCCAGCCTGGTGACATAGTGAGACTCCATCTCAAAAAAAAAAAAATAGCTGGGCATGGTGGCGTGTGCCTGTAGTCCCAGCTACTCGGGAGGCTGAGGCAGGAGAATCGCTTGAACCTGGGAGGTAGAGGTTATGGTGAGCCGAGATCATGCCATTGCACTCCAGCCTGCGCAATGGAGCAAGACTCCATCTAAAAAATAAATAAATAATAATAAAAAAAGATGTTATGTGATTTTCTTAATTTTCCCCCCAATTTTTTTCTTCCTTTCTCTCTCTCTCTCTTTTTCTCTCTTTCTCTCTTTCTTTCTTTTATTGAGATGGAGTCTCGCTCTGTCACCCAGGCTGGAGTGCAATGGCCCAATCTCCACTAACTGCCACCTTTGCTACCCTAGGTCAAGCGATTCTTGTGCCTCAGCCTCCCAAGTAGCTGGGACTATAGGTGTGTGCCACACCTGGCTTTTTTTTTTTTTTTTAATTTTTTATTTTTAGTAGAGAAGGAGTTTGCCATGTTGGTCAGGCTGGTCTCTAATTCCTGACCTCAGGTGATCCACCCACCTCAGCCTCCCAAAGTGCTGGGATTACAGGCGTGAGCCACTGCACCTGGCCTCCTAAAATGTTTTAAGTACAAACGAATTAATTTTTTAAAACCATGATTATGGGTCCTTCAGTTCAAGGTCACTGAGAAAGTGGGAGTCAGGATTGGAACCCATTACTGGACAACTTCCAGTGGATGTGGAATTTTCTGGATTCTCTTTCAGTGACCCCAATCTTCCACCTTTATTGTCCTTCCAGTTTCAGGGCTCCTCTCACTCCAGGCTGGGCCTCCACCTCCGCTGTGGCCCTCATCCCAGAGACTAGGACAGAGCAGAGGAGGGCTTCATAGTGATGGGCCCCCAGGCCTGGGGCCTTAAGTGAGGCTGGCATCAAGGCATCCTGTGGCATACGCCTCCCCATCCAGTTCCCTGGGCAGCCACCATTGCCTTTGTCCCTCTGTCCCTGGTATTAACACCTGGCAAGGAAGTGTTGGAAGGAGACCCACTACAAGGCAGCCTCACCAGCTGTGTGATTTGGTTATTTGGCCATATTAAGGAAGGAAAGCGCGTCGGCCTGGAGTGTGGAATGAACGTACAGAGTGATTATTACCCTTATCAGCGCTGCCGTCACTGTCGCCGCATGTGAGACACCCCCTCTTCCCCAAGGCCAGTGATTGCGCCAGAGCTCCTGCGCGCTGGCAAGCAGGTGACGCCGCGGGTGACGGCCAGCCAGGGCGGGGGTTGTGGGGGCGGGAGGCAAGGGGAGAAGAGGGCATGTTCGCGTCGGTGAGGCGAGAACTCACCCGTGATCCCAAGCAACGAGGGCAGGGGGCACCCTCCATCTCTACCGCACTCCCTCAGGGCACACACTGGCGCGCTCCGCGTCCTCAGGTGCTCCAAGCTTCCCCGCGTCACCAGCAGCCAGGGCGCCCCCCGCGACGCCGCCATTCATTCCTCCTACACTGCGAGCGCACCACTCCAGAGCCGGGGGAGCCGCAGGGCGCGGCGGGCTCTTCGAGTCCGCATTTCGGCGCCAGCCACCGGGCTAGGGCTGGGGATGTCTGCCCTGGTGCGCGCTGCGTCGGCCCAGTTACTATAGACCCCTCCCAGGAGAGACTGAAATACCCAGATTCAGGAGACAGAGATACTGTGGCACATAGATACAGGAGCCAAGAATGAAGATAGATAGAGAAAGGTAAAGACACTTAAGGGACAGGCATAGACAAAGGCCATAACACAGCGAAAGAGATATGGGGCACAGAGATCGAGATACAGACACTTAGAGATGGACTGACACATATAAAGGTGGAGAAAGAGACACAGACGGGCAGTCTGAGACGCACAGACCCTGAATATCTACTTAAGACCAGCAGAGCAACTAGTATAAGAGCGCGCCAGCGGCGAGGGCACCATCCACTGGCCCGAGCTCTTCCCGCGCTGTGGGTTCGTGCCTTCCCCAGTCACCCTGTACCCGAGTCTCCTCCCCACGCGTTTCCCGCTCCCCGTTTTCCATTGCCAGCCCTGCGGCCGCCTTCCCGCCCCAACGCGCCTGGTCAGCTTTTGCCCCCCTGCTCCCAGTTCCCCTTGCACGCCTCTTCCAGCCTAGGGGTCAGACCCTCCCCCAAGCTCCACCAGTACCAGGCTGGATCCCACCCCCCTCCGGTCCCGCCTCTCCCCGCGAGGTCCTGGCCGGGTTGGCTGGTACTATTCCCCAAGACCCACGTGCCGGTCATTCCCCGCCACAGTGCAGGAACCTCCCACTCCAGCTGCCTCGGCTCCCCGGGTAGCTGGGCGCGCTCCTGCCCCCGGCCCCGCCTCTTTCCCCTGGCCAGTGCCCGCCCCGCCTCTACCGCGCCCCGCCCGCCGTGCTCTGCCGCAGTCGGGCGCTCATCGTCATTCCGCTCTTGCCGCCGCCGCCGCCACCCCCGCCCCCGCCCCCGCCCCCGCCCCCGCCCGGTCCCCGCCACCGCCGCCGCCGCCGCCTGCCCAGCGGCCCGGGAGGCGGAGGCGCGGGGGAGGAGGCCCCGCTTGGCTCCTCAGCCCCGGATGCTGCATGACTTCATCCTTCCGCCGGCTCCCCTGCTGAGCTAGGGCCGGTCCGGCAGCAAGCCCGCCGCCCGCGCCCCGCCGCAGTCCCACTCCCGCCCCGCGCCCACCCCGCGCCCGCCATGTCCGAGATCCTGCCCTACAGCGAAGACAAGATGGGCCGCTTCGGCGCAGACCCCGAGGGCTCCGACCTCTCCTTCAGCTGCCGCCTGCAGGACACCAACTCCTTCTTCGCGGGCAACCAGGCCAAGCGACCCCCCAAGCTGGGCCAGATCGGCCGAGCCAAGCGAGGTACGCGGCCCGGGCCCGGAGTCGCCGCCTGACCCAGAAACCCTCCGCCGGGCGCCCCCCGGCTGCCGTTCCCCGCCGAGTGCCCGCAGCTCTTGCCGCAGACCAGCGCACCAGCCGCTCTCCGGCCCGGGCTGGAGGGGGGGTCCCCGCTGCAGTGTGTGTCCCCCTCTTCCCTTCTCCCGGGAACACGGTGCCCCGGATTCGATGCTCGCCACCTCTGGAAGCAGAGCCCTGGCACCCGGGCGAGGGGGAGGGGCCGGTCGGGGCATTTGGGGCTGCTTGGAAGTGGGAACACGGGGTAACGGGCTGATTCTCTGGGATCAAATACTGAGTCGGTGGACAATACGAAGAACCTTCGGGTCGAGAGGGGCGTCTAACAAGAGAGGGGAGGAGGCCGGGGGTCCGCTTGTCTTGGTTGTTTGCATGGGGAGGGGAGCTCTGTTGGTGCCAGGATCGGAAGAGGGGTTCCAGCGGCGAGAGGTCTCAGGTTGAGGAGAGGGCTGGACCAGCTGGATACTCGGTTTGAGCCCCATTTGAGGAGGGGGATCTGTTGAAGTGCAGGTTGAAGAGGGGGATTCCATGAGCAAGAGGTTTCTGATCAACTCAGAGGGAGGAAGGCTCAGGTGTCAGGAGGGCTCGCACTGGGAGGCAGAATAGCTAGAGCCTTTGGAAGAGGGGCGTTCCGCCATCGGGAGGGGAGGGGGTCTGTGGGACCGAGGCTTGGCGACGGGTTGGGTCTCCAGGAGAGTTCGGACGGGGAGGACACAGCAGCGCAGGGTTCCGAGGGGCGTCGCTGGGCCACGGGCAGTAGCTGCGCGGGACGCTAGGACGCGGGGCTTATTCTCGCCGCCGCCCCCCGAGGCCGCGTGGCTGACGCGCTTTCTCCCTGCGCAGTGGTGATCGAGGATGACCGGATAGACGACGTGCTGAAGGGGATGGGGGAGAAGCCGCCGTCCGGAGTGTAGACGTGCCGGCTCGGGCGGCGGGCTCCGGGCCCAGCCTCGCAGCGGCCAGGAGCGCGGGCCGGCGATGCGGCTGCCGGCGCCCCCCGCCCCGGCCCAGGCGCCCGCGGGCGGGGGCTGCAGGGCCGTGCGGCCGCCGCCGCCAGGCACTCCGGAGCTGTCCGCTTCAGCACCACGGCGGCCGCGGTAGCGGCGGCGCGGACCCGCCCGGAACCCGCCGCCGCGCTCATGCACTTTAAAACCTCGGGCCGCAGCCCCACCCCGCACACCGGAACGGACACGGAGACCCGCGGCCCCCAGCCCCCTGCCCGCCCCCTCCCGCACGGCTCCCCTGCCCCGCCCCCCTCCGGCCAGTCTGGTCTGCAGACCGGGCGGCCGCCGGTGTCGGACCGCAAGCGGCCAGGGATGTTTGGCTGCGTACTTGCATGAGCTTTCTACCCACCTGAGCCCAGTCCTCCGGGCCGTTCCTCACCCCCACCCCTGTCTGGCGTGACCCCAGCCTCAGCCTCTTTCTAAGGGACTTCCTCAGCACATTTGTATTTTTATATCCGACTCTTTGTTTACTGGCTCTGCTCATGGTTCCTGCCCTCCCCTCAGTCTCGGCCACGCTCTTCTGCGCCTGGCAGATAGGATGGGTGTTGAGGCTGGGGTGAGACAAGCCCCCCAACACGGTTACCAACCACATGGCCAGTCTGCCCAGGCCTGACCCAAGAAGGCTCTCTGGCAGACCCCTTCTCCCCAAGGTATCATCACCTTCCAAGGGCCCAGATCCGATTTTACCTTGGACCCCTGCGTCTTGCCCCTGGGAACCCAACTGGGGACTGCTCTGCACCTCTGGATGACATCTGTGGCCCTGGAGATGTTCTCAACCCAGAGGTGCCCTTTGTAAATGCTCCTCCATCCTCACTGTACCAGGAGTGTGTGAATAAACACAGACCTCCCTGTGTGTGTGTGGCGCTGCTTAGGTCTCAGGAGCCAGGCCAAAATGGGAGGAGGGGCAGGTACTTGGGAATCTCAGGTGCATGTTGCTGGTGAGGGATGGTTGTCAAGTAAGACAGGCAGGCCAGCCTGGCCTGGGAACATCATTATGATGTGGCCTCCTTGGGTACAGATACAACCCAGGTGGGACTGGTCACCAGTGTTTGGGATGGAGCTGGGGTGAGAAACATAAAGCAATCTAGGTTCAAAATCTGCAGTCTCCTGTGGAAAAATCAAGGCTAGATGAGGATCAGTAACAGGCCCCAGGGACAAAGGTCTCCAGGCTGGCTGGTGTGCAGAGGGGTTATGCTGAGCTTTGCCCCAGGGGATGCATCACTGCTGGCTTGGTGTGGTGGCAGAGGACGTTGGGGAACCCAGAAGAGAACTGAGGAACCCAAGAAAGAAGCAAGAAATCTGGGATCTAGTTGGAGATGGGCTGTATTGGTTCATGTGGGTTCGCTCCCACCCTCTATCTTAGGCATGAGGCCCCTGGGATGTAAGCACCTTGGACCCAACCCCAAGTCCTGAGTCAGGAATTCCAACTACCTGAGGAGCCCAGGGCAGAATGGCAGGAAGGGTGGACCATGCTCTGGCCTTAGAGCTGAATGGCACTAAGGAAGTCCTCATTATCTGAATCCTGAAGGAAGCAGGGTGAGGTGGGTGGTCTGGGGGGTGAGAGGATTTGGGCCCCCAGAGCCAGTTGGGCCACACTGAGCTCCCCGCCCTTGTGCATGAGGTAGAGATGGAAGTGGAAACCGCTGCCATAGGTAGCATGCCTCAGGGACCAGCCATAACAGGCTTGGGCATAGTGTCTGGTCCGAAAGTGGGGGGCAGCAGAAGTCATTGAGATGAACCGGCCTCCAGGGACCAGCACGCGGCTCACCTGCAAGGCAGACACAGAAGCCATTGGTGAGAAGTGGATCTTCAGGTTCTCAAAGGTCAGTACTGCTCCAGATGCCCTCCCAGTCAAACCTCAGGAACCACCCCTCATCTGTAGCTCAGGCAAAGAGTGAGCCACTTTCTCTGCCCCAGTCATTCCTTGGGATTAGGGTTATATTCTATTCAGGGAGGGGTATAGGAGTGATATCAGGTACAGGGGCACCACTTTCCTATAACTGCTCACCTTGGCAGTCTCTGTCACCCATCAGGAACCTGGCTACCGCATCCCTATGGCAACCTGGTAGCCACACATCAGCCTTTGTGAGCCTGGCTATTCCAGTCACCTCTATAATCTCAACCCCGCTTAACCCTTCCCTTCCTTCAGAGAGCCACACTCCTGAGGGCAACCCACTACTTGTTCCAAAACATGCTTCTGGCTTCTGATTTCTTCCAGTCCCATGAAACCTCAACCCCACAGCCCCACCTATTGATCTGCCTTCCTGTCTCGTTGCTCCCTCACCTCACTCAACACCTGGTCCACAGTATGGACACCTTCAGAGGACACGGTCCAGGGATCTTGTTCCCCAGATAGCAGGGCATCCAGCGTGCCCTTCTCAAGCACCACATCAAAAGAAGCACTGGGGAAGTCCAGCTTCCGCACATCCATGGTCTCCCAGCGCAGCTGCGGCACATGGACATAGCGAGCCTGCATGGCAGCCACCACGACTGACGAGTAGTCCACACTGGTCACATCAGGGAAGCCTCCAAGGAACAGCTCATAGCTCAGGGCACTGTTCCCACAACCTGGGGTGGGAGGGGATGGGTGGCAAAAGAGCTACGTTAGTTTTGGTTCTCACCTCCCTCTGAATATCTATCCACTCTTGGCCCCGTTTTCTCTCAGTCCAAACCCTCCAGTACTGAGAGGAGGTGGTAGAGTGCAGAAAAAGCACAAGCCTTGGAATCACACAGGCCTGGGTGCAAACCCTGGCTCTCTCACTCCTAGCTGTGTGGGCTGGAACAAGTTGTTTAAATACTAGAAACATGGATTTTTTTTTTTTTTTTTTTTTTTTTTTTTTTTTGAGATGTCGCCCAGGCTGGAGTACAGAGGCACAATCTCGGCTCACTGCAACCTCCACCTCCCGGGTTCAAGTGATTCTCCTGCCTCAGTCTTCCGAGGAGCTGGGATTACAGGTGTGTGCCACCACGCCTGGCTAAAACTTGGATATCCTATTCAGAAAAATGAAGATAATAATACCTAGGCCATATGAAGGATGTGATGCATTAAACTTAACAACTAAGAACTAGGGGCCGGGCGTGGTGGCTCACGCCTATAATCCCAGCACTTTGGGAGGCTGAGGAGGGCGGGTCATCTGAGGTCAGGAGTTCAAGACCAACATGGAGAAACCCCATCTCTACTAAAAATACAAAATTAGCCAGGCTTGGTGGCACATGCCTGTAATCCCAGCTACTCGGGAGGCTGAGGCAGGAGAATCGCTTGAACCCAGGAGGCGGAGGTTGCAGTGAGCCAAAATCATGCCATTGCACTCTAGCCTGGGTGACAAGAGCGAAACTCCGTCTCAAAAAAAAAAAAGAAAGAAAAGAAAAGAACTAAGAGCTGTAGAGTAGCTGAAGGAGCTCTAAAGTTAGGAGTTCAGAGATTAAGGTTCTGATATTCCTAGTCACACAGCCACAGCAAATCATTCAACTCTTTGAGCCTCAGTTTCCTCAAATTCAAAATGGGGATAATACTGGTATCATTAGGACCGCAACATCATTGGTAGCATAATAATGATATAAGTTAGCATTATCCTAATCCCCAGCCTCTTAGAAAACCTTAGAAGGTATCAACCCTGGGAAGGCTTCATGTTAGGGGTTATTCTACTTTGTTTTCCAAAACAGAATTAACAAGTGAAGGGGAAACTAGGTGGGGACACACAGTGGAGCCAATCACTTCCTTGCGATATTTTTTTGTTGTTTGTTTGCTTGGTTTGTTTTGTTTTTTGAGAGAGAGTTTCATTCTTGTTGCCCAGGCTGGAGCGCAGTGGCGCAATCTTGGCTCTCTGCATCCCGGGTTCAAGCAATTCTCCTGCCTCAACCTCCTGAGTCGCTGGGATTACAGGCACGCACCACCACGCCCAGCTAATTTTGTATTTTTAGTAGAGACAGTGTTTCACCACGTTGGTCAGGCTGGTCCTGACCTCAGGTGATCCACCTGCCTCGGCCTCCCAAAGTGCTGGAATTATAGGCACGAGCCACCACACCTGGCTGCAATTCTTCACATATGTATTGAGCACTACATATTAGGCTCTGCCAATGAATAAATGTCCCTGTCCTCAAGGAGCTCCTGCTCCAGTAGGAGGAACAAATGTGTAATCAGACAGTTGCTGCAAAACATGATGAGTGTTTCAATAGGGACAGGCTGTGAGAGCACACAGGAGGGTCTGGACCTCACCTCAGGTGAGTCAGCCAAGAGTTTCCAGGGAGGTGACAACCAAGCAAAGTCTTGAAAAACGGAGTCTTGACAACTTCCCAACACTCTGGTGGGAAGTGCCTGGAAAGCAGTCCCAAAGTGGGTAGGGTCAGGATGGAGAAGGGATAGAGGTGAGAGGAGTGGATGTGGATCTATAGTCCAAAGGGCATGACTTCCTTAGAAGATCCAGTGGCCTCTTCTAGGCCCTCCTATGGCCAGTCCCAGCTGGGAGCAGCCCCAGGCTGGGGATCTTCAGCTCTTGGGATTAGGTTTCCTTTAATCCCCACTTGCCTCCCTAAGAGGATCACAGGATCAGCAGTTGGGATAGCCCTAATCTATCAGGGTTTGGCACCCAGACAACGTACCCAGAAGCAGCTGGCTGCTCCCCAGCTGCCCCTTCTCATGTTCCTCTTCAAGCCCTGGGGCTCAAGGAAAACTATCTTGCCTAGGAGAAACCAACACGTGCTTCCCAAAGTTGAAGCCACAAAAAGCCCTGGTAGATACAGCACATGGGATGGGGGTAAGGGTGGCAGAACCTGACTTAGTTCCAGGCTGAAATCCCACTGGGTTTGCTGACCCACAATCCCTTCATTACCCCCACACCTGACCTCATATACCTGTAGAGCTCTGCCAAACTGTGGACAAATCCAGATTTCCTTCCTTTGTTCTCCTTAGCACAGGATGGCATCTTCCAAGAGAACTTTACCAAAGGTGAAGGGGGAACAAAAGCTGACCACTGGGGCAGTCATGCTTACAAGCAGTGACTTTTGATTCTGTTGACTCAGAGATTTGGGGCCAGCAAGTAAGAAGGGGCTTGGGAAAGCCACTGCCTTCCAAAGTGGAGCCTGAGGGAAGTAGAGCCTTGGAGAATTTATCCATATCCAAGAATACATCACATGAGGGCCCAGAGCTGTGTGGATCCTAACTCAACACCAAGAGACTGAAATATAAGCCAGAATGCCAATTTACTAACTTATAACAAGAAAAATAGCCATCATGGAGACTGGAGTTGAATCCTCTGGCCAGTCCCTTTTCTCTTTATAGGAAATCTAAATTGGAAGTCAAATTGATTCCAAATTAATTTTTTTTTTTTTTAAGACGGAGTCTCACTCTGTCGCCCAGGATGGAGTCCAGTGGCCCGATCTCAGCTCACTGCAAGCTCTGCCTCCCGGGTTCACGCTATTCTCCTGCCTCAGCCACCTGGGTAGCTGGGGCTATAGGTGCTTGGCTAATTTCTTTTGTATTTTTTGTAGTAGAGACGGGGTTTCACCGTGTTAGCCAGGATGGTCTCCATCTCCTGACCTCGTGATCTGCCCGCCTCAGCCTCTCAAAGTGCTGAGATTACAGGCATGAGCCACCATGCCTGGCCGCTTCCAAATTAATTTTTGATTATGATCAAAAGATTCCAAAGGATCCCTTAAGCATAGGAGTTCAAGAGGCTGCAGTGGGCCAAGTTCACACCACTGCACTCCAGCCTGGGGACAGAGCAATACCCTGTCTCTAAAAAAACAAGAAGAAGATTCCTACAGAGCATGAAGTCAAGCAAGCACAGCAAATCAGAAAAGCACAATAACAGCCAAGTGGGGCCAGCCATTCACATATATTCATTTGCTATGAGGATATTTTAGCCATAGGGACCAGACACACGAGTCCTCCCACAGGGTACTCTGTTCTCTGAACAGTCCTGGATAAACTGCTTCTCTGATTCCCATTTTCAATAAAAATAATAATAGCTAACAGTCATTGAACACCAGGTACTATGTTAAGCATTTATAAGAATTATTTCAGTTTACTTTCACAGTAGAGCCATATAAAGGATACTATTGGCTGGGCACGGTGGCTCATGCCTGTAATCCCACCACTTTGGGAGGCCAAGGTGGGCAGATCACTTGAGGTCAGAAGTTGCAGACCAGCCTGACCAACATGGTGAAACCCCATCTACTAAAAATACAAAAATTAGCCAGGCGTGATGGTGGGCACCTGTAATCCCAGCTACTCGAGAGGCTGAGGCAGGAGAATCGCTTGAACCCATGAGCAGAGGTTGCAGTAAGCCAAGATTGCACCACTGCACTCCAGTCTGGGCAACAGAACAAGACTCTGTCTAAAAAAAAAAAAAAAAAAAAAAAAAAAAAAAAAAAAGATACTATTATTACCATTCCCATTTTCTCCATGAGAAAATTGAGGAAAGTGGTAAGAAACTTTCTCAAGGTCACATAGTCAGTGGAAGAGCCAGAATTTGGACACAGGTCTCTATTGCTCCAGAGCCAGAGCTCTGAAACCACTGTGTTCAACTGCCTCCCAGTTTTCAAGAGGCCCACTCACCTTCAGTTGTGACATCCCATTGTTAGCTATGTCGATATAACCATAAGGCTATAATTCACAATGTAGTCATTTTACCAGTTTTAAGAGTTCTAGGTGCCTCCCTACACCCATCTGTGTGGTGTCACAAAGCACACTTACTTCACCACTTACTTGCTGCATGACAGTAGTGGACACTGTCAGTGTTCTGACTAGATGCTCTGGGAGTCTTTTTACCCATTTTAATTTTTATATCCCTAGGTTTTGGTGTGTGTTTGCTTCTAATGGTGTACATCTGTGACTCTTCAGCCTGAAACAACCTTCAGGGAAACTTCGCTTCTTTCCTTTCCCTGTTCCCTCTAGCTCTTACCAATTCTCCTGGGAGCACATTCCTAACAAGTAACTTGGACATGAATCCTCATCTCAGGATTTGCTTCTGGGGAACTCAATCTAAGACAGTGAGTGGCAGGGGTTGCCAAATGCAGCTTGCCACCTGTTTTTGTAAAGTTATATTGATACATGGCTATTCTCATTCACTTTTTTTTTTTTTTTTTTTTTTTGAGATGGAGTTTCAATCTGTCACCCAGGCTGGAGTGCAGTGGCACAATCTCCGCTCACTGCAACCTCCGACTCCCTGGTTCAAGCAATTCTCTTGCCTCAGCCTCCGCAGTAGCTGGGAATAAGGGTGCCTGCCACCATACCCAGCTGATTTTTATATTTTTAGTAGAAACGGGGTTTCACCGTGGTGGGCAGACTGCTCTGGAACTCCTGACCCAGATGATCCGCCCGCCTCAGCCTCCCAAAGTGGTGCGATTACAGGCATGAGCCATCCCGCCCGGCCTTCATTCACTTTTGTATTATCTGTAGCTGCTTCTCCACTACAACAGCAGAACCGAGTCATTGTAAAAGAGACTGTGTAGCCTGCAAAGCCTAAATTATTGTTTGGCCATTTTCAAAAAAAGTTTACAGACCCCTAGCCTAGAGTAAGTCTCTTAATACTTTTGACTTGCCTTTAGGGATTGTCATAAGGATTAAGTAAGTCAGAAAGGGCCCAGCACGTTCTCTGGCTCTTATCAGGCATTCAACTTAAGTTTGTTGAGGTGGAATGTAATGTAGAGTATTCCCCAAGTTGTGGGTCCTGTTCTTACATCTTGGCCATTCTAGAAATTCCCCTTTTGGTTTTTAGACTTTTTGCCCTTCCTATCCAGAAAAGGACAGTTCCCAGTCAAGCCGATTTTTTTTTTTTTTTTTTTTTTTTTGAGACGGAGTCTCGCTCTGTCACCCAGGCTGGAGTGCAGTGGCCGGATCTCAGCTCACTGCAAGCTCCGCCTCCCGGGTTCATGCCATTCTCCTGCCTCAGCCTCCCGAGTAGCTGGGACTACAGGTGCCCGCCACCTCGCCTGGCTAGCTTTTTGTATTTTCAGTAGAGACGGGGTTTCACCGTGTTAGCCAGGATGGTCTCGATCTCCTGACCTCGTGATCCGCCCATCTCGGCCTCCCAAAGTGCTGGGATTACAGGCTTGAGCCACTGCGCCCGGCGCAGATTTTTTTTAAAGCATCAGTTTGGTGAAAAACCGATCAAGTAGATTTTAAGGCAGTGTTACTCTGCCAATCACCAGCATAAGAATCTGCTGTGAAGCTTGTTGAACATACAGATTCCTGAGACCCACATTAGACCATCCCTGGAATTAGAATCTCACAGTGCAATCTAGCTCTCCAGGCAATTTTGATACACACTAAAGCTTGAGAAAACATAGATCTATGGTAAATTGATAAATAAGTGCAATGGTTTAAAATCACAGATTTGGCCGGGCGCGGTGGCTCAAGCCTGTAATCCCAGCACTTTGGGAGGCCGAGACGGGCGGATCATGAGTTCAGGAGATCGAGACCATCCTGGCTAACACGGTGAAACCCCGTCTCTACTAAAATACAAAAAAAATTAGCCAGGCGAGGTGGCGGGCGCCTGTACTCCCAGCTACTCGGGAGGCTGAGGCAGGAGAATGGCGTGAACCCGGGAGGCGGGGCTTGCAGTGAGCTGAGATCCGGCCACTGCACTCCAGCCTGGGCAACAGAGCTAGACTGTGTCTCAAAAAAAAAAAAAAAAAAAAAATCACAGATTCAAGAAAGTGTTTACTTGTGGGGAGAAGGGGTTTTAGGAGGACCACACAGAGAACCTTGAATATACTTTTCATTTTGCCAGGCATTGTTTTAGGTATACTTCATGCTCATTTAATCATCTTAAAGCCCAATTAATAAATATGCTTATGTTTTTAAGGTTGAGAAAATGGAAGCACAGAAATTCAAGTATTTTGTCCAGGATTACACAGCCAGTAAAAGCTGAGCCAAGATTCCAACATCATTCACTGCCTCTAGAGTCCAAGATGGTTTTTTGTTTGTTTTTTGTTTTGCTTTGTTTTGAGACAGGGTCTCATTCTGTCACCTAGGCTGAAGCCCAGTGGAGCCATCGCAGTTCACTGCAGCCCGGATCTCCTGGCTCAAATGATCCTCCTGCCTCAGCCTCTTGAGTAGCTGGGACTATGGGCACAGGCCACCATACCCAGCTAATTTTTAATTTTTTTTTTTTTTTTTGAGTCAGGGTCTCACTCTGTTGCCCAGGCTGGAGTGGAGTGGTGCAATCTTGGCTCACCGCAACCTTCACCTCCTGGGCTCAAGCAATTCTCCTGCCTCAGCCTTCCAAGTACCTGGGATTAGAGGCACGTGCCACCACACCTGGCTGATTTTTGTATTTTTAGTAGAGACAGGGTTTCACCATGTTGGCCAGGCTGATCTTGAACTCCTGACCTCAAATGATCCACCCGCCTTGGTCTCCCAAAGTGTTGTGATTACAAGCATAAGCCACCACTCTGACCTAAATTTTTTGTAGAGATGGGATCTCACTATGTTGCCCAGGCTGGTCTTGAGCTCCTGCACTCAAGTGATCCTTCCACCTTGGCCTCCCAAAGTGCTGGGATTACGAGCGTGAACCATGAGCCCAGCCCACAGTCCAGGTTCTTTTTGTTTTATTTTGTTTTGTTTTGTTTTTGAGATGGAGTTTTGCTCTTCTTGCCCAGGCTGGAGTGCAATGGCACGATCTTGGTTCACCACAACCTCCACCTCCCGGGTTCAAGTGATTCTCCTGCCTTAGCCTCCCAAGTAGCTGGGATTACAGGCATGTGCCACCACACCCGACTAATCTGTTGCATTTTTAGTAGAGATGGCATTTCTCTATGTTGGTCAGACTGATCTCGAACTCCCGACCTCAGGTGATCCGCCCGCCTTGGCCTCCCAAAGTGTTGAGATTACTGGCGTGAGCCACCGCGCCCAGTCTAGTTCTTAACCACTAAATTATACTTTTTTTCTATCCCTAGTAATGTTCTATTTCTCAAACTGAGTGGAATAGACACACACATTAGATTTGTTATTTATACCTTACATATGTACTATATTACATATATCTTTTATTTATTAAAGACGTCACTTAAACATACAAAAAGGCTTTTACAAAGAGCAAAGTAAAAACGACAATTGGAAGAAAACCTGTTGCTCATTCAAACTTTACTAGCGCCTCCAAGGTTGACAGTAGGAGAGAACCTCAAGAGGACAGCCGAACACCCCAGAGCCCTACCTTTCCTCCAGCACGTCTTCCCTTTGGGGAATCGCATCACCCTGGGCGGCAATCTCCCCTCCACCCTTAGAGGGTGCTGTTCTCACTCTCTAAGGCATAGGACCAAGTTTCAGATAGGACTCTCTCTAGATGACTCTGGCTCCCAGTGCCCAGGAGTA
Organism: Macaca nemestrina; assembly: GCF_043159975.1. Classification (NCBI taxonomy): domain Eukaryota; kingdom Metazoa; phylum Chordata; class Mammalia; order Primates; family Cercopithecidae; genus Macaca; species Macaca nemestrina. The sequence goes on along the minus strand of NC_092126.1, from coordinate 97,287,437 downwards.
AAAAGAAAAGCGCTGGGCATTATTCTCGAGGTGCCTGCGCGTGCCGCCTCCGATGTGAACTCGCAGTCCCATTTCTAGAACTGAATCTAAAGCTCAGAACCGGTTCATGACTTGTCCTAAGTTACAGAAGTCAATTAGCGATAGGACTTGAACTAGGTCCTCTGAGCAATTCGGTCCCCAAGGCTGCCTGCCTCCCGAGGGTCCGGACACGGTCTTCTTGGGTACCCCCCACGTTCAAACCCTGAGGGGGTGTCTTTCTCCCGAGGGCCCCGGGACCGACAATCTCTTACTCTATTTGCCTTGACTAAATACAGCCGGGACTCTGAAGGAGCTGGATCTCGCGTCCCAACTCAGGCGTCCTCCAAGAGGGTAGACAGGCGGGAGGAAAGCGGACCGGGCCAAGCCCGCGCGGCGCCGGTCCTGCCAGCTCTACCTGGCGGGGCCGCGCCGGGATTACCCACCTAACACAAGGATACGGTCCTCGGGCCGCAGCTCCGGCTCTAGGAGGGCACGGAAGGAGGAGAAGTCCCCGAACCAATCGTAGGGGGCAGAATCGGCTGCGCCTTGGTAGCGCTGATCCCAGTACTGGACTTCGCGGTACCCGCAGTTCCGCTCCGGTAACTCCGGCGGCGCTCTACCGGCCCCTGGAGAAGCCATGCTCTCAACCGCGGGGACTGCCAGAGCCGCCGGCCCTTCAGCCAATACGGACGGCAGGATGCAGAAGGCTGGGCCCTGGTGTCTCCGCCCACCACCTGCAGTTGCTCAACACAAACACGTGGAACTTCCGTCCTTTACTAAGCGCTCTTTGAAGAATCCTCCGGCTGGGAAAACCATCGTCCAGACCCTGAATCCTCCGGCTGTATTGCCAACTCATTTCCTAGAGCTGCATTCATGGTGTCAGACTCACGTGGGCTCATCACTGCGTCCTCTCATATTTTCAATGTGAATTACTTTTATTAGGAAGTCTGAAAATTAGTGAAAGGTTCATTTTTCTCAGCATCCGGAAGGCTCTAAGCAGAGGCAGGAGGGGCGCGAACAGGGGCTTTGCCCTCCTGGAGAGACAGCATGAACACAGATGTTCCCAGCGTAAGCGAAGTAGAATGTTGGCTTCAGGGACTGTAGCGGAGGTAGGCAGGAATGTTGCTTTTCTGGACATTCGTTCTAAATTAGCGCCTGTGTACCTAGGGCTGGGTATAAACTGAGGAGTAAGACATTGTTCCTGCTCCTATGGAGCGTGGAGTGCATCAGAGGAGACAAATGTAGAGGAAAAATTACATTTTAGTGGAGTAAATGAAGACTGGCTACCCGGATCGGCGCTTAGCCTGGTGGGACGCCAGGCGCGGGAAGCGGAACCTAAGTGTCGAAGGTTCGGGTTTCCGCGGGTGGTGGGCCCACACAAGCGGTGCACCGTTAAGATGGCCGCTGGGCTGCGGAAACGCGGCCGGTCCGGTTCCGCGGCCCAGGCAGCGGGACTCTGCAAGCAATGGCTGCAGCGCGCCTGGCAAGAGCGGCGCCTGCTGCTGCGGGAGCCGCGCTACACGCTGCTGGTGGCCGCCTGCCTCTGCCTGGCGGAGGTGGGCATCACCTTCTGGGTCATTCACAGGGTGGCATGTGAGTGCGCCGAGGGGGAGGGGAGGGGAGGGGAGGGAGGGAGACCTGAACCCGCGACCCAAACTGGATCTCAGACCTGGAACTCAAAACCAGACTCTGTATCCACTCACTCATCAATTGCAAACCCATACATATCCCTTACCTGAGCTCCAAGCCTGAGCTCTACAGAAAACGGATCTTAATCTGCCCGCATGGCAGAGGTGGATACCCTAGAGATTGGCCTTCTGCACTGAACTTACAGCCTGCGAACTAGCTTAGAAGTCAGATTTGAGCCAAAATTGTTGTATTGCTGCTGTTGCTGCTTTTCTCTGTGGCTTTGGACACCTCAGGTCTCCTCCTGAATCTCAGCTTTTTCCATGTATTCAGTTCTGTGATCTTTGAACGTCCCTTCTCAATGATGGCATTTTGTGACCACTTGAGTCCATTAGGCACTATTGGCTACTCTTTTCCAGGCTGAAACTATACTCTAGGCTTAAGGCACTTGACTTTCTTGCTAAAGACTCTTAATTCAACAAATATTTATTTAGTGCTTATTATATGCACTAAATATTTATTTAGTGCTTACTATATTACCAGAGAGAGGTACAGTGGTGAATAAGAGATGCATTTCTAACTCCGGTCTGGACAATAAGTTAGCAGGCAATGATAATGCATCGTATTCATCATGGTAGTAAGACAGAATGCCATAAAGGGCCATAGGAAGTCACTTAAACCAGATTGGAGGAGTCAGCAAAGGCTTCATAGAGCCACCCTTGAAGGAAGGTAGGAACTAGCTAGTTAAGGAAAGAAGGAAAAGGTGAGGGGAAGGAGTGCTCTGGGCAGAGGATCCTCTATTAAAAATATCCAGTTAGGCCGGGTGCGGGAGCGCAGGCCTGTAATCCCAGCATTTTGGTAGGCCTAGGTGAGTGATCTCCTGAGGTCAGGAGTTTGAGACCAGCCTGGCCAACATGGTGAAACTCCATCTCTACTAAAAATATAAAAATTAGCCGGGGGTGGTGGCACATGCCTGTAATCCCAGCTACTCGGGAGGCTGAGACAGGAGAATCGCTTGAACCTGGGAGGCGGAGATTGCAATGAGCCAAGATTGTGCCACTGTACTCCAGCCTGGGTGACAGAGTGAGACTCTGTGTCAAAAAAAAAACAAAACAAAACAGAAACTCTCTAGTTAGAGTGGGCACGGTGGCTCATGCCTGTAATCCCAGCACTTTGGGAGGCTGAGGTGGGCGGATCACTTGGGGCCAGGAGTTAAAGACCAGCCTGGCTGGGCACGGTGGTTTACGCCTGTAATCCAAGCACTTTGGGAGCCCGAGGCGGGCGGATCACCTGAGGTCAGGAGTTCAAGACCAGCCTGGCCAACATGGTGAAACCCTGTGTCTACTAAAATAGAAAAATTAGCTGGGCATGATGGCAGGTGTCTGTAATCCCAGCTACTTGGGAGGCTGAGACGGAAGAATTGCTTGAACCGGGGAGATAGTGGTTGCGGTGAGCTGAGATCGCACCACTGCACTCCATCCTGGGTGGCTGAGCGAGACTCTGTCTCAAAAGAAAACAAACAACAACAACAACAAAAACCAGCCTGGCCAACATGGTGAAACTGCATCTCTACTAAAAATACAAAACTTAAAAATTACCCAGGCATGGTGGCACACACCTGTAGTCCCAGCTACTTGAGAGACCGAGGCAGGAGAATCACTTGAACCCAGGAGGCGAAGGTTGCAGTGAGCTGAGGTCGTGCCACTGCACTCCAGCCTGGGTGACAGAGTAAGACTCTGTCTCAAAAAAAAAAAAAAAAAAAAAAAGCCTGGTTCCTTTGAGGAACTGAAATAATTTTTTTAGAGCTGGAGTATAGAAATCAAGTGAAGAGGGCCGGGCGCGGTGGCTCAAGCCTGTAATCCCAGCACTTTGGGAGGCCGAGATGGGTGGATCACGAGGTCAGGAGATCGAGATCATCCTGGTTAACACGGTGAAACCCCGTCTCTACTAAAAAATACAAAAAAACTAGCCGGGCGAGGTGGCAGGCGCCTGTAGTCCCAGCTACTCGGGAGGCTGAGGCAGGAGAATGGCGCGAACCCGGGAGGCGGAACTTGCAGTGAGCTGAGATCTGGCCACTGCACTCCGGCCTGGGCGACAGAGCGAGACTCCGTCTCAAAAAAAAAAAAAAAAAAAAAGAAAGAAATCAAGTGAAGAGAGTAGTAAGAGATGCGAATGCAGAAATTGAGACCAGATCATGAAGAAATTGGAAAGCTTTGTTAAGAAGACAGCATGATAATTAAGAACCTAGGACCCTGCAAGCTTCAATCCCAACTCCACCATCCTAGCTCAATTATCTTAAGCCAGTCACTTAACCTAATTAATTCTTAAGCTCCCTTTCTAAAAAGGGGAATAATACAGAGTTTTCTTTATCTTAAGGGTCTTGGGAAATCATTGAGAGGTTTTAAGCAGAGGCCTGTTACGATTTGTATTTCAGGAAGAACTCTTTGGTGTACAAGGTGGAAAATACATCGTAGTAGGGTAAAAGTAGAAGTCAGGGGCCTAATTAGCAGGCTATTATATAATCACTGGGGCTAGAGATTACTTTAGGCTCCAAGTATGTAGTAGCAGAGAAGGATGAGATAGAAATATTTATGGTGAGGAGCAGGCAGAACTTGGTGATGAAGGGTTGGAAATGAGAGAGGAGGGAGTATCAAAGATATTACTCAGGTTCGTGACCTGGTAGCTAAGAGGTCAGTGGTGACATCTGTGGAACCCAAGAAGGGGAGTAGATTGGAGTCGGAGGAAAGATCACGAGTTCACTTACAGAAATGTTGAGTTTGAGATGCCTGGGCTCACCCAGAGAATGTCAGATAAAGAGTTAGATTAAGAGGTAGTGAAGCCCTGGGAATTGGCTGAAAGTCTGTGTTTTGATGGTCTGGAGGCATGGGGAGGGTGGCAGACAAGTTCTAGACTCAGAAGTAACCAGATTATCTTGTCTTCTTCCAGACACAGAGATTGACTGGAAGGCATACATGGCCCAGGTAGAAGGCGTCATCAATGGTACCTATGACTATACCCAACTGCAGGGTGACACCGGACCACTTGTGTGAGTGGGGTCAGGAAGTTCAGGGAGGATGTGAGGGGCTGGTTAGGTACTAGTCTGTGTGGCCTGACCCAGGCTCACATTTTCTCTCATCTTCCAGGTACCCAGCTGGTTTCGTGTACATCTTTATGGGGCTGTACTATGCCACTGGCCGAGGCACTGACATCCGCATGGCCCAGAACATCTTTGCTGTGCTCTACCTGGCCACCTTGCTGCTTGTTTTCTTGATCTATCACCAGACCTGCAAGGTGAATCCATGCTACCGGGGCTAGAGGGCCCCAGCCTGGGAGGGCTGGGTGGTGGGGATGGCTCAGGCTTGCTGAGCTGACCTTGTTCCTTACTGTGTTCACCCTTTAGGTACCTCCCTTCGTCTTTTTCTTCATGTGCTGCGCCTCTTACCGTGTCCACTCCATCTTTGTGCTGCGGCTCTTCAATGACCCAGTGGCTATGGTGCTGCTCTTCCTCAGTATCAACTTCCTGTTGGCCCAGCGCTGGGGCTGGGGCTGCTGCTTTTTCAGGTCAACACCTCTTCCTTCTGGCCCCCTCTCTCATTTTCTGCATTTCCATCTCTTCCCAATTTCCTGCAGCAGAGGGAGTAAAGGAGTAGCCAAGACAGCGTGGGCCACTCAGGGCTCTACCATGCCAGTCCAGGATATATAGAAAGTTTCTGCCCTGCCATCCCCCCACATACACACATGCCCTCTTTCCATCCTGTCTTCCTCCCAGACAGCATTCATTGTTGGAATTAGTCCTTCACATTCTAAATACTTAGTTTATGCTTATTTGCATATAGGAGGCATAGAGACTATGTATCTGGCCCCTGCCTACTCCAGGCTCTTCCCTTCAACAGTTGTGAGTGTAGGTCCCATCCTGGAGTTTGCTGGCGTGGCGGCAGGAGGAGGTTGCTGTGGTGATGGTGGGAGGTATGTCTTTGGGTATTGTGTGCACGGCCCTGGAGCTGATCTCCACCCTTCCTCTCCCCTGCTTACCCCAGCCTGGCAGTCTCTGTGAAGATGAATGTGCTCCTCTTCGCCCCTGGGTTACTGTTTCTTCTCCTCACGCAGTTTGGCTTCCGTGGGGCCCTCCCCAAGCTGGGCATCTGTGCTGGCCTTCAGGTACCCCCACCTCACCCTTCCTCTTTCTAATCAAGGAGAAGCCACTTGCCTTGATTGAGGGGATCTATCCTTGAGACTCCCTCAAAGCCAAGAGACAGGGTTTTGGAGTTGATCCTGAGCTAGGAAGCTACTATCTCTAGGCTATAGTTTCCATAGCTGTAAAATAGGGTCTTACATTTGATGGTCTCTGAGAGCCTTTTTATTTTTTTAATTTTAAGTTTTTTGTTTTTTGTTTTTTTTGTTTTTTTTTTTTTGAGACGGAGTCTTGCTCTGTCGCCCAGGCTGGAGTGCAGTGGCGCCATCTCCGCTCACTGCAAGCTCTGCCGCCTCCTGGGTTCACGCCATTCTCCTGCCTCAGCCTCCCTAGCAGCTGGGACTACAGGCGCCTGCCACTGCGCCCAGCTAATTTTTTTATATTTTCAGTAGAGACAGGGTTTCACTGTGTTCACCAGGATGGTCTCAATCTCCTGACCTTGTGACCCGCCCGCCTGTAATTTTAAGTTTTGAGATGGGTTCTTGCTGGGTTGCCCAGGCTGGTCTCAAATTCCTGGGTTCAAGCAATCCTCCTGCCTTGGCCTCCCAAAGTGCTGGGATTACGGGCATGAGCCACCCTGCCTGGCTTCTGAGAGCTTTCCTTGCTCTGCCCATTTATGACTTGGTGAATCCACACCTTAAAGCATTGTTATGACTTCCCTCCTGAGCTTCTTTGGCCCCAGGCACTGGCCTGAGGTGGGGGCAGGGGGCGTGGTTTTCCTGCTATTTCTGGTGGGAATTGGGGAACCTCTGAGGCCTACATCCCAGTCCCACAGCCCTCAATGAGTAGCGTGAAGGCTGGTCATTGGGAACGGGCCTTGGCAGCTCTGCTGACATCACACCGACCCTCAGGTGGTGCTGGGGCTGCCCTTCCTGCTGGAGAACCCCATTGGCTACCTGTCCCGCTCCTTTGACCTTGGCCGCCAGTTTCTGTTCCGCTGGACAGTGAACTGGCGCTTCCTCCCAGAGGCTCTCTTCCTGCATCGAGCCTTCCACCTGGCCCTGTTGGCTGCTCACCTCACCCTGCTCCTGCTGTTTGCCCTCTGCAGGTGGCACAGGTGAGAAAAGGTGGTAGTGCCGTGGGCAGAGTTGGGGGAAGGAGTGAAGGGCCTAAGCCTTAGGGGCTGCTTGGGGGAAGTGTCAGTTAAACTCATGGGGTGAGTCTAGAGTTTGACTCACCATAGGGGCTTGATAACTGTCTGAATGGCTTTTCCCCAGGACAGGAGAAAGTATCTTGTCGCTCCTGAGGGATCCCTCCAAAAGGAAGGTTCCACCCCAGCCCCTTACACCTAACCATATCCTTTAAATTGTGGGAAGGTAAGTCTTGCCCTCTCTAGGTGCTGACAGAGTCCTGGTCAGGTATCCCCTGACAGCTGGTGACCTGGGTGAGGAAAGGGGACCCCAATCATAGAAGTCCTATTCTGCACCACTGTGCTGAGCACTTCACATATTGAGGTATATTTGATTCTTAATTCTAAATACGAGCTACTCTTACAAGTACCTCTCCCTGGTACTATCATAAGAGATTCACATATGTTCTAACATTTAAAGCTCACAAGAGACTCCGAGATAGGGAGGTACACTTACATTTACTATTTTCCTTTACAGATGGAAAAAATAAGACTTCATGAGGTTAAGTAACTTACCAAGGTCACACAGCCAGTACGTTAGGGGTTCAAACCTACAAGGCCTTATGGCCCTAGGTATTACTCTTCATATTCCATATTCGGTTGGGGAGCAGATCCAGAGAGGTTAATAAACTTGTCCAAAGGCATGCATCAAGGAATGGCAGAGCCAGGGGGCTATGTGACCTAAAAACTATTGCCCCTCTGTTTTGGGATAGCCCCCAACTCACACACTCCTGCCCTTGGCCTTGACCGCCGCATACAGATTGTTTCTACCCTCTTCACCTCCAACTTCATTGGCATCTGCTTCAGCCGCTCCCTCCACTACCAGTTCTATGTCTGGTATTTCCACACACTGCCCTACCTCCTGTGGGCCACGCCTGCACGCTGGCTCACACACCTGCTCAGGTACCAGCTGGGACAATCTGGGGAGTGGGAAGGGATAGGGAGTTCCTGTTGGGGGTTTATGTCTAGGGCATGCTGCTGGTCTGCAGGCCTTGAAACTGGATAAAACGTGGAGCCTGTTTCTCATCTCCAGGTTGTTGGTGCTGGGGCTCATCGAGCTCTCCTGGAACACATACCCCTCCACATCCTGCAGCTCTGCTGCCCTGCATGTATGCCATGCTGTCATCCTGCTGCAGCTCTGGCTGGGCCTGCAGCCTTTCCCCAAGAGCACCCAACACAGCAAGAAAGCTCACTGAAATCCACCCCTTTCCCTCCAGTCCACTCTCAGGACCTGGGGTGGGATGGACTCTGTGCCCTTCCAAATAAACCTTGCTAAGTCCACCTCTGTGCAACCTACTTGGAGGTAGGGGCAACTGATGCCTGGTCCAGGCTGTGAGGGACATGTGTGGGACAGATAAAGAATTCACTCAAGCAGTCCTAAGAGGCACTTTATTGCATAGGATTTGGGGACTGTGGCTCTCTCCCCTTCCACTGTGCTGCAGGGAGCTCAGAGGATGGAGGGGAGGGTGTGTGGGGTGGGAGGAGCGGGAGAGAGCACAGGCAGGCACTTCTTGTGGGGGCAAGAGGGCTCTAGGGAGGGAGTAGGAAGCAGTGGGGGACAGGCTGGCACCAGCCTACACCTTCCCAGCACCAAGAGGCCAGTCCTGGGCGGCAGTGTCTAGTGTGTTGGGTGGGGCGCCAACCCAAGCAGCAGCGGGCAGCCTTCACACGTTTGCTGGGCTGTAGCACAGCAGGTGTAGCTGCAGGTTCTGGTCCCAGTGGCGCAGTAGCAGGAAGAGCCCCCGGGCTGCGGCCTTGAGGGCGGCCAGATCAAGGCCGTCAGGCAAGTGCTGGGCCCGCAGCCAGCAATCAGCCTTGGCTGCTGTCAGTTCCCACTCGCCAAAGGCAGCAGCGCATCGGTGCTCTAGCCAGGCGAGCGCCACGGCAGTGGCCCAGGTCCGGCCCCGCAGGTCGGTGCCGCCCAGCCCTTCCGCCCCCTCCGAGGCCTCGGTATCTGAGCCCCGCCCACTGTCCACCTGGCCCGGACCCTCGGAGCCCGAGCTGGGGGACGGGCTGCAGGAGGCTGTGGCACTGTCACCCTGACCAACACCAGGGCCTAGAAGTGCCCAGGGCAATGAGGCCGAGGTGGGGCTGAGGCTGGCACGGTGCACGGCAAAGGGCGAGGCGCGGCAGAGGCGCTCCTGCGAGATGCGCACAGCGGCACAGAAGGGCGCGTCCAGGCGGAAGGAGCCTGGTGCCTCCTGCAGCCGCACCTGAGGAGAGAGGAGGTGGGGGGAGAAGCGAGCTTAGACAGCGCCTGGCCCCGGCGGCGCCACCCTCCACCTCCCGAGTCCTCACCAGGGGCAGGTAGTCATGGTCGATGCCTTCACTGTTGTTGGCCTGGCCCAGGTCAGGTCTACAGAGTTTGTGACGGCGGCCCAGGCTAAGCCGAGAGGGAGAACGGGGAGGTGGGCAGCGAGGACCTTCCATGGGAGTGGCAGCGTCCCCCAAAGCACACTTGGAGTTGCCATTTCCGTCCGAGTCCCAGGCGCCTGCTGGAGAGCCTCCCTGAAGTCCTGCAGTGGGGATCATCAGTGCCAGCGGGTGGTCTCTAAGTCCAAGTGCCCCTACCCTTTCCCTACCTTTAGAGTAGACAACAGTAGGCAGAGGAGCTGCATCTAGACGGCTGTGAGCGGCAGGAGGGGTTCCTAGGGGCTCAGCTGGCTCTGCAGGGGCACAGGGGACAGGAGTCAGGTTTGTCCAGGAGAGTGGCCAGTGAGGTGAGAGCTGCACCTGAGAGGTCACCAGAAGAGGCCCCTACCTGAGCTGCACACCTGCAGGACCCCAGGCAGGACCTCCCTAGTGGTAGCATCCACAGCTACAGGGCAAGTGAAGCAGGAAGGGGCAGAGCTGACCTTACTTGTCTGAAGGGCTCGAAGCCAGCACCTCCGGGCATGGCCTGTGGAACCAAGGAGCGGTCTGTGGAACCCTTACCACCCACCCTCTACAGAGGGCTCATAGAAAAAATTGCAGTATTCTCCCCAGCTTCTCCCTCTATCAACTTTAACAGAGTAGATTGCCTTGCTAGGCCCAGAACCAGCTCAGACTCCCCGACTTTGACAAGAAGTGGTCAGGCTGAACCTTCAACCCGTAGCAGAACAAGGGCCCCCTGGCTGCCCAGAATTCAGCACTCTGGACACCACCCAGAGGAAGCACCTTTTCTTCCACCTATTTCTGCACTAACAGAACTTGGAAATATTCTCTCTTCGTGATCCAGTGTGGTAGCCACTAGTCACATAAGACTATTGAGTACTTCAGCTGTGGCTAGTGCAACTGAGGAAATGAACTCTAAGTATTTTCCTAAATGACAAAGATTTGTTTTAATGTGTGGGTGCTCTGAATCATTACAGGATCACATTGCCCTCTGAGCTGGCTGCTAGGAAGCTTGTCAGTCCTGGATCCGATCCTTGCAAGAGTGTATCACCTCACAGCATGCACCTTTAATATAATATAACCTCATTCTCAGTTTCCTTTTATTTTTACTTTTTCCCATAGCCCTGCTTAATTTTTTATCTTGTCTGTCATGAGCCTCAAATCCTTTGTGATGAAAGTGAGGTATGGAGAGTGACCAAACACACAGACCTCTACCTTTGCTGCTTTTAGCCCATGCCTTTGGGCCCTGACTGGACCCATGAGCCACTCACCCCGGTCTGCTGTGGTCTCGGCCCCTCCTCGGAGGGCCAGCTGCTCATTGTCCCGGACCACAGAGGCTGCTGTCAGCCGATGGAGTGCTTGGTCCCAAGCAGCTTCTCTTACAGGAGGTGAGGGAGGCTGTGAGCCATCTCCAGGTCCCCACAGTGTCTCCAGCCCAACACCCACCTCCCAGCACATAGGCTGCTCCCCACACAGGCCCCGGATCACCACATGGCAGCGTGGAGCCTGGGGAGGCACTGCCGGAGGGGCCGGCTCCCCACTGGGAGGCACAGCCGTGAATAAGAAGGGTGGTTCCATCAGCATGTCCCAGTCCATGGGGGCTGGGGAGAGCAGGCTTCCTGGGAAGGCAAGACAGGGGCATGAGCAGAGTGGTCCTCTGGGATTTACCTCCCCAAGGCCTCCTTGGTGTCAGGGAAACCAGCTCCCCATCCAACACTTACCTGAGTCATCCAGGCCTTGTCCCAATTGTTGGCCTGGCTCAGGACTTGGGCCATCTAGTATTGCACCCAAAGAGGGTTTCCGAGGTCGGCCGGGGACTTGGTTTGCCCGGCCTGGAGGTGAAGAGAGGCTTCGGCCAGCCAGAGCCGCTCTGTGCTGACGGCCCAGCACCTCAGTACTCAAGGCCCCCACCTGCAATGTGAGATATGGGGGCCACTGGTCAAGGAATGCAGAACCCCTGACCATCATACATGGGTGCACAGCTGGCCCATGCCCCTTGTCTGAAACCCTGGGTGGCCACTCACCACCTTGAGGAGAAAGGCCAAGTTCCTTATGGCCTATAATGACCTCTGGCCTTGGCCCCTTCCCAGTGTCATCCCACTCCACTTCCTATTTCCCACTTGTGGTTGTTGCTTGTCTCTGTTTTCGTTTATGTCTTCTCCCTCTCTGCATGACTACCTTGTGCTTATTCTTCCAGATATGGCTCTGACTTTCCTGAGTCCCTCAAGCGGAGTTAGTCACCCTGACTTTAAGCCCCCATAATACATGTCCTTGTGCTCATCACTGGTTGTTACATGGTATTATCATTGGGGATTTACCCACCTTTCTCTCTAGCTAGACTTAATAGTAAGCTCCACATAATGTCTGGCACACAGCAGGTGGTAAATAAATATTTGCTGGATACAAGGTGAATGAATGTGGGTTGGATCATACCTTGAATGGAGCCGGTGTGGGTGCAGGCAGGGGACAGGAGCGGGAGCCTGCAGGTTCTCCCCAGGCCAGACTGCGGCAACCTTGCTGAGAAGGGGGCTCCAGGGGAGCACTACCTTCGGGGGAGCCAGGGCCCTGGGAGCCTGGGGACTCACTGCTGCCTGTGGAGCCTGGGCCTGGCTCGGGGCTGGCAGAGCAGTGGGTGAGCACATACTGCTCCCGAATGTACGAGGACTGGAAGATGCGGCGCCATATGGCTGTGTCAGAGGAGGGGTTGGGTCCAGGATCCGTGACTGGGTCTGTCAGAGCATCAGTACCTGCTGGGAGGCAGTAGAATGGACCCCAGCCCTGACCCCTCCCAGTACCCACTCCAACATAGCCACACACATACACCTGGGCACTCACTCCGCTCCAAGTCCCCGGCAGCCCATGGGCTGGACAGTTCTGCTGACACGGTGCCTGTTCCCAGTGGCTCCGAGGTGCCAGTGGGCTCAGTGCCAGGGCTGGCAGCAGATGGGGCCTCTTCTGGGGATGGAAACACGGACCCACCCAAGCTCTGCCAGCCAGGCTCTTGGCCCTAGAGAGAGTATTATTGGGAAAAAATTAGCTGCAGTTATATGCTACCTCCTTCCAAACAGGATTTTTAGATGGCTTATAGCAAGAGGCAACAAAGCTAATAAACCAGAAACAAAAGACCAATACTAAAGAAGGAGGAAGCAAACATGTTCACCGTAAGGCTTAATAGAGCTGCTGGGAAGCTGAGCTTTAAGTTTGGCCCTGAGCTCCCTGGCAGCCAGGCAAAAAAAAAAAAAAAAAAAAAATTCTATTATACAGCTCTCATGATCAAAAAGGAGGAAGTATGCATAGTTCTTCTAAAGAGATAAGGCTTTTCATTAAAAAATAACTACCATGTCTCCAGCTCCTACTGTGTCAAGTGTCCTGCCAAGACTACTCACTTTATGACCCCTGATGACAGCCACCTGTGAACAACATCATTTCCATATGAGGAAATGGGTCAGTGAGGTGAAGTGACTTGCTCAAATCAAATGGCTGGCAAGTGACAGAGCTGGGATTAGAGATTGCGCCTAGGTTATGCTCATCCATAACTGCGTGTCCCAGAAAATACATTGGCTGGTGCTTTCTGTAGGGAACTATGTGAAGCCTTGAGCAAGCCTTGACAGAAACCTCATAGCAAATGCGGGTGCTGTTTTCTGTGGCTGTGTGCTTTAATGACCTTGGGTAAAAAATCAGGGGCAACACTTTGCAGGACAACTCAGTGGAAGACCCCATGAAGGCGGCAGGGTGTGGTCATCTTGGGGGACCCAGTGTGATCTCTGTGGAGCCCTAGGGGATAGTAGAGGAGCTTGGTAGAGAGAGGCACAGAGAATGGAAAAAGGGTTTGGAAGAGATGCGGGGACTTCAGCCATCCCAGGCCCCCCTACCACACCCTAGCCCCCCTACCATACCCTAGCCCAGGCCTACCCCTGGTGGGCGGGGCCGGAAGCCATCCACCCTGAAGAGTGAGCAGTAACCGAGGAGCTGGTCCCCAGGGTAGAGTGCTGGGATCTCCCGGGGGGTCAGCAGTGCCTCCACGGTGTCGGGCACAAACCAGTCCACAGAGATATCACTCAGGGCAGGCTCCAGTGCCTTCCGCAGAGCCTGCACCAGCTGTGGGGTGGCCAGAGGGAGGACATGGGAGGGAAAGAGGTGTCATACAGCCAGACACAGGAGGAAGGCTGCCTTTCCCTTGATGCCATCTGCCCAGCCCCTGAGCTGATGGGGCACAGGTTCAGGCTGGGGTCAGGAGAAGGAATGAGGGTAGGAGCAAGCAGGGGGCCTGAGTGCTCAGTTCTCAGGATTTGGTCTGTCTCCTGGCCTGAGCTTTGCCACATGGATGGGGCAGGACTGTGAAGATGAGGCTCAGTTCCAGGACTAAATGAGATTCAGAGGGTGGTCAGAGACAGTGTCCCGACACCTTTGGCCTTCACAGCACCGACAGCTCTTCCCTGGTGCAGTGGGGAGAAGGCCTGGTGAGGGCGCCAGGAGCCCCCATGGCCTGCCTGAGTTCTGTTTCAGACTTGATGTGTAACTTGGAAGAAAAACTTTCAGGTGTAGGGAACAGGGCCCAGGCTCAAGCTCACCATGGGCTGCAGCCTCTGCCCAGGCCTCAGGAAGTAGGCCTGGCCCCTGCTGAGGGCAGATAAACCCTGGAGCAGCTGGTGGCAGGTGGGCCCCAGCCCAAAGGAGAAGCATCTGATGAGGGAAAGGAAGCAGCTGTGATCTTCAGGAGCCCCTTGTGGGGGCTCAATCTTAGGCATCTGGCTCTGCCCATCCCATACCTGGCTGTCCCCCTGTGCCACCTCATGAGCTCCAGGGTTCGGTGGGTAGTGGCAGCCATGGGTGAGGCAGCAGTGAGCAGGAACAGCTGCCGAGGGTAGGCCCTGTGCTGGGGCTGCCCCATGGCCCAGTCCAGAGCAGCCAGCACGTCTGGAGGCCCGCTTGGAATCTTCAGGGTCTCAATGCTCTCACAGATCAGCTGCACAGCGTCCTGGAGAGAGAAGGCACAGGCTGGGATGCACTGGGATGAAACCTCTATGTAAGACCCCCAGAATCCCTGGACCACACTCACATCACTGCAAGGCCGGCTCTCTGGGAAGAGTGGCTGCACCAACGTCCCAAACACGGCCAGGTTGATAAGCGTCTGAGGCGGGAGGGACTTCACAGCCAAAACAATGGCATCCTGTGGACAGCCAGGGAGGGCGGCATGAGGCCAGCCCCATGGGCCCTGATAGAGAGCAAGGGAAGCCAGATCGCTGCCTTATCCAGGCTGTGATTCAAATGAGAGGCTGTGGTAACCTGGGAGAGGTCCTGGATGTTAGGGAAAGCCTCTGTGCCAGTGAGTCCCCGAGTGTGTGTGAGAGACTGTGTGTGGGACTCTGGAGGTATACAAGAAACTTGAGTCTCCCCGTGATTGGAGTGACTCCCTGTGACTGAGTGCGAGTCTATGTATGAGAGGCTCTTGGAATCCTGGAGAGACATGTGTGTGCGTGAATATGAGCAAGAGAGCGTGACAGTGTCTGTTTGGCGGTTGCAGCAAGGCTGCTCTCTACAGGAATCCCCTGAGGAGTTGCCATCTGCTTCCTCTTTGGAAGATGGTGTTTGAAGCAACAAGGTAACTCCTGGCTTCAAGAGGCTGCCCCCAGCCCACCACAGACCTACTGCCCCACCCCACCCCCAGGCCTGCCCACACCACACCCGCACGGGCCTTGTGTGCCGCGCTGCTGCCATCCAACAGGAAGAGTAGCTCCCGAGTAGCTGTCCCCAGGTGTCCGGGCTTGGAGCTCAGGTCCGGGCAGAAGCTCAGCACCAGCACAGGGTTCAGCAGGATGTCCTTGTGGAAGCGTCGCTGCAGGAACCACACCTGAGCAGGGGAGTCCCAAATCAGCCTGGGCAAGGCTTAGTGCTACTTTGTTGAGGCTGGGCAGTGGGACTGGTTCTGGGGCCTTTTTCTGTCTGATCCACCCAGAGGGGACATCTTTTTGTAGTAATTAGAATAAAGGCAGGGGCAAAGGCTGGTGGCTGTCCTCTGTTTATATCAGACCTAGCCTCCATCCTCTGAGACACACCCCAGAAAGATTCACATCGGCCCTCCAGTGACAGTACTCATCTGCCCTCTGTGATGGGGGGTGGCAGCTGTGTAGAGATCTTGCTGAGAAAGAGGCCTCCCCGTGCCCATCCCAATGTGAGCCTGCTTGCCTGCTCCTTGTGCACAAATGCAGCCAAGGCCGGGGGCCAGGCCAGGCTCCTATGGCAGTACCTGCCGGTCCCCATCACTGTCCCTTCGCTGTAGCCTCTGGAAATCTCGGCGGGCCCTTACCCGGGCCTCATATTCTGCTGAGCTCAGGCTGCCGCCCTCCAGCATCAGGTGTGGCTGATGGGGCTCTGAGAGGAGAGGACACAATTCTGTCAAGGAAGTCCCTGCCTCTGGACCCCAAGTGCCCAGTTTCACTGTCTGGGAGGAGCCTGCAGGTCCAGCCTTCCTACACCACAGGCTCCGCCCTCACAGATGACTCAGTCCATCTGGCTGGGGCCCAGAAACCTGTACTTGAGAAATGCTTCCCCCATTCATACAGAAGCAAGTCAGGGGTGACCCACGGTGTGTCCCAGTCTCTCACCACTGGGGTGTAGCAGGATCTCCAAGGCCCGGTCACAGTGGTGGCCCTCTGCCAGTGTGACACAGATGGTGGCTGCAGAGCTGGCATGAGGGGGGGCATCTGCCCGCAGGGCATGAGAGGGGCTCTCCAGGCCTAAGGGACACAGAGGCAGGAAGGGGAGATGCAGCCATCACACCTTCCCAAGGACAGCAATTGTTGGCAGGGGTCATGGCTGATTCAGTCAGCTCTCAGAGTCTGATCTATAGGGGTCAGATGGACGAGGGAGGATGTGCCTGCTTTCATGGGCAGGGAAGTAGATTCCAGCTGGGTTTCTGGCTGGTTGAAGAGTCATGCATCAGCCAGGTGCTGATTTAGCATCCACCCCCCACCTTCTGCATAAGGAAAAGCTACTTCCTCACGGGTACTGGTCCCATTGTAGTATCTCTCTTCCCACTGGTGGGTGAGATGAGATATAAATAAATTACCTTGATAAAATTAGGGGTGTGTGTGTTAGGTAGAGGTGACCAGGGGATGCTCCCACTGCTAACCCAGATGTTCTTGAGGCTTGGGTCCCTGTCTTTTTGTCCTGTGTCCCTCCTATCCCTGAGCCTTATTTCCTTTCCAGTCACTACACTGGGAGGAGTGGGCATCTGAAAAGAGGGCAGGCCAGCCAGATGCACCCACCTGCAAGCAGGCATGGCCCAGTCACCAGCATCTCGAAGGAGAAGGTATATGGGGCAGGGCATCGGGCAGGGCCTGAGAACACGTCCTGAGGGGCAGCTGGCTCCTCCCATGCCAGCCCTTCCTCCTGAGGGCTGCCCACCCCGAAGCAGCTGGTGGGGCTGGAAGGGAGCACGAGGAGGGTCACTGGGCCACCGTGAAGGCCCCTAACCCCTCCGGCTGACTGGCCCCAGCCCTTCCTCACCCTTCCCATCCCCTGGGGTACCCTACCAATGCCCCCTCACCCGCACTAGACCCAGAGAAGCCGAGGGAGGGACGAAGAGAATCACCATAGGCCCAACCTGTCGTCACAGAGCCCCGGAGGCCTGGGGGGCCCCAGCGGGCCTGGCGGGGCCAGTGGGGTGAGCACAGTGGGCAGGGCCACATGCAGCACCCCGTCAGGCCTTGAGGGCAGCTCCCGGCTGCTGTGCAGGGTCACTGTCATGGTGCCAGCCGCGGCGATAAGGCCTGTGGGCAGCACCAATGTGGACCGGGCCTGGGCCAGATCCAAGACAAGATGACCTATGATGGGTGAGAAATGGGGTCAGAGCACGCTGGGAGCAGAGAAGAGGGAGGAAGCTAGAGGTGGGAGCAGGCATCGGGTCAGGGAGCCTGGGCAAAGGGGACTTTGCGTGTTGGCACTAGGCTAATGCATTGGTGACACAGGATGGAGGCATGAGATGAATGATAGCAGGGGAGGCAGACTAACTGTGGAAAGATCTGGCTGTCATCAGGCAAGAGCTCAGTGACATCCTTGCTAATGGAAGGCTGAAGAGAAGGGGCCATGTCCACTCTCAAGGCCCTGGGAATACCAACACCCTCTGCCCCTCTCCCCCTGCCTGCCTCTTTCCATTCAGCCCTTGGCCACCATCCCTTGTGGATAGACATCTCCCTGTAGCCTGGGACCCCACTCTGCTCATAAATTTCCTGCTCATGAACCATCAGGAGCTCCCCCATTGCCCACTAAGGTGGCTCCAGAATTATCTACTCCTCCCAGGCAGGAGGAACAAAGAAGCAGGAAGCAGGCTAGAGGACATAAAGCTCCATTTGCACACTGCACACACTGTTTTATTTAGCTCCTAGGTTTCTTTGGGGACTCGTGGGGCTGCTAAAGGAATAATGACCAGCCATGTACAGTGGCAGCTGTGTACACCACCGACGTGGTCTGGCCCCAGCCCACCTTCACAGCCCTACTGTACCTCACTTCCTCACAATGACCAATTGTTCATCCTTTCAGTAAATACTTGCTGAATAACTGAAGGGAAGAAAAAGATGGAAAGAGAGAAAGAAAGGGGCTTCCATTCCAGCCAATTGACATAGTGGAGAGAGCACAGCATCAGGTTTTAAATATCAGCTCTGTGACCTCTAATTGAGTCCTTTGGCAACTGTCTTGTTCTGAGGAGCCTGTTTCCTCATCCATAAAGTGGGGATCATAATAACTCTGTGATTGTGGGGAGGAACAAATGAGGTATGCAAAGCACCCAACATGTAAGTCAGTGACCCCAGCTATGACTTTCAACCCCCATAACAGGAGGGAGGGGGATTATCGCCCTTCCATCCCTCATAACAGGAAGAAGCCAGCATTACCCACTACTCAGGATTCAAATGAGGTGATACTAGCAATTGTAAACTGTAAATCACTGTAAACATGAGGCATTTTATTGTCATTACCCACTATAACCTACTTATAAGCATTTGCTTATACTGTTGCCCCTACCTTCCACCTAACTGAGTCCTACCCTTTCTTGCAGACAAATGCTGGCTCTCCCTCCTTCTGGAACATTCCTGGGGCCTCACCCCAGAGCTCACTCTAGCCTCTAACCATGAGCCTCCCAACCTGCTGGGCTTATGCCAGCTCTCAACACCACCAGATTCTGTTCCTCTTCTTACCTGGATTGTAAATCCCATGGGCAGGAATCAAAGGCATGTATGAATGAATCAATGAAAGAACCAGGTGCAAACACAGCGCACAGCACAGGGCTGGGCTTCTGTCCCTTCCCCAGGCACTCGCTGGGTCTCATAGTGCCAGGTTCTGTGTGAGGTGCTGGGATTTGGAGATGCTCCAGCGGGGAGACAGACAGGCAGATCTGTGACAATGACTCCCCCTGTAAGTGCCATAATGGAGGGGGCACAAAAGGCTGGGGAGCCAGGAAACAGTGCAGCTAATTATTTGTGGGGGAGTCAGGGAGAGTTTCCCAAGGAGTGACGTTTAGTGGATTTTAAAGGACAAGTAGGAATTTGCTCAATAGAAGATGGGAAGACAGAGCACAGAGGTAGGAAGGGACCTGTCAGTCAGTGTGGCCAGTGGCGATGGTACCTGGTGTGTGGGATCGCGGGGAGAGGGATGGAATGGGGTGAGACTGAGGGCCTTGGCTGCTAGGCACAGGAGTCTACACTTGATCCACTGGCCCACGCGGGACCTGGCTGAGGTGTGCAGCCTAAAAAAGTAAGGGGGCAGAGGGGACCAGCTGGGGAGAAGGCTCCCTTTGCAGCCCCCTAGAGAGACCCGTCTCCTGGGCTGTAAGGGCTGCTGGCGCCCCCGCAAGCCCTGTGCTGCCTGCTGTGTCTGTCTCCCTGGCTGTGAACCTCAGGGTCATGTTCTCCCAGCACCTGGCACAGGTCAGGTGCCCAGCCCACGACTGTTGAATACGAGGATGAGCCAATGAATGCACAAGGCAGAGCCTGGAGGAAGGCGGGGGACGGGCGTAGGCCGAGCGGGTGCGGGAGCCTGAGCTGCGCCGGGCCTTCAGGAGCGCAGGTGCGGGAGCGTCGGACTCACCCTGCGCGCAGCGGCGGGGCGTCGGGGTCCCTAACCCGGGGCCCAGAGCGCGGCAGCAGGCGGCCTGCGAGCGGCGCCGGCTCTGCAGCTGGAAGGAGACGCGCCGTCCGGCGGCCTCGGCCTCGAAGCCGGACACCACCTCGGCCTCGGCCAGCGGGTACACGAACACGCCTGCGGAGGGCGGCGGGAGGTGGCGTCGGACCCCGCCCGGTTCACCCCCCGCCCCGCCCGCGCCCCACCCGGGCCTCACCGTCCACCGGGTGCGGCTGCGGGTTGCGGTAGGTGAGCCGGGCCCGCACGCTGAGGCAGGGGCCGTTGGCGCAGGCCCGGACCCAGGAGTCCGTGAGCGGCAGCGGCGTCCAGCTGGAGGGGCAGTACAGGCCGGGCATGGCGCCGGGAGGCCGGCCCTACGCTAACCGGCCCGGGGAGCTGGGCGCAAGGTGACGGGGCGCCCACCCCGCGCCGAGGCCAGCGCGAGAGTCTCACTCCAATGCCCGGACGGGGCCTGTCGGGGCGCGAGGCCGAGCGGGGGCTCCTGCGGGCGACAGGTGGCGGGGGAGATAAGGGGGCGGAGGGCGTGGAGGCGAGGGGGGCATCCTCACGCGTTACCTGGTCAGCCGGGCCGCGGAGGGTTAATGATTAACGCGCGCTCGGGCGCCCAGCAGTCCCGCCGAGGCTCCCCCGGGGGTGGGGGCGGTCACAGCTGTTCCACCGCCCGCTCCCAACCTCGCTGCCACCCCCGTACCTGCCGGCCCCCCGGGGCTCCCCGCGGCCGCCAGCTGTCGGAAGCGGCGCGGGTGGAGATGGAAGATGCTCCGGGAGGGCGGAGGTTTAAAGGGTCCGAATTCCACCCCCCCGAGGCCTCTGGCCCGGCGAGGGACGGCGGGGGCAGGGTGGAGGGGGCGCCGAAAGGGCCTCGGTCTTTCTCTCCCTGGTGCCTCATCCGACCGGGGTGCTGGCTGGAGTGGAGGGGTTAAGGGTGGGAAGAACGAGCTGGGAAAGCGAAAAGAGGGGTTCTTCGGGAGGCAAGCCCGGGAGAGGTGTCGGGCCAGGGGAGAGTCCATGGGAGCCGCCAGGGCATCGCTTCCCACCCCGGCAGAGCTAATGTGGGAGGAGGGGGCACCTGCAGTCGCCGCGGCCCGCGCTGGGGATGCCGCGGGCTGGCTCTGGGGATCGCCCCCCTCCCAGTGGCAGCCTCAGCCTCACCGTCGCGTCCTCCGCGATTTCTAGGCGCCCACGGGATCCGTGTGGTTAGTGCCGCCTCTGCGTCCCGGGTGGCCCTGGGTCCCGGCACCTGCCGGCCGCCAGCTAGCGACTCTGGCTGCAGCGGCTCTGAGTCCCCGCAGGGGCGCGGGCCCTGCCGGCGGTGGTCCCGCCCCGGTTCTGAGAGGCCGCCCCTCCAGCCTGCCGTAGCCCCGCCTGCTGCTGCTGCGGCGGGGCTGGCGCTCTCCCCTCCCTCGGGCGAGGTACCGCCTCCGCGCCAGCCGCGGCAGCCCGAGCCAGACTGGGCACCGCAGTGCAGGGACCGCGTTCCCGCCGCCGCACGGATCCCCGTCACTGCGGGACCGAGGCCTCAGAGACCCCACCCTTTCCATTCTTCAGGAATAAGGCGTCCTGCAAGTGCCACCCGCACTGCCGCGACCCCAGCTATCCAATGGGACGGCATCCCATTCCCCAGCCCACCCCACCCCCTGCCCTGGGTGGCTTCCCATCGCTGCAGAGACCCTCCCTCCTGACTGCAGCGAACCTCAGCCCCCCATCACCGTCACCGCAGGACTCTTCCCGCAAGAAGCCAGCCCCTTTCCTTTGCAAAGTGCTCTTCATCACCGCAGAAAACCTCCCCCATCCCTGCAGGTACTTTTAGTTCATGCAGCCACTTCAGTGACCACTCACTCCAAGCAGGGATTCTTCATCACTGCAGCGACCTCCTCCCACCCCCAAACAACCGGCCTTGGCATCGCTGCAGTGCCAACTACCCACTTCTGCTGGGGTGGGAGGGTGTGCACGATAGCTCCGTCAGCCTGTAACCCCTTGGTCTCTTCAGTTGTGCGGGTCTTGGGAGTGAAGCCTTCCAGCCTGAAGAGCCTTCTCATGGCTGCAGACTGCCCCTTCATAGCAGTGACCCCCACCCATCACCGCAGCGCCTGAAGAGAAAACATCTCTGCTTGTCAGAAGGGCCCCTTGTTATTGGCAGACTTTGCATGTGCTTGACAGTGTTATACTGTCAAAAACTAGGAAGGTCCGGTAAACCTCTCCCAGGACCCCCGAGGGAGAGTCTGAGAGCCCTGGGGAAAGGAGGGGAGATGACCATGTTTGGGGGTCATCCATGTAAGCTTTTTGACAGAGGCCACACTGAGATTCTGCAGAGAGAGCTTGAGGAGAGCTGGGGGTGGACAGCCAGTAGGAAGTGGACTTTCAAGTGGGGCCCATGGTTCTCACTCTTCCGCATTAACTCTATCCTTCTAATTTCAACCACTATCACCAATGATCATCCCCTGGGGGGCTCCCTGCCTCCTTGAGCATCTGAGCCCTCAACCCCAACCATCTCTCTTTTGCTCACCCCACTTAGCATGGTGGAGAGAACTCGACCTTTTCCCAGGGAATTTCATGGGTGGAAGGTGCACAGGAACGATATAGGGAGCACAGACACAGTCATATGGACCCAACACACAGGGAGCTCCAGCTGGGTCCTAGCCCTCTTTCCATACTGCCTGGGCCATGGTTCCATTCACCTCTCTCCCCCTTTCTCTACTGAGTGTGTTCTCAGCTTCATCCTGAATGAGGGTCCCTCTTTCAGGCCTAGGGAGAAACAGTGGATGGGCTGATGGTCCCTCCAGGTGATCCAGGGCCTCAGGTAGGACCAGCCCTGGTCCTGAGGGTCTCACAAAGGTCCACGCAGTGGTCACCTTTCCACAAGCACCTTGTGCTCTGCCCCTTCTACAAATGAACCAAGAGCTACATGTAGCCCTTGGACAAACATGAGTTTGCAGACAGCAGTCATTAGGGAGGTCTCCGACACATGGAAATGGAAAAAGAGGTCCTTCTGTTTGGTCCTGAGGAGAGCTTGGATGTAAGACAGCCTCCCAGAAAGATAGCATCCCTATCAGAGACCAGACACACACATTGGCAGAAGCCAAACTTTGCTGGAAAGCTGGACCAGCCCTGAGATCTTGCTAGGAAGGCCGCCTTAGCTGAGGCAAATGGAGGGAGAGACAGATGAATGGCTCCACAGAAAGCGCAGGGTACTCTGCAGGCTGAGGGGCAGGGGGTGGGGAGTCAGTGCTGGCTGCCTGGAACCTGGGGTGGGGTAGTAAGAAGGGTCTCTGGTGTGTGATGTTCCCCTTCCTGAGTCCAAGTGATCTCATTGTTCAGTTC
This sequence comes from Macaca nemestrina, assembly GCF_043159975.1. NCBI lineage: Eukaryota > Metazoa > Chordata > Mammalia > Primates > Cercopithecidae > Macaca > Macaca nemestrina. Next base: position 97,264,641 of record NC_092126.1, on the reverse strand, counting down.
CCACCTATGAGTGAGAACATGCGGTGTTTGGTTTTCTGTTCTTGTGATAGTTTGCTAAGAATGATGGTTTCCAGCTGCATCCACGTCCCTACAAAGGACACAAACTCATCCTTTTTTATGGCTGCATAGTATTCCATGGTGTATATGTGCCACATTTTCTTAATCCAGTCTGTCACTGATGGACATTTGGGTTGATTCCAAGTCTTTGCTATCGTGAATAGTGCTGCAATAAACATACGTGTGCATGACGAGTTGATGGGTGCTGACGAGTTGGTGGGTGCAGCACACCAACATGGCACAAGTATACATATGTAACAAACCTGCATATTATGCATATGTACCCTAGAACTTAAAGTATAATAATAAAAAAAAAAAAAGAAGGGTCTCTGAGGTCCAGCTGGAAGGCCCTCTGGTGGTGAGGCAGCAGCATGGCAGCCAAGGGCAGAAGGTGACGGCACAGGACAGCGCAGGAACCATGTTCCAAGAGGAGATCCGAGGCCAGCCTGAGGGATAGCATGGAGTGGGCTACGTGGTAGTCATAGGAGTATAGATGATATAGATATAGATATAGATGATATAGATATATAGATATATTTTTTGAGACAGAGTTTCGCCCTGTTGTCCAGGCTGGAGTGCAGTGGAGCAATCTCGGCTCACTGCATGCAACCTTTGCCTCCCAGGTTCAAGTGATTCTCCTGCCTCAGCCTCCTGAGAAGCTGGGATTACAGGTGAGCACCACCATGCCCGGCTAATATTTTGGATTTTTAGTAGAGACAGGGTTTCACTAAGTTGTCCAGGCTGGTTTTGAACTCCTGAGCTCAGGCAATCTGCCTGCCTCAGCCTCCCGCAGTGCTAGGATTACAGGCGTGAGCCACCTTCCCCAGCCCATAGGAGGATATTGAGCTGAAAAGATTTAGCCTGTGCCTAGAAGAGTCTCACACTTCAGTGAAAAGGGCAGAGAAATATGCAGTTACAGTAGCTTGAGATAAGTGCTGCATTACAAGAGTGATGGATGTTATAAAAGCTTTTAACTGGTTGGCGGTGACTCACACCTGTAATCTCAGCACTTCGGGAGCCTAAGGCAGGAGAATCCCTTGAGACCAGGAGTTCAAGACCAGCCCAGGCAACATAGTGAGATCCCCATCTCTAATAAATAAATTAATTAATTAATTAATTTAAAAATTAGCCAGATGTGGTGGTGTGTGCCTGTAGTCTTAGCTACTTGGGAGGCTGGGACAAGAGGATCCCTTGAGTTCAGGAGTTCAAAATTACAATGACCTATATGATTGTACTTCATTGCACTCCAGCCTGGGCAACAAAATCAGACTCTGTCACTAAAAAAATTAATTAAGGCTTGGAATAGTGGCTCATGCCTATAATCCCAACACCTTGGGAGGCTGAGGCAGGAGGATCACTTGAGCCCAGGAGTTCAAGACCAGCCTGGGAAACATGGTAAAATCCCATCTCTACAAAAAATTTAAAAATTAGCTGGGTGTGGTGGCACATGCCTTGGGAGGCTGAGGTGGGAGGACTGATTGAGCCCAGGAGGTTGAGGCTGCAGTGAGCTGTGACTCAGCCACCGCACTCCAGCCTGAATGACACAGCAAGACCCTGTCTGGAAAAAAAAAAAAAAAAAAAAGTGTTTAAATTTTTTTTTTTTTTTTTTTTTGAGATGGGGTCTTGCCCTGTCACCCAGGCTGGAGTGCAGTGGTGCAATCTCAGCTCACTGCAACCTCCGCTGCCTCCCGGGTTCATGCCATTCTCCTGCTTCAGCCTCCCGAATAGCTGGGACTACAGGCGCCCACCACCACGCCCGGCTAATTTTTTTTTTTTTTTTTTTTTGTATTTTTAGTAGATACGGGGTTTCACCATGCTAGCCAGTATGGTCTCAATCTCCTGACCTCGTGATCTGCCCACCTCGGCCTCCTAAAGTGCTGGGATTACAGGCGTGAGCCACCATGCCTGGTCTAAAATTTTTTAACATTTCTTCTTCTTATTATTTTTGAGACAGAGTCTCGCTCTTGTTGCCCAGGCTGGAGTGTGATCTTGGCTCACTGCAACCTCCACCTCCCAGGTTTAAGCTATTCTCCCGCCTCAGCCTCCCAAGTAGCTGGGATTACAGGTGCCTGCCACCACGCCTGGCGAATTTTGTATTTTTAGTAGATACGGGGTTTCACCATGTTGGTCAGGCTAGTCTTGAACTCCTGACCTCAGGTGGTCTGCCCACCTCAGCCTGCCAAATTGGGATTGCAAGCGTGAGCCACCGTGCCTGGCTTTTTAATTTTTAAATTGACAAATATTGTATATATTTATAATGTATTGTGGCCACCAGGGTCCCTATCCAGGCATCTGCTCACCTCAGCCACCACCATGCTGGCCTACAGAGTGCTGCTTTTCCTCTGATCTGGCCCAAGAGGGAAGATTCAAACTTGGCCCCCAGGATACCACTGCCCAGACTGGGGATAGAACATATCAATAAATCTTAACTGGCCTGGTGTGGTGGCTCATGCCTGTAATCCTAGCACTTTGGGAGGCTAAAGCAGGAGGATCCCTTGAGCCCAGGAGTTCAAGACCAGCCTGGACAACATAGGGAGACCCGGTCTCCATAACAATTAAAAAAAAAAAAAATCTTAACCAAGGGTGGTAGTGATGTGGGGAATAGGGTGAACCTGAGGGAACCAACTTAGAAAATGGCACTCAGCCAGGTCTTCTTGTTGCAAAGTACGACTCAATTATCTCCTGCTTATGGGCTGCCTGTCTGCCCTGGGAGGGCAGAGGTCTTGCTTCCCCAAAGTTTAGATGATCTACCCTCTCAGATTGGAGCTCCAGAAGAGATACACCTAAAGAAAGAGAGGAATTTTGCCTCTTGCTGTCTAAAGCTTGACTTCCAAAATCCCAGCCTCTGCCTGAAACCCAAATTGGAAGATGGTTTAGTTCATTCATTCATTCGTTAACTCAAGAAATATTTCTTGTTGCAGCCTATGACGTGCTACAGCTGGAACTACAGCAGAAAACAAGACAGTAGCAGCACGAAAGACGTCAAACAATTCAGCAACTTTTAAACTTTGTATTTGAAAACAACTTCAAAACTTCTACAAAAGTTGCAAAGAAAGCATTTTTTTCTAAATGATTTCAAACTAAGTTTTACACATCATACCTGTTTACCCCTAAACACTTTGGTTTGTCTTTTATTTTCTTTCTTTCTTTCTTTTTTTTTTTCCCCCCCAGAGACAGGGCCTCACTCTGTCACCCAGGCTGGAGTAGAGTGGCACAATCATAGCTCACTGCAGTCTTGAACTCTTGGGCTCGAAGGGTCCTTTCCCCTTGGCTTCCCAAAGTGCTGGGGTTACAGCTGTGAGCCACCATGCCCAGCCAGTTTGTGTGTGTGTGTGTTTAGTTTTTTTTTTTTGAGACACAGTCTCACTGTTTCGCCCATGCTGGAGTGCAGTGGCTCAATCTCAGCTCACTGCAACCTCCACCTCCCGGATTCAAGTGAGTCTCATGCCTCAACTTCCAGAGCAGCTGGGACTACACTTGCATGCCAGCATGCCTGGCTAATTTTTTTATTTTTATTTTTATTTATTTTTAATTTTATTTATTTATTTATTTGAGATGGAGTCTCGCTCTGTTGCCCAGGCTGGAGTGCAGTGGTGCAATGTTGGCTCACTATAAGCTCCGCCTCCCAGGTTCACGCCATTCTCCTGCCTCAGCCTCCCAAGTAGCTGGGGCTACAGGTGCCCACCACCACACCTGGCTAATTTTTTTGTATTTTTAGTAGAGATGGAGTTTCACCCTGTTAGCCAGGATGGTCTCAATCTCCTGACCTTGCGATCCACCCGCCTCGGCCTCCCAAAGTGCTGGGCTTACAGGCGTGAGCCACTGCGCCTGGCCTACTTTGTTTTGAGATGGAATCTCACTCCATTGCCCAGGCTGGAGTACATTAGAGCGTGCGCAATCTCAGCTCACTGTGATCTCCGCCTCCTGGTTCAAGTGATTCTCCTGCCTCAGCCTCCTGACTAGCTGAGAATATAGGCGCCCACTACCATGCCTGGCTAATTTTTGTATTTTTAGTAGAGACAGGGTTTCACCATGTCACCCAGGCTGGTCTCGAACTCCTGATCTCAGGTGATCCACCTGCCTCAGTCTCCCAAAGTTCTGAGATTACAAAGGTCCAGGCAGTAGCCACCTTTTCATAGGTGTACCATGCCTAGCCCAGTTTGTGAGCCACAGTGCCTGGCCCAGTTTGTGTTTCTTAAGAACAAGGACATACTCTTACATAACAGATTTAACTTTGAAACAATATTATTATCTAAACTATAGTCAATATTCCCATTTTACTAATTGTTGCAAAATATTCTTTATAGATACTCCCCTCTCCCATTCAATCCAGGATCACAGGTTGCATTTAGTTGATAGTTTGCTTTAGAGTCTTTTATTTGTTTGTTTGTTTTTTGAGATGGAGTGTTGCTCTTGTTGCCCAGGCTGGAATGCAGTGGCACAATCTTGGCTTATTGCACACTCCGCCTCTTGGGTTCAAGCGATTCTCCTGCCTTAGCCTCCCGAGTAGCTGGGATTACAGGCACCTCACCATGCCTGGCTAATTTTTATATTTTTAGCAGAGACAGGGTTTTGTCATGTTGGCTGTCAGGCTGGTCTCAAACTCCTGACCTCAGGTGATCCACCCGCCTTAGACTCCCAAAGTGCTGGGATTACAGGTGTGAGCCACCACGCCTGGCTTTTTTTTTTTTTTTTTTTTTTGAGACGAAGTCTAGCTTTGCTGCCCAGGCTGGAGTACAGTGGTGTGATCTCGGCTCACTGCAACCTCTGTCCCCCAGGTTCAAGCCATCTTCCTGCCTCAGCCTCCTGAGTAGCTAGGATTATAGACGCCTACCACCACGCCTGCTTAATTTTTGTATTTTTAGTAGAGACGGGGTTTCACCAAGTTGGTCAGGCTGGTCTCAAACTCCTGACCTCAAGTAATCTGCCAACCTCAGCCTCCCAAAGTGTTGGGATTATAGGTGTGAGCCACCACTCCCAGCTTTTAAGAGTCTTTTATTGGGAGTAGTTTCTCCTTTTTGTCTTTTGTGATACTGACACATTTTACTTGCCAGTCGTTTTGTAGAATATCCCTCAGTTTGAGTTTGTCTGTTGTTTCCTCATAATTAGATTCAGGATATGCACTTTCAGTAGGAACACCACATAAGTGACATTGTATCCTTCTCACTATATCTCATTGGGAGGATGTACATGTCAGTTACTGTTACTGGCAATTTTAACTTTGATCCTTTCAATAAGGTGGTGTGTTAGGGTTCTCCAGGGAAAACAGAACCAACAGAGAGAGAAAGAGAGAGAGAGAGAGAGAAAGAGAGAGAGAGAGAGAGAGAGAACACATATATATATAAAATAAGGAATTAGCTTGTGTGCTTGTATAGGCAAGTCAAGTGCAGGCTGGCAGACTGAAGACCCAGGAGACTGGATGGTGCAGATGAAATTTGGTGGCAGCCTGCTGGAGAATTTCCTCTTTCTCATGGAGGTCTATCTTTTTGTTCTGTTCAGGCCCTCAAGTGATAGGATGAGGAACATTGTGAAGGTTAACTCTGGGTCTTAGCTTGACTAAATTAAGGAAGACCTATTCAGAAGCTGGGGCCGGGCGCAATGACTCACGCCCATAATCCCAGCACTTTGAGAGGCCGAGGTGGGCAGATCACCTGAGGTCAGGAGTTTGAGACCAGCCTGGCAAACATGGCGAAACCCCGTCTCTACTAAAAATACAAAAATTAACGGGTGTGGTGGTGCACACCTGTAATCCCAGCTGAGGTGAGAGAATTGCTTGAGTCCAGGAGGTGGAGGTTGCCATGAGCCGAGATCATGCCACTGCACTCCAGCCTGGGTGACAGAATGAGACTCCATCTCAAAAAAAAAAAAAAAAAAAAGAACGCTGACTATAGTCTGAAAAAATGAAGACTAGAGAAGTGGTAAAGCATTCCTTCTGGGTGCATCTGTGAGGGTGTTTCTAGAAGAAATTGGCATGTGAGTAAGTAGACTGAGTAGGGAAGATCTGCCCTCAATGTGGCAGGGTACCATCCAATCTGCTGGTGGCCCAGATAGAAGAAAAAAGGAGAGAAAAGAATTTCCTCTGTCTCCCTCTCCTGGAGCTGGGACACTCCTTTTCCTGCCCTTAGACATCAGAACTCTAGGCTCTCTGGCCTTGGGACTTACACCAGAGGCCTCCCAGGTTCTCAGGTTGTCGATGGCCTCAAACTGAGACTTACACCATTGGCTTCCCTGGCTCTAGGCCTTCGGACTTGGACTTGGACTTGGACTGCCACATCCCCGGGTCTCCAGCTTGCAGAGGGCTGGCTGTGGGATTGCTCAGCCTGGATAGTCATGTGAGCTAATTTGCCTAATAAATCCTCTCTCATCCATTTATCTATTTATCTGTCCGTCCATCCATCCATCCATCCATCCATCCATCCATCCATCCATCCATCATCTATCTCCTATTGGTTCTGTCTCTCTGGAGAATTGTGACTCATATACCCACCCATATTCTGGAGGACAATGTGCTTTACTCAAAATTCACCAATTTCAGTGTTAATCTCATTCAAAAACACTCCAAGTTGACACATAAAATTAACCATCATGGTGGTTGCTTGCCAGATTTCTCCACTATAATGCTACTATTTTTTTTAAATAATTAAATAAGTACATTTGTAGGGAGACAATTTGATTGTATGTAACTATCCTAATCTTCATCAAAATTTCACCCACCAGTTTTAGCATCCATTAATTACCTAAATAATATTTTACATCAGTTTTATTGAGGTATAATTTACATGTAGTAAAATGCACTATTTTTTATTGTGGTAAAATATACATAACGTAAAATTTGCCATTAGTGATATTTAGCACTTTCGCAATAGTGATTGATTGATTAATTTTTTTTTGAAATAGAGTCTCACTCTGTCGCCCAGACTGGAGTGCAATGGAGCCATCTGGGTTCACTGCAACCTCAGGCTCCTGGGTTCAAGCGATTCTTCTGCCTCAGCCTCCCAAGTAGCTGGGATTACAGGCACCCACCACCACACGTGGGTAATTTTATATTTTTATTAGAAATGGAGTTTCACCATGTTAGCTAGGCTGGTCTCGAACTCCTAAGCTCAGGCGACCTGCCCGCTTTGGCCTCCCGAAGTGCTGGGATTACAGGCGTGAGCCACCACGCCCAGCCCCATTCACAATATTGTGCAATCATTCACCACTGTCTAGCTCCAGAACATTTTCATCAGCCCGAAAGGAAGCCTTGTATCCATTAAGCAGTCACTCCCTCTTCCCCCTTCCCAGTTCCTAAAAACCACTAATATGGCTGTCGCTGTAGCTTTGCCTATTCTGTATATTTCGTATAAATGGAATCCTATAATATATGACTTTTTGTGTCTGGCTTCTTTCATTTAGTATAATGTTTTCAACATTCATCCACATTGTAGTATGAATCAGTTTATTCCTCTTTTTTTTTTTTTTTTTTTTTGAGACAGAGTTTCATTCTTGTTGCCCAGACTGGAGTGCAATGGCACGATCTCGGCTCACCGCAACCTCTGCCTCCCAGATTCAAGCGATTCGCCTACCTGAGCTTCCCGAGTAGCTGGGATTACAGGCATGCACCACCACACCCGGCTAATTTTTTTGTATTTTTGGTAGAGATGGGTTTCTCCATGTTGGTCAGGCTGGTCTCAAACTCCCAACCTCAGGTGATCCGCCCACCTTGGCCTCCCAAATTGCTGGAATGACAGACGTGAGCCACTGCGCCCTGCCAGTTCATTCCTTTTTATGGCGAAATAATATTCCATTGTATGGATATTCCACATTTTATTTATCCATCTATCTGTAAATAGAAGTTTGGGTTGTTTCCACCTTTTGGCTATTGTGAATAATGCTGCTATGAACGCTGGTGTGTAAGTTTTTGTTTGAACAACTGTTTTCAGTTCTTTCGGGTGTACACCCAGGAACAGAATTGCTAGCTCAGAGAATAATTTTGTGTTTAACTTGTTGAAGTTTTCCACACCAGTTGGACAATTTTACATTTCCATCAGCAATGTGTAAGGGTTTCTATTTCCTCACAGCCTCACCAACACAAATCCAAACATTAGTTGATTTATTTATTTATTTATTTGAGATGGAGTTTCATTCTTTTTGCCCAGGCTGGAGTGCAATGATGAGATCTCAGCTCACTGCAACCTCTGCCTCCCAGGTTCAAGCGATTCTCCTGCCTCAGCCTCCCGAGGAGCTGGGATTACAGGTATCCATCACCACACCTGGCTAATTTTGTATTTTTGATAGAGACAGGGTTTCACCATGTTGGCCAGGCTGGTCTTGAACTTCCAACCTCAGGTGATCTGCCTGCCTCAGCCTTCCAAAATGCTGGGATTACAGGCATGAGCCACCGCACCCAGCCAAAACCTCAGTTTATTGTTTTTTTCTTTTATAGATCATACTTTTGGTATCATGTCTAATAGCTTTTCACTAAGCCCTATCCCAAATATTTTCTTCCAGTTAGCTTATAAAAGTTTTATAGTTTTACATTTAAATCTTTGACCCATTCGAAATCACTTTTGTATAAGGTATGAGGTTAAGGTCAAGTTTTTTGTTTATTAGTTTTATCTATGGATATCCAATAGCTCCAGCACCACTTGTCGAAAAGACAAGGGCGCGGTGGCTCACGCCTGTAATCCCAGCACTTTGGGAGGCTGAGGTGGGTGGATCACCTGAGGTGGGGAGTTCGAGACCAGCTGACCAACATGGAGAAACCCTGTCTACTAAAAATACAAAAAAATTAGCCGGGTGTGGTGGCGCATGCCTGTAATCCCAGCTACTCGGGAGGCTGAGGCAGGAGAATCCCTTGAACCCAGGAGGCAGAGGTTGCGGTGAGCCGAGATCGCACCATATATATATATATATATATATATATATATATATATATATATATGGTTTTTTTTTTTAATTTTTTTATGAGACAGAGTCTCACTCTGTCACCCAGGCTGGGGTGCAGTGGTGTGATCTCACCTCACTGCAACCTCCACTTCCTGGGTTCAAGCGATTCTCCTGCCTCAGCCTCCCAAGTAGCTGGGATTACAGGCACGTGCCACCACACCCGGCTGATTTTTTGTGTTTTTAGTAGAGACAGGGTTTCACCACGTTGGCCAGGCTGGTCTCGAACTCCTGACCTCAGGTGATCCACCCGCCTCAGCATCCCAAAGTGCTGGGATTACAGGCGTGAGCCACTGTGCCCAGCCCGGTTTTTTTTTTTTTTTTGAGACAGAGTCTTGCGCTGCTACCCAGGCTAGAGTGCAGTGGCATGATCTCTGCTTGCTGTAGCCTCAACCTCGAGGGCTCAAAACATCCTCCTGCCTCAGTCTCCTGAGTAACTGAGACTACAGGTGTGCGCCACCATGCCCAGCTAACTTTCTTGTATTTCTTTTCTTTTCTTTTTTTTTAGTTTTGCCATGTTGCCTAGTCTGGTCTTGAACTCCTGGGCTCAAGTGATCCACCCACCTCAGCCTCCCAAAGTGCAGGGACTACAGGCATGAGCCACTGCACCTGGCCATATTTATATTTTTAAATGGTAAAATATACATAACATAAAATTTACTCTTCTAACCATGTTTAAGTACACACTTCTGTGGCACCAATAATTAAAGCATTGTTGTGCTTTAATTATTTTTAATATTGTAAAATTAGTTCACATTCCAGATATAAAGTCTTAATGGGTATTCAGTGGAAAGTAAAACGTACCCCCCTTTCCCTTCTCTGTCCCATTCCTAGAAGTAATTAGTGTTAATGGTACCTCTTACGTATACTTCCATAATGCACTGGGGAAGCTGTCTTACAGAAATGAGCACACTATTGTGTAAGGGAATATAGTCCCAGATACAAACCTGTCTGAAGGGGCTAAAAAAGAGGACAACAACTTGAATGTTCACCAAAGAGAGAACCATTGAATAAATGATGGTGCATCCATACCAGAAAATACTGTGCAGTTTTGTGCTGCTGTTAAAAAGAATGGGTTCTGGCCGGGCGTGATTGCCATGCCTGTAATCCCAGCACTTTGGGAGACTGAGGCGGGCAGATCACCAGGTCAGGAGTTCGAGACCAGCCTGGCAAACATAGTTAAACCCCATCTCACTAAAAATAAAAAATAAAAAAAAAATAGCCGGGTGTAGTGGTGGGCACCTGTAATCCCAGCTACTCAGGAGGCTGAGGCAGGAGAATCGCTTGAACCCGGGAGGCGGAGGTTGCAGTGAGCCAAGATAGCACCATCGCACTCCAGCCCGGGCAACAGTGCGAGACTCCATCTCAAAAAAAAAGAAAAAAAAAAGAAAAGAATGGGTTCTATTTATGTATATTGATAAGAGAAAAAAAAAAAGCTGGGTGCAGAATGATGTTATAGTATGATTCAATTTTTTTTTTGAGATGGAGTCTCGCTCTGTCTCCCAGGTTGGAGTGCAGTGGCACGATCTCGGCTCACTGCAAGCTCTGCCTCCTGGGTTCATGCCATTCTCCTGCCTCAGCCTCCCAAGCAACTGGGACTACAGGCGCCTGCCACCACGCCCGGTTAATTTTTTGTATTTTTAGTAGAGACGGGGTTTCACCATATTAGCCAGGATGATCTCGATCTCCTGACCTCGTGATCCGCCCACCTCAGCCTCCCAAAGTGCTGGGATTACAGGCGTGAGCCACAGTGCCCGGCCATATGATTCCATTTTTATAAAAACAAATCATTGCAAATGTCTTCTAGATTACTTTTATCACTTTTATGACCTGTTTTATAAAAACAAATAATTACCACTACCCCTAATATCAGGAGAGTGCAGAAGTCCTGCCAGGAGAGGATCTGATGAGAACAGAAGGGGACTGAATCACCTTGGCACCACTCTGCCATTTCCTCTTTCCAAAACCCCAGGGCCGGGAAATTACCTCCTCCCCACCTGCTTCTCCCTATGAGTTTAAAGGGCTTAAATGTCTTGGTGGGTGGCAGCAAATGGGAGTGATTAGTCGTGTGATGTGCTGCTCTCTGCCTTAGGGTTCTTTCCTGGAACTCACAGGACTACCATAGACTGGGTGACACAGCCTTCAGAGCTTTCCCAACATCCTCTACCAGATGGAATGGCTGAGACCCCACAGCGGAATATAAGCTCCCAGGCCAAAATCATCAGACGCCTAGGGAGTCCAGGTGAAGGACAACAAACCAAACAACATGTACATTCTAAAGTGAAGTATTATTAGTCGGGCATGGTGGTTCTTGCCTGTAATCCCAGAATTTTGGGAGGCCGAGGCAGGCGGATCACTTAAGGACAGGAATTTGAGACCAGCCTGCCCAACATGGTGAAACCCTGTCTCTACTAAAAATGCAAAAATGGCTGGGCGCAGTGGCTCACACCTGTAATCCCAGCACTTTGGGAGGCCGAGGCAGGCGGATCACCTGAGATCAGGAGTTCGAGACCAGCCTCAACATGGAGAAACCCCATCTCTACTAAAAATACAAAATTAGCTGGGCGTGGTGGTGCATGCCTGTAATCCCAGCTACTCGGGAGGCTGAGGCGGGAGAATTGCTCGAACCTGGGAGGCAGAGGTTGCAGTGAACCGAGATCATACCATTGCACTCCAGCCTGGGCAACAGAGTGAGACTCCGTCTCAAAATAATAATAATAATAATAGTAGTAATAATTTTGAGGACAATACTCATTGGGTAGCAAAATCTGAACCAACAAAGTGCTGTTTATACAATAGTAGTTATCCCATTCTGGGTGAATATTCATATGTTTTGCTTCAGAAGTACGAATGTATCTGATTACAGAGTACTGTTCCAGACCCCACTGGGGATGTTACCTAACAGGCAGTATTGCATTAGACAGTGGTCCCCAACCTATTTGGCGCCAGGGACCAGTTTCGTGGAAGACAGTTTTTCCATGGATTCAGGGAACTGTTTCCGGTTGAAACTGCTCCACCTCAGATCATCAGGCATTAGTTAGATTCTCATAAGAAGCAGGCAACTAAGATCCCTTGCACACACAATTCACAACAGGGTTTGCGCTCCTATGAGAATCTAATGCGGGGCTGATCTGAGCTCAGGTGATAATGCTCCCTGGCCTGTGGCTTTACCTCCTGCTGTTCGGCGGGTTCCTAGTAGGCGACTGACTGATACTGATGTGCAGCCCAGGGGTTGGGGACTCCTGTGTTAAAGTATTATTGTATGAACTTTCTAAAATTTGAAATATTCTGAATTCTGAAAAATATGTGTCCTCATGGATTCCTCATGGATTTTTCTTTTCTTTTCTTTTCTTTTTTTTTTTAATGGAGTCTCGCTCTGTTGCTCAGGCTGGAGTGCAATAGCGCGATCTTGGCTCACTGCAACCTTCACCTCCGGAGCTCAAGCAATTCTCCTACCTCAGCCTCCCGAGTAGCTGGGATTACAGGCACACGCCACCACACCCAACTAAGTTTTGTACTTTTTTTTTCCAGTAGAGATGGGATTGCACCATGTTGGCCAGGTTGGTCTCGAGCTCCTGATCTCAGGTGATCCACCCGCCTTGGCCTCCCAAAGTGCTGGGATTACAGGCATGAACCACTGGGCCCGGCCCATGGATTTTCAGTAAATGATTGTGGACCTCTTAGGTATGAAAACTACAATTAAGTCCAGGCATAGTTGCCCATGGCTGTAGTCCCAGCACTTTGGGAGGCCAAGGTGGGCAGGTCACTTGAGGTCAGGAGTTCGAGACCAGCCTGGCCAACATGGTGAAACCCCGCCTCTACTAAAAATACAAAAATTAGATGGGCATGGTGGCACACGCCTGTAATCCCAGCTACTGGGGAGGCTGAGGCAACTGGGAGGCTGAGGTTGCAGTGAACTGAGATTGTGCCCTTGCACTCCAGCCTGAGTGACAAGAAACGCTGTCTCAAAAAAAAAAAAAAGTAAAAATGAAAAACAGGCCAGGTGAAGTGGCTCACACCTGTAATTCAAGCACTTTGGGAGGCTGAGACAGGAGGATCACTTGAGGCCAGGCAGTTGAGACTAGCTTAGGCAACATAGCAAGACCCTTGTCAGTAAGAAATAAAATAAATAAATAAAAATGTGCTGGATGTGGTGGTGCATGCCTGTAGTCTTAGCTACTCAGGAGGCTGAGGTGGGAGGATGACTTGGGCCCAGGAGTTCGAGGCTGCAGTGAGCTATGATGGTGCCACTAAACTCAAGCCTGGGTGACAGAGTGAGACCCTATCTCTAAAAAAATAGAGTCTGGGCGCGGTGGCTCACACCTGTAATCCCAGCATTTTGGGAGGCCAAGGCAGGCAGATCACTTGAGGTCAGGAGTTCGAGACCAACTGGCCAACATGGTGAAACCCCACCTCTACTAAAAATACAAAAATTGGCCGGGCGTGGTGGCACATGCCTGTAATCCCAGCTACTTCGGAGGCTGAGGCAAAAGAATCACTTGAACCTGGGAGGCGGAAGATGCAGTGAGCTGAGATCGTGCTACTGCACTCCAGCCTGGGTGACAGAGTGAGACTCTGTCTCAAAAAAAAAAATAAAATAAAAAGAAAGAAAATAGTAAAAGACTTTAAATATACAATAAGTTTAGATACATCACTTTATTTTACAAACATTTATATCATGCTTACTACAGTGCTAGGCACAGTTCTAGGTACTTTACAAATAGTAGCTGTTTTAATCCTTACAATAACTCTAAAAGGTAGATACTATTGTTATTATTTCCATTTATTAAAGGATCTGAGGCATAGGCAACAAAGCTTGCTTGAGCTCATATTGTTACTAACCTTAGAGCAGGATGGGAAACATGCAGGCTGACTCCAAAGCTTATGCTCTGAACTCCTGTGTTCTGCCGGATTGCACAAACAGGGAATCCTCTTTTCGTGTACACTCAGAAGATTTACATAAATAAGCCATGCATTGAGTCACAAAGAAAGACCAACATTGATTCCACCATTAGATTCACATCAATATCACATAGACTATGTTCCCTAACCATTATGCATTACAACTAAAAATAAATAACAAAAAGAACACTTTAAAAATACCATAAATAACCACTGCACACGTTTTAGAATGGCTAAAATCCAGAAAACTAACCATATCAGTTGCTGACAAGGAGGTGAAGACACAGGAATGCTCATTCATTGCTGGCAGGAATGTAAAATGATACAGCCACTTTGGCTTTTGTTGTTGTTTTTGAGATAGTCTTGCTCTGTCGCCCAGCCTGGAGTGCAATGGCACTATCTTGGTTCACTGCAACCTCCACCTCCTGGGTTCAAGCAATTCTCCTGCCTCAGCCTCCCAAGTAGTTGGGATTATAGGCACCCACAACCACGCCCGGCTAATTTTTGTATTTTTAGTAGAGACAGCATTTTGCCATGTTGGTCAGGCTGGTCTTGAACTCCTGGCCTCAGGCGATCTGCCTGCCTTGGCCTCCCAAAGTGCTGGGATTATAGGCGTCAGCCACTGCACCTGGCCCGATACAGCCACTTTGGAAGATAGTTTGGCAGTTTCTTACAAAGCCGAACATAGTTTTACTGAACATAGTTTTACCCCACAATCCAGCAATCCCACTCTTAGGTATTTACCCAGCTGATAAGAAAACTTGTGTTCACACAAAAACTGGCAATCTAGCACATAAATGTTTATGGCACGTTTATTCAAAATTGCTGAAAAGTAGAAGCAACCAAAATATCCTTCAATAGGTGAATGGGTAAACTGTGATACATCCCCACAATGAAATACTATTCAGCAATAAAAAGCAATGAGCTATCAAACCAAATACATAGATGAATTTTCAATGCACAGTGCTAAGTGAAAGAAGTCAGTCTGAAAAGGCTACCGAGTGTATAATTTCACTTATATGACACTCTGGAATAGGCAAAACTATAGAAATAATAAACAAATTAGTGGTTGCCAGGGTTTGGGAGGGAGGGTGCAGTGACGGTTAAATGAGGAAACACAGGAGATATGGGGGAGGGCATTGAAGCTTTTCTGTATGATACTGTAATTGTAGATACATGACACTATGCGTTTGTCAAAACCCATAGATCCTTACAGCTCAAAGAGTAAAACATCATGCATGGAAATTTTAAAAAATCATTTAGGAGATTGAGCGATCCCAGGATGGAGTGAAGAATGGAATAAAAGAATCTACCTGTATTACAAACATATGAAATAACTTCACTGAAAAGGAGTCGTGGGGAGAATGGTGCTGACCTATTTTGGAAATGTGTAGAGTCTGTAAGACTAAAGGTAAAAGGAACTGTACACAAGTACTGTACTCTTGTTGATAATGCTGTTTCCTTGGGGTAGGTTAATAATGTTGAGATCACTCCATGTGTATCCCAGATTTGAACAATTAAGTTCCAATGGTGCATGGTGGGAGGTAGTTCTTTGTTTTGTTTTTTTGAGACGGAGTCTCGCTGTGTCACCCAGGCTGGAGTACAGTGGCGTGGTCTCAGCTCATTGCAACCTCCACCTCCCGGGTTCAAGTGATTCTCCTGCCTCAGCCTCCTGAGTAGCTGGAATTACAGGCACCCGCCAACATGCCCAGCTTACTTTTTGTATTTTTAGTAGAGACAGGGTTTCACCATGTTGGCCAAGCTGGCCTCAAACTCCTGACCTCAAGTGATCTGCTCACCTTGGCCTCTTAATGTGCTGGGATTACATGTGTGAGCCACCGTGCCCAGCCAGTAGGGAGGCAGGTTTTTGCTGTTAGAATGAGAGCATAGGCCTGGCACAGCGGCTCATGCCTGTAATCCCAGCACTTTGGGAGGCCAAGGCGGGGCGGATCATGAGGTCAGGTAATCGCAAAGTGCTGGGATTACAGGCGTGAGCCATTGCACCCGGCCTCAATAGCGTATCTCTATACCAGGTGTAACCAACTAGAAAATGACAATCAAAGAAGCCATTCACAATAATGACAAAAACTATAAAGTATATAGGAACTTAACAATATATAAGACCTCTATAGTCAGGTATGGTGGCTCATGTCTGTAATCCCAGCACTTCGGGAGGCCAAGGCGGTGGATCATCTGAGGTTAGGAGTTCGAAACCAGCCTGACCAACATGGTGAAACCCTGTCTCTACTAAAAAAACTACAAAAATCAGCCAGGTGCAATGGTGGTGCCTATAATCCCAGCTACTTGTGAGGCTGAGACAGGAGAATTGCTTGAACCCGGGAGGCGGAGGCTGCAGTGAGCCAAGATCACACCACTGCACTCCAGCCTGGGCAACAGAGCGAGACTCCATCTCAAACAAAACAAAACACAACAAACACTGAAGAAAACATTAAAACTCAAAGTCCAATAGAAGTGTTTTGGGGGGAAAAACTCAAATAAAGAGCACAGAAGATGATCCAAATAAAATAGAGAAATATTTCATTATCTTGGACAGAATGGCTTAATAACAAATTTTGTTAGTGTTCTCCCCAGTTAATGTGTATATTCAATGCAATTCCAACTGAAATCCATGGGAATTTTCTGAAAAACTTAAACTTACTCTAGTATTTATATGCGGAAGTACATTTTCAAAATTAGCAAAGTCAATATATAAAAAGAAGAATAAAGAGTGGAGCTTGGGCAGGGTGCGGTGGCTCACACCTGTAATCCCAGCACTTTGGGAGGCCAAGATGGGTGGATCACCTGAGGTCAGGAGTTCAAGATCAGCCTAGTCAACATGGTGAAACCCCATCTCTACTAAAAATACAAAAAATTAGCCAAGCGTGGTGGCACAGGCAGCATGTGCCTGTAGTCCCAGCTACTCAGGAGGCTGAGGCAGGGGGCTCACTTGAATTTGGGAGGCAGAGGTTGCAGTGAGCTGAGATTGTGCCTCTGCACTGCAGCCTGGGCAACAGAGTAAGACTCCAACTCCAAAAAAAAAAAAAAAGAATGAAGCTTGCTCTACCAGTTATCAAGACATACTACAAGACTAAAGACTATAGACCGGGCGTGGTGGCTCACCCCTGTAATCCCAGCACTTTGGAAGACCAAGGTGGGCGAATTGCTTGAGGTCAGGAGTTCAAGACCAACCTAGCCAACATAGTGAAACCCTATCTCTACTAAAAATACAAAACAATTTAGCTAAGTGTGGTGGCGCTCGCCTGTATCCCAGCTACTCAGGAGGCTGAGGCAGGAGAATTGCTTGAACCTGGGAGGCAGAGGTTGCTGTGAGCTGAGATTGTGTCACTGCACTCCAGCCTGGGAGACAAGTGAAACTCTGTCTTAAAAAAAAAAGAGGGGGGGGGCGGGCCTGGTGGCTCACGCCTGTAATCCCAGCACTTTGGGAGGCCAAGGTGGGCGGATCACGAGTTCAGGAGATCGAGACCATCCTGGCTAACAAGGTGAAACCCCGTCTCTACTAAAAATACAAAAAATAACCAGTATGGTGGTGGGCGCCTCTAGTCCCAGCTACTCGGGAGGCTGAGGCAGGAGAATGGCGGGAACCCGGGAGGCGGAGCTTGCAGTGAGCCGAGATTGCGCCACCGCACTCCAGGCTGGGCGACAGAGTGAGACTCCATCTCAAAAAAAAAAAAAAAAGTTCTAATCTACAGTAATCAAAACAGTATGGTATGGGTGTAAGATCAAAGAAACCAAAAGAGAACCTGACACACAATGTAGTACAAATGAGAACATCATGTGCGCAAATGTGGCATCACCATCACTGAAGAGAGGACAGATTGTTTCATAGGTAATGCTGGAAAAACTGGCTCATTATATGGAGAAAAATGAAAACCATGTTCCTATACAGCAGTGTGTACAGGGTGAATTCTCGATGGATTAAAGACCTCAATAAAAATAAAACGATACTATTAATAGAAAACAATGGTGTAGAAAATCTCTGTCACCTAGGGGTGGGGAAGGACTCAAAGCTTCAAAGGAACAAATTATTCTTGCAAAACATCGATAATTTGTATTAGATAAAAATTACGTATTTCTTCTCTACAGGAAACGTGTTAATTACAAAGGGAAAACTAGTAATTTACAGGGTAGAAACCTGGCAGACACCACCGTAACCAAGTAATCGAAGTTAACATCAGCAGTAATGGGACAAATTGGCATCACATGCCTCCTGATAAGATGCACTGAGAAGGAACAGCATCATTTCCATGGTGTTCCTGACAAAAATGCATAGCCCCAATCTAATCATGAGAAAACACCAGACTAGCCCAAATTAATAAATGCCCTGTACTCTTCCAAAATGTCCAGGTCATGGAAGATAAAGAAAGACTAAAGAATTGTTCCAAATAAAATGACGTCTAAATAGATGTAACAACTAAATGCAATATGGGATCCTGAATTGGATCCTGAACAAAAAAAACATTGTTTTTTTGTTTTGTTTTGTTTTAGATAAGAGTCTCATTCTATCCCCCAGGCTCCAGGCTTATTCCACCCCGTAGACTCCAGTGCAGTGGCAGGATCTCGGCTCACTGCAACTCTGCCTCCCTGATTCAAGTGATTCTCCCGCTTCTGCCTCCCGAGTAGCTAGGATTATAGGCGTGTGCCACCACGCCCAGCTAATTTTTGTATTTTTAGTAGAGACGGAGTTTCACCATGTTGGCTAGGCTGGTCTCAAACTCCTGATCTCAGGTGATGCGCCTGCCTCGGCCTCCTGAAGTGCTGGGATTACAGGCATGAGCCACCGTGCCCAGCTGTTCATATTTTTCTATAAAGAAAATTGGGCTGGATACAGTGGCTCATGCCTATAATCCCAGCACTTTGAGAGGCTGAGATGGGAGGATTGCTTGAGTCCAGAAGTTCAAGATTGCAATGAGCTATAATCAATATTGAGCATACAGAAAAATGGAAGTACAGAACAAATAACTTTTTTACCCCACGAACCATTTACAAGTAAGTAGCCAATCTGATGCCCTATCACTCTTGAATACTTCAGTATATCTCCTGCAAGCATTCTCCTACATAGCCACAGTACAACCATCAAAATCAAGAAATTAACCTAGATATATCTCTACCATCTAATCCTCAAACCTCACTCCAGTTTTGTTTAGTATCTCAATAAATTAAGTTAAATTGAAAAAAAATTGGCTGGGTGCAGTGGCTCATGCCTGTAATTCTAGCACTTTGGGAGGGTGAGGCAGGCAGATCACGAGGTCAAGAGATCAAGATCATCCTGGCCAACATGGTGAAACCCCGTCTCTACTAAAAATACAAAAATTAGCTGGGCGTGGTGGCATGTGCCTGTAGTCCCAGCTACTGGGGAGGCTGAGGCAGGTGAATAGCTTAAACCTGGGAGTTGGAGGTTGCAGTGAGCTGAGATCTCACCACTCCACTTCAGCCTGGTGACAGAACGAGACTTGGTCTCAAAAAAAAAAAAAAAAAAAAAAAAAAAAAAAAAAAAATTGGCTGGGAGTGGTGGCTTACTCCTGTAATCCCAACACTTTGAGAGGCCAAGGCTGGCGGATCACCTGAGGTCAGGAGTTCAAGACCAGGCCAACATGGTGAAACCCTGTCTCTACTAAAAATGAAAAAATTAGCTGAGTATGGTGGTGCTTGAACCTGGGAGGTGGAGGTTGCAGTGAGCCGAGATCTCACCATCGCACCTCAGCCTGGGTGACAGGCGAGACTCTGTATCCAAATAAATAAATAAATAAATAAAATAAAAAGTCCTGGCTGGCCATTGTATCTCTTGCCTGTAATCCCAGCACTTTGGGAAGCCAAGGCAAGCGGATCATGAGGTCAGGAGATCAAGACCATCCTGGCTAACACGGTGAAACTGTGTCTCTACTAAAAATACAAAAAAATAGCTGGGCATGGTGGTGGGCACCTGTAGTCCCAGCTACTCGGGAAGCTGAGGCAGGAGAATGGCGTAAACCCGGGAGGCGGAGCTTGCAGTGAGCTGAGATCACACCACTGCACTCCAGCCTGGGTGACACAGCAAGACCCCGTCTCAAAACAACAACAACAACAAATCCAGTGTAGATTACCTGCTACATTTTGTTATATTTCTTTAATCTCTTCTTCACTCCGGAACAATTTATCTGTTTTTTCTTGACCTTGACATTTTGAAAGAGTACAGGATATTTATTTTGTAGACTGTCCCTCAGTTTGGGCTTAGATTCAGGTTATGCATCTTTGGCAGGAATATCACAGAAGCAATGCTGTGTTCTTCTGACTGCCTCCTATCAAGTGGCACAAGATGCTGATTTATCCCATTATTCACGATTTTCACTCTGATTACTTGATCAAAGCGATGTCTGCCAGGCTCCTTAACTGCAAAGTGACTTTTTCTCTGCTCCCATAGTGAATTAATGTTTGGGGTGGAGATATGTTCAACATATGTATCTCATTTCTCATCAAATTTTTACTGTATTCATGTTTTTATATATATCAGTATGATACCTGTCGTTTTCTACTTTATTCAGGAGTTACAATTCATTGCTATCATATATATATATATATGTATATATATATATATATATATTTTTTTTTTTTTTTTTTTGGAAACAGGGTATCGCTCTGTCGCCCAGGCTGGAGTGCAGTGGCGCGATCTCGCCTCACTGTAAGCTCCGCCTCCCGGGTTCACACCATTCTCCTCCGGCCTCCGGAGTAGCTGGGACTACAGGCGCCCGTCACCACGCCCGGCAAGTTTTTTTGCATTTTTAGTAGAGACGGGGTTTCACCGTGTTAGCCAGGATGGTTTCGATCTCCTGACCTCGTGATCCGCCCGCCTTGTCCTCCCAAAGTGCCGGGATTACAGGCGTGAGCCACTGCGCCTGGCCTTTTTTTTTTTTTTTGAGACAGAGCTTCCCTCTGTTGCCCGGGCTGGAGTGCAGTGGCCTCATCTTGGCTCACTGCAAACTCCGCCTCCCAGGTTCAAATAATTCTCCTGCCTCAGCCACTCAAGTAACTGGGACTACAGGTGCGCACCAGCATGCCTCGCTAATTTTTGTATTTTTAGTAGAGACGGGGTTTCACCATGTTGGCCAGGCTGGTCTTAAGCTCCTGACCTCAAGTGATCCATCCACCTCGTCCTCTCAAAGTGCGGGGATTACAGGCATGAGCCACCACTCCCAAACTTATCATTATTTATACTGATGCTCAAACAGTCCCTAATTTGAAGTGGGAGCACCTCGAGCTGACTTTTTTGTCCTTTTTTTTTTTTTTTTTTTTTTTTTTTTTTTTTTTGAGACAGGGAGTATAGTGGCCCAATCACAGCTCATTGCTGCCTCGAGCTCCTAGGCTCAATTGATCCTCCTACCTCAGTCTCCTGAGCAGCCAGGACTACAGGTGCACGCCACCACAGCAGCCATTTTTTTTTTTTTTTTTTTTTTTTGGTGACAGAGTTTCACTCTTGTTCCCCAGGCTGGAGTGCATTGGTGCGATCTCGGCTCACTGTAACCTCCACCTCCCAGGTTCAAGCGATTCTCCTGCCTCAGCCTTCTGAGTAGCTGCGATTACAGGCATGCATCACCATGCCTGGCTAATTTTGTATTTTTAGTAGAGAGGGGGTTTCTTCATGTTGGTCAGGCTAGTCTCAAACTCCTGACCTCAGGTGATTCACCTGCCTCAACCTCCCAAAGTGCTGGCCAGGTGAGTTACTGCACCTGGCCCACCAGCTAATTTTTGTATTTTTTTGCAGAGACAGGGGTCTCGAACTCCTGGGCTCATGAGATCTGCCAACCTTAGTCTCCCAAGGTGCTGGGATTATAGGCAAGAGCCACTGCGCCAGCCTTGTATCCTTTTTAGATGGCTCCATCATTGTTTCAGTGCTTCTTGGCTTTCTAGTATAAGAGTCCTAGGCTCACCCTGTAATTTATCTCTCAGGCTTTCCACCAGGGAGCCCTGATACCTTATGGTAGAGAATGATATTTAGAAGCCAAGATCTGGGGCTGGGCGTTGTGGCTTATGCCTGTAATCCAGCGCTTTGGGAGGCCGAGGCGGGCAGATCACAAGGTCAGGAATTCAAGACCAGCCCGGACAAATGGTGAAAACCCATCTCTACTAAAAATACAAAAAATTAGCTGGGCATGGTGGCGGGCGCCTATAATCTCAGCTACTTGGGAGGCTGAAGCAGGCGAATTGCTTGAACCCAGGAGACAGATGTTGTAGTGAGCTGACACAGTGCCACTGCACTCCAGCCTGGGTGACAGAGTGAGACTTTGTCTCACAAAAAAAAAAAAAAAAAAAGAACCCAAGATCTGGATGCTGGGTGTACTCATTGAGAGGAGCGTAGGTGTTACTTCTCCAAGACCCTCTCAATGGACAGAGCTGGGACAGAGCTTACACACACACCTAAATCTGTATTTATTTCTATATGTACCTCTTTGTGTTGAAAATCATGAGTTCACACCAGTGTCTCCATTTTTGATCCAGCACCACAGAGTTCATTCTAGTTTTCTTCGTTCTATATTTGTAATTTTTTTCTCCACCCATGAGAATCTTGGCTCCCATGTTCCTTCATCCATTTACTTCTAGATCAGTCTCCTGTCACTGCTCACGCTTCCACACTCAGTGCCCTCCTCACTTTGTTCAGTCTTGGGTTGCTTTCCCTGCCACCTACGATACATGATGAATGCCCTCTGCATCCCAGCCTTGCCAAACACCCTGCCCTGGCCCTTCCTTTCTCAGCAATGCCCTCCTTGGGCCCTTCCTGGGCTGTGACTCTCCACACCGGGCATCACCCCCACCCCATTGCTGCAGGTTCACGCTGTTGAGTCTCTGATGCCCTGGTACCAGGCCATGCATGGATGTCTTCACCTTGCTCAGGCTCTGACACTCACACTGGGCAACCTTCCTACACAAATGCCCTCCTCAGGGCTAGACATCCTGCTCTGAAATACCAAGGGAGCCCCCAACCCTAGTGCAGATACCTAACCCCATTCTTCTCCACCTAATGGAGTCAGGACTGAATTACTCAGAAAGGGAAGGGAAAAAATGAAGAAGAAGAAGGGGGACTTTTTTAATTTTCAAAAATCCAACCAGTGTGCTAATTGCTTTTATAAAAAACAAAACAAAAACAAAATCAGGAGAAAACCTTACCGGAAATTAGGCAGTAGCACAAATGCACAACTAACATATTCAGTGGCAACCTGGGTGACAGCAATCTGAGACTTGAGAGGGGGAGAGAGAGAGAGAGAGAAGGAGGGAGAGAGGATGCAAAATAAGTACTTGCCATAGTCTCTCTTCCAAAGGAGCTGCACCAGCTGTTCCAACGCAAAGAACCACACACAGCATTGTTAACTGTACAAATACTTCTATGGACTTGCCGGGATATAGACCCATAAGGCCAGAGAAGTGCAGCTATGGAGACCTAAGAATATTCCTTTCCATATACTATTAAGTATTGCCATTGTGTTCCTGGCTCAATGCTGGCCCCACAAGGGATTCAAAGATGAATCAGACAGGGCCTTTTGTCTTGCAACTTGTATGCAGAGGATGCTCCTTTAAGGCCACAGGTGACCAGTTCACCAAGGGTGGTGGAACCAAAGTGCCATGGGGAACCAGAGGAGGAGGGCGAGAGGCTACTCAGGAGGAAGGGGTTTCTTTTTTGGTAGGTTTTAACTTTTTTAGAGATGGGGTCTTTCTGTGTTGCCCAGGCTGGTCTCAAATTCCTGGCCTCAAGCAATCCTCCCACCTTGGCCTCCCAAAGTGCTGGGATTACAGGTGTGAGCTACCATGCCAATCCTAATTTTGCCTTTTCTATGGGGTTGAATGTATTTTGCTGCACAAAATTTGTCTGTATGTTCACTGTCTCAGAAACATAGGATCTCCAGTGCTTAACAAGCTTCAGGGAAAACAATACCATGAGAGAGAGAGAGAGAGAGAAACAGAGAGAGAGAGACAGAGATAAAGATGGACTGGGAGCGAGTGGGGGAGAGAGATGATTTCACAATTCCTAGCATGACAATTTCCCTAAACAAGATTTCTAAGACACTGTAAAAAAATAAAGCTACTGTATATAATGAGCAAAAAAGTTCAAGAAAGTTTTTGTTTTCTTTTTTGAGACAAAGTCTCACTCTGTCGCCCAGGCTGGAGTGCGGTGGCAGGATCTTGGCTCACTGCAACCTCCGTCCCCCAAGTTCAAGCAATTCTCATGCCTCAGCCTTCCCAGCAGCTGGGATTACAGGCATGTGCCACCACGCCCAGCTAATTTTTATATTTTTACTAGAGATGTGATTTCACCATGTTGGCCAGGCTGGTCTCGAATTTCTGACCTCAAATGATCCATCCACCTTGACCTCCCAAAATGCTGGGATTACAGGTGTGAGCCACCACACCCGGCCTCAAGAAAGTTTTTAAAAAGTGTGAATGAGGAGCTGAGATCATGCCATTGCACTCCAGCCTGGGTGACAAAGCGAGACTTTGTCTCAAAAAAAAAAAAAAAAAAAAAAGTGTGAATGAGAATGTTTTGAATGGGAGTCTCACTATGTTGCCTAGGGTGGCCTTGAACTCCTGGACTTAAGCGATTCTCCCACCCCAGTCTCCCAAGGTGCTGGGACTACAGGTGTGAGCCACCACACCCGGCCTCTTTTCTTTTCTTTTCTTTTCTTTCCCCCAGCCTCCCCTCCCCTTTTTTATTTTTTTAACAGAGTCTCTCGTTCTATTGCCCAGGCAGGAGTGCAGTGGCACAATCTTGGCTCACTGCAACCTCCGGCTCCCAGGTTCAAGCGATCCTCCTGCCTCAGCCTCCCAAGCAGCTGGGGTTACAGGTGTGTACCACCATGCCCAGCTAATTTTTGTATTTTTAGTAGAGATAGGGCTTCACCATGTTGCCCAGGCTGGTCTTAAACTCCTGACCTCAGGCGATCCACCCACCTTGGCCTCCCAAAGTGATGGAACTATACGCATGAGCCACCACACCCAGTCCACATTTATTTTCTTGAAGCTGATATTAGATAACTTGAGTTGACAACTGTGATTATTTAAGGCTGATCAGAAACCGTGATTAGTATTATGTTGATGAAATTTTTATGGAAAATAATTGTTATTTAACAAATTAGGTTTGTTTCATAGATAAAATCTTTTGAAACGTGGTATG
This sequence comes from Macaca nemestrina, assembly GCF_043159975.1. Classification (NCBI taxonomy): domain Eukaryota; kingdom Metazoa; phylum Chordata; class Mammalia; order Primates; family Cercopithecidae; genus Macaca; species Macaca nemestrina. The sequence goes on along the minus strand of NC_092126.1, from coordinate 97,239,602 downwards.
CCCCGGGAAGGCTGCTCAGACGTGACCTTCAGAGGTCACCACAGCACAGAGCACCAGGTCCCTCTACCTCATGTACCCAGCGTCCATGTGGTTGGGGTGTCTCGCTGTGCTAAGTGGACATGCTTGAGCTTTGGGCCCAAGGTGACCTTAGTTCAAGCCCCAACTCAGAGTCTTACTGACTGGGCAGAACTGAGCAAACATTCATTTATGTAACTTCTCTGGGTCTCCATTTTCTCTTTTATAAAATGGGGATAATGCCAGGTGTGGTGGCTCTGCCTGTAATCCCAGCACTTTGGGAGGCCAAGGCAGGAGGATCGCTAGAGATCAGGTGTTTGAAACCAGCCTGGGTAACATGGCAAAACCCTGTCTCTTCAAAAAATACAAAATTTAGCCAGGCATGGTGGTGTGTCCCTGCGGTCCCCGCTACTCGGCAGGCTGAGGTGGGAGGATTGCTTGAATCAGAGAGGTTAAGGCTATTCAGTGAGCCAAGATTGCGCCACTGCACTCCAGCCTGGTGGAGAAAGTGAGACTTTGTCTCAAAAAAAAAGGGCGGGGTATAAATCGTACCTCATTGGCTTGTGGTAAGGATTAAATGAGTTAATTCATGTTAAATGCTTAGAACAATGCTTTGTACAGGGTGCTTGTGTTATTATTAGATCAAGCTAAGGGGTTCTATCTTATACTGGTGAAACTTAGAAAGAGACTGATATGTAAGCTAGATGCCAGTTTATTAATTCATCATTAGAAACACAGCTGACAGGTGGCCTGAAAGTCCATCTTCCTAAGTCAGCACATCCTCTGTGGGTGAGAAGTTACACCAGAAGCCAAGTCATAAGCCAAAGGAGCCACGCAAGAGTGGAATGCAGTTAGGGAAGGAGAAGGAGCTCAGGGGCTGGTGGTGTCAAGCTCTGATAGACTGAGGCACCCAGGGCCTTGCCCAGTCTTGCTCATGGGACAAGTCACTAGATAGGGTCTGCCTCCTCCAAGGCAGGGCTGGGGATCCCGTGACCAAAGCTCGCTCTGTCACACCCTTCCTCATTGCAGGATCCCATCACACCTCACGTGTTCTTCCAATCGCTGTGTTCTTCTTTGGCTTATTGTGCGCTAGTCAACCTGATGGTTCTTTTTTTTTTTTTTTTTTTTGAGATGGAGTCTCGCTCTGTCGCCCAGGCTGGAGTGCAGTGTTGCAATCTTTGCTCACTGCAGCCTCCACCTCCTGGGTTCACGCCATTCTCCTGCCTCAGCCTCCCGAGTAGCTGGGACTACAGGCTCCCACCACATGCCCAGCTAATATTTTGTATTTTTAGTAGAGATGGGGTTTCACTGTGTTAGCCAGGATGGTCTCGATCTCCTGACCTCGTGATCCACCCGCCTCGGCCTCCCAAAGTGCTGGGATTACAGGTGTGAGCCACTGCACCCGGCCAACCTGATATTTCTTAAATGTGCTCCCAACCTGACACCACCAAACCACTATTTACAATATCTTGAATGACTTCTACATCTCAACTACTATCTGTAGGTTCTCACTAGTTTTACTCTAATATAACTCTACTCCCACATTCTGGGTATGCCATACTTGTGTTCTCACTGCAGAGTTCATGGTGGAGGAAGAGTACTGGATCTTTGGTGGGAAGGAGGTTCAGAATGACCACACTCGGGCCTGGTGCGGTGGCTTACGCCTGTAATCCCAGCACTTTGGGAGGCCAAGATGGGTGGATCACCCGAGGTCAGGAGTTTGAGATCATCCTGGCCAACATGGTGAAACATGTCTTTACTAAAAGTACAAAAATTAGCTGGTCATGGTGGTGCACACCTATAATTCCAGCTATTTGGGAGGCTGAGGCAGGAGAATTGCTTGAACCTGGGAGTTGGAGGTTGCAGTGAGCTGAGATCCCGCCACTGCACTCCAGCCTGGGCAACAGAGTGAGACTGTCTCAAAAAAATAAAAATAAAAATAAAAGAATGACCACACTCAAGGGGCCCTAATAGTCAAGAAACACCTGGACCCTACACTGATGGAGAGTCACCAACCTGGAACAAGGTAGAAAGAACCAGAAGTACGTGTATGTGTGTGTGCATGTGTGTGTAGTGGGGGCAACCAAGAAGGGGTATTTTCTGGGCCCAAGGAAACAAAGTTGGAGGCAAGGATATCTGTTCATTTTGACTGAGGCACTATGACTAACTATGGCCATGCCTCGGTAACCATGGGGGATTGGTTTCAGGACCTCTTGCAGGTATCAAAATTTGTGAATGCTCCACGCTACCTGACTTCAAACTATACACAAGGCTACAGTAACCAAAACAGCATGGTACATACCAAAACAGAGATATAGACAAATGGAACAGAACAGAGTCCTCAGAAATAATACCACACATCTACAACCATCTGATCTTTGACAAACCTGACAAAAACAAGAAATGGGGACAGGATTCCCTATTTAATAAATGGTGCTGGGAAAACTGGCTAGCCGTATGTAGAAAGCTGAAACTGGATCCCTTCCTTACACCTTATACAAAAATTAATTCAAGATGGATTAACGACTTAAATGTCAGACCTAAAGCCGTAAAAACCCTGGAAGAAAACCTAGGAAATACCATTCAGGACATAGCCATGGGCAAGGACTTCATGACTAAAACACCAAAAACAATGGCAACAAAAGCCAAAATAGACAAATGGGATCTCATTAAACTAAAGAGCTTCTGCACAGCAAAAGAAACTACCATTTAAGTGAACAGGCAACCTACAGAATGTGAGAAAATTTTTGCAATCTACTCATCTGACAAAGGGCTAATATCCAGAATCTACAAAGAACTCAAACAAATTTACAAGAAAAAATCAAACAACCCCATCAAAAAGTGGGCGAGGGATATGAACAGACACTTCTCAAAAGAAGACATTTATGCAGCCAACAGACACATGAAAAAATGCTCATCATCACTGGCCATCAGAGAAATGCAAATCAAAACCACAATGAGATACCATCTCACACCAGTTAGAATGGTTATCATTAAAAAGTCAGGAAACAACAGGTGCTGGAGAGGATGTGGAGAAATAGGAACACTTTTACACTGTAAACTAGTTCAACCATTGTGGAAGACAGTGTGGAAGACAGTGATCACAGCTCACTGTAACCTCCGCCTCCTGGGTTCAAGCGATTCTCCTGCCTCAGCCTCCTGAGTTGCTGGGATTACAGGTGCACACCACCATGCCCAGTTAATTTTTGTATTTTTGTATTTTTTTTTTTTTTTTTGAGACGGAGTCTCGCTCTGTCGCCCAGGCTGGAGTGCAGTGGCCTGATCTCAGCTCACTGCAAGCTCTGCCTCCCGGGTTCACGCCATTCTCCTGCCTCAGCCTCCCGAGTAGCTGGGACCACAGGCGCCCGCCAGCTCGCCCGGCTAGTTTTTTGTATTTTTTAGTAGAGACGGGGTTTCACCGTGTTAGCCAGGATGGTCTCGATCTCCTGACCTTGTGATCCACCCGTCTCGGCCTCCCAAAGTGCTGGGATTACAGGCTTGAGCCACCACGCCCGGCCCTTTTTTTTTTTTTTTTGAGATGGAGTCTCGCTCTGTGGCCCAGGCTGGAGTGCAGTGGCCGGATCTCAGCTCACTGCAAGCTCCGCCTCCCGGGTTTACGCCATTCTCCTGCCTCAGCCTCCCAAGTAGCTGGGACTACAGGCGCCCGCCACCTCGCCCGGCTAGTTTTTTTTTGTAGTTTTTAGTAGAGACGGGGTTTCACTGGGTTAGCCAGGATGGTCTCGATCTCCTGACCTCGTGATCTGCCCGTCTCGGCCTCCCAAAGTGCTGGGATTACAGGCTTGAGCCACCGTGCCCGGCCTAATTTTTGTATTTTTAGTAGAGACAGGATTTCCCCATGTTGGCCAGGCTGGTCTCGAACTCCTGACCTCGTGATCTGCCTGCCTTGGCCTTGCAAAGTGTTGGGATTACAGGTGCAAGCCACCACGCTCAGCCTTTTTCTGGAATTTTTTCTATCCATGGTTGGTTGAATCCATGGATGCGAAAATCATGGGTGTGGAAGTCTGACCCTACAGTGGTTCTCAGCCACAGAGCATTACAATCAATATCTCACTAAAAATCAACAGAGTAGTGAGGGGCTCAACAAATACTAATAGTCATCGTAATGGCTAATACTTACTGAACTGCTGGAAATCATAATGAGAGTTTTGCCTGCATTATCTTTTTTTAAAAAATAATTTTTCTTTCTTTCAAATAGAGACAACAGGGTCTCACTATGTTGCCCAGGCTTGTCCTGAACTCCTGGGCTCAAGCAATCTGCCTGCCTCAGCCTCCCAAAGTGCTGGGATTACAGGCGTGAGCCACTATGCCTGGCCTGCTTGTATTGTCTTATTTAATAATCACCATAATTCTTCAACGCGGCCGGGCGCGGTGGCTCAAGCCGGTAATCCCAGCACTTTGGGAGGCCGAGGCGGGCGGATCACGAGGTCAGGAGATCGAGACCATCCTGGCTGACACGGTGAAACCCCGTCTCTACTAAAAAATACAAAAAACTAGCCGGGCGAGGTGGCGGGCGCCTGTAGTCCCAGCTACTGGGGAGGCTGAGGCAGGAGAATGGCGTGAACCCGGGAGGCGGAGCTTGCAGTGAGCTGAGATCCAGCCACTGCACTCCAGCCTGGGCGGCAGAGCGAGACTCCGTCTCAAAAAAAAAAAAAAAAAAAATCTTCAACGCAGGGACTATTATTATTCCCACTTTATAGATCAGGAAACTGAAGTGCAGAGAGGCTTAATTTGCCAAGGTCACACAACTATTACAAAATAGAATCCAGACTCAAATGCAGTTCTTTCTGACTCCAGAGTGGGCTCCCTAATTGACAAATTAAAAACAAATTAAATCAGATTCACTATCACTCCCTCTCATTTTGAGTTCAAAATACTTCCTTAAAAGGATAGAAGGGCATGTCCCTGGGTGTGCTCAAAGGCATGAGGGACATGAGAATGTCACCCATTGCATGAATAGCCCCACAGGGGGCTCTAAACAAATTTGAGACCAGTTGATCTGGATGTAAAAAGGCTGGGACCCAGATACCGGGGTTCTTGCCCCATCTCTGCACCCACAGAGGTATTTAAACCAGGGAAAACAACATCTTTCTGTCTCAAACTCCTCTTTTTTTTTTTTTTTGAGATGGAGTCTCGCTCTGTCACCCAGGCTGGAGTGCAGTGGTGTGATCTCGGCTCACTGAAACCTCTGCCTCCCAGGTTCAAGCGATTCTCGTGCCTCAGCCTCCCAAGTAGCTGAGATTACAGGTGCCTGCCGCCACACCTGGCTTTTGAGAGGACCAAAAGAAAAGGTTTGGAGGCCAGGCACGGTGGCTCACGCCTGTAATCCCACCACTTTGGGAAGCTGAGGCAGGTGGATCACTTGAGCAAAGGAGTTTGAGACCAGCCTAGCCAACATAGCGAAACCCCGTCTCCACTAAAAATTTTAAAAAGTTACCTGGGTGTGGTGGTGCACATCTATAATACCAGCTACTTGGGAGGCTGAGGCATGAGAATCGCTTGAACTCAGGAGACGGAGGTTGCAGTGAGTTGAGATTGAGTCACCATACTCCAGCCAGCCTGGGCAACAGAATGAGACCCTGTCTCAAAAAAAAAAAAAAAAAAAAAAAAGTTTGGGAAAGCATTTCCCAGTGTTAAAAATGCTGTAGTATGGGCTGACGAATATTCATTCTAATTTAGAGTTTCACAGGTTTCTCTACATACAGTAAAACAGAAATCATTCCCAAACTACCTATTTATTTAACATAAAGAAAAAAGAAACCTAGAATTACTGACAGGGCATGATCTATACATATTATTAGAATGGGCTTCAATTGCATGGCGATTTCTGCCTCATGCCATGGGAATCAGTGGGTGCCAGGCAGAGCCTCATACAGCACTGCTATGTGCATGCTTTTTTTTTCCCCTCACATCTGAGCAGTCAGAGTGTATGCTTACTTATTTTTATTTTTATTTTTTGAGATGGAATCTCGCTCTGTCACCCAGGCTGGAGTGCAGTGGCACAGTCTCGCCTCACTGCAACCTCAGCCTTCCTGTTTCAAGCGATTCTCCTGCCTCAGCCTCCTGAGTAGCTGGAATTACAGGTGCCCGCCACCACACCCAGCTAATTTTTTATATTTTTAATAGATAGTTAATACTTTTTAATAGTTAATAGTTTTTTTTTTTTTTTTGAGACGGAGTCTCGCTCTGTCACCCGGGCTGGAGTGCAGTGGCCGGATCTCAGCTCACTACAAGCTCCGCCTCCCGGGTTTACGCCATTCTCCTGCCTCAGCCTCCCGAGTAGCTGGGACTACAGGCGCCCGCCAACTCACCCGGCTAGTTTTTTGTATTTTTTAGTAGAGACGGGGTTTCACTGTGTTAGCCAGGATGGTCTCGATCTCCTGACCTCGTGATCCACCCGTCTCGGCCTCCCAAAGTGCTGGGATTACAGGCTTGAGCCACCGCGCCCGGCCAATAGTTAATAGTTAATAGATAGATGGTAGTTTCACCATGTTGGCCAGGCTGGTCTCGAACTCCTAACCTCAAGTGATCTGCCTGCCTCAACCTCCCAAAGTGCTGAGATTACAGGCGTGAGCCACTGTGCCCGGCCTTATTTTTTAGAGACGGAGACTTGTTCTGTTGCCCAGGTTGGAAAACGTGCTGAGACCATAGCTCACCGCAGCCTTGGGTTCAAGTGGTCCTCCTGTCCCTGCCTCTTGAATAGCTGGGACTACAATTGTGCGCCACCACACCCAGCTACGTGCATGCTTTCTGATGCCTGATTCAGCAGACATGGAGGCTATGGGGGCTGTCTTGGGGTGATTCAGGCCTGAGGATGGCCTGGAATATTTATGTGCATGTGTGTAAGCATGTGTCTCAAGGAGGCTCCAGGCTGCTGACCTCAGAGCCAGCTCTTTCCTTATGAAATAATACCTCTTAGATCCGTAAGACTCTACAAAAACTTTTATTCTGTTTACACAGGACCTTGTCTCATTCAATCCTTCCATTTACCGAAAGAAGCAGGCAAGACAAACTGTTATGCCCATTAGAATGCTTTACTCCAGGAGAGATGCACTTGCCTAAGACCATCAGCTGTAGAGCTGGGCTAATCCCAGTGCATGACTCTTCCACGAACTGTGTGTTAATTATTTATTTATTGAGACAGGGTCTTGCTCTGTCCCCCAGACTGTAGTACAGTGGCATGATCACAGCTCACTGCAGCCTAAACCTCCTGGGCTAAAGTGATCCTCCCACCTCAGCCCCACAAGTAGCTGGGACTACAGGCACACACCCTCATACCTGGCTAATTTTTGTATTTTTTAGAGACGAGGTTTTGCCATGTTGCCCAGGCTGGTCTTGAACTCCTGGGCTTAACTGATCCGCCCACCTTGGCCTTCCAAAGTGCTGGGATTACAGGTGTGAGCCACCGTGCCCAGCCCCATTTATTTCACGAACAACTAACTACTCACTGAACATCTAGCATGTGTCAGTCACTGTCCCAGGAACTCCTACTTACTAGCTTGCTCTCCTGAGAGAAGTATGTTCAAGCCCCCTGTCCCTGCCACTAAGAACAAGTTTTAAGTGATGGAATTAACAAGCCATGACTCTTCTGCACATTAAGGTACTGGTAGCAGCACAGTGTGGCAGTTAAGAGCTGTGCTCCTCAGCCCAGCATGGTGGCTCACGCCTGTAATCCCAGCACTTTGGGAGGCCAAGGCGGGTGGATCACCTGAGGTCAGGAGCTCGAGACCAGCCTGGCCAATATGGTGAATCCCCGTCTCTACTAAAAATACAAAAATTAGCTGGGCATGGTGGTGCATGTCTGTAGTTCCAGCTACTCAGGAGGCTGAGGCAGGAGAATCCCTTGAACCTGGGAGGTGGAGGTTGCAGTAAGCCAAGACTGAGCTACTGCACTCCAGCCTGGGTGATAGCAAGACTCTGTCACTCTCTCTCTCTCTCACACACACACACACACACACACACACACACACACACAACCAGCTGTGCTCCAGAGTCAGACTGGCCTGGAGTCCCAGTCCTGCCATCCAATATATCAATTCCCTGTATTTCCTCATGACCAAATAAAGGTATAATAATTATGCCAATCATATAGGGCTATTGTGAGAATTGACTGAGTTAATATAGGTAACACAATTACAACCCTGCCATTACACAGTAAGAGCCCAGTAAATATGAACTGTTACGATTTTAAAGTTCCTTAGCATTGTCTTGAAACAAGGGGAAGTTTAAAAAAAAAAAAAAAAAAAAAAAAAAAAAAAGGCCCTGGCTGAGCATGGTGGCTCACACTGGTAACTCCATCACCATGGGAGGCCAAGGCAAGTGGATCACTGGAGGCTAGGATTTCAAGACCAGCCTAGGCAACATAGAGAGACCCTGTCCCCACAAAAAAAATTTAAAAATTAGCAGGGCGCGATGCTGTGTGCCTGTGGTCCCAGCTACTGGAGAGTCTGAGGCTGGAGTGAGCTATAATTTTGCCACCACACTCCAACCAGGGCCACAGAGTGAGATCCTGTCTCAAAAAAAAAAAAAAAAAAAGGCTCTTTTAAGGCTGGGCGCAGTGGCTGACGCCTGTAATCCCAGCACTTCAGGAGGCTGAGGCAGGCAGATCACCTGAGGTCAGGAGTTGGAGACCAGCCTGGCCAACATGGTGAAACCCCGTCTCTACTGAAAATACAAAAATTAGCCGGGCATGGTGTCAGGCACCTGTAATCCCAGCTACTCAGGAGGCTGAGGCAGGAGAATTGCTTGAACCCAGCCGAGGTTGCAGTGAGCTGAGATTGTGCCACTGCACTCCAGCCTGGGTGACAGAGTGAGACTCCATCTCAGAAAACAAACAAAAAAAGTCCTCTCCCCAGGCCATGCTCCTGGCGGCAGCTGGCACCCAAAGGCCAAGCAACTGAGCAGGATGGAAGCCTGACCACCTGCCCTGACTTAGGACAACTCTGCAGGGCTGAGCCGGCTGAGGCGCACACTGGGCTTGCATTGCTGCTCAACTTCTCTCTGCTCCAGTCTTTCTCCTGGGCCTGCTTTCCTGGGTGTTGATTCCAGGAGCAACCCCAATAAATGCCCTGCATGTTGGCCTCTCCAAGCCACTTCCCAGGGCGCCCAACCTGTGACAGGCACAGCAGATGCAGAGACGAGTAAGCCACAGTCTGGCCTTCGAGAATGTCATGGCCAAATGGGAACTGCAATCTCACGCAGCTCACTGGGGTGAGCACAAAGTGCAAGCAGCCCAGTTGGAGGGGCTGGAATTGAGGGAGTCCAGGCCCTACTGGGGATCAGACAGGTTGCCCGCGAAGGTGTTGGTGAGTGTGGTCTGGCCAGGAGAAACGGGGAGCCCAGGATTTCAGTGAAGATTCTGGGCACTGAGGCCTAATGTCAGCAGAGCAGCTCCAGAGTCAGCAGCTGTGGAAAGACAGCCCCCCAACTAAGTGGGGTTTGCGAGTGAAGAGGGGGCTGCCATGGTGCGCAGTCCAGAGTGAGCAGGAGTGAGCTCCCACTCTTCCACGCCTGGTTCCTCTCTCCCTTCTCTGTCCTGTGCTTTCCGAAATGGAGCTGGCTGACACTGCATTTTCCATCCTTCAAAACAACTATCTTCTGCTGATTCCCCTCTCACCTCCAAAAGCTAGGCCTTTCTCAGCTGCTCCAGTTCCTTGATCCCGTCTCTCTGAAGTCCTGCAGCACCAGCTCACGTTGTCATACATGCAGGCTGCTCACACTTTCATGGAATCATAAAATTGGAAGCCACCCTGGAGGCCCATCTAGTGCTGCCTCCTGCCCCAGGAAGGGCCCTTCTCTAAAGCAGGGCTGAACAGTCCCACTGACTGGGAATTCTCAGAAGACAGCCTGAGTTAGCCAAGTTTTCCATCCTTTGAGCCCAAACTGATCTGTCTCTGGAGTCACTCAGTGAAATATCACTTCTTTTCCCATATGATAGTCCTTCAAATCAGATGGTCACACAAGAGTCACTTTTTTGAGTGCTTATATATTGTTCTTGTTAGCAAATCCTCACAATAGTCCTATAAAGAAACCAGGTAGGTGTTCAGAAAAGTTGAGGAATTTGTTGTGGTTACCTTCTGCTACCAGCTGTAGTTATTTCTGTTACCAGCAACAGAGCTGAGATCTGATATTAAGACTCCAACTCCAGTGCTCTTGAAGCACAAAAGCAGATTTGGTGTCATAGAACCCTCCAGACGCATTCCCAAGGATTCTATAAAGAGTTGAGAGAACTCCTTTGGGGTTCACCACTGGTGAAGGGCTCAGAGGCTGAAAGCCTGGTGAGCAGGCAGGCATGATCCTATAATGGATGGCTCCCTGATACACCCACCTGTGGGTCTGAAGTTGGAAGAGAATTCTGAGGGCTGTGAGCAAGCTCTCTGCAGTGCTGAGCTAAAGGTGCCCATGGCCACAGACATGGGAGGAAGGAGGCGGGCACATCAGTGGTCCTTCTGCCAGCTTCACCAGTCCAGAGCCTTGCCGCCTTTATCTTGCTTTAACCCCCAAAACAGGGCTCTCTCCCCAGCGACCCACACCATGCTACCCTCAGCAGCTCAGAGTTAAGATTCTCTGGTCAAGCTTTTTTTTTTTCTTTTCTTAAGAGACGGAGTCTCGTTCTGTCACCCAGGCTGGAGTGCGATGGCACGATCTCAGCTCACTGCAACCTCTGCCTCCCAGATTCAAGCTATTCCCCTGCCTCAGCCTCCTGAGTAGCTGGGACTACAGGTATGTGCCACCACACCCGGCTAATTTTTGTATTTTTAGTAGAGACGGGGCCTCCGCATGTTGGCCTGGCTGGTCTTGAACTCCTGACCTCAGGTGACCCACCCACCTCGGCCTCTCAAAGTGTTGGGATTACAGGCATGAGCCACTGCTCCTGGCCTGGTTGAGCTTTTTGACTACAATCTGCATGAAGGCAGCAAGTGCTTTCTGGTGACTGGTTCCTTTGTTGTCACTGAGAGCAAAGCAGTATGTCCGTTTAATTTTTTTCTTTTGAGAGAAGTGGTCTCGCTAAGTTTCCCAGGCTGGCCTCAAACTCCTGGGTTCAAGCAATCCTCCCACCTCAGCCTCCACAATAGCTGGGACTACAGGTGCGCACCACTGTGCTCAGCTCAAATGTCTCCATTTTAACGTCCTCTGCATAACAATTACATACAACAGCTAACTCCTCAAGAAATAATATTTATAAATGATACTATCTCTGTTCAACATCTCTCCCCTCTTAAAGATTGCTTAATTTGAAAACAAAGCGTTCTATGTCTTCCTGTTAGACCCTGTCCTAAATTCCCTATTTCCCAGGCCCCTCCTACATGGTTAGAGGAAATATAAAGAACATGCAATCACCTAAGCAAAGTGAGGACAAAGACAGTTTCTCTTCAGCGCTGAGTCTAGAGAGCAGAGAAGCAGGGCAAGCCGGAGCCAGATACCACTGGAGAAAGGAGCCAGCCACGTGTGAGGCCAGGTTACAGAATCAGTTCAACTGCCCATCAGTGGGGGCTGTGGTGGCAGAACCCAAGACCCCTTCAGCTGAGGCTGAGCCCAGGCTAGGGCTAACAGCACCGCAGTGATGCCAATACACTGCCCTTCATTCCACTGGCTCAGCCCACCCCAAGGTCAGGCAGGCAGATGACCTCAATGCCCCAGCAGCTTGAAAATGTTTCTTCTAGAGGCAAGGCTGGTGCTGCCATTGCTTCCTCCACGTGAGTGATACAAGTGCCATAGGAAAAGGCCAATCTGAGAGTCCATAGCCCTCAATAGGAGGCAACCACTGCCCAGGGAGCAGCAGACATGAGGCAAAGGAGATGCAGGGAGACATTTAATTTACATAGCAGCCACTTGGGGTCCAGTCAGAGCTGGGGCAGTGGGGAAACCTATAACCCCAGAGGGTACCCCCAGACCCCCAGCCCCCGGGAAACCAGTCCTCACCAACCCTTGGATGGGCTCCCAAGGTTGTGCAGAAGATGCTCCAGTCAAAAGGAGAGAGACATTTGGGAATAAGGCTGTCCCCAAGTTGGGGGAAGTCCACGGCCTGGAGTTGGTGGCCTATGTGGTGGCCCAGGGGTCTGAGAGACCAGTCCATGTCCTGGGCGAGTCCTCAGCCTGGTAGCCCTAAAGGAAGCCTTCGCGGCGGAACTGTTCCTGGAGGAGGGCGCGGTACTGGTCAAATCCTCCTTCCACGCGGGTGACGCCGCCTCCTTCGCACACCCATAACTCCCGGCACACCAGCCTGATAAAGCGTTCATTGTGGGACACCAGAATCACGCCACCCTGAAAGACACGAGAGCAGGAGGTGCTGAGGGGGACACGAGAGGCACCGAGGCCTGGGGAGGAGTGGGCAGGGTGAAGGCACACTCACCCTGAAATTGTTGAGGGCACGGCCCAGAGCCTCGATGGTCTCCATGTCCAGGTGGTTTGTGGGTTCATCCAGAATGTAGAAGTTGGGGCTGGAAGGCAGAACCCAGGAAGGTAGGCAGTGAAGGGGTGCGGTGAGAGAAAATAAAGCCTTCTGATACAGTTTTCTACTGGGCAAGAAGGGGAAATGGGAGGGGAAGAGCTCTAGAAAATGAGGCCTCACCAGGGCATAGTCATCTGAGCAAAGGCCACTCGGCTCTTCTGGCCCCCAGACAAGCTGGCAACAGGGCGCATAGCCAGCTCTCCGGAGATGCCATACCGACCCAGCTGGTGACGGTACTCCTCCTCAGGCCGCCCTGGAAAAGGACTCCCCAGATCAGGTGGTTTCTTGGCCCAACTCCCTCCCTGTACCCTCCAGCCACACCTCCAAGTCCCCATGTCCTTCCATCTAGGCTTGGGAGGGCTGCTCTGCACTCACTCCAAGGCAGGTCTAGCTGCCGGGGTCAGCCTCATCCCTCTTTCCCCACTCAAATCCCCAACTCACCAGGAAACTTGCGTGCCAGCAGTTCCACAGCACTGATGTTCAGGTCCAGCTGCTCCACGTGGTGCTGGCTGAAATAGCCAATCTTCAGATTCCTGAAGACAGAAACCGAGGTGGAAAAGCAGACAAAGGCAACAGCCATGAAGGAGTGCAGGAAGCATGGGTGCCTGCAAGTGTGCTCATGGGCGGGGGTGCCTCTGACCTGTGAGCGTGTCTGATGCCCCGAACAGGTGCCAGGTCCCCCATAAGCAGCTTCAGCATGGTAGACTTCCCGGCCCCATTCTCTCCAACCTTAAGAAACGTGAAAATGTCATACAGTGTGTGCCAGAAAAATAAATACTGTAAGTTCTCACTCATATGTGGGCACTAGAAAATGTTTAGCACATAGAAGTAGAGAGTAGAGTTCTGGTTACTAGAGGCTGGGAAGGGTAAGCGGGGAGGAGGGGAATTGAGAGAGGGGATTGGGAGAGGTTGGTTAACCAAAACAGAACTGTAGCTAGATAGGAGGAATGGAGGAATAAGTTCGAGGGTTCTACAGCACTGCAGGGACACTACAGTTCACAATGACTGATTGTACATTTTTAAAAAGCTAGAAGATTTTGAATGTTCCCAACATAAAGTGATAAATGTTTACGGTGAATATGCTAATTACCCTGATTCGAACATTACACATTGTATACATGTATGGAAATATCACTCTGTACCCCATAAACATGTATAATTACGTATCAATAAAAAGAGCACCGCTGTGTGTAACACAGAAGGGAAGGAAATTAGAAGGGGTCTCAGGCAGTCCCCAGTCCCAATGACTCCTTCAACAACCAAAAAAATATTTTTAAGGACTCTAGCCGGGCGCAGTGGCTCACGCCTGTAATCCCAGCACGTTGGGAGGCCGAGGCAAGCAGATCATTTGAGGTCAGGAGTTTGAGACCAGCCTGGCCAACATGGTGAAACGCTGTCTCTGCTAAAAATACAAAAAATAAGTTGGGCATGGTGGCAGATGCCTATAATCTCAGCTACTCATGAGGCTGAGGCAGAATTGTTCGAACCCAGGAGGCGTAAGTTGCAGTGAGCCAAGATCGTGCCATAGAAAAGCCTGGGCAACAGGGTGGGACTCTGTCTCAAAAAAAAAAAAAAAGAAAAATACATGTACTAAGGGGAGCAATACTTGAGTATTTGCTAAGTGCTGGGGGGGACTTACTTCTCCCAATACCATCCCAGGTAGATGCCAGCGCCATCTTAAGGATTAGGAAGCTGCTTGGTAACCAAGCTAGGCAATGGTATAGTCAAGATCCGAAGTCTGACCCTGAAGCCCATGCTGTCTCCTCAATGTCTCAAGATTTAGAAAACTCAGAACTGAGATCAATAAGGTAAAGCACTGCTTTAAGTATTTTTAAAACACTATATACCAGGCTCTTCCTCCCTGAAGAGCAGCGCTGTGTAGCCAGAGGACACGGCTAGTATAAGTCCTGCAAAGTCCTTAGCCCAGGTCCTCTCTCCTGTTCCATGGACCTCATCCCTTTACAGCTTGAGGATCTGGGCCAATCCACACCACACACTGAGACGGGAGACTCCCAGCTCACAGCACAGAGAAACAGCAGCCATACCACACAGATGCGAGACTCGAGATCAGCAGACACGGAGAGGCGACTGAAGATGACGTGCTTCGGATCATAGTAGAAATCCACCTCATCTAGCTGCAGAATTGGCGGTGAGAACTTCTCAAACCCATCAGGGAATCTGCAGGAGGTAGGGGTGAGGATGTGGGGGCAGTTGGAAGCAAGCAATTCCCCACCAGCCCCACTGGCCCAGCACTTACTTCATTACGACCTCTGATTCCTTGTCCACAGGCTTCAGCTCAGGCCTGGGGGAAGAGATCAGGTAGACTAGATTTATGACTTAAAAAAATAACTTCCTACACAAGTAATATATGTTCAGAGAAAACTTAGAAAGGGCTTGTACTCCTACCACTCAGGTATCATTACTTTAGAGTACACTGTTCTCGTTTACTGAATGCTAAAAAATAGAATTAGGCTTTTTGTGACTTTTTACCCCCAGTTACTATATTGTGGTATGTTTCCACATTGCAAACATCTAAGCCTTATGATTTTAAGCTTCCTGCCAGCACTTATAGAAAGGGCACTTCAACGTTAAACTCCCAGTGCACACTGTCATTGGTTATTAAGGAAATGCAAATCAAAACCACAATGAGCTATCACTTCACAGCCACTAGGATGGCTAAAACTAAAAAAACAAACAGTCAATAACAGTGTTGCCAAAGACGTGGAGAAATCGGAACTCTCATTCCTTGTTGGTAGGAATGTAAAATGATGTTGCTGCTTTAGAAAACAGTTTGACAGTTCCTCAAAACATTAATGTGGAATTACCATGTAACCCAGCAATTCTGTCCCTAGGTATGCACCCAAGCAAGCTGAAAACATATGACCACACAAAAATTTGTACACCAGTGTTCACAGCAACATTACTCATAATAACCAAAATGGAAACAACCCAAATGTCCCCTAATGACTCAATAAACAAAATGCTGTATATCCATACAATAGAATATTATCCAGCCACGAAAAGAAATGAAGTTCTGACACGCGCTACAACATGGATGAGCCTCACACATGATGCCAGGTGAAAGACGCCAGGCACAAAGGTCACATACTGTATGATTCCATTTATATGAAATGCCCAGAATAAGCAGATACACAGAAGCAGAAACAGGAAGTAAATTAGTGGTTGCCACGTGCTAGTCAAGATTAGCCTTCCAAGAACAATGTGGAATACTCTGCCTCCCAGCAGAGGAGGAAGTCACAGGTGGCTTCTAGCGAAGGGGAGACCTGGAATGGTAGGGCAAGGGTGGCCTGCAAATGAGGAAGGAGACCGAGAGAACAGGAGTCAAGGCCTGGCCAAGGATGCTGTACTCACAGCTTCTCCAGCATCTTGAGTTTACTCTGCACTTGAGAGGCCCTGTTGGCATTGTAGCGAAACCGGTCAATGAAAACCTGCAGGTGGAAGAGTGCAGGCATTGGTCAAACTCCCCCACATCCCCCACTCTAGAACCCCTGGGATGGGACCCCCAGCCCTGCCAGGCCCCACACCTGGATGTGCTGGCGATACTGCTGCTGTGCTTCGTATTCACGCTGCTGGTTGAGCAGCCGCTCCTGCTTACTCTTGATGAAGGTCTCAAAGTCTCCCCGGTAACCATCTAGCCGCTGGCTGTGCAGGTGGATGATGTCCGTGGCGATGGCATTCAAGAAGTTGCGGTCGTGGGAGACGACTAGGATTGTGGAGGGCCACGTCTGAGGGGTCACAGGACAGCAGGCCCAGTTTGGGAGGGCAGTCAGTTCTCAGGCCCCCAGGTATCTTGGAGGCCGACTTTCCCCAACCCACTCCAGCACCCACAGGCACTCACCTGCAGGTAATTCTCCAGCCACAGTATGGCCCTGACATCCAGCATGTTTGTAGGTTCTGGAGAAGGAGGGGAGCACACACTTGGGATTGAAGGGCTGGAGAACTAGGAACTTGGATGCTACCACCCCCGTCCATTCTAAAGTCAGGGTACCCCATTTCAAACTCACCATCTAACAGCAGAAGATCTGGCCTATGAAAAAGAATACACCGCATGAGATTTTAGGTCAGCAACTCATGCCACCTCCCAAGAGCTAAGACCAATCTTCCATAGGGCTTCATACACTGGCCCAGAAAACTCACCTAGCAAATAGGGCCCGGGCAAGGGCCAGCCTCATCCTCCAGCCACCTGAGAACTCCCTAAAGAATGATGGAGCCACATTAGGGGTGGGTGTTCATCAGGGCAGGAAGCGGCTGAGACAACAGGGTTCAAGGCCAAGAATGGCAAGGGTCACTCACCGGGTGGGTTGCTGCTGCATTTTAGGGGTAAAGCCAAGCCCAGCGAGAATGACTGACGCCCTAGTAGAGAAGAAATTGAAGAACTCAGTTGGAACAGTCCACAGAAGGGAAAGGAAATCTGAAGGAGGGAGGGGGAGCTTTAAATACCTAGCAGGTGCCTTGTCAGCCTCAATCTCCTCCAGCTTGGCATAGATTTCTGCCAGCTCTGCAGCTTCAGAGCCCTCTGCCCTGGAGGGAGGAGAAACAGCAATTGGCCTAAGTGGGGGCAGTCTAGGAGGATGTCCTGCACCTTATACCATTGGAAAGAAGGCCATTGGCTACCTTGTGGCTGGAAGAGGAAGAGAATACAGGAAGGGTTTGCACAGTGCTCATTACCTTGGGCACTATGGAAATGGGCACTGTGGAAAGAACAAGGGCTTTTGAGTCCCAGAGCGCCAAGTTCTAAGCTCTGCGGATTACTAGGATGGACATGCAAATTATGGATTGTTCCAGGAGGGCAGGCACTCTGTGAGGGACAGCAGCTGCTGGTTGCTCCCTAGCCGGAAGCCCTCACCTGCCAGCAGCAATCTGGGCACTGAGCTCCCGCTCCCGCCGTAGCAAATCCTCTCGCACACTGTCACTCTCCAGCACACTCTGCAGGGCAGGAGTGTCATCTCCAGCAACCTCTTGCTCAACGTGCAGCAGGGAAATGTGGGCTGGAACCCGCAGACTCCGGGTGGCTAGCATCTTCAGTAATGTTGTCTTCCCCAACCCATTCCGCCCCACCAGCCCGTAACGGCGGCCCCATGCCAGGTTCACATCTGCTCCAGCCAGCAATACTCTGCAGGAGTGGAGACAGGAGACCAAAGATGCTCTAGAAATAGGTGCACAGCAAGTTTAACAACAAACCTCACATTGTTTGTAGCCCCATTTCATCTCTCCAAATTCTCCTCTAATTAGAAAAAGAAAGCCAACCCCTGCCACCACTATCCCCTCACCTATCGCCAAAAGACACATCAAAGTTCTCAATTCGCACATCATAGGATTTGTTCTTGCCAGATGATTCCAACCGACTCTCCTTTCTGCTGCCTGCCTGGCTGGCTGATGCCTCTTCTAAGACTCTTTAAAGGGAGAAACGGACAGCTCTTAATGCTCCCCACCACCTTCTGTCCAGGCAAGAACTGCTCCGCTCTCTTCTGGGCCATGCTTCCCCCACTCACAGAGGGTTGCTGGTCTTGAGCGTGTCCTTCTCTGAGCGCTTCTCCTGCTTTGCCTTAAGTCGAGCCTCGGCCTTCTCCAACTTCTTTGCATTCACTGTCTAAGGGTCCAAACACATCTACTTCACTCTAGGGTGTAGGCTCAGAAAGGAACCCCAAGAGAGAACATCTCGAGTAAACCCTCTTAACTTACCCATGATGAACAGACTCAAAGGCTCAGGGAAAGACATAGTCAGAAATCCCCCAAAAAGATACTCCAATTAGACAGTCAACTCCCAACCCCATCACAGACACAGTCCCCTCCCTTGCTTCCTCCTCCTCACCGAGGACTGTTCCCTCTTTAGCAGTCCTGGAAGTTTGGTTCCACAGTCTGTAAGCGATAAGAAAAGCAGTCACCTTCTCCCTGAGGGAAGGGAAACTAACACTTTGAGTGACTAATATGAACCAAGCACAGACACAGACGTTTTCTATAAAGCCTTATAATCCTGCAGATAGATGGCTATTATCTTCCCTGCACTAAAACAAAACAAAACAAAAACAAACACACAAACAAAAAACTCACATAAAAGGATAAAGAGGCATAGACGAGGTTGGGGACAGATAACCAACTCTTACAAGATCATGCAGCTGGTAAGTTGCAAAATTGGGGGTGAAAGCAAGTCTGTCCAGCTCCAGGTTCTTATGCTTCCTACCATACCCAAGAGCTGGGAGAATCCTCCAACCTCCTCCCCATCCCCATCATGGGCTCTTTTGCCCTCTGTGAAGACATCAACTAGCTCTTACAACCCTGTCCTGTGGAAAAGTCGTAGGAGCCCTAAGCTGCAGGGAGCAGATGGTTGGGGGCGCAGAAAAGGACAGGAGGGCAGTTAGTTCAACCTCCCCTGACTCTCACCGTAGTTCTCTGTTATCTTTGACAACTGGATGGGAGCGTCCAGTAGCACCTGGCTATTTCCCTGGCTCTGTGGCTCAGCCCTATGTGGGTAGGGATAGAAAGCGCAGTTAGGAGTTGAAGGAAAAGCTCTATGGCCATCAGATCTTCTTCCCCCACCTCTTGTCTCCGGACCGTTCGCCGCCCTTTCGCCCCCATCAACCCCTACTCCCTGGCACATACAGGCGCAGAGTGTTGTACATGCGCTGGCACACGGCCCTGATGCCCGCGTCATCCTTGCTGTCCCCGGACACCTCTTGCAATAGTTCCCCCACAGCTTCCACCAGGTCATCCACGGACTCGAAGTCCGCGCTGCCGCTGTGCAAGACGCCTGGGCAGGGCGTGGTAGAACGAGGAAGGTATCGGGTAGGGTGAACACACAAGCAGCTTCAGTCCCCAGACAGAGGCCCCAGTCCAGGCTCCAGACCCAACCGGCCCCCGGGACAAGAGGTCATGCAGAGGAGAGGCCTGGCAACAGTCCCAGGCACGACGCTCGCTTAGACTTTCCCCCAGCCTCCACTTCGGTCTCCCCAGCCGGCCGATTCAGTTCCGCTTACCCGTCACGTAGTCGAAGACTTGTCCGTCAATTTCGGGGAACTCGCTCCGCAGGATTTCGGCGCAAGTCGCCATGTTCCAGTCAGGAGCCCGTCCGCGCAGTCGCTGTGAGACCCCGGCCTAGGCCCGCCCCCCGCCCTGCCCCCGAAACTCGCCCTTCCTTGCAAGGCGCATGCGTAGCGGCGACGCAAGAAAGGAGCGGAGTGCGCGAAGCCCGGTGGGCGGGGCGAGCGGGGCCTTGAGGAGAGGCGCCGAGTCTGCGCCGGAGCAGCTCTCTCTGCGCGTGCGCGACGCCTTTTCTGCTGAAAGATTACCCCCCTGTGCGGTTCTTGCTGCCTTCTGGGAGGTGGAGTTCCCGGAGCGAGCGGTGGGGTGGAGCTCAAGTTTTATCAGGGCCGCGAGGCACCGGTGGTCTGGCGGATGGGAGCCTCCCAAGAGGCAAGCGGCTGATAAAGTATTTTGGCTTTGCCAGGTTTTATGCGCTCCCTCGAGGCGCGTCTGCTGCTGCTGCTGCTGCGCACCCAGCCAGGTCCATTTTGGAGCCCGCCCAGAGCTTTGCTGACTCACCCCGGTCCCTCTCAGAAGCCCCCTGCTCAGTGCTTTGCTTTCGCGGGTCCCCAGACCCTACGGCTCCTCAGCCTGGTTGCCAGCGCCACCCGCCTCCCCGCCGCGACTTGCCTCTTCACACTGTATAATTCAGCCGACCTTTGTGAATTAAACCAATTCAGTTCTTCCACCACCCCAGGGCACGACCAAATCCACCGCCAAAGGGCAAGAAAACCAGGACAATATGGCCTGTATAAATTATTCCCTACATACACCCAAAGCAGACTTCTCCGCACTCAGTAAATGCCAGTAAAAGGCTATTTCCTTTCACCGATTCCCTCAGGAAGTTAGGAATTTCCTCCAAAATGACGCTACTGCTTTACATTTAAATCGTAAATATTCCTCCGATGGTTCTCTAAAAGTGGCACCGAAAACTATATTACCCATTCACCCCTTTGGATTAAACACTGCCATCATGAGGAGTCAATCCGGATACTGAATCATTTTACAGGAAATACAGGTAAAGAGGAATATGTTAAGTGACTTCTTGGGGACAACAGGCAAACTACAGAACTCTGGTTTCTTCGACAAAATTGCAAGACCTGAAGGGAAACATCGATTTTTAAAATTTGAGAAGCATTAGCCAACCACAATGAACCTTGTCTGGAAAAATTTGGTAAGACACCTGGTTAGTGAACACAGATTGGATGTGATATTAAGGAACAGGTCACACATTGATCATAGTTGAAGTTCGGTGATGAGACATGGAGATGCATTTTATATATATATATATATATATATATATATATATATATATTTTTTTTTTTATTTGAGACAGAGTTTCACTCTTGTTGCCCAGGCTGGAATGCAATGGCGCGATCTTGGCTCACTGCAACCTCCACCTCCTGGGTTCAAGCCATTCTCCTGCCTCAGCCCCCCGAACAGCTGGGATTACAGACATGCACCACCATGCCCAACTCATTTTGTAATTTTAGTACAGACAGGGTTTCTCCATGTTGGTCAGGCTGGTCTTGAATTCCTGACCTCAGGTGATCCACCCACCTCGGCTACCAAAGCGCTGGGGTTACAGTGTGAGGCACCGCACCCAGTCCATTGTATTATTCTGCTTGCAAATCTTTCCTCCTACCACCCACTCAGCAAGATTTGGGAAGCCTGGGTAAATGATGGAATTAAAAGGTCAATTTCTTAGGATGGCTATAAGACCAAACGTAAACTTCACTTAATCTATACCTAATCTAATTAGAAAACATCTGCCTAAGAATTAGAGAAAGAGCTGGGTGCTGTGGTGGCGCGTGCTTGTAATCCCAGCTACTCCAGAGGCTGAGGCAGCCTCTGGATCCTAGGCTAAAGATCTCTTGAGCCTAGGAGTCCGAGGACCAGGGGGAATAAAAAAGAGCTAGGGAAAGATCTACCCCCAGGGTACTGGGGCCTGCTGAGGCTGCTTGCCCTTGAGGCTTTCTTAGAGGAGCCAGAAAACCTGGGCCCAAAACCCACAAGGATAGGGGCTTGGATGGCCCAGGAGACGCCTAACTGGGACAAGACAAGGAAAGAGCCTTTAGAGTATTCAGAACAGAAAACTGCGGGGAGAGCAACACCAGTTCCCTCCCCACGTAGCTCCCACATCAACACTTAGCCAGCAACTCCACTCTACAGAGTTTATTGGGTTTATAACTGGACGAAGTCACACGTGTACAAAATGAAGCTCACACTATCCCAAAGCAGAGTAGGGACTGAGGGCTGGGGATCCGTTACTGGCCTTTGGGAGAGCTCTGAGGTGAGGGGTGCAACCGACCCTCCCACTCCAGAGGTGCGGCCACAGGCGTGGGAAGGAAAGGGAACCCACCTGGCTTTGGTCACAGAACTCAGAGCCTGGCACTAGGCCAGGACAGACAGGTGGAGGGGAGAGCAGGAGCCTCAGAACTTCCCTGTCCAGGGAGCCCAGGGGCCACTCCACCAGTCCCACTTGCAATGTGCTTGGCCCAGACCTAGACTCAGGGGCTGGTGCAAAGGGAAGGCAGCAAAGCAGGAGGGAGGAGACACTGATGTGTGGTGGGAGAGGGAGCGGCACCTGGACCTGTTGAAGAGGGTGGGTGGGGAGGTGGGCTAGCTGCCTAGTGGCAGCTAGCAGCGAGTTTCATAAATGCCGCTGCGGCCAATGTAGCGCACCCATTTGATGACATCATGGTCGCTGTAGTTCAGCTTCGGTTCAAATACCTTCAAGTAGCGCACCTTGAGGCCAGAGGGCGCAAATGGCACCTGGGCAAGGACAGCTCGTTAGAAATGTGGCCTTCCTCTTACAGCTGCTCTCCTCTGGGAAGTCCCGTTGCCCTGCTCTACTTCATCTCTACTACAGGTGTTTGAATGGCTGGGGTCCTTAAAGAAGCTGGGGTGGTGAGGGACCCTCTAAGAGGTGACTGAAGAAGAAAGCCCTGCCAGTGACACCCGGAATCAGTTCCTTTCATCAGCAGGAGACAGCAACCAATGAACTGCTTTAGAACATACTTATCCTGCTCAATATTATGAACTTAAAAATAAGGTGGAGAAAATTATGTCTAACATGCACAAAGCAAAGTCAGTCCATTATCCTGTCTGTAAGTAAACTTTGTGTCTTACCTGGCATTTAAACAATCTAAGTTTTTCGAAAGAACTGTGTTAGGACAAGCTAAGAGAAGTGAAAGATTTGCCTCACTATGAATAGTAACTTCTACTAAGAGGCTTGAAAGGGGAAGAATGGATCTATGAATTAAAGCCAGTTCTTCTTTCTAGGCCTCAGTTTCCTCACCTCTAAGGTGCAGCGGTTTATCGGAATGATCTCTAAGAGCTTTTCCAGCATACCCTGGCATGACTCTAGGCCCCTCCTCTGCCATACCTCAAAGTTCATGGAAATGGGGGGTCGAGCCCATTTCTTCTTGTCGTTGGTAGGCAGAAGCTCAATCTCTGCGCTGATCTGCGATTCCTTCATGCCTGCCATGCGCTTGATCCTAGGAACACAGGGACAACAGGCAGCCCATTGTAGCTTGGAGAAGTTTCAAGGGCAGTTGCCCATTTTAAGGAGCACGCCCAGGAGCTTGCAGGAGGTGCCACAACAAGAAGTGGTCAGGACCCTGCTAACTACTTGCTATGGAAGCTTGGGTCTACTTCTTTAGGACAACAGGATGCAGTTTCTGCCTAGACACTTGGGCATGCTATCTTTGCTTTGTCAGCTTCACAGATACATTACAAAGGCAAGCAGGGAAATGCCAAAGCATCTTAAAAAATAAGCACGTGCATGAACCCAAATGCAGGCGTGTACATACTCACATGGAGGCATAAAGGCTGACAGTACAAGCAGAGGCTCCTAGAAAAGCAAAGAGGCACACTCCCCCACCCCTCATTCAGAAGGATCAAAGGTGAAAACAAGAGGGTACACTGGGATCTTGAACCTGCTGTGGCCTAATGAAGGAAAGACTCACTTCCACACGATGGCATTCTCGCTGGCCTTGTACTTGGCCTTCCCCTTCATGCAGATCACCTGCACCCCACTTGTGTTCAGTGGGGTTGGGATCCTCACCTAGAAGTGACACACCTGTCAGGGAGCTCTGTCAAGCTGTGACATCAGCTGCCTTTATTCCTAGGGACAAGTTCTTCCTCCTCCCCGAGCCCCTTGTCCTCACCTCAATCTTCTGAGCCAGGAGTGAGGGTTTAAAGTTGGACTTGATGACCACCTTGACCTCCAGTTTGGTGCGTCCCACTTCTCGCACTAGCGGGATCACCCGGAAGGGAAGGATGATGTCCTTGGTTGTGCGATACCTTAAGGGATGGGAAGCAAGGTTACCAAAGAGCTGACCCACTTCCTCTCCCCAATCTGCCAGCAGCACTGGCTGCCTCCTCACACCCCAATGGCACCTCATAAGCTCAAACTCTCCATCTGGCGGGATAAAGCTGATGCTGCGTTCAGAGTCAAACTTGCTGAGTCGTACACACTGGTGGAAGGTGCAGTCATCAATGGCAATTGATTGCTTCCCACTGCAAGCAGGGGCAGAAGAGGAGGTCTCATTGGTACAGGAGAATGACAGGTGTCACACTGGGAGACCACTCCACCCCAGGCTGGCACCAGAGACTATGAAAAGCTGCTAGAATGCAGCTTTCTGACTCGGAGGTCTGCCCCAGAGCTTGGGATGAGAGGGAAACCTTGTAAACTCATCTCTTGGGGGCCCTGCTGCTTGGGACCTGGGTGTTTCAGGCACAGTGGGCAGAGGAGGCTATCAGTATGTACAGAAGAGGCCTTGGTCCTAGGGACCAAACAAAGGGGCTTGCTCTGAGGACAGTCCCCTCATCTCTCTTAGCACCAATGTCAAGAGCGAACAGCCAGGCTTACCGTCAGGAACAGAGTTTGCAATTACAGTGGGAATGAAATCCAGAAGAAACTTGTGGTTCACTAGACCCCACCGAGCCCTCCAAGGGACACCCTTTCCCACCAGCTCTCCTGCCTCAGGCACCTCTTGCTTGTTTCATCAGCTGTGCCTTTGCCCTGCTTTTCAATAACAATCTTGTCATTCATCCCAAACTTGCATTCAGGCATGCCACTCAGGTAGCTCTTCATCACCACCCGGCCCGACACATGGGCACTCAGCACCTGCCCTGATGATGGAACAGATAAATGGGGAGCAGCAGAGTCAGGCAGGCAGACCCAGGATCCTGCCCTGGGCCCCCTCCAGCTTTGTTGTGAGAGGGACCTCACCTTGTGGGGACATGAGCAGGTTCACACTCTCCAGCACATCCAGGAAGAGCTCATTCCGGCGATACTTGATACCCTCTCGCCGCCAGCCAATCTGCCCAGTCACCTGGCTGGTGATCTGTGACTGCTCTTCTTTTGTCTACATGGGAGCAGAAACAAACAGCAAGAGCCTCACTCCCCTCTCCCTTTAATCATCCTGTCTCTATCCCCACTCCACCCTCATTCCCCATCCCTTCTAGTCCCCACCTGTAATCCATTTTCCCCTATAAGCCCCAAAGGGCAGGGCCTGGAGAAACAAAGCAAAGCTGCAAGGGCGGAAGCTAAGGGAAGGGCTTACCTGATGCTGGAGGCCGCAGGGCCAACGAGGTGCCCACATGAAGTAGCAAGGGAGGCAGAAAAAGAGGAGAAAGCTATGAGGCTTGGATCCTATAGGAGAGGGCCCAAGCTCTCTCCTCCTGAGGAACACCAGGCCTCAAGACCAGTCCTCCCCCAACCCTCAGTGCAAAAGGAAACTGCTTGAGCTGTATTCCTGGTAACAGAGATGCTGAATTGGCTGCTCCTGCAGTGGGAGGACCACATAGAGCAAAATAGGCCTGCAATCATGGCAGGAGGCTCAGGCCAGCACTTCCTGTTATGGGAGGGCTTATGAGTCAGCTCAGACAAGGCTCAGGGGCCAGCTGAGATGAAGGGAGATTGGCCTGCACCCTGACTATAGTCTGCACAATTCAAGTACCTGACTCTTGATGCCCTGCTGCGTGATGAAGGTTTTCAGCGCGCCTGTCTCGGAATTCTGTGGATAGCCAAAGTCTAGAATCTCTGAAAAAGAAGGGAACCATCAGCCCCTGAAGAAACCTTCTCATTCCAGTCCCTACTTGGGCCTACACATGTCTGACTGGCACAGCTCCCAAAGACCATGTGGGATCATCTGCAACAAAGTCTTCTAGCTTTGTAGCATTTATTCTGTGATTTGTGCTTTACAGGAAAACAATTCAAATGTTTGATTTTTTCAAATAGAGAAATCAAGGCCAGGCGCAGTGGCTTATGCCTATAATCCCAACACTTTGGGAGGCCAAGGTGGGAGAATCACTTCAGCCCAGGAGTTCAAGACCAGCCTGGGCAACATAGCGAGACCCAGCTCTACAAAAAATAGTAAAAATGAGCCAAGCATGGTGGCATGTGCCTGTGGTCCCAGTTACTCAGGAGGCTAAGGCTGGAGGATTGCTTGAGCCTGGGAGGTCAAGGCTTCAGTGAGCTGCGATTATACCACTGCACTCAGCATAGGCGACAACAGTAAGACCCTGTCTCAAAAAAAAAAAAAAAAATCAATAGAAGAGTCACATGGCCAGTGGGTGGCAAATCAAGAAGCTTTGAGCTGTTTTCTCCAGAAAATAAACAATGGGAAGGTGGAAGGATTCACCTTCCCTTAGATCACACTCTACAGAGAAA
The DNA here is from genome assembly GCF_043159975.1 of Macaca nemestrina. Taxonomy (NCBI): domain Eukaryota; kingdom Metazoa; phylum Chordata; class Mammalia; order Primates; family Cercopithecidae; genus Macaca; species Macaca nemestrina. The sequence goes on along the minus strand of NC_092126.1, from coordinate 97,213,395 downwards.
CAGAGGTAACAGTGCACCCCCAGGGGCTTGTAGTATCTCAGTCTCCCCCAGGCTCTGAAGCAGCTGCTGAGATGGAAAACTGGGTGGACAGTCAGTGAAGTAAGGTCCAAGCCACAAAGGAAAGAGGATGAATACAGGAGGCTCACCACCAAACCTGAGTCAGGTTCCTAGCCCCGTGGAAGACCAAAACTTCCCCTCCACACCTGCTGGCCTATTTCTGTGTTCTACTTCAGACCAGCCTTTAGGTTTGGATGTGAACTGGCCTTCTGAGGGGCATAGAGATCCTAGTCCAAGAGCCCAGATACTCAGGAAAGAAAGTTCAGAGTGTACCAGAGCCTTGGACCTACACCCATTTTCAGGCCAGGCCCAGCCTGGTTCTTTCCCACCCTAGGCCCCCTGCCCTGCCAGCCCACCAGCCTCACCATCCAGCAGCTCATATATGAGTACAAAATTGTTCTTGATGTTTTCCTCGCTGATCTTGCCAAAGTAGGCAGCCATCACGTCACACATCTTATAGAGGAATTCGAAGACCATGGCAGCGTTGACATTCTGCTTGGTGACTGCTGCCAGCCAAATGTTGGACCGCTTAACGTGGAAGAAGCTGGTGCGAGCAATGTTGGTGACGGGGCTGCGCACCTGCTGCCGGGCATGGATAACATTGACCCGAAAGGCATCCACTGCGTTCCTCCTGAGGGGAAAGGGTGCACAGGGCCTGCTCAGCACCCAGGCGAACCTTACCCCACAAGGATCAACCACAGCTGTTAACGGCTCCACCCACCTTTCTGCAGAAGTCTGACACATACAATCTAAAGAAAGCCAATGCCTAAACCACTGGGGTGGTTCCCTTCTTATGACTCCCTGTGGAGGCATGGGAAGAGTGCCTGAGCTGGGCTAGTGTCAAAGGCCACAAGAAATAGGGAAGTCAACTATTAAGGCCGATGTAACCTTAATAAAGTGAGGTTCATCAGGTTTAGAGACAGATATTCTTGACTCCCAGGGCTGGCCCTAATTTCCCAGCTTTATCTAGCTTCCCTGTAAGCTCCCAGGTCCAGGACAGAAAGAGACACTGCTTCTCCAGTCCTCCCACTAGTGATCCCACCAGTGGGGAGGGCCGACTCCTCCAGATGTTATACAAAGCCAGCATGGCTTCAGAAGTCACAAAGGAGGAAGTACCAAGGGGCCATGGAACTGTGCTACCCATTCTTGCCCAGGATCCAACTCCAGAGCAAGTTCAGGGAATGAAAAAGGATGCAGGAAAACAATGATGGGGGCAGGGCCCCCACCCACCTGTACCTGGGCAGCAGCTTGAGAGGCCGCTTACCTATTGCTACGGCAGTCAATGAGATGGGATGAGAGAAATGACGCCAGCAAGAAGAGGAGAGTGACAGCAACGAGAGAGAGGGTTAGACACACAACACACCGGGAGGGCAGCACACACCGTGAGGTGGAAGCAGACAAGACAGGCAAGGTGGCGTGTGACCCAGCCTTGGCTTGCCTAGTCCATCCAACGCAGGAGGGGGGCCGGGGGTGGGGGTGGGGGGTGTAGCCAGCCAGGTTCAGGCAGGCCAGACCTTGCCACAGCTGCAGCTCTAACTCATGCCACACCACCAGCCAATGGACAAACACCCGCAAGGGCCAGGCCAGCCCATCAGCCAGGGAGCCAAATGAGGAGCACTGCCACAGGCCCATTCTGTGACTTTATCTCAAGCTCTCTGAGGAAGAAAAACAGGCAGCAGGAACCAGAGGAGCCTAATCTCATTAGCGCCTCGGAGGCTAGGATAGGTCCAGCGTGTGCAAGGGGGTGCAGAATGAGAAGGCAGGCTGTGGCTCTGTGTGAAGGCCCAGGATATGGAGCCGCTCTGGGTCTACTCTGATAAACCAGAGAGGGTAGCATGGCCTCCCTGCCCTTTCTTAGTGACCCAGAGAGTGCCTCACGCTCCCTCCCAGCCTCTCCCCCAGGAATGGCCCAGAGGAACTGAAGACAGCTGAGTCAGCAGCCTGACTCCTGAGAAAGGGAGCAGGAGAGGATTGGGTAGCCTGGAGAGGCTTTCAATAGAATCCAGTGAAGGCGCTTGATATGAGAAGGGCTTCTCAGAGCAAGGCTTAGATGGATTAGTGTCTCCAGCCTGGCCACTAACCCCACCCACTAGAGATATTTCTCTTTCTCCTCAAAGAAGAAATTCACCAGCCTGGGCAAAGGCACTCATCTCCAGCAACCAGGCCTGTATAGAGAAACAGGATGCAGGAAGGGCAGGTGTTCCTAAAGCTGTGGGACCATGCCATTCCACGGGTCCCACCTAGGGGCCAGCAGGCTGGCTGCCGGGTGAATACCACCAGACCTAATGGGAGCCAGGCTACACTAGCTGAGCTTCCAGGGTGCAGCCAGGGGTCAGGGTGGTCCAAGTCAAGCCTCTGGTGAGAAGAGACCTAATCCTGCATGCTGGGGCTCGGGGGCTGGAGTGGTGGGGCACAGCTGGCTCTGCCAGAGGACTCACCCGATGTCATCTCGGTAGACTCGGGAGATGAGCACCTCCCCCTTGTGATTATAGATGAATAAGCCTCCAATCATGGCGGCAGATCAGTCTCCGCGGCCCATTGCTCTGAGAACAGACCTAGGACAGGCGGGGGCGGGGTAAAAGAAGACCTCAGAATCCTTGCCAACATCCCCTGTGGAGCTGTGCAGATCACTGGAGCTTTTTTCCTGACTCAACCCTTTAGCAAGTGACCCTGCAGCCCTCCCAGACATGCCCCTCCCCTCAGCTAGGCTCCAGTTCCTGTTTATTCCACACTGGATGGGAGAAAGAAACTGAGAGAGATTAGGCTCAGGACTCTAAGGCCATTTTGACCCTCCGTTTCCTGGGGCTGAGCATCAGCAACCCCGCCCCCTCTCTCCAGCACTGAGCTCAGGAATGATCCTTTTCGGCCTCCTCCTGTGCAGACTCTCAGGCTCCCGCCAGTGAGTCACTAAGGCCTGCCTGCCTGCGGCTGCAGGAATGGCGGTAGGAATTACTCCAGTTGGTTCAGGCCTGGGGCCCCCAGGCATAACCTTTAGAGCATCCAGTCTCTCGGGCTCCACTACCCTTCAGAGAAGGTCGCAGGGCCTGAACTTCCGGCACTCTAATTCACAGAATTCAAACATTCCAAGAAAGGGTGTGAGGAGAAGAGATGGGAGCCCTTAGGCCCTAATGTGGACCCGGGAGTGTGGCTTAACCTCTTCCAGGCAGTGGAATAAGCAGGCAAAGGGCAAAGGAGGAAGGTCCTAGTGCTGGCAGACTACACCTCCATCACCTAAGCTGCTTATTACAGTTATTTCTGACTACCACCCCCCTTTCAAAAAGCTCTGGAATGCAATAAAAGTAAGGACTGGGGGGGTGGGGGTAGTGCAGGCTCATAAAATTAAGAAATCCTTCCATCTGAAATCGTGATTCCAGGCCCATCAAGTAACTCATTTCTGGCCTGGGTGCCTATAAACAAGAAGCAGGGATTTCAGGATGCCTGAATTATCCAAATTATTTGGGTCAAATTAATTTAGACTGCTTGAGAAAAGGCATTAATTTGCTTTTAGATTTCCTGGATTAGCTCTGGTATTAATTTCACAGGGAGTACTTTAGAAGACTTTTCTAAACTGGAAAATAAAGCCTTTTCCTGTGGCTGTCAAGGTCTTCCAGAGGGGTGAGCGGCCTCTCAAGGTGGTGGACTCATCCCATTCCTCAGTCCCAAACAGGCTGGTAGAGGAGATGCAAAATGGAGGTAGAGCCTGGGGCAAAGAACCAAGTCCACAGGTATATCGAGTGGTAGGTAGGGAAGGGCACCCGAGAACCAGAGGTGGGGCCTTGGGCAGGAATGGAACATTTAGTTAAGGGTAAAGACCGGCAGTGACAGCCAGGCAGCATCCTCAAGTGAGCCCACAGCAGCAAACTGGGCTGGTGGAGTGCACCTAAAGGTAAGGGTTTCCAGTATGGAAAAGGTCAAGGCTTTAAGAAGGAAAAACCAGCAGGGGGAAATTGACGGTAGTGAATAAGGGAAAGCTGGGGAGACAGAGCCTGCTTGGGGTTCAGGTGCAGAGTAATGAGGGGGTGGTGGGCTTTTCGCCTTGGGGAGACATCGTGGGAAAAGATGGTGCCATGGGGCGCGGGGGCCGTCACAGGTCTAAGGAAGAAGAGCCGCGGGATGTCACTGAACTGAGAGGAGGGGGCGCCGCATGATGTGAGATCTGTCACGGTGCAAGGAGGCGGAACAAGGGGGTGTCACTGTCCTACGAGACGGGGAAATTGTCCTTGCGCGGAGGGGTAGGGGGTTGGCACTATCCTAGGGAGGGGGCGCTGCGCAGCGTTCCTGCTCTGGGAGAATTTCAGGCGGTATCCCTCTCATGGGAGGCGCCAGGCGGGTCAGGTGGAGGGCACCGCTCCCAGCCAGCCCTGCAACCTCGCCCCGGGCGCCCCCGCCCCACCGTCAGCCAGCTCCCGGGTCTGAAGGCTGAAGCCACTCCCGGGTGTGGGCAGCTTTCTGCCAGCTCAGCGCAGGGCAGGACAAAGCTGGGCGGCGAAGCAGACGACCCGCGGCGTCCTCCCCCACGCCATAAGGCCAGATCCCCGGCTCACCTGGTGTCCCGAGGCCCCTTCTCTGCCGGCCCGGCCACTCTCCGGATCCCAAGATGTCCGCCCGCCCCCTGCTCGTCTGCCCGCTGCCTCGGCTTTCACCGCAGTGCCGCGGCCCCGCCCCGGTCCCGGCTGCGCGTGCGCGCCCGCCTCTCGCGCCGACTACAAATCCCGTCAGGCCTCGCGGCCTCCTTGCTTGCTATTTGAAGCGCTCTAGGTTTAGCAAAACTACAACTACCGACTGCTTTCGAGAAACCGTCCCTGCCTCAGGAAGGGGTAGGCGTGGCCTTAGCCGGCCCTACCAGAAATACACATTCCAGCATACACCGCTCCACCGGCCTCATTTTTTTTTTTTTTTTTCACTGAGCGCTCTGGGAATTGTAGTCCCTGCACTTCCTCCTGTTCCTATTTGTGTTTTGGAGAGTTTTGGAATATTAATGACATTTGTAGAAGCACATCTGTTAAGCCTGGGATTGCTGTAGGCCTTTTCTGTTTCCAGAGTCCCAGGACTGACTGTCCTCACTTTGCACACAAATAAATACAACTTGGCAGTATAAGTGTTTGTGCTGAATTTACTGCTTTCTAACACTACCTCTGATTCTCCCACGCTTTTCTCATATATTTATTCCGGACATGGGCTTTTTCCAAGGGATCAAGACCCAAGGAGAGGAGCGGGGAGCAAAGAGGAGACTACTCGGGAAGAAACTAAACCTTTTCACAAATATGTCCATGACTGTACACTCTTCCTCGAGGTCAGTTACAGCTTTTCATGAATGAGCCGATGTTCTCCTTAGCTATACCTATGCGATTGTGCATGCCTTCTAGTGACAGGCATATATGTTGCTTAGAAGATGTTCAAAGAGTTGAATTCAGTTTGACATGGGATTTGAAATCCCTTCTTTGATAAACAGAATCTTTACATCCAAGCTGAGGAGACAGAGCCAACCCTCAAACATTAAAGGCCTGCTTGGTTCTTGCAGAGATAAACTGCTGCCTTCTTTGGGCAGGACTGTGCCTGTCATGGGAGGAAGGAAGGGTGAGAAAGGGCAGATCTGGTTGCAAATGTTACAGTCCTTCCCAGCCTCTGGCCAGAAGCCACGATGTGGCAGGATGAAGATCTGACCCCTCTCAAATCATAGTCAAGGTCTGAAGTCATTCAGTGACTGAATACAGGCACTTCTAATTTTTGAACCAGCACTCAAGGCTTCACTCCTACCTTTGCAAAAGCTTTATCTTCCAAAAATACCCTAAACTGCTACCAATTTAGAGTAAATAATAATAATGATAAAATAATAATAATAGCTACCATTTATTGAGCACCTACTCTACTGTGTGCCAGGCACTGTGCTAGGCACTTTTCGTACAATATCTAATTTAAATCCTCACAACAACCCTGTGAGGTAGGTATTATTATCATCATTTTACATACGAGGGAACTGAGGCTCAGAGAGGTTAAATAACTCTCCTATCACACAACCAAAAATAGTAGAGCTGGAATTCAAACCCAAAACCACCTGACTCCAAATCCCATGCTCCAATGAATTAAAGTAAAGAGAGAGGGGAGAGGGAAGGCCACATTCAAGACAGATTGTTGGAGTGAAATGAACATGATATGCTGATGAGTAAGATATTGGAAGAAGGAATGTAAGCTCATAAATGTTTCTAGCTGGTGAGCCTATGTAGATTGCGATGAAGGTAATCAGGATAGGAATTCAGGAGGAACATACTTGGTTCGGCAGATGAGTTGAGTCTACATGGAACTGTCCATAGAGATGTCCAGTAGGTAATACCAATACAGATCTAAAGTCTGGGGAAGTTGGGGTTGGAGCTATGTATTTGGGAATCACCAGCATATCAGCAGCAATTGAGGACATCAGGATGAATGACTCCATTTTGGGAGTAAACAGAAAGGAAAGAGAAGTGAATCAAAGACGGAACGATGGAAGCACTGATACTGACAGGCATGAGCAATCGTGGAGAAATTCTCAAGAGAGTTGGACAAGACAGAGTCAGAGAGAGAAGTACGTGAAACTTCTAGTGGTGGCTAGAAGCCACGAACTAGGTTGGGAACAATTCTAGAGCTCCCAGAAGGCAGGCAAGACTGAGTCACACTTCCAACAAAGCTCCCTGTGCACCAAAATCCCAGGAAGTATTGTTTTTGTTTGCTTTTGATACAGAATCTCACTCTGTCACCCAGGCTGGAGTGCGATCTCAATTCACTGCAACCTCCACTTGCTTCCTGGATTCAAGCGATTCTTGTGCCTCAGCCTCCTAAGTAGCTGAGATTACAGGCAGGTGCCAAAACACCCATCTAATTTTTGTATTTTTAGTCGAGATGGGGTTTCGCTATGTTGGCCAGGCTGGTCTCAAACTCCTGACCTCAAGTGATCCACCTGCCTCAGCTTCCCAAAGTGCTGGGATTACAGACGTGAGCCACCGCAACCGTCCAAGGAAGTACTGTTAATTGAAATAAATGCCAAAATGTCCCTACCTTGGTTTATCCCAAAACCTGGAGCTAAGGACTTCATATCACTTTTGACACCCCAGCCCCCAAAATATGGAAGCCCAGGACAGCCAGGAGAATTTATAGCAGAGGCTTAAAGAGAAAGTCATGATTTGTTTAAAGTGGAGAATAAGGTGAAAAATAAAACCTGGTACTCTGTCTGGAAGTCCTGGTAGTCTCCTTGCCCAACCTCAATTGGCTTGTGGGCTCCTGTGTCCTTGCTCTGGGGTGTCATGGTGAATGTGAAAACGGGGGAGGTTGTGTGTGGGGGTGGGAATGGTCTGTCAGTCGCAGGGCGAGTCCTCTGCTGAGCCCAGCCTGAGACCCAGCTTACAGGCTTTATCCAGGTGAGAAAATGCCGGGGACATGTGTGCGAGGTTTGAGGGCTACCAGGGTGGGGAGAAGGGTGTCAGGGGACCAGCCCCACAACCTAGGAGAGGATTGAGAGGGTCCAGCCCTTCCGGCAGGGACCAGCCCTGAGGCTTTAGTGAACTTGCATAGGCACCTGTGCTTGCGTCTCTGTGCATGTATGCATACATGAGAAAGATAAAGAGCTAAAGAGGCACCCCCCCAACTCGCACCCCATCCCCTCGCAGGCTGCCACATGTGGTACAGTCCGATTCTCTCTGGAAAGGAGGAGAGTGTCTCATGCATGGGTGAAGCTGGGCCCTCCCCAGAAGCCTAGTGACCCATTATGTTAACGTGTGGGTGTGGGGGTTGGACATCCTTGGGAAGCCCTGAGGGGCTGCTGAAGCAGGGTTCCTGGTCTCCTCGGAGGTTGGGCCTCCCCTCGCTGGGGGCTCACAGAAAGTCAAACAGCCCGAAATTCTTGGCTGCTCCAGGCCCAGGGAAAATTGGGGGAGGAAAAAAGAAAGAAAAGAAATGTTTCAGGCCTGGAGGTGAGAAGAGCCTGATGGTTAGTAGGGTTAGGGGTCTGAAGGAACCAGCACGCAGGGCAGGCATGGGGCAGGGGTAGAGCAGAGATGCTCCCTGGAAGGCACTAGCCCCTCAGGCAACTGAGGGGGCCCTCTGGGCCTCTGATCCTGGGCACAGGCAGGGATGGCATGGATGGCTACTGGAGGCAACTACAGCTTTAGGTTGCAGGGCTAAGGCAGCAGGCAGGGGGACAGTTAGTAGGGGCAGATGAAGCAAATATATTTTGGTGTCAGTAATGTGGGGTAAAGTCAAGAGGTTTGCACACGTGCCTGATAGGGTGGGGTTAATAGAGGGATTATGTAGCTGAATGAATGGTGAAAGGGAGCTAAAGGGGAAAGGAGAGAATGAGGGAGTGAGCATGCCACCAAGGACATTGCTGGGGTCAACTCCCAAAAGGGGGTTTGCAGAGGGGAGTAAGGGGCAGCACCAAGTCTGGTCCCAGGGACAAAAAGGGTCCTGAGAAGTCCTATGCAGCGGTTAGTGGGCAGAGGAAAGGAAGTGGGGCCAGAGGCAGGTTAGGGGGCTGCAGAGCCAATCGGTAGGTGCACCCCACCCTCGCAGCACCCTGCGAGCAGTTAGCGCACCTGGATTTAGTTCCGTTTATTTCCCTTTCAGGTACCAGACAAAGTAAAAAAGAAGGACGGATGGAGAGAGGAACGCAGCCGGCTGGGGTGGGAGCGGAATGGAGGTGAGGGAGGGGCCCTGCTCACATCACATCCACAAAGAACTCACTGGGGTTTCCCATGGCCATGCGGAAGGACTGTCTGCTGGCGGTCAGTTCCGGGGGCACTGAGGCCAGGTCGCGGCCCGGAGGGGCTCCTGGGGGCCCCATGGCCGCGGGCGGCGGGGGCATCATCAGCATAGGGGGGCCGTAGAGAGGGGGCACTCCGGGAGGACCGTAGCTCGGGTGTGTGTGGTGGCTGCGAAGGCTGCTGGCCAGTGAATGGTGGCTGCGGTGGCTGTGCTCGCTGGCCGCTGGGCCTGAGCGCTCGCTGGGCGCCCGCTCCCGCGGCCCCCGCAGGCTGCTGCGTGTCGTGTGGTCCGATTCGCTGCCGCTGCCCCCCGACTTGGAGTCCCCGGCCTTCGGGTCTTTCTCCTTCCTCCGATCGCTGCCGCTACGGTTGGAGCCACTGCTCCGACTGCCTGTAGGAGGCAAACAGGGCCAGCGCGGGGCAGGCTGAGTGGGCGGGGGGAAGCCTGAGGCCTACCTATAGCCTTCCTCCACGGCCCCTCTACCTTACCTTCGCTGTGCTGACTGCTGGCGCTGCCCCCGCCGTAGCTGTAGCCCAGCTCCGGGAAGCCTGGGTGCGGGTTGTAGGGGTGCGGGGGTGGCGGGTACTGGTACGGGAAAGCCATAGGCCAAGGGGCGGCCCCCGGGTGCGGCAAAGGGGCCAGTGTGTCCTGGTCAGAGGCGCCACTGGAGCCATCGTGATCGTGGAGAGACAGGTTGGCCATGTCTGTGGAGGGAAGGGCCGGATGGAGCTAGGTCTTTCTGGAGAGAGGTCCCTAGCCTAGGTCAGGTGGGCTCTGGATGACAGAGACCGTGGTAGTTTCTGGCTAGAATGAGAGGAGGCACAGACCAGAGAGCTGCCCCTTCTGCAGACCCGCTTTGCCACCACCAGAGCCAGCTCCAGGGAGACCCGCCTCAGGAAGGCCTCGAGTCATCATTCTTAGCCAAAGCTGTACCTCCCAATCCCTTTAAGGCCCTTGCCAAGCTTTTGCACTTTCTCTGCTGGCCTCAGTGGGCTAGAAGCGGCAAAACTCTTTGAGACGGAGTCTCATTCTATAGCCAAGGCTGGAGTGCAGTGGTGCAGTTTCAGCTCACTGCAACCTCCTCCCCCCTGGTTCAAGCGATTCTCCTGCCTCAGCCTCCTGACAGGGTCACACCACCACGCCTGGCTAATTTTTTTATTATTATTTTTAGTAGAGACAGGGTTTCACCATGTTGGCCAGGCTGGTCTCCAACTCCTAACCTCAGGTGATCTCCCACCTCAGCCTCCCAAAGGGCTGGGATTACAGGCGTGAGCCCGGCCTGCAAAACTCTTATGTGGCCATTTTCTCTTCTGTTCACTCAGCTGGTGCAAGGTTGGAGAATTTGGAAGGCTGAAATACCAGACAGCCACCAGGTATGTCGCACCTGAAGTTCATGAAGCACAATAGTGAACACTACCTTCAGCTCAGCCTAAACTAATCAGAACAGAAGCTAAGAGTAGCTTAGTTTCTCCTTACCTTCTCAGATGAGGTCATTCTTTAGGAGCAAGGAGCAGTTTGGGAAATTTAGGTAAAGTTTTACCCACCCCCTCACCTAGAACTAAATACCCACTAAAAGCCTAGAATGAGTGCAGGGCCTGCCAGAGATTCCCTATATAGAAGGTACTAGGCCCTGATTACACTTTCCTGGTGCTGCTGGAGTAGGTTGGAAGGGGCCAGAAGCAAAGAACAACTTAGGTGCCTCCCCCAGTGCTCTCCACCCCGTTCCCGGCCAGCCCTGGCTCTTCATAGCTCTATCTCACTCCAACAACTCATCTCACGGACCCTGGCGCCCCCAGGGAAATTATACATTCCTTAAGGGCAAGGCTGCTCCCACCATTGTTGGAACTACCTTGAAGAGAGTATAAGGGGCCACCAGAACTGAATACCTGCCTGGGACACCCTCTGCTCACACACTATCGGTACCAGGTCCCAGAGCCTCAAGAGAGCTACGACTGCCCTTGAGGCCACCCGCCCTATTAAGATGAGACATTCCTCCAGCCCTAAGGAGAGCCAGCCCAACCTTCCAGGAGAGAAGTCAGGACACAGGGCTCTGAGGCTGCCTGTGGAGCCTGCAGCCAAGCCATCAACCTGTCAAGAGGCCAGCAGCCAACATGGGGAGTGGTGGTGGAGGAAAGCAGTGGTCTGTGTCAGCTGTTGCCCAGAGCTGGTGGCGACGTGAGCCTCCAGGCTGTTGTTTAGAGGGAATGACTGTGTGCTCCTTGGGGCTACCTAGGCCTCCAGTTCTTCCCTTTAAGCCTGCAACACCCCTAGCAGAGACCAGTGAGAAGGAAAAGGCCTGTTCTGGCAGTATCCTCCTGAGCTGGGCCTCTGGGAGGTTGTGAGGATTGAGTAAGATGATGCTTTAGGAACAGTCAGCATGGTACCAGGCAGAGCAGGCACTTAGAAAATGCCAGGCCCAAGAGGGAGATGTGGGCCAGGTGAAGAGGCTAGATTGGACTCTTCTTCCACCACAGAACTCTCAGGCCTTGAGTTGGGCCCCTGGCTCTGCTGTCCCCCAATTTGGGTTCCGCAGAGTCTGCTGCCACCTCCCTGGCTACCTCCCCACTCACAGCCAGGAGACAGGGCAAGAAGGTGAGGGAGGCACATACTGCCGCAGAGGTCGCCGAAGATGTAGTAGCACTGCTCGGAGAAGGTGATCTTGTTGACGGTATGGCGGATGAAGCCAGCTTTCAGCAGGTTGCTAGCATACTTGCGGGCCTCCCTCCGGTCCGTGAAGCCTTCCACATTGTGGTACAGCCAGTCCACTACATCTGAGCCTGGGGGCAAGGCTGCCAGTTGATGGGGAGGCCCATCTGACTTGGACTCATCTGGCCTCACAGAAGCTATGAGGCTGGGGCTGGCTCCAGCTCAAAGGAAGGGTCCAAGGGAAGTCCTGGGCCCTCCGGCCTGCCCTGCCCCATCACTCCCCACCCACCCTGCATCCCACCATGGGGCTCTCTCACCGATGAAAGCATTAGGGATGGTAATCTTGAGCCACATGCGGTCACGGACCTCCAACCCTGATTCAGGGGAGGCCATGGCTTTTACGATGGCAGCCATGTCACTGTGGATGGACAAGTGGAAGTCGTCTAGGCCTGGGGGTGGGAGGCAGAATGGTGAGGCAGAAAGGGGCTTTGGAGTTTGGTAAACAAGAGTTTGCATTCTAGCTCTACCACCTAGTAATTATGGGACCAATGCTGGGAAAATTACTGATTTCTTGAACTCTCAGTTTCCCCTTCTATAAAAAATGGGGATTTTCATATCTACTTTACAAGGCTATTTGAAGAAAGGATTAAATAATATAAATGCAGATGCTTGGCACAGTGTGCGATATACATGTGATGATAATCGAAATGGCTGCCGTTTACTGAATGCTTACTTTACACCACACATCGCAGTGGTGCTTCACTTAGATCCTCTCATTAAACCCACAGGAACCTGGTAGTTTATTTCGTGAGTCCCATTTTATAAGAGGAAACTGAGGCGCCCTGGGTGCTCATACAGGTTCAGAAGCAAACACTGTTTAGTGAGGGTTGGAGTGCCCGCTGTGGGGGAGTTGCAGTGTGGGGTTGCTAGAATGAGCCGAGCCCCATCTCCGGCCCTCTCTGATGCTCAAGCAAGAGTCTCCACATGGACCCTCATCAGTCCTCCCACCTGGCCCTGTCTGCTGGGCCCAGGACACAGGGTTGAACACTCACGCTCTGTGTCAGGGATGGAACTGGTGATGGAGGAGCTGGTGGAGGTGATGGTGCTCAGGGAGGGGCTCATGCCGTATGCAGGGAAGGTGCCGGTCATGGCTGCAGTGTGGGAGACCCAGGCCGCAGGGTCAATGGGCCGGATGGGCTCGCCTGCAGGGAGGATGAGGAGTCATGGGCTACCCACCCTGCCCACTGCTGGGCCCAACAGGATAGATGTGGGGGCTCTGGGTGAGAGAAGAAAGGAGAGACAGTGCTCATGTATGTAAGCACCAGCTTTAGGACTGAGTCTCCCATCCACTTACTCCTGGGCAATGTGAAGCAACCACGTGGACTTGGGTCCCAGCACTTGGCTACAGTCAGGGTGATGGGCCTGAAAACAAGGGTGTCCTGTGAAGGCAGGATGTGTACAGGCCAGACCAAGCCCCTTGCCCAGTGCCCCATTCCATCCATACCCCGGTTTGTGCACAATCTCCCGCAGTACCCGGACTGCATCGTCATTACTCATGTTCTCAAAGTTGATCTCGTTTACCTGGGAAAGGACCAGGAGTGGGATAAATAGCTGTGTTGGGGAGGATGAAAGGGGAACTCAAGTTGGTAGGTCAGGGAGTCTTCCCTCAACCAAGAAAGGGCCTCTGAATGAGCAGGGTGCAGATAGTAGGACACCTCCCGGCTCTCTATCCACACCACCGCCTAGGATGGGCACTGATACCTGTAACAGCATATCTCCTGGCTCGATGCGTCCATCAGCAGCCACGGCCCCACCCTTCATGATAGAGCCAATGTAGATGCCGCCGTCACCACGCTCGTTGCTTTGGCCCACAATGGAGATGCCCAAGAAGTTATATTTTTCTATAGAGAGCAATTTAAGACCTTAAGGGGGAGCAAGGTTCCTACCCGCATTCCCAGCCCATTAGAAAATGGAAAGGGACAGGAACTGAACTGACATTTACTGATCCTGAATCAGGCACTGCACTCAGCATGCTCAACATGCTTCCATGGAATCCTTGCTGGCTGTAAGGTAGGGACTCAGTCCCATTTTACACAGCAGGCAACTGAGGTTTAGTGAACCTAGAAGATGACTTTCCTAAGCCAGTAACTGGCAGAGCCAGGAATCAAACTCAGATTTAAATCCCAAAGTTGGGCTCCTTTTACTATATCCAGCTGCCTCGTAAAGAGAGTACCTAGGGCAGAAATCAGAGAGAAAGGATGCAATGGCTGAGAGATGTGAAGGAGTGGGCACTCAGAAATTACTTCCTCCAGGAATCCTTCCCTGATGCCATTTTCTGCTTCCACAGCTCTCTGTGCTTATCTCTGTCATAGCCCTGATGGTGAGACACTAAAATGATCAGTTTATGTATCAGCTGATATTTATGAAAGAGAGCTCCCTGAGGGCAGGGAACATATTCTGTGCCTCTCTGAGCTCCTCAAGTCTGCCCAGTGTCTGGCACATAGCAGGTGCTTTAGAGTGCTGTTTCCTCAGACTCACCCATGTTGAGAGTGACCGTGATGATGTTGAGTGACATAGTGGAGTCCGTGATGCTGCTGAAGGATGAGGACTGAAATAGACAGAGGCCCTGAGCAGTAGGCAGGGGTGGCAGGAATTCACTCCCACCTGGCTCCTCCTCAAGGTGAGTCCTCAGTGTTGCCCCCTGCCCCAAGGTTCTAAACACTGCACTAAGGGGATGGGATCTAAGGAAAAACAAGCCTTGGCCCTGCCTAGGAAGGGCTTACAATCTACCTCCACCCATCCCTAGCCTCCCAGACCCCATACCCGCTCAATCCGAGAAACCTTCTGCTTCCGCCGCCGCCGCTTGTGTCTTCTCATCAGGCGTGAGGCGCTGCTCTGTTCTGTGGAGCTGCTGAACCTGTGGGGCCCACAGTCGTTCCCCACCAGGCTGGCCCAGCCCTGCCCCCATGAGAGGCACTGCAGGGCCTGGGTCCCCAACACAAAGCCCGTAAGCCTCCCAGGGCCCTGCCTCCTCAGGGTTTAGGGCTCCTCCAGGGTCACCTGCCCCACAATCCCCATGAAACTCAAGCCCCACCTGCTGGTGGAATCATCCTCATCTGAGTCAAAGAAGCTGGTGGTCTCCAGCTCGCTGCTCATAAGGGTGGATGAGCTATCATAACCCCCTGGTTCTCGCCGCCGCTCCCCCTTTGCAGTTCCATTTAGCCGAGCTGCTGCAGGGGATGGAAGCAGTTGGGTTTACACAGTGCCCAGTGCAGGAGTGGAGGTAGAGAGGTAAGCCAGGGGCTGCACCGGGGCCAGGCACATCCTGAGCTCAGGAAGTAGGGCAAGGAGGTGGGTAGCTGGGTGGAAATTGTGGGGAGGGTGTGAGGTACAGACGGTGTCCATGTTCAGGAAGATATACCATGCTCTGGGCCATCCCTCCGGCGTGGCCGCTCTCGCTGGGCAGACACCAAGGAGTCCGTCTCTGTGTCATTGTCCAGGTTCTCCTGGCTGCCCCCACCAGCATGAGGGCTGCAGGGAAGAGACTTGATGGGGGAGGGGCCAGGCTGGGGGCTCCCTCCCCCAGCCCTGGGCTGAGCTGATGCTGCCCTCCCCACCCTCAGGTCACACTCACTGGAAGGACGGGGGTCGGGAGTCCCCGATGCCTCCCGTGCGCTCCATAGGTGGTGGCAGCTCCGATGGGTTGTCAGCACAGAAGGGGGCTGGGTCCGGGTGTGAGCCCTCAGCTGACACCAGCTGAAGGGGAGAAACTGAGTGAGTAGTATGTTAGAGGAGCACCAAGGAGAAGGGGATTGTTGGCTTCCGGCAAGGCATGAAGGCCTAAGAGGAAGGAAGCAGGAAATATTGAGGGAGAAAAGACAGGGCTGTGCAAGGATGGCTGAGATGAAGAGTGGCCCCTCTGCCACTTCCTGCTATTGATGGGGTGGCTGGAAGGCATGGGGTGGTGAAGTGGAGTGGGGACAAAGAACAAGGCTCAGTGGTCTAAGGCAGAGATGAGCAGGTGGCAGAAGGAAACCTGAGGCAAGTGTCTGAAAGGCATAAGAAACGTTGCTATCTCCACTGTGTGTTTCTATCTCTCCCTCTTCCCCCTTCCCACCAATTTCTCACTTTCCATCAAGGTTACAGAATCTGAGGTGAGAAGCAGTTCATTTAGAAAACTAAAGAAAGATTCAGATACTGAAGCTTAAAACCACCAGCTACAATCTCAGTGATGCCTTTCCCTCGTCCAGCCCAGCACAGGGATGCAGGTGGATGGAAGGCTGAGGGCTCCTTACCCAGGACACCACCCGGCCATTGAAGCATGGTAGCTTGGCATTGTCATCCGAGATCTCCTCCTTCACCACTCTGCAGAGAAAAGGAGATGGTCACAGAGAACCTTCTAGGATGGAAATGGAGGATCCTCAAATCCCCACTCTCAGGTGCTCCTCTATCCTAAACTGGGAATCAAACCACCAGCACAAGACTGTTCAAATGAAAGCAAAGGTTGGCGAGACCCAGGAACAGCTCTTTAGCACCACCAGGAAGATACCAGCCCTGCCTAGGCCAGATGCCTTCCTGGGGCATCCTCTTAGTCATCAGGTGATTGCAAATTACAACTGACACATCACTGTCCCCCATGCCACGCCCTAAAATCTCCAGAGTGCTCTACCCATCCCCAACATGACTCTCCTGGGCTAGACTTTCTCTTTTCCTCTGACCCCAATTGGAAAAAAGCATACAATTATAACTGTCCTTCCTTTCTTAAGTGGGAATCCTAACATTGTTGTGGGAGGTGTGGACAAAGAATTTAAGAAAATTAGAAAACAGAAGGGGAAGCCGGGCACGGTGGTTCAAGCCTGTAATCCCAGCACTTTGGGAGGCTGAGACGGGCAGATCACGAGGTCAGGAGATCGAGACCATCCTGGCTAACATGGTGAAACCTCGTCTCTACTAAAAAATACAAAAAACTAGCCGGGTGAGGTGGCAGGCTACTCGGAAGGCTGAGTCCCAGCTACTTGGGAGGCTGAGGCAGGAGAATGGCGTAAACCCGGGAGGCGGAGCTTGCAGTGAGCCGAGATCCCGCCACTGCACTCCAGCCTGGACGACAAAGTGAGGCTCCATCTCAAAAAAAAAAAAAAAAGAAAAGAAAAGAAAAGGGGAGGCCGGGCGTGATAGCTCATGCCGGTAATACTAGCACTTTGAGAGACCGAGGCAGGCGGATCACCCTTAAGTGGAGTTTGAGACCAGCCTGGCCAACTTGGCAAAACCCCATCTCTACTAAAAATAGAAAAATTAGCTGGGCTGGTGGTGTGCACCTGTAATCCCAGCTACTCGGGAGGTAAGGCAGGTGAATCGCTTGAACCTGGCAGGTGGAGGTTGCAGTGAGCTGAGATTGCGCCACTGTGTTCCAGCCTGGGCAACAGAGTGAGACTCTGTCTCAAAAAAAGAAAAAAGAAAAAGAAAAGAGAAAGGAAGAAGGCATTTACTGAACATTTTCCACATGCCATTATGATAATTAACAGTAACAATTGCTCTTTCTTACGCTGGTAATCTCAGCACTTTGGGAGGCTGAGGCAGGAGGATCGCTTGAGGCCAGGAGTTTTGAGACCTGCCTGGTCAACATAGCGAGGCACCGTCTCTACAAAACAAAACAAATACAAAAATTAGCCAAGCATGGTGGTGTGTGCCTGTGGTCCCAGCTACTTGGAAGGGTGACGTGGGATGATGGCTTCAGCCTAGGAGTTTGAGGCTGCAGTGAGCTATGATTGTGCCACTGCACTCCAGCCTGGGTGACAGAGCAAGACCCTGTCTCAAAACAAAAACAAAAAAATTTGCTGTCATTTATTGAGCATAAATGAGTATTTGGGCCAAGCACTATGCTAAACACTTTACTTATATAATTTCATTTACTACAACAACGCTATAACGCAGGTACACTGGGGAAACTAGGCTCAATAGGTTCAGTAATTCTCCTAAACTCATGCTGGAATTTGAATCCTGGTCAGCCTGACTCTAACGTCTGCATTCTTACCTATTACACCACCTTATCTTCCTATAGTTAGAACCTATAATCTTCACATCAGCCTCAGTGGGCAGACAATATGATCTTCATTTCATGAATAAGGAAACTGAGATACATTCAGTAACTTGTCCAAGGTCACAGGACTAGTAGATGTCAGAGCTGGAATTTCACCCCAGGCTTGTCTGACTCCAAAATCCATACTCTTTCCATTGTATTTCACATTCTTTCTATATAATAACAGAGGTAATGTGGGTCTATGTGGCGAGTGGGTGCTGGAGGACAATGATGTGAGGCATGAAGGGTGTGGAATGTGGTCATGGGGCATGTAGTGTGGCCTGGGGAATGTGGTGAGGCAAGAAGTCAGGCAGTAACTACAGTTGGGGCTGGGAAGGGGAGTGGGAAAGTTTGAGGACCCTCAGACTGTCAAATATGCCAGGAGTACAGAGATGGGAAGACATGACCAGGGGTCAGATGACACATGCCGGGAGCTCTAAGCAGAGAGGGAAGACAGCAAGGAGGAGGTTGGGAAGTTCAGTCCCCACTTGTTCTTTGTTTTTTGTTTGTTTGTTTGTTTGAGATGGAGTCTCACTCTGTCACCCAGACTGGGGTCCAGTGGTACAATCTCAGCCCATTGCAACCTCCACCTCCCGGGTTCAAGTGATTCTCCTGCCTCAGCCTCCTGAGTAGCTGGGATTACAGGCGCTCGCCACCACACCCGACTAAATTTTGCATTTTTAGTAGAGACAGGGTTTCATCATGTTGGCCAGGGTGGTCTTGAACTCCTGACCTCAGGTGATCCACTCACCTCGGCCTCCCCAAGTGCTGGGATTACAGGCATGAGCCACCGCGCCCAGCCCCCGTTGTTCTTAGAGCAGTTTCTGCCCAGAGCCGGGAATGTGCTTGGCTCCTTGTGATGCTCACATTTTTGGACTCACAGCCAAGTTCACAGGCCAAGCCTGCCCTCCCAACTCCCATCCAGCTCTAGCTCCTCCATCATTCCCAACACCACAGTGACCCTCGGAAAGCAGCCCAAATCATCCTACTCAGGCCCACCATGGCAGAAAGTGTAGAAAGCATAGGCTAGAAAGAAGGGACAGAGAAGTAGCTCAGGCCCACCAGTCAGGCTGGCCACAGGATACTACAAGTTGGCAGCCCCACAGGGCTCAAAGGAAAAGGGAATATGTGGACTACATGGCACAGCCTGCTTTGGAAAGGGTCTGCTTGTGGGTGGGAAAATTGCTGCTGAGTCCCTACCTCCCGGGTCCCCTGGCAAGCCCCACCACACAGCTCCACACTACATATTTCCTCTCTTTCTGGGGGTCATCGACAGGCCACCAAGGCTCTGCTGACTCAAAACAATCAGCTGATCTTTGGCAGCTTTGGTGAACCTCAGACAGGCCTCACTCTCCCACCATGGAGCTGAATGGCTGGGGGTTACATAGCACTTACACACACACACACACACACACTTACACCCCAAATGGAGTCAAATAAATAAGGGCTCAAATTCCAATTCTACCACTTATTGGCCCTCTTATCTTACAGAAGTTTCTTAATTTCTCCAAGCCTGCCGGGCGCGGTGGCTCACGCCTGTAATCCCAGCACTTTGGGAGGCCGAGGCGGGCGGATCACAAGGTCAGGAGATCGAGACCACGGTGAAACCCCGTTTCTACTAAAAATACAAAAAATTAGCCGGGCGCAGTGGCGGGCGCCTGTAGTCCCAGCTACTCAGGAGGCTGAGGCAGGAGAATGGTGTGAACCCGGGAGGCGGAGCTTGCAGTGAGCTGAGATTGCGCCATTGCACTCCAGCCTGGGCGACAGAGCGAGACTCTGTCTCAAAAAAAAAAAAAAAAAAAAAAAATTTCCCCCAGCCTTTGTCTCGTCCTGGCAAATGGGATCCTTAAATGCCTGGTATGATTCAGGCATACAATAAAAGCTAGTTATATTGTCAATCTTTAGCAGGGTCCACACACTATTTCTAATTACATATACATTTTTAAGGGCAGAGCAAATAAATCTGTTTATCATTCATTGTTCATCCAAGTAAAATGCTTTGGCTGGCTGGGCACGGTGTCTCAGCCCTGTAATCCCAGCACTTTGGGAGGCCAAGGTGAGCAGATCACGAGTCAGGAGATCGAGACCATCCTCGCTAACACGGTGAAACCCCGTCTCTACTAAAAACACACACAAAAAATTAGCCGGGCGCGGTGGCAGGCGCCTGTAGTCCCAGCTACTCAGGAGGCTGAGGCAGGAGAATGGCGTGAACCTGGGAGGCGGAGCTTGCAGTGAGCCGAGATCGCGCCACTGCACTCCAGCCTGGGCGACAGAGCAAGACTCTCTCTCAAAAAAAATAAATAAATAAATAAAATAAAATAAGATAAAATAAAATAAAATAAAATGCTTTGGCTGAGGGCCCAGTGGGTTTTAGGTCCTGAGCTTGCTACCGTAGGGATCTCATGAAACATCAGACCCAGAGCCTGCCTTGTTCTCGGAGAGACTTGGTCCAGTGGACAGTTCACGGAAATATACTGCAATCCAGGAAGTGGTTGGAGCCATAGAAGCAGCACATGTGTTCACTGGATAGACATCTGCTCAGTGCCACACAGGTGTCAGGATATAAAGATAAAATAAGCCAGGCTCAGTGGCCCATGCCTGTAATCCCAGCACTTTGGGAGGCCAAGGTGGGTGGATCACTTGAGGTCAAGAGTTCATGACCAGCCTGGCTAACGTAGCAAAACCCCATCTCTACTTAAAATACAAAAATTAGCCGGGTGTCATGGCACACACTAGTAGTCCCAGCTATTTGTGAGGCTGAAGCAGGAGACTCGTTTGAACCCGGGAGGCAGAGGTTGCAGTGAGCCAAGGTCACACCACTGTATCGCAGCCTGCGTGACAAAGCCAGGCTCCATCTCAACAACAGCAACAACAACAAAAAAAGGGATAAAATAAGAGATAAGAGTGCCATGACAGTTCTCATGGAAAAGCTCAACCCAGAGGGCAGGAGAATTTGAATCTGGAGGAGACAGGGGAAGAAGAGTGTTATAGGTGAAAGGCCCAGAGGGAGGACAGTGTATGACATGCAGCAGGGAGCCACACAGTTAATGACCTGGTCGCCATGCTGCCCCCTCTCACAGCTCAAGGCCAGATTAGCAGTAGGTACTTTACTTCCATGAACCATCCACCATGCCCTCAATGCTGAAAATGTTTATCTTTCCTCCATTTCTCAAATAACTTAAGATGACAGGCTGTGTGCAGTGGCTCACACCTGTAATCCCAGCACTTTGGGAGGCTGAGGTGGGCGGATTGCTTGAGGTCAGGAGTTTGAGACCAGCCTGGCCAACATGGCAAAACCCCATCTTTACTAAAAATACAAAAATTAGCTGGGCATGGTGGCACATGCCTGTAATCCCAGCTACTTGGGAGGCTGAGGCAGAAGAATCATTTGAACCTGGGAGGCAAAGGTTTCAGTGAGCCGAGATCGCACCACTGCACTCCAGCCTGGGTGACAAGAGAGAAAATCCTCAAAAAAAAAAGAAAGAAAAGAAAAAAAATTTAAAAAGATGGCTGGGCCTACCCTGAGCTTGACAAATGCTTTTGGAGACCAGATGGGACTTGAGGGGTCCTCAGGCCTCACAACCAGAACCTCCAAGGCTGAGCCAGGAGTGAAGAAACTGGAGAGATAGCAGCCTTCCTCCTCTGACCCATCTTCCCTTCTGTCAGTTAGGGTCACTGGCCTCCGCCAGTGATACTATTATGCTATCTATTTCATAAGGCTGTTTTGAAGATTAAATGAGTGAAGATTTGAAAAGCATTTGGATTAGTCCCTGGCACACTAAGCATAAAAGGCGTGTGTTAGCCAGGCGCGGTGGCTCTAGCCTGTAATCCCAGCACTTTGGGAGGCCGAGGCGGGTGGATCACGAGGTCAGGAGATCGAGACTATCCTGGCTAACACGGTGAAACCCCGTCTCTACTAAAAATACAAAAAACTAGCTGGGCGTGGTGGCGGGCGCCTGTAGTCCCAGCTACTTGGGAGGCTGAGGCGGGAGAATGGCATGAACCCGGGAGGCGGAGCTTGCAGTGCGCCCAGATCACGCCACTGCACTCCAGCCTGGGAGACACAGCGAGACTCCATCTCAAAAAAAAAAAAAAAAAAAAGGCGTGTGTTAAATAAATGAAATATATATATGCTCTTCAGCTATTAGTCCTCTGTGACAAGACAGCCCTCTCAGGTCCCCTGCTCATTTATCCTTCTGGGGATACAAACAAAATGTATCTCCTCCACTTCATTTTTAATACTGTTTTCAACCCTGCTAAAATGGTCCAACTCTGATTTTGGTTCAAGTACCACTGATGTTTGCAAGATGGCTTCAGGTGGCACACAGATTACCGTTGCTTAGTTCAATCGTTAAATATTTATGTTAAATATATTTTAGAAAGAAATATAAACAGAAAAGTCAGATGTATGGTTTCATATTATTGCTTGGTTCAAGCTAAGAAAAAGAATGAGTGGACTGACAATGGATTTAAAGAAAAATATTAAGTAAACAGTGACTGGATGTAATGGGGGCCCTCTTATAACTGCAGTTAGGCCTGGCTCAACAGCAGCCTTGGGATTGGGAGAGCAGCCCAGAGTTGTCCAGGCTTAGGAGGCAGGGGCCAGGCCCAGTGGGTCTAGAGATAAGTGGGGGGTGGAGAGACAGCCTATCCTAGTCCCTCAAGGCATCTGGATCTGAGGTGGCCCCAGGGCACTGGACTCTGGTTGATCTTCCCCTTTTCCTTGTGTGGGGGCAGTAGCTTGATCCCTTCTAATCCTGTTCTTCTCTTGCCAGGCCAAAGCATCCACCCGCTCACACAGACCCCTTCCAGATCCATCCCTCCTCAGAATCTTCCAATCAGAGGTGTCTGTCTCTGGGTTGAAGGCAGACAATCATTATCACAGCAGGAGCACCCCACCCCAGGGCAGGAACAACAACAGAAACAAGAATAGTTAGAATCTACATAGCACTGCCCACTGTACAAAGCACTCTCACACACATGATTTCACGGGCTCATCCAACCCTGAGTTTCAGGTGACAGCAAAACATGCCAGGCATTAGACAGAAGGTGCTTGCTTCCTAGTGCTAGGTGGGCCAGGGGCTTGGGAGAGAAGCCCGACAACTGAACACTGGGGAGGAGAAAGACTCCTCTTGGCTGTAGGGCCTCAGCTCCAAAAAGCAGTGCAGGCCTCAGGCTAGGGCTGGAGAGGCAGCCTTCAGGCCTGGAGGGGCCTTCCCCACCGCCTCCAGGCCCAGCGCCCAGTTAATGAGACGGCAGGCAAGTGTGGGGCGCCTCCCCCTCCCCCAGTCTCCTGGGAGTTGGGGGGGGTTCGAGGGGATCAGCCAGGCCCCCCCTTCCCAGGCCAGCTGCTTCAGAACCTTCCGGCTCCAACATTCCATCCCCTCTTAAAGGGGAAGTGCTTCCAAACTCTGCCTGTCCGGATCTCTGCAGCTGGGTGGAAGGGAAGACCCCACCAGCGAGGGGAAGATGGAGAACACCAAGAAACTCTTTCTGGCCCTCCCATCCAGGCCCCAGGCCCTTCCCAACGTCTCCCCACTGGCCACCATCTGGAGGAAAAAGACCCAAATTGGAGGAAAGATCAGCACCTGGGTCAGTGAGGACGCCTACTGAGGGGTCAGGCTCTCTGTTCCGGTGACAACACCCCCAACGGCCCACAAAGGAGAGGGGAGGCAGCTAGATAAACATCAGATCTGCAGACCCCGCTCACCGCCAGGCGCCCGAGCACCCCCGACACCCCTCCCCCAGCTCAAAGTCCCAGCAGAGCCCTCAGATGCAGCATACTCCAAATATGGCTGGGAGCTGTGCTGCTGAAAAGATGAAGGGGGCGAAGAACGAGGGTCACACAACGCAAGTCTGTGCGGAAAAAGGTGGCTCTGGCTCCTCGGCAGGAGGAGGATGGGGGACTCGGGCTCTGAAACTAGGTGGAGGGGGTGTGTGTCTGTCTCTGTGGGCCACTGGTCTCTGACGAGGTAAGGCGACCGCACCGGCAGGAACTCTGCTCGTGGGGAGTTGGACGTCCCCTTAAACAAGGGAGGCCAAGATCCCCCCTTCAGAGGTGAACGGGAGTTGCCAGAGGGGCTGGAACCAAAGGGGCCCAAATGGGCCGAGTCGCCCCTAGAAGTCAGAGCGGGGCTAGGAGCTGGTGTGGCGAGGGAAGTCGAAACGGACCGCGTCGTCCCTTAGAAGCCGGAGCGGCCGGGGCCCCCGGAGGCGGGGCGGGGGCCATCCTCACCCGAAATCGTCGTCCATAGACTTGAAGAAGAACTTATAGCTGGGTCGCTGCAAAACGCCCTTAAAGTCAGCCAACGTGACGCGCTCGGCGGGCAGGGGTAGCTTCACAAGGTACGGCGTCTCCTGCCCGTCCAAGTGGTAGATGATCTTGGTCTCGCCCATGGCTCCGGCCTCGGGCCCGACGGCCCGCGCGCGGCCTGCTCGGGTGGCCGGGCCGAGCCTCCCAGACGGCGGCGGCGCGCGGCGCGGCCCAGCGGCTCAACCCAGCTCGGCGGCTGCCCGCGGCGTCAGCTCCCTTGTTCTCCGGCCGCTCCCGGGTCCCAGCGCCGCCCGCCGCCGCCGCGGCCGCCGCTTCCGCTCCTCACTCTCCTGACTGGACTGGAGACCGCGACTCTTCCGGTGGCCGCGGCCCTCTCGGCCCAGGGCTGCGTCCCCCGCTCCCCTCCTCCGGCCCGGCGCGGCCCCGCCCCGGCGCGCCCCACCCCCGGCCGCCGCGGAGAGCGGAGAGACGCCGGCCTCGCGGCAGATGGCTGAGCTTCCACCCGGCCCCACTGACGTCCCGCCCACTGGCTGGGCCGCGGCGCTCCGGTCCCGGGTCCCTAGAAACGGAAGGGGAGATTCACGGGGATGGCGGCGTTCCAGGACCCCTGAAGGCCCTGACTCCGGACCCAAGTGGGATCGGTGACTGCTCTGCAGTCCGGGAGGAGTGGAAGGCAGGGATTGCTTTGGTCCCCAGAAATGGCCTGGGGAAAGAGGGTGGGTCTGACTCTGGATCCCTGGAGGAGAGTGACCTTACATGGCCAGTCAGGGTTTCTTGAGAAGCACAACTGCTGTCAATGAGTCTACTACACTGATCTCGAGAGCAGGACAGCATCCAGTTCTGATTCCTCCCTATAATCTTAGCGTCCAGTTGCAAGGTAGTGGTTTAGTAAGTGGATTGAATGAAGACTAAGTGGGCCCCGGGCGCGGTGGCTCATGCTGGTAATCCCAGCACTTTGGAGGCCAAAGCGGGCGGATCGCCTGAGATCGAGAGTTAGGACCAGCCTGACCTACATGGAGAAACCCCGTCTCTACTAAAAATACAAAAAAATTAGCCGGGCGTGGTGGCGCATGCCTGTAATCCCAGCTACTCGGGAGGCTGAGGCAGGAGAATCGCTTGAACTCGGGCGGCGGAGGTTGCGGAGGTTGCGGTGAGCCAAGATCGTGCCATTGCACTCCAGCCTGGGCAACAAGGGTGAAACTCCATCCCCCACCCCCACCCCCACCCGACACAAAAAATAGTAAGTGGATGCATGCACGCCTAAAACAGTAAGTCTCAAACCAGAACTAGGTATAGCCGGTTCCTCACAGATCTCCTCACCCCGTAACTTTTAATTCATTTAATAAATACTGAGGGCCTACTATGTGTAAGGCATATTGCATGAGATATAGCGGTAGCAAGACAGACAAGGCTGCTCTCAGGACCTTCTGTCTGCTGGAGGGACACACATAGGCTTGTAAATACATAGCTTCAGAATGACAACTGCTATGAAGAAGGTAAAACAAAGTGATATGATAGTGACAGGGGAAGCCGGGCGCAATGGCTCATGCCTGTAATTCCAGCACTTTGGGAGGCTGAGGCAGGTGGATCGCCTTAGGTTAGGAGTTCAAGACCAGCCTGGCCAACATGGTGAAACCCCATATCTATTAAAAATACAAAAATTAGGCCAGGCACAGTGGCTTATGCCTGTAATCCCAGCCCTTTGAGAGGCTGAGGTGGGCAGATCATGGGGTCAAGAGATTGAGACCATCCTGGCCAACATGGTGAAGCCCCTTCTCTACTAAAAATACAAAAATTAGCTGGGCATGGTGGTGCGCGCCAGCTACTTGGGAGGCTAAGGCAGGAGAATTGCTTGAATCCGGGAGGTGGAGGTTGCAGTGAGCCGAGATCCCACCACTGCACTCCAGCCCGGTCAACAGAGTGAGGCTCTGCCTCAAACAAAAACAAAAACAAAACAACCAAAACAAAACAAAAAAGATAGTGACAAGGGAAAGAGGTTTCCGGGTGGTTAGAGAAGTCCTCTTACAGAAGAGAAGACCTAGAAATAGTGAGGATGAAGTGGCTATGAGAAGATCTGGGGTGACAGCATTCTAGGCAGAGAGCACAGCCAATATACAGGCTCAAGGCAGGAATAAACATGTTACATTTGGGGAATGAGAAGGCCATGGTGACTAAAGGAACAGTTCTAGGTGAGGCTGGAAACAGACTGACCAGATCACATAGGGCCTTGTATGCCACGGTCTTAAGTATAGGCTCCTTCTTCTCCATTTTGTACACTGTTGCCAAATAAGCACTAGAATGACAACCTCTTTCAGATACCTCTTCTGCTCGGAAACCTTCCCACATTCCCCAAAGCCCCCAAATATCCCTATTCAAGGCCCCCCATAATCTAACCTCTACCTACTTTTACAGGCTTTTGTCTTATATCCTGGCCACATTTTTGACTTCAGGGAAATGAACCCACTTGCTAGCCCCTGTACACACCTTATATATATTGTCACTTCATACCCTTTCCTTCACCTTCTTTAAATTTTTTATCAAAGTAATATGTTTGCATAAACAGCTTTTTTTTTTTCTTCGAGACGGAGTCTCACTTTGTCGCCCAGGCTGGAGTGCAGTGGTGTGATCTTGGCTCACTGTGAGCTCCGCCTCCCAGGTTCACACCATTCTCCTGCCTCAGCCTCCCGAGTAGCTGGGACTACAGGCGCCCGCCACCACGCCTGGCTAATTTTTTTTTTTTTTTTTTTTTTTTTTTTGACACGGAGTCTCGCTCTGTCCCCCAGGCTGGAGTGCAGTGGCCGGATCTCAGCTCACTGCAAGCTCCACCTCCCGGGTTCACGCCATTCTCCTGCCTCAGCCTCCCGAGTAGCTGGGACTACAGGCGCCCGCCACCGCTCCCGGCTAATTTTTGTATTTTTTTAGTAGAGACGGGGTTTCATGTGTTAGCCAGGATGGTCTCGATCTCCTGACCTCGTGATCCACCCACCTCGGCCTCCCAAAGTGCTGGGATTACAGGCTTGAGCCACCGCGCCCGGCCATTTATTTGTAGTAGAGACGGGGTTTCACCATGTTGGCCAGGATGGTCTCGATCTCCCGATCTCGTGATCCACGCCCCTCGGCCTCCCAGGGTGCTGGGATTACAGGCATGAACCACTGCGCCCAGCCCTTAAAAAGCTTTTTAACAAAACAGCAATCCTCCTCATTGGTATAGTGGTGAGAAAAAAAAAAAACAAAAAACAACAGCAGTTCTTTGTCCTATTTCCCTACCACTCTCAGTACTTTAGCTCATAATACTTGTTCTTGATTTATGCATTTTAGACATTGCTTATTGATTTCCAAATTTGATTGATGATTATCTCTCTTCCACCTTACCTTTCCCTCTTAAAATAGTGAAAGCACACTTTTTGGCTAAATCAATATAGTACTTAGTATTGACCTTATTTTGACTATGAGCAAATGTTCACTGCTAAGTCATGTGGGGTTTTTAAATTGTGTTTTGTTTTGTTTTTGTTTTATTGATGGAGTCTCACTTGGTCGCCAGGCTAGAGTGTAGTGACGCGGTCTCGGCTCACTGCAACCTCCACCTCCCGGGCTCAAGCGATTCTTCTGCCTCGGTCTCGGAGTACCTGGGATTACAGGCACATGCCACCACACCTGCCCAACTAATTTTTGTATTTTTAGTAGAGATGGGGTTTTACCATGTTGGCCAGGATGGTCTCAATCTCTTGACCTCGTGATCCACCCGCCTCTGCCTCCCAAAGTGCTGGGATTACAGGTGTGAGCCACCGCGCCCAGCCTCATGTGTGTTTTATAATTGTTTCCTTTACAACTTTTTTGTTTCCTCTGACTTTAATCATTGCCTTGTTTTTTCATTTGTTTTAATATATTATACCTATCATTAATTTTTTCCCATGTAATCTAATAGTTTCTCAATACACACGTTGTTCACTCAATCAAAGCTATTAGATAATCCATCAGTTCCATTTTTCCCTAAAGCCTTCCATTCTTTTTTTCTTTTTTTTAAGATGGAGTCTCACTCTGTTGCCCAGGCTGGAGTGCAATGGCAAGATCCTGGCTCATTGCAACCTCCACCTCCCGGGTTCAAGTGATTCTCCTGCCTCAGCCTCCCAAGTAGCTGGGATTACAGGCGCCCGCCACCATGCCCGGCTAATTTTGTATTTTTAGTAGAGACAGGATTTCACCATGTTAGCCAGGCTGATCTGGAACTCCTGGCCTCAGGTGATCCACCCGCCTTGGCCTCTCAAAGTGCTTGGTAGAACCTTCCATTATTTTGCTCTGGTCAGCACCGCTGGCTATCTCAGCCTGTGCACACCTATCATCCTGGGACTTCTCTGCATCTGTATCCTCAAAATTCCCTTTACCTGTCTCTGTGTTGGACTCGTTTCCTGGATACTTTACTCCTTTGTTTTATTTATTTGTTTATTGAGACGGGGCCTTGCTCTGTTTCTCAGGTTGGAGTATAGTGGGGTAATCATGGCTCACTGCAGCCTCGAACTCCTTGGCTCAAGCGATCCTATCGAAGTGCTGGGATTGTAGGTGTGAACCACTGTACCCAGCCAACAATCAATTCTTGAATTAAGAACAGGCCCATGCCTGTAATCCCAACACTTTGGGAGACTGAGGTGGGATGATTGCTTGAGCCCAGGTGTTTGAGACCAGTCTGGACAACATAGCAAGACCTTGTTTCTACTGGGGGGAGGAAAAAAAAAGGCTGGGCGTGTAGCTCATGCCTGTAATCCCAGCACTTTGGGAAGCCGAGCTGGGCGGATCACTTGAGGTCAGGAGTTCGAGACCAGTCTGGCCAACATGGTGAAACCCCGTCTCTACTAAAAATACAGAAATTAGCCAGGTGTGGGGGCATATATGTGCCTGTAATCCCAGCTACTTGGGAGGCTGAGGCAGGAGAATCACTTGAACCTGGGAGGCAGAGGTTGCAGTGAGCCAGGACTTTACCACTGCACTCCAGCCTGGGCAACAGAGGAAAACTCAATTAAAAAAAAAAAAAAAACACGGAAAAATGGTAATTAAAATGTTCTTGTTTTTGAGACAGAGTCTCACTTTGTCACTCAGGCTGGAGTGCAGTGGTATGGTCTCAGCTCATTGCAATCTCCACTTCCCAGGTTCAAGTGATTCTCGTGCCTCAGCCTCCTGAATAGCTGGGATTACAGGTGCATACCACCACACGTGGCTAATTTTTTTTTTTTTTTTTTTTTTGAGAAGGAGTCTCACTCTGTCACCCAGGCTGGAGTGCAGTGGAGCTATCTTGGCTCACTGCAACCTCTGCCTCCTGGGCTCAGGCAATTCTCCTGCCTCAGCCTTCTGAGTAGCTGGGATTACAGGCATGCACCACCATGCCTAGCTAACATTTTGTATTTTTAGTAGAGACAGGGTTCCACCATGTTGACCAGGATGGTCTCAAACTCCTGACCTCAAGTGATCTGCTTGCCTCAGCCTCCCAAAGTGCTGGGATTACAGGTGTGAGCCACCACGCCCAGTCCTAATTTTGTTTATTTTATTTTATTTTTTTTTGAGATGGAGTCTTGCACTGTCGCCCAGGCTGGAGTGCAGTAGTGTGATCTTGGCTCACTGAAAGCTCTGCCTCCCGGGTTCACGCCATTCTCCTGCTTCAGCCTCCCGAGTAACTGGGACTACAGGCACACGCCACCATGCCTGGCTAATTTTTGTATTTTTAGTAGAGACGGGGTTTCACTGTGTTAGCCAGGATGGTCTCAATCTCCTGACCTTGTGATCCTCCCGCCTTGGCCTCCCAAAGTGCTGGGATTACAGGCGTGAGCCACCGTGCCTGGCCCCTAATTTTGTATTTTTAATAGACACAGGGTTTCACCACATTGGCCAGTCTGGTCTTGAACTCCTGGGCTGAAGTTATCTGCCCGCCTTGGCCTCCCAAAGTGCTGGGATTACAGGTGTGAGTCACATCGCACCCAGCCTTTTTTTTTTTTTTTTTGGCAGGGTCTTGCTCTGTCACCCTGGCTGGAGTGCAGTGGCGTGATCATAGCTCACTGCAGCCTTGAACTGGACACAAGTGATCCTCCCACCTCAGCCTCCCGAGTAGCTGGGACTACAGGCGCACACCACCACCCTTGGCTGATAATTTAAAATTTTTTATCAAGATGGGATCTTGCTATGTTGCCCAGCCGGTCTCAAATTCCTGGCATCAAGCAATCCACCTGCTGTGGCCTCCCAAAAGGCTGGGATTACAGGCATGAGCCACCATGTCCAGTGATTTTTCCTATTCTCTTTCTGCAGCCCAGTAGATGATTTTGGGCCTTATGGATTGATCCTTAACTACTTTTTTTTTTTAGATGGATAAAATATTCATGATTCAAGATTCAAGAAGTATGTAAGAATGGAAATACAGTGAAACGTTACCCTCCTATTTGATCCTCTAATCCTCCAATTCTCAAGAGAAGGACTTAGTTTGCTTATTTTAAATTTCTAAGAACTCTTTCTTCTCCAATTCTTTTTTTTTTTTTGAGACGGAGTCTCGCTCTGCCGCCCAGGCTGGAGTGCAGTGGCCGGATCTCAGCTCACTGCAAGCTCCGCCTCCCGGGTTCACGCCATTCTCCTGCCTCAGCCTCCCGAGTAGTTGGGACTACAGGCGCCCGCCACCGCGCCCGGCTAGTTTTTTGTATTTTTTAGTAGAGACGGGGTTTCACCGTTTTAGCCAGGATGGTCTCGATCTCCTGACCTCGTGATCTGCCCATCTTGGCCTCCCAAAGTGCTGGGATTACAGGCTTGAGCCACCGCACCCGGCCCAATTCTTCCTTTTTAAAGTACTTTATGGACACAATATCTTTTCTTTGAGTTTTGAGAATAGTTATTGTAGCTTTTTCCCTATGAAGTTTTCAGAAAGCTCCCTACTTTGTCATTGTTTCCTTGGTTTCAATTTTCTATTTATTTGTTTTGGTCTTTCATATTGGAAGGTTACTCAGATGTTTAATGGTCGTTAGCTGTCTATTCACATTTAACAGTGAGATACCAAAAAGTGGATTGGAAGCTCAGTCTATTTACAAGGGTTATTAACGAACAGGCTTCATTGTAGGGTGATCATGTGGGGGGAAAGTTGACTTTATTTGTTGTTGAAGAAACCAAAAATGTCAGTATGCATAGGCATTTTTTTTTTTTTCCTGCAGTTGTTTCTTTTTATACCGGAGGTTCTGTCAGTGTGTGCTGATGTTGAGTCTCACTGCTCATGCATTTTCACTTAGTTCTCTATTTTCGATCTAATACCTCACCTCTATCCCCACTATGCCTGCTGCTGAATGCAGAGGCTCTGATAGTTTAAGTTCCCCTGGACATTCTGAAATTTCATGGGCTTTTTCATTCATTATGCTGGGCACTCATGGACAATTGGTCTGGAAACTTGTGACCTTTGGGCTTAGGAAACCTTAAGTCTATCTGCTAACTTCCTTCCTACCATTTCTCCAGAGATGGAATCTCCCGTTTTATGCAGGGGAGAAGTAGGCATAATCACTCAGCTGGATCAGATGAGGTTGGGACTTGGCGGGGCTTTTTCTTATACAGATCATCGAGTAATGTCCTTCCACCCCACCCCCAGTTCTCAGCGTCGTCCATACCCTCCTGTGAGGTGCTGAACCTTTTCTGGGTTCAGAAGGGCACATTGGCTTACTTCTTGCCACTAACTCCCTCAGCAGGTAGAACCCAACTCATTCTACTCTGTTAAGTCATTGTCGACTCTTCTGTTTTTCATCTTCCAAAATGTTGGCATCTCTCATTCATTGTCACCTCCTATTTTCCTTATTACTGGGTCACATGGCTTTATTATATGTATTTTTTGAGACGGAGTTTCACTCTTGTCACCCAGGTTGGGGTGCAATGGCACGATGTCGGCTCACTGCAACCTCTGCCTCCTGGGTTCAAGCAATTCTCCTGCCTCGGTCTCCTGAGTAGCTGGGATTACAGGCACCCGCCACCATGCCTGGTTAATTTTTTTTTTTTTTTTTTTTGAGATGAAGTCTCACTCTTGTCCCCCACGCTGGTGTGCAATGGCCTGATCTCGGCTCACTGCAACCTCTGCCTCCCAGGTTCAAGTGATTCTCCTGCCTCAGTCTCCCGAATAGCTGGGATTACAGGCGCCCGCTGCCATGCCCAGCTAATTTTTTTGTTTGTTTGTTTTTTTGAGATGAAGTCTCACTCTTGTCCCCCAGGCTGGAGTGCAGTGGTGTGATCTCGGCTCACTGCAACCTCCACCTCCCAGGTTCAAGTGATTGTCCTGCCTCAGCCTCCTGAGTAGCTGGGATTACAGGCGCCTGCCACTATGCCTAGCTAATTTTTGTATTTTTAGTAGAGATGGGGTTTCATCATGTTGGCCAGCCTGGTCTCAAACTCCTGACCTCAGGGGATCCGCCCACCTTAGCCTCCCAAAGTGCTGGGATTACAGGTGCGAGTCACTGCGCCTTTTTTTTTTTGTATTTTTAATAGGGGTTTACTGTGTTGGCCAGGGTGGTCTTGAACTCCTGCCCTCAGGTGATTCACCCGCCTCGGCCTCCAAAGTGCTGGGATTACAGGTGTGAGCCACTGAGACCGGCCAGGTCACATGCCTTTTTAAAATAATTCCTTTACTGGTTTTCAATAGAGTTTTTGGAGGGGACATAAAAGCTAATATGTTTAATTTTCCATATTTAACTGGAAAGTTTTTGTTTTGCTTTTAATGCATCCTTCCAGCCTATTTTTTAGGCCACTCCAGCATCAAATTTCTGTAAGGCCTTCCCTAATCACCCTAACTGGAAGTAATCTCTCTTTCCGAAAAAGCTCCGTAGACTACTTCTGATTTCTGCTATACATTCAGTACAGATCAGGGATGCCTTGTAAGTTACTTGTGTCTCACTGTACTAGGTCCATGCCATAATGCCAGAATCTTCATACTAGATACTAGATCCTGTACCTGACGAGACAGAAACTGAGATTTACTAGAAAAGTAAATTAAGCCAAACCCTGGCCAGCCTGTCTTTTCCTTTTCCAGTAATGCCTTCATACTTCGAAGACATCAGTCACCATGTCCTCAGTTTATATCTTTTTTTTGAGACGGAGTTTCACTCATCGCCCAGGCTGCAGTGCAATGGTGCAATCTTGGCTTACCGCAACTGCCGCCTCCTGGGTTCAAGCGACTCTCCTGCCTCAGCCTTCCGAGTAGCTGGGATTATAGGTGCCCGCCACCATACCCGGCTAATTTTTGTATTTTTAGTAGAGACGGAGTTTCACCATGTTGGCCAGGCTTGTCCCAAACTCCTGACCTCAGCTGATCTGCCCACCTCGGCCTCCCAAAGTGCTGGGATTACAGGCGTGAGCCACCGTGCCTGGGACAGTTTATGTCTTTCTACCCAACTAAAATGAATAAAGGCAACCATTTGATCTGTAATGTCTGGGGCAGTAGGGATGGGGGGTCAGAGCATCGCTTGTTACAACAGTCACATTAGCCACAGTTTAAGTACCACTAAAGGAAATTATTATTGTTATATTTTTTTTGAGGTGGAGTCTTGCTCTGTTGCCAAGGCTGGAGTGCAGTGGCGCAATCTCGGCTCACTGCAACCTCCGCCTCCCGGGTTCAAGCAATTCTCCCTGCCTCAGCCTCCCGAGTAGCTGGGATTACAGGCGCCTGCCACAACGCCCGGTTAATTTTTGTATTTTTGTAGAGATGGGGTTTCACTATGTTGGTCTCGAACTCTCGACCTCAGGTGATCCACCTTCCTTGGCCTCCCAAGGTGCTGGGATTACAGGCGTGAGTCACTGGCCCCGGCCAAAATTATTGACTCACTCTATATGAAGACAAGGAACTTGAAAAGACAGAAAGGCATGTCTCTTTTGGTTGAAGTTAAAGCAATACAGCAAAGTGACAAGCTCCAGGTCAAGAGTCCAATATCAAACCTGGCTCTACCAGTTACTAGTTAGGGAAGCTCTGTGAGCTTCAGGCACCTTATATGAAAATGGGGATAAGACTTCATAGGGCTCATGTGAGGGTTAACGAAACAATATGTGAAAACTATTTGCCTGTCACATAGTAAACACTCTCAAGGGAAGCACCCTTCACAGGGCCTTCCTGTGTTCTTGGAACTTCCATTACTGGCTCTGGGTTATATTTGTCTGTGGGGCCAATTTCCCCTTCACTGAAACACAATATGCTGAAGTACAGAGTTCTGCATTCTGAGGGTCAAGTCCTTAGCTTTATCCCTCAAGAGTCATGTGACCTTGAGCTGATTTATTTATTTATTTATTTTTTTTGAGACGGAGTCTTGCTCTGTCGCCGGGGCTGGAGTGCAGTGGCTGAATCTCAGCTCACTGCAAGCTCCGCCTCCCAGGTTTACGCTATTCTCCTGCCTCAGCCTCCCGAGTAGCTGGGACTACAGGCGCCCGCCACCTTGCCCGGCTAGTTTTTTTTTGTATTTTTTAGTAGAGACGGGGTTTCACCGTGTTAGCCAGAGTGGTCTCGATCTCCTGACCTCGTGATCCGCCCGTCTCGGCCTTCCAAAGTGCTGGGATTACAGGCTTGAGCCACTGCGCCCGGCCTGATTTCCTTATTTTTAAGATGAAGAGTGGCCCACCCTCCTGACAGAACGAGTACCAGATCAACTGGAAAGGTATGTGAGAGGAACTGACATGTCTAATGGGCTTTACTTATGGTTGGCAACATAACCCTCTGGCAGAAAAGTGTTCAAAATCGGACTCTATGGAAATGGGCTTAGGCACATCACCCCAGGATCACAAGTTGGTCCCCAGAGGATGGAAAAGAACCTCGGCCCTCTGCTACCCATGAACCATGGGAAAGGTTAATTCGCAAGGTACCACAGTACCACCTAGTGGCTGGAAACCTCTGTCCTCCCTCTCCCCCAGGTGTTAAGGAAAGGCTACCATGTGACTCTGGTCACATACTTCACTGGCTGATTAGTCAGGGATGGAGACAAACCAAATACACCGCTCTCTCTTTTAATATTAACATATACAAGCAGCAGAGAGAGCCAGCTGCTCTCTGCTGTTCCCTGAGGGAAAGCCGGAGCACAAAGCTGTTCCTCTGGCCTTCCTCCAACTGCAGGGCCTGCTTAGCTCCTCCCTAGGCAGAAGCTTTGTTCCAGCCACACTTCCCACATCCCAATTCCACAGTCAGGATGGGAGGCACATGGTTGCTAGCAGGAGAGAGAATACTGTAGTTCCAGCCTCTGCTCCTTTCAGTCTCAGCCTGGATGGTGGTCATTCATCCCTCTGCAGCTAGTTCCTTACTTGTCCCAGCCCAGGAGCCAGGAGGGTACTCAATCACACCCACAGGGGCAGGCAGTGTGACTTCAGTCATCTTCAGATGACTCCTCTTCTGCCTCTTTTAGCCACTGGATGAACCTCTGCAGCTGTAAGGAAGCAAAGGAGAGATCAGCTGGGGGAGGTGCACACAACTCTCCTGTTCCCCTCGGCAGATAAACAGCTTTTAACAACCAGAGCCTCAGAAACCAACCACCCTAGAGTCTAGGGGCCAGGACCTGGGAATGAGATAACCATCTTGACGAGAGGAGGGCAGCCTGACACACCTGTTGATTCTTGCGCAACTGCCGGCCCTTGTCAGTTGTATCTCTTTGGCTGAACCAGCTCAGAATTGTTTCCTCAGCCAGGATCTCCAGCTGGTAGAAAGCCATCAGTACCTGCAAAAGACCAATAAAGGGAACCTCAGGGGCCTTGGAGAGTCCAGCAGGATACTCTACCAGGCCCTCAGATCCCTCTACGCACTGAGTAGCCTCCTCCAAAATGGACAAGAGTGAGCTGTTCACTCTGCTCCTGGGGCAGGTCTAACTTCTGGAACTATTGCTGAGGAGAGCTTTGCACATTTCCAGACCACCTCCCAGATGGCTACCTTACTAGCCCGGCTCCAAGCTGTACTATTCTAGCAATAAGCATGATATTGGGGGAGTGGATGGTCCATACTGGATTCACATTAGCTTCTATTTTATGTCTCCCACAGTGGTCACAAACCCTCATTTGAAAGCAAGTGCAGAAGAATGGGGCTTGAGGTCATATTCACCTTGGCCATGGAAATACCAAGAGCTTCATGCTCTAGGAAGAAGTCCTCAATGGCTGCTAACGCTTCCAAGTGGTCGGCTGCACGCTTTATGTAGTTCCTAAAAACAGGGCTCCAGGTCTTGAGCAGCTATGGAAGAAAGAAGGGAGCTGCAATATATTCCTGAGCATTCACCTGTACCTGGACATCCAAGCAAATCCATATTGATGACATGGGTGGACAAGAGGGAGATGATACAGGTTCTGTGGAATTATGTCCGAGGGACTTGGGAGTTGTTGACAGGGTTTGGGAAAAACAGATTCCTTAGGGAAGGTGAAAGGGGATCAGATGCTATAGGCTGCCTCAAAATACCTATTCCCACCCCAGAGGCTGATCTTGTGTTGGGTCAAATTGCTGCCATAGAGTCTGAATGTAAAGGTCCATTCCGAGTATACCTTTGGGGGCCTAGGATGGTATGAATCCTGGAGTCTCAAAGGCCAGTCAGTATTGAACTCAACCTGACCCCTCTGAACCAGCCAAGGCTGCTCTAGAGCCCAACCAGCTTCCAGAGGCAAGGAGAAAGGAACCAGAAGTCATATACCCAATATAACAGGCTAGTCTACTCCTGATTTCCTTTAAAGTCAAGTACAGCAAGGATGTGTATCTGCCTCTACCCAATCCCTTGTACTCAGCTCCGATTTTTGCTCACAGGAAGCAGCAGGGCACAGTAGCGGCTTGAGTCAAGCGGGGAATCCATCTGTTGCAGGGGGAACTCCAGGACCACGTGGCTCAGTACCTGCATCACCTCCTTTAGACTTATGTTATAGGCATACCTGTGGGGAGACTGGGGTGACACCAGGGCCTTCACTGGCCTTTCAGCAGGCTTAGAACTATGACACTGACAGACATTGAAGAGGAATTTGGATGGATTATGGAAGGGGAGGGTTTAGGAAGGAGAAAGTCTATGCTGAGGCTAGAACTTAATAGTGCTCTCCTTGCTCCAAATACTACTGGTCTTTCCATTTGGGATTTCAAAGGAATACATTCCTATTTGGAGAAGAAACGCTTACGAGAAAGCCTCTACTTTCCTGGGATCACCCCGAGGAGAACAGGGAGGGGCTGCTCTTACTTGAGAGAATTGATTTCCAGGACGAGATTGTCACAAGAAATGTTCTCCTCTTTGCCCCGCTGTAGTGTTCCTAGAACTTCATTCTGGAACACTGGAATCAAAGCAAGAGTAAGTTCATGGGCCAACATCATTCCAAAATGCTCTAAGTCATCCAGTCTTGACTTGATACCAAACCCTTTCTGAGGAACACAAGCCTCTGGCTAGTTGATCCAGGCAGAGAATAAACCAGTCCAGCGCATTTCTCCCCTGGCCACTCACCTTTGATGTCATCCATCTGAGGGGAGCCTCCCCGGCTGTCCGGCTCCTCAGAATCCATACTTTGCTCACTTTCACTTTCACTCTCTTCTTCCATGTTGATCTTGAGTCCTGAGAAGCCATAATGGGTGAGGAAAAAGAAAAAAAAGAGCCATCGACAGAGAGGAATATACCTGCCCTGTCTGCATAAATAAAGGAGTGAATAAGTAATGCGACTCTGAAGTATTCATTATCCTTCAAAATATTCCGATTCAGTAGGAGGGCAGGCATCAGGCCTAGCTCACCCCACAGATTCTGCTGCAGTTCCTCCTCTTCCTCCATGTTCATGCCTGCAGCTTTCCAGAGGTAGCCCTTGCCAGCAACTCCTACTTCTGCTGGATTGTAACCTGGAAAAGGCAATGATCTATAGAGGGCCCAGCGGAAACACTAATCCCTCCAGGAGGAAACACTGGTTCTTCTATGAGGCAGCGAGACACACAGATGCCCCACACCTGTCGAATCTCACACCTTTCATCTTCACTTTCTCCTTTTCTTGGTCAGTCCCAGAATCATCACTGAACTCCCCATCATCTTCATCTTCCTCTGCATCTGGAGGGTGCAAAGAGATTACCGAGCCCTCAGGCAGCATGATATTTGGGCCCACAACCACCTAGGGGAAACAAAACACAGAACCATTAGTGTGTGGAGGAAAAGCGCATCCTGATAATGAGAGCAACTTTTTTCTTTTTTTTTAAACTAAGCCTAGACGGTAAATGAAACCACCGGATTTGTTCTCTCAACTCAGACAGGATTATGGGTGGAAATAATGTCCCTTCTGGCTCAATGTGACTGCCACTCAATTTGGGGCCCGTGCACAGTACACATCAGGTCTTACCTGGGAAGTGAGGACACAGCGTGGTTTCAGTGTCACTCGTTCCTTGACCTCAGCATTGTCACAAAGCAGAGACTGATGGATCTGTGCTCCAGTAGCCACTCGAACACCCTGCCACAGGTAGGTCTGGTCCAGCACCACGTTATCACCTGGCTCAGGATGGGAAGGCCTCTGGGTCACTAAGGGTACCAACTGCAGAGCAGAGCCCTTCATAAAGGACAGGGCTGACTGACACCAGCACAGCTCCCACCTAACTCTCATTCCCCATCCCACAAGTCACCAGAAACACCCACTCACCCCCTAAGCCCAAGCCTGAGAAGAGAAGATACTTCACCAAGTTTACAACAGTTATAGACTATATACAGTGCTTAAGAACCCGAGAACCTTCAGGATTTCTGGGGACCCTCTGAACTAAAAAACCTTATTAGAATCGGGCTGGGCGCAGTGGCTCAAGCCTGTAATCCCAGCACTTTGGGAGGCCGAGACGGGCGGATCACAAGGTCAGGAGATCGAGACCATCCTGGCTAACACGGTGAAACCCCGTCTCTACTAAAAAATACAAAAACCTAGCCGGGCGAGGTGGCGGGCGCCTGTAGTCCCAGCTACTTGGGAGGCTGAGGCAGGAGAATGGCGTAAACCCGGGAGGCGGAGCTTGCAGTGAGCTGAGATCCGGCCACTGCACTCCAGTCTGGGCGACAAAGCGAGACTCTGTCTCAACAAAAAAAAAAAAAAAAAAAAAAAAAAAACAAAAACAAAAACAAAAAAACCTTATTAGAATCATATCTATGTCTACAAGCAGAACCAAATAATTCCACCTCTTCTGGTACATTTTAGAATCCAAGTCTTTTTTTTCTTTTGAGACATGGTCTCACTCTGTCACCCAGGTTGGAGTGCAGTAGTATGATCATGACTCACTGCACCCTCGACCTCTGGTCTCAGGTAATCCTCCTGCCTCAGCCTCCCGGAGAGCTGAGACTACAGGCACGTGCCATCACGCCTGGCTAATTTTTGTATCATTTGCAGAGAAGGGGTGTCGCCATGTTGCCCAGGCTGGTCTTGAACTCCTGGGCTCAAGTGATCTTCCCACCATGGCTGGGATTATAAGCATGAGCCACCACACTCAGCCCCTAGAATCTGAGCCTTACTGTTGTTCTTGGAAAGGGGAAGTACTATTAGAAGCATCACATTACTGCAACCAAAATGAGTTACCAAGAGGCCAACCAGGCAGTTATGGTAGACTAAAAAGAACACTGGACTTACAATCAGAAAACCCAGATTCAGGTCCCACCATTATTGCCAATGACCTTGGGCAAGAAAATCTTGTTGAGCCTGTTTATTTGTAAATTATGAGGATTAATGAAACAATGTATATAAAAGCCCTTTGTAAACTGTAATGTGCTAAATAGATGTTGTTACTGCATGTTAATTATCTGCTTGCTCCTGAATGTGACTATAGGGTACCCTGGAATGTGAAGAGTCATCCAATGAGAGGCTCACAGGCCACAAATTAAGGTATCACTGTTTTCAAATCCCTGTTTCCTCCTTTCCTGAGGTAGCCACTCTAGTTCCTTATTCCTAGGGACTGTCCCTTGTGTAGCCATCCCTTGTGTTTCTGGAGACATGCACCTCCCAGGTTCCTGTTCCTAGGATGGTTGGCTTGATTCCCCACCTGTGCTCACCAATGCGGCAGCCAGGGCCAATGACACTGTTGGTGATAAAGCAATTGCTGCCAATGACAGTGCCAGAGCCCAGGAGCACATTTTCCTCTAGGATGCTGCCATGGCCCAGGCTGACCTCAGGCCCTCGGTAGATATTGTGCCGGGAATGAGTGCAGCTCTGGGTGGTGCTGTCAGTGAAGTTCGCCTCTGGGGTGAGAGGGTAGACCCATCGGCGGATGACGTCAGCACAGACAGCTGAGTACATGTGTAGGTTGGAGACACGGGCACCATATTCCTTAGCTGTTACGTGCATGTGGATCTGGTTCCCTAGAATCTGAATGAGAAGGAAAGGGAGGTCACCTAAGCAAGAAAGACAGGAAGAATGCCCCAAAGTACAAATTTTCTAATCCTCGTAAGCTCCCCTCTGCCTCTCACTGCCACAAAGACTCTTCTTTGTGTACTGTTCCTCCTGCCCCCGGCTTTTCCTCCCTCCTAAGCCTCAATAAAACACAAAAAGGGATCAAAAGTTACCAGCATGAGATACAATCATAGCCTTCTCCTCTCTCCTAAAGAGGCATTGGAAGACTTTTCTCACCTCCTCATTCACTAAGAGACCTCGCACAAAGTCATCTCGAGTTTGGTAGTCAAAGTTGTCTGTAAAGAGTTGCGCCACCTGTGGAAGGGAAGCGGAGTGGGCTAGAATTAAGTACTATTCTTTTTTTTTTTTTTTTTTTTTTTGAGACGAGTCTAGCTCTGTCGCCCAGGCTGAAGTGCAGCGGCATGATCTCGGCTCACTGCAACCTCCGCTTCCTGGGTTCAAGTGATTCTTGTGCCTCAACCTCCCAAGTAGCTGGGATTACAAGTGCCCATCACCACACCCAGCTAATTTTTGTATTTTTTTTTTTTAGTAGAGATGGGGTTTCACTGTGTTGGTCAAGCTGGTCTCGAACTCCTGACCTCATGATCCACTCACCTTGGCCACCGCGCTCGGCCAGGATTAAGTACTATTCTCTAGGAGCACAGATAAACCCCCAGAGACCTAGCAAACCCTATGACAGCTGGACATGGACCAGAATTCCAAAGAGACTCCCAGTGGGATACTGCAGACAAGATATTTGCTTTACAACAGATTCTAAAAAAGAAAAAAAACCTGGCTGCAGTGGCTCACGCCTGTAATCCCAGCACTTTGGGAGGCTGAGGCAGGCAGATCACCTGAGGTCGGGAGTTCGAGACCAGCCTGACCAACATGGTAAAACCTCATCTCTACTAAAAATACAAAAATTAGGCCGGGCGTGGTGGCTCAAGCCTATAATCCCAGCACTTTGGGAGGCCAAGATGGGCAGATCACGAGGTCAGGAGATCGAGACCATCCTGACTAACACGGTGAAACCCCATCTCTACTAAAAAATACAAAAAACTAGCTGGGTGAGGTGGCAGGCGCCTGTAGTCCCAGCTACTCGGGAGGCTGAGGCAGGAGAATGGCGTAAACCCGGGAGGCGGAGCTTGCAGTGAGCTGAGATCCGGCCACTGCACTCCAGCCTGGGCGACAGAGCGAGACTCCGTCTCAAAAAAAAAAAAAAAAAATACAAAAATTAGCTGGGTGTGGTGGCACATGCCTGTAATCCTAGCTACTTGGGAGGCTAAGGCAGGAGAATTGCTTGAATCTAGGAGGCAGAGGTTGCGATGAGCTGAGATCGCACCATTGCATCCAGCCTGGGCAACAAGAGCGAAACTCTGTCTCAAAAAAAAAAAAAAGTCTGGGTGCGGTGGCTCACGCCTGTAATTGCAGCACTTTGGGAGACCAAGGCGGGAGGATCACCTGAGGTCAGGAGTTAGACACCAGCCTGGCCAATATGGTGAAACCCCACCTCTACTAAGAAATACAAAAAATAGCCGGGTATGGTGGCGCATACCTGTAGTCCCAGCTACTTGAAAGGGTGAGGCAGGCCGGGCGCGGTGGCTCAAGCCTGTAATCCCAGCACTTTGGAGGCCGAGACGGGCGGATCACGAGGTCAGGAGATCGAGACCATGCTGGCTAACACGGTGAAACCCCGTCTCTACTAAAAAAAATACAAAAAACTAGCCGGGCGAGGTGGCGGGCGCCTGTAGTCCCAGCTACTCGGGAGGCTGAGGCAGGAGAATGGCGTGAACCCAGGAGGCGGAGCTTGCAGTGAGCTGAGATCCGGCCACTGCACTCCAGCCTGGGCGACAGAGCGAGACTCCGTCTCAAAAAAAAAAAAAACAACAAAAAAACGAAAGGGTGAGGCAGGAGAATCACTAGAACCCGGGAGAGGCGGAGGCTGCAGTGAGCTGAGATTTTGCCAGTGCACTCTAGCCTAGGCGACAGAGTGAGACTCCGTCTCAAAACAACAACAACAAAAACCATAGTGGCTCATGCCTGTAATTCCAGCATTTTGGAAGGTCGAGGTGGTCAGATTGCTTGAGCTCAGGAGTTCATGACCAGGCTGGACAGGGCAAAACCCAGTCTCTACAAAAAAATACAAAAATCAGTGGTAGTGCATGCCTGTGGTTCCAGCTACTCAGGAGGCTGAGGCAGGAGGTTCACCCGAACCCAGCAGGTTGAGGCTGCAGTGAGCCATCAC
This sequence comes from Macaca nemestrina, assembly GCF_043159975.1. Lineage (NCBI taxonomy): Eukaryota > Metazoa > Chordata > Mammalia > Primates > Cercopithecidae > Macaca > Macaca nemestrina. The sequence goes on along the minus strand of NC_092126.1, from coordinate 97,171,056 downwards.
AGTGCCACTATGCTCCAGCCTGGGCCACAGAGCGAGACCCTGTCTCAAAACATATATAAATAAAAATGAAAATAAGGCCATGGTGTGGTGGCTCATGCCTGTGATCCCAGCACTTTGGGAGGCCAAGACCAGCCTGGACAAAATGGTGAAACCCCATCTCTATTAAAAATATAAAATTAGCCAGGCATGGTAGTGTGTGCCTGTAATCCCAGCTACTCAAGAGGCTGAGGCAGGAGAATCACTTCAACCTAGGAGGCAGAGTTTGCAGTGAGCTGGGATCACACCACTGCACTCCAGCCTGGGCAACAGAATGAGACTCTGTCTCAAAAAATAAAAATAAAAATAATGAAAATAAAGAGGGAGAAGAAATATACCCTGGCCTTCTAAGGGTGCAATAACAGACATACAGAGTTCTACTCTTTGGGTGTGTAGCCCCAGCCCTAAAGAGCTCACCTGAGGAGAACAGATGCTGATATGACAATCCAGTAAATCATATCGAACCTCCACTCCATCACTACTGCCCTGAAACAGGCTCTGTGGGGAGAAGTTACAAGGACTTTAATTCGTTTCTCCCACTGAAGCCTGTCACTTCCCCACCTCTAAGGACCCCAGATATCCACACACCAGAGGAAACGAAAAACGCCGGAGACCCTGGGTCTTCTGAAAATGGAGAACCCTGTTTGTGGCATTATCCACAGCCACTACCACATTTTCTTCGTGGCAACGAGTTGGGTGGCTGGGGGATGACTCCTTGAAGATCATCGTCATCACAGAAACATTTTTTTCTAGCTTCCGTCTCAACCTATAAAGGACAGGAGGGAGAGAACTGCAAAAAGCAGTCTCAGGGCTCTGCTGGTCTTTAACCCTTGTTCCTGTCATTTTCCCATCCTGACCTGTGTTCCTCAAGGGCTCTGGTGATATTGATGTTTGAGATGACATCCCCATACACCAGAAGGAAGTCAGAGCGCACCAAGGCCTTGGCATCAACATCACGGAGGACATCTCCCAGTGATCGATAGAGCTCTGATGTAATTATTCGAACCACATTGAGAGATGTAGGGCGGCACCACTTGGACTTCCTAAAGGAAGGGAGGGTGAGGGGAATGAATATATCAAGCATAAATATCATTTGAGCCTTCCCCATTTTTCACCCCCATTCAGCATTCACAGTCCTCAATGGCTTTTTTGGGTTCTTGCCAGCGTCTTCAACTTCAAAGAGAATCATGAACTACAATGAATGCTTTCAGCATCCTGTGTCACCAGTCTTGTTTTATGGGTTAGGAAACATGGTTATTTCCCCTCCATACCTTGACCCCTTGTCCCTAAACATCAATTTGAACTCAAAATCCTGCTGAAGCCTAGGGTACACAAAGTACCCTGGGAACACACTTCATGTCAGCTTTCCCCTTCTGCAATCCATATAACATTTAGCAACTGTCTGATGGAGACCATGCTAATGTCCTAGTCTTTATTTCCTGGACTTCCATAAGTGATGCGATTCCCTAGTTTTTTTTTTTTTTTTTTTTTGAGACGGAGTCTCGCTGTGTCTCCCAGGCTGGAGTGCAGTGGCGTGATCTCGGCTCACTGCAAGCTCCGCCTCCCGGGTTCACGCCATTCTCCCGCCTCACGCCATTCTCCCGCCTCAGCCTCCCAAGTAGCTGCGACTACAGGCGCCCGCCACCACGCCCGGCTAGTTTTTTGTATTTTTAGTAGAGACGGGGTTTCACCATGTTAGCCAGGATAGTCTCGATCTCCTGACCTCGTGATCCACCCGCCTCGGCCTCCCAAAGTGCTGGGATTACAGGCTTGAGCCACCGCGCCCGGCCAGATTCCCTAGTTTTCAAGATTTCAAAAAACATGTAAGTGCTCACTACATGCTTGGGACTGAGTTAGGCAGTGGGAATACAAAAATGACAAGGAACTCATTTATATCCTCGAAGGTGAGAACAAACAAGATTTAGAAACTCAGTGGGAAAACAAAGATGTTATCGTTGTAACTTCCATACTGAAGCCATTACATAAAAGCAAAGTCCACTGGGACCAAACTTTATAATGAGATTCAGAAAAAACCCAAGTTTATTCTTTAATCTTTGTCATAGAAAACCCAAGACAGACAGATACAAAGTTTCAGCTGCTCACCTCCTGATAAGTGTAAAAAATACCCTTATAACTTACAATGACGTCTAAGTAGACACATTTTTCCCTTCTCACATTTCCCCTTAGTTATATTCATCCTGAAGAAACTGGAAAAAGATGGCGAAACATGGAAAGAAAAGAAGAAAAGTTGCAGGGCCTTACAGTAAATGTTCTTTGATTTGAGCAGCTTTCCAGCAACAAAAGACAAATGTTTCCTGTACACCTGTGGCAGTCAGGAATTCCAGAGTATAGTCAATTAATGCCACATTGGCCAGGGGCAAGAGGACCTGAAGGATAGAAGATGAAAAAAAATTGAGGTCTCGAATCCCTTTGGATACCCCACTGCAACAATTTTCACTCCTCTATTAATATTTCCAAATGGTGTAATTTTGCTGTATCTTTCCAATTCAAAGGTACACAGGTTCCTGCCTTTGATGTTCACGTCATGCTCTAAGCCTGAGTCTGAAACGTTGCAATTTGGGGATGGTAAGTACAGAATCTGTGTGCCTTGTATCAGACACAGAGCTGTGACAGAATGGCAGTTCACCGCTGGCAAAGGATAATACTGGAAATCAATCATATTTCCATAAATTTAAGCATTGCTAAGGCCTTCTTCCCCATAAGATTTCCTTCCTTGATCCCTTTCTAAGTGTCAGAGGTTAGCCATCTCCCGTCACTTTTCAAAAATGAACAGCCATTAGGCTTTTTCGAAAGAATTAGAGAGGATTTTCTTAAATCCCATGCAGTTCCCTCTCTCTGAACTGAGGGCTGCTGAATGACCCAGCTGAGTTCAATACTCCATTGTCTAGACAATTCGGGGGCTGATGGCAATCAACCACTAAACCCATTTTGTCCTTTCGACAGATAGCACCGGGTATCATTAGAACCTGGAGGGGGAAAAAAAAAGTACACTGACCGAGATCTAGCCTGTTCTTTTTAAGGCATATTACCGCCCTTTCAGAGGCAAAAGGTCGTTTCTTTTCACCTAAGCATCCGTCATCTGCAAGGTTAAAAGCGGCGCAGCCTCTTCCAGGGGCACTGAATCCCCGCGTGAAGACTTTCTCAAGCGCGTTTCTACATTTAGCTCTCTTCATTCCTTTCAAACCCGAGGTGTACAGCATTACCAATGCCCAAATCTGCCGGCCACTAACTTGGTCAGCAGTCATCAGGGTTTAAGACAGTACCTCTGCCTCCTTCCTAACCACGTAAACTCGGTTTTAGGATAACAGTATGGACACAAGTCCTTCAAAGGCTTGCCGTAGTAGTTAGCCGAAAGGAGAACTTGCTCCAGCCCTGCCACACTTCCTGCCCTCTGGCTGCTCGCGTGCGCTGCGCTCACCCGAGGCTGGTCCTTGGAGATGGGGAAGAAGCGGCGATCGAAGCTATCGGCCACCAGAACTGCTTGTAGGGGCGGCGGCGGTTCCTCCTCCGCCCCTCTGGCTCCCCCGCCACCGCTGCCTCCCGGCCCCGCGCCGCTGCGCTTGTTGGCCCGAGTAACCACCACACCAGGCGGCGCCACTACAGGGGCCGCCATCTTCTTCTCTCACGGCCACCACTTCCGCAAGGAAGCTGACACCGCACGCAATAAGGGACAAAAAGGATCCAGCACTTGAAATGCGATGAACTAATTAACGAAGGGAAGGAGGAGACGAGGAGGGAGCAGTGCGCATGCGTCTTCTGCGGGCGCCCACAGAGTTCTAGGTTGATCCCGGAGGCGCGAGGAGTGGGGACGGGTCGCGGTTGTCCCGGCCCCTGGAGGCGCAGGGTAGGGGTGGGGTCCCATAGACGTCAGACTCGGTCTGCAAGTATCGTCCGCCTTCATTTGTCTGTGAACAAGTCGAGATTCTTGCAGCGTGATAGGATTTGTGGTCGCCACGAAGGGGCCAGCTCCATCCGGAACCTGTAATCGTCCAGCAGTTTCCCCGCCCCGCGCATGTGAAATATGTAGCCCTCCGTATTCATTCTAGAAACTTCTGGGAACCCAGCGCCTTGGGGAGATAGAACCGAGCCAGATGTCCCCCCGCTGCGAGGAACTCAGAACCTGCATAGAGAAGGTGGCATATAGTAGGGAGACTAGTAATTCCATTGAGCGCTGATTTTGGGCTAGGCACGATACAAGCATTATCTCATTTAATTCGTCACATATCTCTGCAAAACATCTTATTCATTCGTTCAGCAAACATTTCTTGAACTCTCAGAAGGATGAAGGAAGTTTACCCATCTAGTAAGTGGAAGAACTGGTATTGGAACCCGACCTGTCAGACTGCAGAGTTCCACAATCTTGCTGCCAAGTTATGTGGGGATAACAATGACGATTTAATGTCATCTATTCATTCTTCCAGCCTATCATCCTCCTCTGTCTTAAGCAGAGTGGAGACAGGGGTGGATCCAGGCACACCAGTAAGTTGTACTGGCATTAAGCAGTAAGCTTTCTGGGCAGAGGAAAGTGCGGGCGTAAAGGTCCAAGGCTTGAAAAGGCGCAGCAGCACCTTTCTCTCTTTGGGGAAAGATGCGGGGGCTGCGGGGAATAAACCAACCCTGCAGAGGGGCGGGGCCGTGGGAAAGCGGTGGAACAAGGCAGGAAGCCTGGGCGTCATTTGGGAGGCAAGAAGCTTTTCTGTAAAGCATCGCGCCCTTTCTGCACGGGACCTGTCCAGGTTCCACGCCACAGGCTTCTGCAGTTCCTGCAAACTTCCCATCCCGCCCCGCGTTGCACGTCGGGATTTGAAGTTTGCGATGCTGAGCGTTGTTTCCACGTGGCGATTCCGACTTGACCCGTCGTGTCCCGGCGCTCGCCTCGTGGAACCGAGGAGTCTGTCATTTCTTCCCTGGTTAGGGTGCTGAACGAAAACCGTTTGATTTATCCTGGAAAAGGAAAGGCTGAAGGCAATTAAGTAAAAGTTTTCAATTAAATGAATGCACGTTGTAGAAAAGGAATGTTCAACTGCCTTACAAATCCAGAGGTAGAAATGGGGGGCGGGGGGAGGAATTAAATAGGACACACACACACACTCTTGGGGGGCAGGGTATGGAAAGTAGGTCCGATTGCAGCATTTATTTTAAATGATTCCCGCAACCTTGGGAAGTTGGGAAGTGGTGAATCCGCTGCCGAAAAGCATTTGTGCTTATGGTAAATCCAGGTCTTAAAATTCTGTAGACTGGTAGCTTTATGGATATGATTTTAATAGATGAGTTTCAGGAAGACTCTCTCAAACTTTTTTTTTTTTTTAAACTTACTTGAAATATATTGGAAACCACATATACATAATCTGTCTCACACACACTACATAAAGAAGTAAAATTTCCTTTCCCCACTTCTTTCATCCTATCCAATCTGTAGAGTCATAACCATTCTTAATAATTTGATGGGTATTCGTTTCATTTCCTCCCTAAATTTGTATATCTCGAACTAGAGCTAGAGTGTATGCCTACACACACACATCCATACATATGTATTCAAATATAATATATGTATATCCACATGTATTCAAACACAGAATTATGTTTAGATAATTATGGTTATATGCTGGTATGCTAGAGCCAGACTGCCTGGCTTCCTTTCCAGACCCTAGATGGGTAACTTTGGGCAACGCAGCCTCTCTATGCCTGGACTTCATCTTTGAAACGGGATAATAATAATACTTATCCCATACGGTTCTTGTGAGAATTAAATGAAATAATATATGAAAAGCCCTTAGAACAGGCATTGACACATTGTGAAGGTAACGTAGCTATTTTGATAGTTATGCATTTTGTCTGCAACTTGATTTTTATTTAACATATGAGGGAATGTAGACAAACGTAGCAATTTTCAATGATTCCATTAAATTCCATAGCATGAATATACCATTGTTTATCCAACCATTTCTCTCTTGAGAAATATTGCAGATTTTTTTTGCAGTTTCTACGATTACACATAATGCCACAATAAACGTATTTCTACATATAGTCTTTATAAATTTGCATTTATTTCTTAGACTTTATTATTGAATTAGAGTAACTGGTTCAAATTGGATGTAATTCCCATGGCAGAGGGTACATTGTTGAACTCACTGGCAAGTCTGATGAGGCACTGGTGGAACTCATAGAGATATTGCTTAATTGCTCTCCCTGGACAATGTGTCATTTTGCACTTAAACCAGCAATGTATGAGAGTGCCTGTTTCCCCATAGCCTCACCAACAGAGTATTTTGTCAATAGTTTGGATTTTCTACCAATCTATAAAGGAAAATAAGTGTATTTTTAATTTTGCATTTATCTATTTCAGTGAGGTTGAACATTTTTTTTCATATATTTGGTCAACTGCCAGTTCTGGTTCTTTTTCTTTTCTTTCTTTTTTTTTTTTTTTTTTGAGACAGAGTCTCACTCTGTCACCCAGGCTGGAGTGCAGTGGCGCGATCTTGGCTCACTGCAACCTCCGCCTCTGAGGTTCAAGTGATTTTCCTACCCAGGCCCCCCTGAGTAGCTGGGATTACAGGCTCACGCCAGCATACCTGGCTAATTTTTGTATTTTTAATAAAGATGGAGTTTCGCCATGTTGGCCGGGCTGGTCTCAAACTCCTGACTTCAGGTGATCCACCTGCCTCGGCCTCTCAAAGTGCTGGGATTACAGACGTGAGCTACCACACCCAGCCTCTTTTCTTTTCTTTTCTTTCTTTCTTTTTGCTTGGAAACAGGGTTGTGCTCTGTTGCCCAGGCTGGAATACAGTGGCACAATCATAGTTCACTGCAGCCTCAAACTCCTGGGTTCAAGCAGTCCTTCTTCCTCAGCCTCCAGAGTAGTTGGGACAACAGGCACCTGCCACCACACCTAAGTTTTGTAGTTTTTGTAGAGATGGGGTCTTTCTGTGTTGCCCAGGATAGTTCTGGTTCTTTCTCTGAATTTAGATTTCAAAATGAGTCTTGAATATGAAATCAGTTTAGAATATAAGCTCTGTAGGCTTTCTGTTTATTTTATTCACTACTATAGCCCAGGTGTCTAGAAGAGTAACTGGTACAAGGCAGATGCTCACTAAATATTTGTTGAATGAATGACTGGTTGTTGCTAGTCAGTAACTGAGTATGTGATCAACTGTAGACAAACAAAAGTAATTCCTGACTCTCCCAAGGCTGAGGCTCTTTTTAAAAGATTATGGTAAAAATACAACAGAACATAAAAGTTATCATCTTAACAATTTTTTAACCTTGGCATGGAAAATTGATTGAAGTTAGCCATTTTTAAGTATACAACTCTGTAGTGTTACTCACGTTCACGTTGTTGTGCTACCATCACCACTATCCATCTGCAGACCTCTTTTCATTTTGTAAAACTGATACTCTGTACCCATTAAACACAATCCTCATTTCCCACTCAGCCCAGCTCCTGGCAACCACCGTGCCACTTTCTGTCTCTATGAACTTGACTGCTCTAGGTCCCTCATATAAGAGGACTCACATAGTATTTACTTTTTTTGTATCTGCCTTATTTCACTTAGCATAATGTCTTCAAGATTCATCTATATTGTTGCATGTTTCAGAACTTCCTTCCTTTTAAGGGCTAAATGATAATCCACTGTAGATACCACATTTTATTTATCCTTTTATCTGTCAATGGACACTTTGGTTGCTTCCACCTTTTGCTATTGCGGATAATGCCAATATGAACATGATTGTACAAATATCTGTTCCAGTCCCTGCTTTCACTGAAATAAATGGAACTACTGTATCATGTGGTAATTCTACATTTAATTTTTTGAGGAATTGCCATACTTTTTTTCGTTTTTCTTTTTGTTTGTTTGTTTGTTTTTGAGATGGAGTCTCTGTCACCCATGCTGGAGTGCAGTGGTGCGATCTCAGCTCACTACAACCTCCACCTCCCAGGTTCAAGCAATTTTCCTGCCTCAGCTTCCCTAGAAGCTGGGATTACATGTGCACACCACCACGCCCAGTTCATTTTTGTATTTTTAGTACAGATGGCGGTTTCACCATTTTGGCCACGGTGGTCTCAAACTCCTGACCTCAGGTGATCCACCTGCCTTGGTTTCCCAAAGTGCTGGGATTACGAGCGTGAGCCACTGTGCCTGGTCCCCATTTTTTGAGACAGGGTCTTGCTCTCTCGCCTAGGTTGGAGTGCAGTGGTGCAGTCATGGCTCACTGTAGCCTCAAACTCCTGGAATCAAGCGATCCTCCTGCCTCAGCCTCTCGTAGTGCTAGGATTACAGGCATGAGTCACCACACTCAGCTGCCATATATGTATTTTTTACAGCAGATGCACCATTTTACATTCCCACCTACAGTGAACAAAGGTTTCAATTTCTTCACATTCTTAGTAACACTTCTATTTTTCTTTTTCTTCTTTTTTTTTGAGACAGAGTCTTGTTCTGTTGCCCAGGCTGGAGTGCAATGGTGTGATCTCGGCTCACTGCAACCTCTGCCTCCCAGGTTCAAGCGATTCTCCTCCCTCAGCCTCCCGAGTAGCTGAGATTACAGGCATGTGCCACCATGCCTAGCCAATTTTTCTATTTTTAGTAGAGGCAGGGTTTCACCATGTTGGCCAGGCTGGTCTCAAACTCCTAACCTCAAGTGGTCCGCCCGCCTTGGCCCCCAAAGTGGTGGGATTATAGGCGTGAGCCACTGCACCCGGCCTGTTTTCTTCTAACTTTAAGTGGCACTTTTCCCCTTCCAAAATTCTACTCATAAATATATTAAAATAATGGTAGGATATGTCCCTTTCAGGGTACCCTTGATACGTATATAAGAGCTGGCCTTTTCTAGGCACTGCTAAAAAGCCAGGGCTCTGGTGACAGGAAGCATTAAACTGGTGGAACACCTTGAGGGTAAGTCTTGGGGACTTTTGTGCTTTTCAACTGAGCTCACTTGTTGCTTAGTGGACCGAGCTTGTTCACTGCTATGAGTGTCATTTATTTTTCTAGTTACTTTGGGTCTGCAGTAGTAGTTAAGAGTTCTAAATATCATATAGGATAGCTGAGGTCTGTGTCCAAGGTTAGAAAGTGACAGAAGAAATACAATTCTGGACTGGACCTGTGGCTCACGCCTGTAATCCCAGCACTTTGGGAGGCCAAGGCGGGTGGATTACCTGAGGTCAGGAGTTCGAGACCAGTCTGGCCAACATGGCAAAACCCCATCTCTGCTTAAAAAAAAAAATACAAAAAAAAAAAAAAATTAGCCGAGCATGGTGGTGTGCGCCTGTAATTCCAGCTACTTGGGAGGCTGAGGCAGGAGAATTGCTTGAACCTGGGAGGTGGAGGTTGTGATGAGCTGATACCATGCCACTGTACTCCAGCCTGGGTGACTCTGTCTCAAAAAAAAAAAAAGGTCTGAGTTCTTCCCTGTTTTTGTTAGCACGTCCAGAGATACACGTAGTCTCCAGGGTATAACAATTTTTTTTGTCTTCTAGGCTGAGGTTTGAGGGAAAAAGATGTCCTTTAAGTTTTATCCATAGTTGAGTTGAAACAGGTTGGGATTTTTCAAAACTTTACTCAAAATCCTAAGGGAAGAGAAGGGAGAAAAAATGAAAATAGTCATTAACAATAAGTACACTACTTTGGCTGGGCCCTACCTGCCTGATGAGAGACTGGAGCGGCTTGTGGAGTTTGGCAACACCGCCCCCTAGAGGTCATTACTGTGCTACGCTCCAACCTCCCAACAATTGTTAGACTATTCGGATCCCTGTTGATACAGAGCGTTCCAGGATTGTGAAGTGGGAGCCAGCCACATCTATGATATTCATGGAGCCCAGAAAAGCCCTATGGAAACAAATTTTACCTGGTTACACTGAGATCCAGACATGCACAGACCAGTCCTCTTGAAGAGAGCTTGAGCTTCCTGAATGGGGCTGGAATGGAGGGAGACAATGAAGTTCCTGAGACAGTATTGCCAGGAGAAAAAGGTGTGGCTGAATGGATCAGCCCAAACATCAGGGGCTTGAATCCAGAGGGAGGATGGGGTCTCGCTATGTTGCTCAGGCTGGTCTCAAACTCCTTAAGCAATCCTTCTGCCTCAACCTCCAAAAGTACTGGGATTGCCAGTGTGAGCATCTGCACCTAGCCAACAATCATTTATTGTATATTGATGTTCCCAGTACAAAGAAAGATAGGGCCGGCCGCAGTGGCTCATGCCTGGAATCCCAGCACTTTGGGAGGCCGAGGCAAGTGGATCACCTGAAGTCAGGAGTTCGAGACCACCCTGGTCAACATGGTGAAACCCCGGCTCTACTAAAAATAGCAATTGAAAGTCCTGCCTCCCGGGCTGAAGGAAGTTGCTTAGTTCCTGGCCCTCTCGAATGAATGGTCACCATAGATAAGGGTCACCAAATGCCAAGAGTTCCGCTGTGGAAACTCTTTTCTAAACAGTTGATCAAGAGAAATAGCCAGTTTCCCCAGTGCCTGGGCAGGAAGGAGTCCCTTAGTCTGGTAGGTCACAGGGTAGCAACACAGGCACTTATTGGTGGCAAAACACCAAAGACAACAACAACAGAAAATTAGAAACAGCCAGAGAGAAAATATATACAGTATTACCTAAAAGGGACCAAAAATAAGATTGACTTCACTACAGCAAAACTGGAAGCCAGGAGAAAATGGCGTAACACCTTCAAAGTGTTGAGATCAAGTAGTGTCAACCTAGAATTGTCTTCCCAGAAAAATTATCTTTTTTTTTTTTAAATTTATTTTTAGACTGGGCATGGCGGCTCACGCCTGTAATCCCAGCACTTTCGGAGGCTGAGGCAGGTGGATCACCTGAGGTCAAGAGTTCGAGACCAGCCTGGCCAACATGGCGAAACCCGGTCTCTACTAAAAATACAAAAATTAGACAGGTACAGTGACATGCACCTGTAATCCCTCCTACTTGGGAGGCTGAGGCAGGGGAATCACTTGAATCCGGGAGGTAGAGGTTGCAGTGACCCAAGATGGTGCCACTGCACTCCAGCCTGGGTGAAAAAGCTAGTCTCCATCTCAAAAAAAAAAAATTATTAAAAAAAATATTTATTTCTTTTTTAACAGAGGCAGGGTCTCCCTATGTTGCCCAGGCTGGTGTTGAGCTCCTGGGTCAAGTGATCCTCCCACCCCAGCTTCCTGAAGTGCTGGGATTACAGGCATGAGCCATCATGCCCAGATGAAAAATTATATTTCAAGAACAAGGGTAAAATAAATATATTTTCAGATAAACAAAAATAGACAACTGATCATCAAAAGACCTTTACTGAAGGTGGGGGAGGGGGAGGAGGAGAAGCTGATTAAGTGGTACAAAAATACAGTTAGATAGAAAGAATATGTTCTCATATTTGATAGTACAGTATGGAAATTATAGTTAATAATTTTACAAATTATTCATTTATTTATGTATTTTTTTAGACACAGAGTCTGGCTCCATTACCCAGGCTGGAGTGCAGTGGCATGATCATGGCTCACTGCAGCCTTGAATTTCTGGGCTCAAGCAGTCTTTCTGCCTCAGCCTCCTGAGTAGCTAGGATTACAAACATGTGCCACCATACCCAACCAATGTTTTAAATTTTTTGTAGAGATGGGGTCTCGTATGTTGCTCAGGCTGGTCTCAAACTCCTGGCCTTAAGCAATCCTCCTGCCTCAGCCTCCAAAAGTGCTGGGATTGCCGATGTGAGCATCTGCACCTTGCCAACATTTATTGTACATTCACAGTAGCTAGAAGAGAAGGGTTGTAATGTTCCCAACACAAAGAAAGACAGGGCTGGCTGCAGTGGCTCACGCCTGTAATCCCAGCATTTTGGGAGGTCGAGCAGGTGGATCACTTAAAAATACAAAAAATTAGCCGGGTGCGGTGGCACATGCCTGTAATCCCAGCTGCTTGGGACGCTGAGGCAGGAGAATTGCTTGAACCTGGGACGTGGAGGTTGCAGAGAGCCAAGATTGCACCATTGCACTCCAGCCTGGAAGCCTGGACAATAAAGCGAGACTCCGTCTCAAAAATATAAATAAATAAATAATTAATAAATGAATAAAAATTATATAAAATTAAAAATTCTGTAATACAGTCACATTTGCCACATTTCAAGTGCCTAATAACCATGTGTGGCTAATGGCTACTATTTTGGACGATGCAGACATAGAATATTTCCACTATTGTGGAAAGTTCTATTAACAGCACTGTTCAAAGATGTACCTCAAGCCTAAGGTGAACAATTCCAGAACAAAGGTCTGAGATGCAAGGTGAAAGTTCTAGTAAATAAAATGCTAAGCATGTGAGTAAATATAAACAAACATTGACGATATAAAATAATATTAATGTCTAAGTTGGGTGGCTAAAAAAAGAAAATGCTAAACTACTTATACATGTTAAGTCAGATGGAAGTGATTAGAGTTAAAAACATTCTAAGATCTTTTTTATTATTCACATAAAGTCTAGGCCAAGAAATAAAATTCAGCAATATATTGTTTACAAGCAATACACTTAAAACATAAAGACTCAGGCTGGGCTCGGTGGCTCACCACCTGTAATCCCAGCACTTTGGGAGGCCGAGGCGGGTGGATTGCTAGAGGTCAGGAGTTTGAGACCAGCCTGGCCAACATGATGAATCCTCTACTAAAAATACAAAAATTAGCTGGGCTTGGTGGCACGTCCCTGTAATACCAGCTACTTGGGAGGCTGAGGCAGGAGAATCAGCCTGAGAATTAAACCCAGGAGGTGAATGTTGCAGTGAGCTGAGATTGTCCCACTGTACTCCCAGCTTGGGTGACAGAGTGAGAATCCATCTCAAAGAAAAAAAAAAGAAAAAAGAAAGAAAGAAAAAATAAACAATAGACAAATCCACTATTATAGTAAAACATTTTAAATATATCTCAGTATTTGGTGGATAAAACAGATAAATGAATAAGGAAACAAAAGACTAGAATATAATAATTAAACGTCTACATAAATGAATTTATGTAGAACTCTGCATTTGTTAATTGGATAATATGCAGTCTTTTCAAATGTTTGGGGAATGTTTGTGAACATTATACATAAAGCAAATTTCAACAGATTTCAAGGAATTGATATCATATATCATATGGGCCTTTTCCACCTAAAGTATGGTGCATACAGCAGTAGCAGCAGCATCACACGAAAGCCTGTTAGAAATGCAGACGCCCGGGCCGGGCGCGGTGGCTCAAGCCTGTAATCCCAGCACTTTGGGAGGCTGAGACGGGCGGATCACGAGGTCAGGAGATGGAGACCATCCTGGCTAACACGGTGAAACCCCGTCTCTACTAAAACTACAAAAAACTAGCCGGGCGAGGTGGCGGGCGCCTGTAGTCCCAGCTACTCGGGAGGCTGAGGCAGGAGAATGGCGTAAACCAGGGAGGCGGAGCTGCAGTGAGCTGAGATCCATCCACTGCACTCCAGCCTGGGCGACAGAGCGAGACTCCGTCTCAAAAAAAAAAAAAAAAAAAAAAAAAAGAAATGCAGACGTCCACGTCTCACCCCAGACCTACTGCATTTTGGCAAGATCCCCAGGGGATTCACATGTACATTAAAGTATGACATGCTTTGACACAAAGCATATTTTCTGACCACAGTATAATTAAGTTAAAAATCAGTAACACAAAGACAATTAAGAAAACTCCATATTTAAAAATTAGGCCAGGTGTGGTGACTCACCCTGTAATCCTAGCACTTTGGGAGGCTGAGGCAGGTGGATTGCCTGAGCTCAGGAGTTCAACACCAGCCTAGGTAACATGGTGAAATCCTGTCTCTACTGAAATACAAAAAATTAGCCAGGCATGGCAGCGGATGCCTGTAATCCCAGCTACTCAGGAGGCTGAGCCATGAGAATCCCTTGAACTCGGGAGGCAGAGGTTGCAGTGAGCCGAGATCGCACCACTGCACTTGAACCTCGGTGACAGAGGGAGACTCTGTCTCCAAAAAAACTAAAAAATAAATAAAATGAATAAATAAAATAAATAAAAATTACAATGACACCTCTAAAAGTAGCTAACTGGCCGGTTACAGTGGCTCATGTCTGTAATCTTTTTTTTTTTTTTTTTCATGTCTGTAATCTTGGCACTTTGGGAGGCTGAGGCAGGAGGATCACTTTAGACCAGAAGTTCAGGACCTGCCTGGGCAACATAGTGAGACCCTGTCTTTGCCAAAAAAAAATTATTTAAAAAAATAGCTATGTTTGTGTTGTTTATGATACTGTTCATCTACAGATCATGTGATATATTTGTGTATTTGCCAGCCCCATAGGATTGGTTCCCTAGGTCCATAACCCAGAAATTGGGAACTACCACCTTAAACTTTGTGTCAACAATACCATTTTACTGCAGGTGGTGTCTTGAGAATTAGTAATGTGCCTTTTTTTATCTTTTCGAATACATGATGTTATCTCTGGTTGACCTGAGGCATGAATGTGCCAAAGAAGAGATTAGGATTTGTAACAGAAAGGAGGCAAAGAGAAAGAAACAAACAATTAAAAAAACCTTCCATTAATATAAAGAAAAAGTCTAAACATGTACAAAGTACACATGGATACACATGTATCCATTACCATGTGGAACAATGATCAATCTTGCTTCATCAGTGCCTGCCCCTACACTTTCCTCTCTCCCTTTGGATTATTTTGAAGCAAATCCTAGACATCTTATCATTTCATCTGTAAATATTCTAGCATTTATCTGTAGAAGAAAATGATCATTTAGCAAAAATAATCGTGTCATTATTCTACTGAAAATTAACATAGTTTTAAATATCATTAACTACTCTGCTCAAATTTCCCCAATTTTCCCACCAGTATCTTTTTCTTATAAATGTTTATTGTTTCATTCAGGCTCAAAATAATGTTTATATATTGTAATTGATTGAAATCTCTCTTAAATTTCTCACTTCAAAAATTTTCATAGGAGGGGCATGGTGGCTCATGCCTGTCATCCCAGCACTTTGGGAGGTCTAAGCGGGTGGGTTACTTCAACTCAGGAGCTTAAGACCAGCCTGGGTAATGTGGCAAAACCCTGTCTCTACAAAAAATACAAAAATTAGCCCAGCATGGTGGTGGGTACCTGTAGTCCCAGCTACTCTGGAGGCTGAGGTGGGAGGATTGCTTGAGTCTGGAAGGCAGAGGTTTCAGTGAGCTGAGACTGGACCATTACACTCCAGCCTGGGTGACACAGTGAGACCCTGTCTCAAAAAAAAAAAAAAAAAAAAACTTTACTTTGAAGTAATTTTAGATTTACAGAAGTGTTGCAAAATAGTGTAGAGAGTTCCTAATATTTTCTGCCTGAAGTTAACAACTTATGTAACCATAGTATAATTATGAAAGTCAGGAAGCTAATGTTAGTGCAAAATTATTATTAGTATTTTTTTATTATTATTATTTGAGACGGAGTTTCGCTCTTGTTGCCCAGGCTGGAGTAAAATGGCACGATCTTGGCTCACTGCAACCTCCACCTCCTGGGTTCAAGTGACTCTCCTGCCTCAGCCTCCCGAGTAGCTGGGATTACAGGCATGCAGCACCACACCTGGCTAATTTTGTATTTTTAGTAGACACGGGGTTTCTCCATGTTGGTCAGGCTGGTCTCGAACTCCTGACCTCAGGTGATCTGCCCACCTCGGCCTCCCAAAGTGCTGGGATTACAGGCATGAGCCACCACACCCAGCCAATGCAAAATTATTAAATAAACTACAGACCTTTTTAGAATTTCAACAATTTCCCTCCTCAGTATCAGTTTTCTGTTCCAGTATTAGATCAAAATCTCGCATTTCATATAGTTTTCACTTCTTCCTAGTTTCCTCCAGTCTGTGACAATTCCTTAGTCTTTCCTTGTCTTTTATGACTTGGACACTCTTTTTCTTTTTCTTTTTTTTAGAGACGGGATCTCACTATGTTGCCCAGGCTAGCCTCAAACTCCTAGGCTTAAGGTGTTCTCCTGCCTCAACCTCCTTATTATCTGGGATTACAGGTGGGCACCACCACATCAGGCTCTGACTTTAATATTTTTGATAAGTACTGACCAGTTATTTTGTAGAATGTCACTCAATGTGGTTTTTAAAAAGCAGCTTTTTCTTTTTCTTTTTTTTTTTTTGAGTCGGAGTCTTCACTCTGTTGCCCAGGCTGGAGTGCGGTGGCACCATCTCAGCTCACTGCAACCTCCACCTCCTGGGTTCAAACGATTCTCATGCCTCAATCTCCCAACTAGCTGGGAGGCACCTGCCATCACACCCAGCTAGTTTTTGTATTTTTAGTAGAGACAGGGTTTCACCATGTTGGCCAGGCTGGTCTTGAACTCCTGACCTCAGGTGATCTGCCCACTTTGACCTCCGAAAATGCTGGGGTTACTGGTGTGAGGCACCCGGCCCGGCCAAGCAGCTTTTTCTAGATATGATTTACATACCATATAGTTCACTTGTTTAAAGCGTACAATGTTTTTAAATATCTTTAGAGATGTGCAACTATTACCATAATCTAATTTTAGTACTTTAAAAAATCACTCCCAAAGAAATATTGTATCCATTAGCAGTCACTCTCCATTCCTTCCAACCCACTGCTTATCTCCTCTATATCTCTATGGATTCTGGACATTTCATATGAATGGGTATAACACTATGGTTTTTGTTTGTTTGTTTGTTTGTTTGTTTGTTTTTGAGACAGAGTCTCGCTCTGTCGCCAAGGCTGGAGTACAGTGGCGCGAGCTCGGCTCACTACAAGCTCCGCCTCCCGGGTTTACACCATTCTCCTGCCTCAGCCTCCAGAGTAGCTGGGACTACAGGCGCCTGACACTGCGCCCGGCTAATTTTTTTTTGTATTTTTAGTAGAGACGGGGTTTCACCGTGTTAGCCAGGATGGTCTCGGTTTCCTGACCTCGTGATCTGCCCGCCTCGTCCTCCCAAAGTGCTGGGATTACAGGCGTGAGCCACCGCACCCGGCCCAGGCACTATCTTGGCTCACTTCAACCTCCGCCTCCCGGGTTTACGCCATTCTTCTGCCTCAGCCCTCAGACTAGCTGGGATTACAGGCGCAGGCCACCATGCCCAGCTAATTTTTTGTATTTTTAGTAGAGATGGGGTTTCACCATGTTCTCCAGGCTGGTCTGAAACTCCTGCCTCAAGTGATCCGCCCGCCTCAACCTCCCAAATTGTTGGGATTACAGGCATAAGCCACTGCATCTGGTCATATAATTTTTTGTGTATGTTTGCCTTTCATTTAGAAAAATGGTTTCAAGGTTTGGCCATTAGTGATGTTACCAGTACTTCATTCCTTTGCATGTCCAAATAATACTCCATTGTATGGAGATACCATATTTTGTTTATCCATTCATCAATTGATGAACATTCGGGTTGTTTCTATTTTTTGAGTGTTATAAATAATTCTGCTATGAGCATTTGTGCAAAAGTCTTTTTTTTTTTTTTTTTTTTTTGAGACGGAATCTGGCTCTGTAGCCCAGGCTGCAGTGCAGTGGTGTGATCTTGGCTCACTGCAACCTCCTCCTCCTAGGTCCTGGTTCAAGCAATTCTCCTGCCTCAGCCTCCGGAATAGCTGGGATTACAGGTGTGCACCACCATGCCCAGCTAATTTTTGTATTTTTACCGGGTAAAACAGGTAAGACAGGGTTTCACCTTGGCCAGGCTGGTCTTGAACTCCTGACCTTGTGGTCCGCCTGCCTCAGCCGCCTAAAGTTCTGCGATTACAGGCATGAGACACTGTGCCTGGCCAAAAGATTATTTGTATAAACATTTGTTTTCATATATTCTGGGCATACACTTCGGGGTGGATTTTTTGGTCATATGGTAATTCTATGTCTAACATTTTGAAAAACTGCCAAACTATTTTCTAAAGTGTCTACACCGTTTTGATTTCCAACTTGTTATTATCCACACTTGTTATTATCTTTTTTTTTTTTTAAACATATCCATCCTCAACTGGATGCGATGCCTCACGTCTGTAATCCCAGCACTTTGGGAGGCTGAGGCGGGCAGATCACCTGAGGTTGGGAGTTCGAGACTAGCCTGACCAACATGGAGAAACCCTATCTCTACTAAAAAATACAAAATTAGCTGGCATGGTGGTGCATCCCTGTAATACCAGCTACTTGGGAGGTTGAGGCAGGAGAATCGCTTGAACCTGGGGGCAGGGGTTGCGGTGAGCCAAGATCGCACCATTGTACTCCAGCCTGGGCAACAAGAGTGAAACTCTGAAAAGAAAAGCAAAAACCAAAACCAAAACCAAACAAAAAATCCGTCCTCAGGAGGGTAAAGTGTACTGCATTTCCCTAATGACCAATGATGTCAGGCACTTTTTTATGTGCTTTTTAAATTTGTTCGTTTGGACAGAGTCTCACTCTGTTGCCCAGGCTGGAGTGCATTGGTGAAATCTCGGCTCACTGCAACCTCCGCCACCTGGGTTCAAGCAATTCTCCTGTCTCAGCCTCCCAAGTAACTGAGACTATAGGCTCATGCTACCACACCTGGCTGATTTTTGTATTTTTAGTAGAGACCAGGTTTCACCGTATTGGTCAGGGTGGTCTCGAACTCTTGACCTCAGGTGATCTACCCACCTTGGCCTCCCATAGTGCTGGGATTACAGACATGGGCCACCCAACCCAGCCTGCTTTTTTTTTTCTTAAATAGAGATGGGTTTTTTTGGCCAGGCTGGTTTCAAATTCCCTACCTCAAGTAATTAGCCCACCTCAGCCTCTCAAAGAACTGGATTACAGGCATGAGCCACTGTGCCCGGCCTTCATGTGCTTACTGGCCATTTGTATATCTTCTTTGGAGAAACGACTATTCAAATTATTTGCTCTTTTTAATTGATTATTTGTTTATTGTTCAGTTGTAAGAGCTCTTTATGTATTCAGGGTATAAATCTTGTGTCAGATATATGATCCTCAAATATTTTCTCCCAGTCTGTGGGTTCTTTTTTCACTCTTTTGATGGTTTATTTAAAGCATGATAGTTCTAAATTTTGATAGAGTCCAATTTCTGTCTTTCTTTCTTTTGTTTTTTTCTTTCTTTCTTTCTTTTTTCTTTCTTTCTCTTTCTCTCTCTCTCTCTCTCTCTCTCTCTCTCTCTCTCTCTCTCTCTCTCTCTCTCTCTCTCTCTTCTTTCTTTCTTTCTTTCTTTCTTTCTTTCTTTCTTTCTTTCTTTCTTTCTTTCTTTCTTTCTTTCTTTCTTTCTTTCTTTCTTTCTTTCTTTCTTTCTTTCTTTCTTTCTTTCTTTCTTTCATGTAGTGTTTGGCTCTTGTTGCCCAGGCTGGAGTGCAATGGTGTAATCTCGGCTCACCACAACCTCTGCCTCTCGGGTTCAAGCGATTCTCCTGCCTCAGCCTCCCAAGTAGCTGGGATTATAGTTATGCGCCACCATGCCTGGCTAATTTTGTATTTTTAGTAGAGACAAGGTTTCTCTGTGTTGGTCGGGCTGGCCTCAAACTCCTGACCTCAGGTGATCCGCCCACCTAGGCCTTTCAAAGTGCTTGGATTACAGGCGTGAGCCACCACGCCCAGGCTTATCTATCTTTCTTTTTTTAATCATTTGTCCTTATAACAGTCATATATAAGAAATCATAGCCCACCCCAAGATCATGAAGATTAGCTGCTATGTTTTCTTCTGAGAGTTTTAGTTCCTATGTTTAGGACCATGATCCACTTTGAGTTAATTTTGTGTATGGTGTGAGGGATAGGGGTCCAAAGATACTCTTTTGCATGTGGATATCCAGTTGTCTAAGCATCATTTGCTGAAAAAAACTATTCTTTTTATCATTGAATTATTTTGTCCCCTTTAAAGAAAATAAATTGACCATAAATGTTAGGGTTTATTTATGAACTCTCCATTTGAATTTCATTGACTTATATGTGTATCCTTATGCCAGTATCACACTATCTTGATTACAATATCTTTGTAGTAAGTTTTTGTTGTTGTTGTTTTTTGTTTGTTTGTGTTTTTGTTTTTGAGATGGAGTCTTGCTGTCTCTCAGGCTGGAGTGCAGTGGCGCAATCTCGGCTCACTGCAACTTCCACCTCCCGGGTTCGAGCGATTCTCCTTCCTCAGCCTCCCGAGTAGTTGGGATTACAGGCACATGTCACCATGCTCAACTAATTTTTGTATTTTTAGTAGAGATGGGGTTTTGCTACTTTGGCTGGGCTGGTCTTGAACTCCTGACCTCAGGTGATCCTCTCACCTCGGCCTCCCAAAGTGCTGGGATTACAGGCATGAGCCACCATGCCTGACATGCAGTAAGTTTTGAAATGAGGAAGTGTGAGTCTACCAACTGTGTTCTGCTCCAGGATTGTTTTGATTATTCTGGGCCTCTTGCATTTGTCTTTTTTTTTCTTTTAAACTCATCTGTATTTGTTACAACCTTTTTAAGCAGAATGTGACTTGGGTACTACAGTTCCATTCACAAGCCTCGCTCTGGGTTATTTCTGAACAGCTTTACAATATGCCTAGGTAGGCTTATAATTTTGCTCCTGCAAACAATATTTTGCTTTGGAAAAACAAGCTCTGTGGAGAGTTCCTTCCATCAAGTTGCTTCAGTTTAACGTGTTTCTAGAGGACAAGTATATGCAGAATTGGCAACTAGAGAATGAAAAGTTTAAAAAGTAGATCTTAGAAGATGTAACAAATACTTTTCCTCTAAACACCAAGGAATTTCTCAGAACACTTCAATGACAGAAGATTTGGCCTACTAAGGAATTTGGCTTGATAGCTAAATACTTTAGATCACAAAGTTAATGTTAGATTACATACATCTTTTTATTTTTTTATTTTATTTTATTTTTTTTGAGATGGAGTCTCGCTGTGTCCCTCAGGCTAGAGTACAGTGGCATGATCTTGGGTCACTGCAACCTCCACCTCCCAGGTTCAAATGATTCTCCTGCTTCAGCCTCCCAAATAACTGGGATTATAGGCACCTGCCATCACACCCAGCTAATTTTTGTATTTTTAGTAGAGACGAGGTTTTGCCATGTTGGCCAGGCTGGTCTCAAACTCCTGACCTCAGGTGATTCACCCGCCTTGGCCTCCCAAAGTACTGGGATTACAGGCATGAGCCACCGCACCCAGCCTACATACATCTTACAACACACATTACCCCAATCTGTTAAAATAAGCCAATGTGAAACTAGAAAAGCATTGCTAGCTCTGTTTTAGTGCCCAAAGTATCACAAAATCACTTAGAAGTAGAAAGAAATCTTACCTTTCCCCTGAAGTAGTTATTATCATGCCATATAGATTTTTTGTTTTTTTAAGACAGAGTCTCGCACTTTCTCCCGGACTGGAATGCAATGGAGTGATCTCAGCTCACAGCAACCTCCACCTCCTGGGTTCACATGATTTTCCTGCCTCAGCCTCCTGAGTAGTTGGGATTACATGTGCACACCACCACACCCGGCTAATATTTTGTATTTTTAGTAAAGATTGGGTTTTGCCATGTTGGCCAGGCTGGTCTTGAACTCCTGACCTCAGGTGATTTGCCCACCTCAGCCTCCCAAAGTGCTGGTATTACAGGTGTGAGCCACCGTGCCTGGCCACTATACAGACTTTTTAAATGTTAACAAAAATAACTAAAATAATCCTTGAAAATATATTATCGGAGACAATGAAGATAGAGTATTGAACATGTGTACAAGTCATTCCTCAGCCAGAGCTGCCTACTTCTTCCATGCATGATGTGTCATCACCTCTTCTGAGGGGCGGCATTTCTTCAGTTATAGCAGTAGGATCATCTTCATTAATACCCAGACCAAGTTTGATCATCCTATAGATCTTGTATGTGTCTGAGGATCTTCCAGACTGAAGTCAGGAGATGGGAGTGCAGTTTTGTAAAGCAAGATGACCAGATCCTTCACCGACTTGTCATTCTTATCGGCCTCTGCCTTTTGCCTTAAGGTCTCAATCGTGAATGGTCAGGGTTTATCTTCAGGTGTTTCTTTGCTGCCATGTAGCCCACTGTTGAGTTGTCTCCTAGAGCTTGAGCTTTCATGATCATGATTCTTTCAATGTTCGCTGTCCAGCCAAATGTGCTTGTGACAATACAGCATGGGGATGTCACCAGTTTGACACAACCACCTTTTTGACTTTTTTCTCCAACATGTCTTTCATGATTTTGCAGAGGTTCTCAAACTGTTTATTTCTCTTCCTGTTTCTTTTTTTCTTCTTCATCTTCTGGAAGTTCCAAACCCTCTTTGGCAACTGACACCACAGTCTTACTCTCAAATTCCTTCAGCAGCTGGACACAGTACTCATCAATGGACTCGATTATATAGATCACTTCTAAGCCGCTTCTGAAGAGATTCCACAAAGGCTGAATTGGCTACCTGGTCCTTGGTCTCACCTGTGATGTAGTAGATATGTTTCTGGTTTGCCTTCATTCTGGAAAACGCAATGAGATAAACTATCTCATCATCAGAGGCACATGTGCAGTATCTCCACAGTGCTGAAAGCTTCTTCTGATTTTAAGAGTCTATATATTCCAAGCTTTATGTTTTTAGAGAACTTCTCGTAGAACTTTTTGTAGTTCTTTTTATCCTCTGCCAGTTCAGCAAAGAGTTCTAAGTATGTTTTGACCAAATTCTTCCTAATAACTTTCAAAATGTTGCTTTGTTGCAACATCTCAGAAAAAACATTTAGAGCGAGATCCTCTGAGTTCATCACCCCTCTAACGAAGTTCGGATATTCAGGGATTAGCTCCTCACAGTTACCCTTGATGAAAACTCTGTATACATACAACCGAATGTTGTTCTTTTTCTTTCTGTTTTCAAATAGGTCAAAAGGACACGTCTTGAAACAAAAAGAACTCTTCCAAATTCCAGCTGTCCTTCAACTGAAAAGTGCTTCATCGCCAGATGATCCTCCCAGTCATTGGTCAAGCTCTGATGGAACTCTCCATACTCCTCATTAATCATAGTGTCAGGATTTCTGGTCCAGGTAGACTTTGTTTTGTTGAGTTCTTGATCAATGTACTTTTCTTGATTAATGTACTTTTCCTTACTTTTCTTCTTCTTCTTGCCATTCTCCTTCTTCTTCTTCATCAGAACCAACATCTTCAATTTCAGGTTTGTCATTGGACTCTTTTTCTTTTTCTTCCTCTTATCTTCCTTTTCTTCAGCCTCATCATCGCTGACTTCTTTATCACGTTTCTTCTCCACAGAAAGAGTAATAGGATAGCCAATAAACTGAGAATGTTTCTTCACAATCTCTTTCATTCTTCTTTCCTCCAAATACTCAGTTAGGTCTTCTTTCAGGTGCAGGGTGCCCTTTGCTCCATGCCCCGTAGGTTCACTGTGTCAGTCCTGACTGTGAGTGATCCCCCTGAGGAGGACTCCCACGCATGCTGCTCATGTTTATGTTTTGTGATCACAGTTACTTTCTCGGCAACCAAATAAGCAAAATAAAAACCAGCACCGAACTGGCCAATCATAGAGATTCTGTACCAGCCTGGAAAACTTCCACGAATGCTTTGGTCTCAGATTGGCGACAGTACCAAGGTTATTGATCGAGTCAGCCTTGGCCATTCCAATTTCAGTACCCTAATAGTAAGGGTTTGATCTTGTTTGTTTGGTATAAGATTAATGTGGAGCTCTTTCCCAGAGTCTAATTTACTGGGATCCATCAAGCTTTCATATCAGATTTTGTCCAAAACATCTGATGAATTTGAAATGAGCTCTCTTGAGCCAGGCACTGTGATTCACTCCTGTAATCCCAGCACTTTGGGAGGCCACGGTGGGTGGATCGCTTGAGATCAGGAGTTCAATAGCAGCCTGGGTAATATGGTGAAACCCCCCTGGGCAATATGGTGAGACCCCATCTCTACCCAAAATACAGAAAGTTATACAGGCATGACGGACATGCCTATGGTCCCAGCTAGTCAGGGGCTGAGGTATGAGAATCACTTGAGCCTGGGAGGTGGAGGCTGCAGTGAGCTGAGATCACCCCACTGCATTTCAGACTGGGTGACAGAGTGAGATGCTGTGTCCAAAATAAAAATAAAAAGCTAAAAAAAAAAAAAAAAAGCTGAAATGAGCTCTCTCAGAAAGATTTCTTTTTTTTTTTTTTTTTTTTTTTTTTTGAGACTGAGTCTGGCTCTGTCGCCCGGGCTAGAGTGCAGTGGCCGGATCTCAGCTCACTGCAAGCTCCGCCCCCCGGGTTCACGCCATTCTCCTGCCTCAGCCTCCCGAGTAGCTGGGACTACAGGCGCCCGCCGCCTCGCCCGGCTAGTTCTTTGTATTTTTTAGTAGAGACGGGGTTTCACCGTGTTCGCCAGGATGGTCTCGATCTCCTGACCTCGTGATCCGTCCGTCTCGGCCTCCCAAAGTGCTGGGATTACAGGCTTGAGCCACCGTGCCCGGCCAGAAAGATTTCTTTGTTCAAGTAGAAAGTATTGATGATCAGTGACATCAACTGGACAGCTTCTGCTTGAAAGGCAAACATCTCAACCTCTTCTTCCTCCATGGGTTGGTGTTGGGTCTGGGTTTCCTCAGGCAGCTTGGCTAAGGGACCACACGGGCTCTGCAGTATAGCAGCACCAGGATGCTAAAGCATGCAGGCCTCTTGAATTTCTATATGAATTTTAGAATCAGCTTGTCAATTTCTGCAAAAAAAAAAAAAAAAAGAAAGAAAGAAAAAAAGGCAGCCAAGATTTTGATACAGATTGCATTGACTCTGTAGATCAATTTGGGGAGTACTGGCATCTTCACAGGATTTAAGCTTTCCAAATCTTAAACATGCTATAGCTTATTTTTCCATTTATTTAGATCTTCCTTAATTTTTTCAACAATGTTTTTTAGTTTTCAGTATACAAGTGTTGCACATCTTTTGTGAAGTTTATCCCTAAATGCCTTATTTTTTTAAAAAATGATTCTTAATTTTATTTTCAGTTTGTTTATTGCTAGTATATATAAATACAATACTTTTGGTATGTTGATCTTGTGACCTGTAACCTTGCTGAACTCATTTATTAGTTCTAGTAGATTTTTAGTGAATTCCTTGGGATTTTCTATTTCTAAGATCATATCATCTGCAAACAGAGATTGCTTTACTTCTTTTCAGTCTGGATGCCTTTTTATTTATTTTTCCTTTTTTTCTTTTTTTTTTTTTAGACTGAGTCTTGCTCTGTCGCCCAGGCTGGAGTGCAGTGGTGAGATCTCAGCTCACCACAACCTCCACCTCCTGTGTTAAAGCAATTCTCCTGCCTCAGCCTCCCGAATAGCTGGGATTACAGGGGCCCACCACCATGCTTGGCTAATTTTTGTATTTTTAGTAGAGATGGGGTTTCACCATGTTGGCCAGGCTGGTCTCCAATTCCTGACTTCAAGTGATCCACTCACCTTGGCCTCCAAAAGTGCTGGAAGGCATGAGCCACCGCACCTGGCCTGCCCTGAATAATGTTAAGTACAATGTTGTATAAAGGTGGAGAGAATAAATATTCTTGTCTTGTTCTCACTTTTAGGGGAAAAAGATTCAATTTTTTGCCATTTGATATGATGTTAGCTATAGATTTTTCATATATGCCCTTTAACAGATTGAGGAAGTTATTTTATTTTTAGTTTGTTGGGTGTTATTTTTTAATCATAAAAGGTTTTGGATTTTGTCAAATGCTTTTTCTGCACCTATTAAAATGATCGTGTGGGTTTTGTTCTCTTAATATAGTGTATTACATTAATTGATTTTCTGATATTATACCAACCTTGTATTCTTGGGATGAGTTCCACTTGTTCATTGCATATAATCCTTTTTGTGTGTTACTGGATTCAGTTTGCTAGTATAGATATATGTATTTTTTAGGCAGTCTCACTCTGTTGCCCAGGCTGGAGTGCAGTGGTGTGATCTTGGCTCACTGCAACGTCTGCCTCCTGGGTTCAAGTGTTTCTCCGGCCTCAGCCTCCCAAGTAGCTGGGATTGCAGGTGCACGCCACCATGCCTGGTTATTTATTTATTTATTTATTTTTGTATTTTTAATAGAGATGGGGTTTTGCATGTTGGCCAGGCTGGTCTTGAACTCCTGACCTCAGGTGATCCATGGGCCTTGGTCTCCCAGAGTGTTGGGATTACAGGCATGAGCCACTGTGCCCGGCCAGTTTGCTAGTATTTTGTTGAGGATTTTTACATCTATATTCATATGAGATATTGGTCTGTAGTTTTTTTTTTTTTTTAAATATAACATCTTTGTCTGGTTTTAGTATCTGGATAATAATACTGGCCTCATAGAATGAGTTGCAAAATGTTCCCTCTTCTTTTAATTTCTGAAAGAGACTGTGTAGAATTGGTATTAATTCTTCTTTAAGTATTTGGTAAAATTTACCATTGAAGCTGTCAATGCTTGTGGGAAGCTATTTCAAATTATTAGAATCTACTTAAGTTTATTTAACATTTTATCATGATTAGTGTAAAGTTATGCACCTTAATTTTTTAATTGAGAGATTCCTTCTCTCACTGTGTCTATAAACTTGTAATTTATGAAAAATGAAAAACCCATGTTTTGAAAAAGATAACATTTAAAGGCTCATATTAAAACTGTGAGGCCGGGCGCGGTGGCTCAAGCCTGTAATCCCAGCACTTTGGGAGGCCGAGACGGGCGGATCACGAGCTCAGGAGATCGAGACCATCCTGGCTGACACGGTGAAACCCCGTCTCTACTAAAAAATACAAAAACCTAGCCGGGCGAGGTGGCGGGCGCCTGTAGTCCCAGCTACTTGGGAGGCTGAGGCAGGAGAATGGCGTGAATCCGGGAGGCGGAGCTTGCAGTGAGCCGAGATCTGGCCACTGCACTCCAGCCTGGGCAACAGAGCGAGACTCCGTCTCAAAAAAAACAAAACAAAACAAAAAAAACTGTGATTATACTGCACTCTAGCCTGAGAGACAGAGCAAGACTGCATTTCTATAAATGAAATGAAATGAAATAAAATAAAATAAAATAAAATAAACCAGGTCAATGACCAATATGAATATTGAGGACAAGGACTCCTTCTGAAGTAGGATTAAGAAAGGAGGGAAGATAATTTCTAGGACATGTGATTAGAACACTTAAAATACTTCATGAGGCTGGGTGCAGTGGCTCATGCCTGTAATCCCAGCACTTTGGGAAGCCGAGGCAAGTGGGTCACCTGAGGTCAGCAGTTCAAGACCAACCTGGCCAAAAAGGTGAAACCCCATCTCTATTAAAAATACAAAATTAGCCAGTACGGTGGCGTGCACCTGTAATCCCAGCTACACTGGGATTATTATTACTTTGGGAGGCTGAGGCAGGAGAATCATTTGAACCCAGGAGGTGTAGGTTGCAGTGAGCCAAGATTGTGCCACTGCACTCCAGCCTGGGCAATAGAACAAGACTCCATTTCAAAAAATAAAAAACAAAAAAAGACTTTATGAAATTAAAAAACATTTTTAATGAAAACATTAAGTAGATGAACTGAGAATAGAAATGGTCACTCCTGAAAACTGAATTGGTGTCTGAAAGATTGGTCACAACTCAAAGCCAAGCCACAGAAAAATGGAAGCTGGAAGAGAGAAAGACAGTTTAGAAAACAGATCCATGGGACCTAACTTGTGAACAGCAGAAATGCCTGAACAGAAAAAGAACAGATGGAAGAGAGTAAGTAGAGTGTTACTTATATCCTAGAAAAAGTTCCCCAAGCAGAAGAAAGATTTAAATATTCACATCGGAAAAGGTCACTGAGACACAGAGAAGATTAGTGAAAACGCACATTTAGACATAGCCTAGTGAAATTCAAGGATCTGTAATCGCCACTGGGTTCACCTTGCCTGCTGCCTAGACAGAGCCAATTTATCAAGACAGGGAAATTGCAATAGAAAAAGAGTAATTCATGCAGAGCCGGCTGTGTGGGACACTGGAATTTTATCAGCCTCCCTGAGCATTCGGGGATCAGAGTTTTTAAAAACAACTTGGTGGGTTGGGGGAAGCCAGTGAGCCGGGAGTGCTGATTGGTCAGATCAGAGATGAAATCATGGGATGTCGAAGCTGTCCTCTTGTGCTGAGTCAGTTCCTGGGTCAGGGCCACAAGATCAGATGAGCCAGTTTATCAATCTTGCTGGCCAGCTGATCCATTAAGTGCAGGGTCTGCAAAATACCTTAAGCACTGATCTTAGGAGCAGTTTAGGGAAGGTAAGAATTTTGTAGCCTCCACCTGCATGACTCCTAAACCATAATTTCTAATCTTTTGGCTAGTTTGTTAGTCCTACAAAAGCAGTATAGTCCCCAGGGAAGAAGGAGGTTTGTTTTGGGAAAGGGCTGTTATCTTTTTATTTTATTTTATTTATTTTTTAATTTTAATTTTTAAAAAAATTTTGTTTATTTATTTATTTATTTTTGAGATGGAGTCTCCCTCTATTGCCCAGGCTGGAGTGCAGTGGCACAATCTTGGCTCACTGCAACCTCTGCCTCCTGGGCTCAAGTGATTCTCCTGCCTCAGCCTCCCAAGTAGCTGGGACTACAGGTGTGTGCCACCTGCTAGTTTTTGTATTTTTAGTAGAGATGGAGTTTCACCATATGGGCCAGGCTAGTCTATTATTTTTATTTTTATACAGGCATGAAACACTGTGCCCAGACCGTATTGTACCTTTTGATATTTGTACCCCGTATGTATATTACTCTTCCAAAAATGAAGCAAGAATTAATGAAAGAGATGTGCAAAAATATACTAGGCAAAAGCAAGATTTGCAACACTATCCTACAAATGGAAATCATGCTCAAAACACATTGAACAGAACAAGCAGTGGCAATATATGAGGATAAAATCAGGCACAATTCAAGAAGATATAATAACCATACACTTTTATGCATCAAATAACATAGCTGTCAAGCATATAAAAGGAAATCTACAAGTACCCGGAGAACGTGGATACGGAACTTTAACAGACCACGTAGACAAAAATAAGCTATTATATAGAGGATTCGAATAATGTAATAAATAAGCTCTATTTAGTAGATGCATATATAGAGAATATATACTTTTTTTTTAAAGACAGAACACTGAAAAACTCAAATGTATACTTATTAAATGTCCTGAAACAAAGCTTGTTACAGAACCAATCATGCATTCAGCCAGAGAGAAAGCTTTTTTTTTTTTTTCCTGAGACAGAGTCTTGCTCTGTCTCCCAGGCTGGAGTACAGTGGTGCGATCTTGGCTCACTGCAACCTCCGCTTCCTGAGTTCAAGTGATTCTTCTGCCTCAGCCTCCTGAGCAGCTGGAGCTACAGGCACGCGCTACCATGCCCAGCTAATTTTTGCATTTTTAATAGGGATGGGGTTTCACCATATTGGCCAGGCTGGTCTCGAACTCCTGATCTCACGATCCATCCACCTCGGCCTCCTAAAATGCTGGGATTACAGGCAAGAGCCACCGCGCCTGGCCAAGAAAGTTTTATAAATCCAAAAACGTTTAAATTTATACACCACGCTCTCTGATCATAAACCAAGAAACTAGAAATTAACAGTGAAAAGATAACAATAACAAAAATCCCTTATCCATGGATATGAAGACACATTCTCCCAAATAGTCTTTATTTCTATTTTTATTTTTTTCGAGACAGGGTCTTGCTTTGTCACTCAGGCTGGAGTGCAGTAGAACAATCAGAACTGACTGTAGCACTGACCTCCTGGACTCAAGCAATCATCTTACCTCAGCCTCCTGTACAGTGGCACTACAGGTGTATACCATACATGCCTGACTAATTTATTTATTTATTTTTTTGTAGAGATGGGGTCTCGCTATGTTGCCCAGGCAGGTCTTGAACTCCTGAGCTCACACAACCCTCCCTCGCTGTCATATGCCTCTGGAACACCTAGGCAGGTGCTCAGCTGCAAACTTCAGTCTGGAGCTGCTTTCTCTTGCCTCCAGGGAACAGCCAGGTCTCCCCCCTTTCCTGAGTACCAACTATCATATTCCCAAAGATGACTGAGTCTCTGCTGTATTCCATGTATCCCAACCCAGTCCTGCTGATCAGTTCCAATCCCTCAGCCTCCCAAGGTATAGGGATTATAGGCATAAGCCATTGCATCTGGCCCCAAATAGCTTTTATATCAGAGAGAATTAAAACAAATTATGAATTGTCTACAAAGTAATGAAGAGGAGATCACCTTATTCTAAAACCTATGGGATACAGCTAAAGCTGTTCTGAGTAAAATCAGTAGAAAGACTGAGACCACTTTAATGGAGAATTCAACTTGGAAAACCAGAAAAAGAGTAACATGAAACATAATAAATTAAGAGAGTGCTAAAATGAGATCAGTACAAGATAATGGAAAAGGTAAAGCAAAAGAATCTACTAGTAAGACAATATGTCTGAAAACACCTAAGAGAATTAACACGTCTCAAACCCAACAGTTGTCACTTCGGTCTTGGGAGAGAGGATCGTTCCTGATGACATCAAAGCTTTATCACAAAGAGTCAAAGAAATGTACAGGTTATGTTTTAAAACTATCAGTTCTGGTTAGTCTCCCCTCCTCTCCCCTCCCCTCCCCTCCCCTCTCCTCCCCTCCCCTCCCCGTCCTCCCCTCCCCTCTTCTCTCCTTTTCTTTTCTGAGTTTCGCTCTTGTTGCCCAGGCTGGAGTACAGTGGCGCGATCTCGGCTCACTGCAACCTCTGCCTCCTGGGTTCAAGCGATTCTTCTGCCTCAGCCTCCCAAGTAGCTGGGATTACAAGCATGTGCCACTACGCCCGGCCAATTTTTTGTATTTTTTGTAGAGATGAGGTTTCTCCACGTTGGCCAGGCTAGTCTCTAATGCCTGACCTCAGGTGATCCACCTGCCTCGGCCTCCCAAAGTGTTGGGATTATAGGCATGAGCCACTACACCTGGGTGGTTAGTTTCTACCCTCTGACCTGACAAAGAGCCAGAAATCTCTGCAGAATGATTTATTGGGCAAGTTAGTGGACAGAAGAGGTATAGTCTGCTGCACAGATGACATAAGGGGGACCTAGAACCATATGATAAGACTGAAGGAAGCCAACAGAATGCAGGAACAGGGAGAAATGTCTGGGATTGGAACTGATCAGCAGGACTGGGTTGGGATACATGGAATACAGCAGAGACTCAGTCATCTTTGGGAATATGATAGTTGGTACTCAGGAAAGGGGGGAGACCTGGCTGTTCCCTGGAGGCAAGAGAAAGCAGCTCCAGACTGAAGTTTGCAGCTGAGCACCTGCCTAGGTGTTCCAGAGGCATATGACAGCGAGGATGGAGGAGGCCATGAAGGGCAGGTAGACGCGGAAGAGCAGGGCGTCCATCGCGTGACTGAACTGCACCCACAGCTCCACCGAGTGCTGCTTCTGGACCTCATGTTCCCACTGGGCCCTTGTCCATTCTGAGCCCCTTGTCAGCTCTGCCTTCCCAGGGCCTGGCATCTGCCCTGCTGATACCTATGGCTCCTTCACACTTACAGAAAGACAGAGACTCAGCCACGGGCTGCAAATGTCACCTATACAGGGAGGGAGACAGGGAAGGAGGCAGGAGCAGAGAAGTGGAGGTGGGGGAAGGGGAAGTGTGACTTCCCTCACCAGGCAGATGGGTGGGGGTGAGACCCAGGCCCTTATTTCCCTTCTGGGGCGCAGTGGGACAGCATCTCCCTGGGCTGGTGCAGTGGAGCAGCAGGGAGCGGAGCCACCGAGGCAGGGGTGGGGGATGGGTGGTGGCCACGTGCAGCAGGTGGGTGATGAAGATGGTCTCCAGCAGGCTGCCCACTATTAGGGAGAGGCACAGGGCGAAGTAGACCCCTGGAGGGAAGGGGGGCCTGGTGAGGGCCAGAGGCACCACCTAGAATTTCTTTCTTCTCTTCCAATCCCACCCTGGCAGGCATACGGCCTCCTTTTCCCAGTATACCTCCCTTCCTGAGTTAGTTCCCACTCTTCTCTTCCAAAAGGTGGGAGGAACATCCATACCGATGAGGGGGGTGCCACTGGTGGGGAGCAAGTCATTCATCATGAGCAGGAAGATGTTGTACCCCGGCAGGAGCATTATCTTGAATGGGACACGTTTCCCACTTTTCACTGGCAGTAGAAGCTAAGGGCATCGATGGCAGCCAGAAAGCCACTGGGCATGAGAAGGTTTATGACATAGAGGCTGGGCCTGCACCTGATGGCCACCTGGTGGGGTAGAAGAGGGCGGTAAGTAGTTATGGGGTCAGAGAAACCCTCAAATCCAGGAATGGCAGTGACAGTTTCTGTCTCTGCCTTTTTCTTTGGCCTGATATCACCTGGGATCTGGAGCTGTGTGGAATGCAGCTTTAGAATCTGGTATAGAACCTGTGAAGAGACAGTTAGGCCAGAGCCCTGAGCTTTAGGATGGAGAATGAGGCTGGGAAGCCAGGAGAGAGGGTAACACTGGGAGACCCCGAAACTTGGGAGATACACATTCGATGGACATTCTAGGCAAGGGTAAAAGCGCGGGAGGAAGGAAAGAGCAAGAGCCTCCAAGCTCACATAGAACACAATCTGATCGGCCCGGCGCGGTGGCTCAAGCCTGTAATCCCAGCACTTTGGGAGGCCGAGACGGGCGGATCACTAGGTCAGGAGATCGAGACCATCCTGGCTAACACGGTGAAACCCCGTCTCTACTAAAAAATACAAAAAACTAGCCGGGCGAGGTGGTGGGCGCCTGTAGTCCCAGCTACTCCGGAGGCTGAGGCAGGAGAATGGCGTAAACCCGGGAGGTGGAGCTTGCAGTGAGCTGAGATCCGGCCACTGCACCCCAGCCTGGGCGACAGAGCCAGACTCCGTCTCAAAAAAAAAAAAAAAAAAAAAAAGAACACAATCTGATCATACAGGTTGCCTCCCCTGGACAGCTTTGCAGTGACCTTGTTGATGCCCAGGAGCTCCCATTCTCCATGGGCCTGAAGGATGTCCCAGGATGTGTCTGTTATTTCCCACACTTCTTTCTCCATGTCCAGCAACATGCTGTCCACTGAAAATGAGAACCATCTGAATCATTTTTCAAGGATATAGTTTCCTGGTGGCTCAACTGCTCTCTTTTTCCATCCTTTCTTTCAACAAATAGTTTTGAGTGCCTCCCACATGCCAGGAGACTTGCCAAGAGCTTGGAATGGTAAGAAACAAGACAGACTTGGGTTCTGCCTTTATGAAAAATCTTTTAGCATCCATAGAGCCTTATTCTTCTCCCTACCCATACTCCTTGGTCACAATTTACTCATAGTTTCTTTATATTTGTTGGCTGCTCTCATTCACTCTATCCCTGAGATCCCACTGCAACTCATCTGTATAGAGGAATGAGCTGAAGGTGAGTGTGCAGTTCTGCTGGTCAAAGGGGAAGTAGAAGATGTCCAGGTTACAGATACTGTCCACCTTCATGGGTTTCTTATACCTGATGTGACCTTCATTACTTACATATGCTGTAAGGCCTTTTGGGGTCTTATCCACATCCGTGCTGGAGGAGAGATAAGGCAAGAGGCAGGTGCTGTGGTTTCTCTCTCTCTCTCTCTCTCTCTTTTTTTTTTTTTTGAGACAGGATCTTGTTCTCTCACCCAGGCTGTAGTAGAGTGGCATGCTCTCAGCTCACTGCAACCTCCATGTCCTGGACTCAAATTATCCTCCTGTCTCAGCCTCAGCCTCCCAAGTAGCTGGGACTACAGGCACACCACCAGGCCTGGCTAATTTTTTTTTTTTTTTTTTTAAGAGATGAGGTTTCACCATGTTGCCTAGGCTGGTCTCAAACTCCTGAACTCAAGTGATCCACCCACCTTGGCCTCCCAAAGTGCTGGGATTGCAGGCATGAGCCACTGCGCCCGGCCCAGTTTCTCTTCTTATCTCTCTGGTTGTTTCTTAGCCATCTAAAGAGCACTTACAGCGGCCCCAGTGGTAAACTGTGATCTCTATGGCTACCAGGAGATAGGACATGACCAGCCCTTGATACGCACAGTTCAACGATGAAAATGTCTGGGAGCCACAGGTTCTTGGCTTCCATACTCATCTTCGTGATGCCCTCACACTCCTCTGGGTTCCAGCTGATAAATGGGTTATCCCAAACCTAGAGCCCAGGTGGAGGAGAGTTGAGAGCCTGAGATGAATTGGAGTTATTTTCTCCTGCCTTTTAATTTCTTCTTTTTTAAAAAAAGTTATGAAATACTTCAAGCATATAGAAAAATATATAAAATATTATGACAAACATCTACGTATCTACAACCCAACTTTGTGGCATTAATATTTTATTAAATTTACTTGCTTTTTTTCAAGAAATGAGAATCATAGATAAAATCGAACCTGCCTAGGACCATTTCTTCATGAATTTTGATCAGCCAGCGCTGGTGGTCTGGGAACCACACTTTGAGAGTGAGGTTAGGTAATTGTATTATCTTTCTCCAGCTCCTTCCTTCCTTTCCTCCAAGCAGGCTTTTTTTTTTTTTTTTCTATTCTTTTCTTTTTCTTTTTATTTTTTGAGATGGAGTCTCGCTCTGTCACCCAGGCTGGAGTGCAGTGGCATGATCTCAGCTCACTGATATAGATATAAAACCTCTGCCTCCTGGGTTCAAGCGATTCTCCTGCCTCAGCCTCTTGAGTAGCTGGGATTACAGGTGCGTGCCACCACCTGAATAATTTATTTTATTTTATTATTATTATTATTTTTTATGAGATGGAGTCTTGCACTGTCACCCAGGCTGGAGTGCAGTGGCGCAATCTCGGCTCACTGCAACCTCCGCCTCCCAGGTTCGCGCCATTCTCCTGCCTCAGCCTCCCGAGTAGCTGGGACTACAGGCGCCCACCACCACACCCTGCTAATTTTTTGTATTTTTAGTAGAGATGGGGTTTCACCGTGTTAGCCAGGATGGTCTTGATCTCCTGACCTTGTGATCTGCCCACCTCGGCCTTCCAAAGTGCTGGGATTACAGGCGTGAGCCACCGCACCCGGTCACCACCCAGCTAATTTTTTTATATTTTTGGTAGAGATGGAGTTTCACCATGTTGGCCAGGCTGGTCTTGAACTCCTGACCTCAAGTGATCCACCTGCCTAGGCCTCCCAAAGAGCTGGGATTATAGGCGTGAACCACCAAGCCCAACCATGAGGCAGGCTTTTCAGGTTGGAAACTCAATTCATTCACTTTTATTTCCCCCCATCCTCCCACACACCTTGTTTGCTTATCAATGCAATTAAGATATAAATTTTCCACTGGGTTATGCTTTGATTACATTCCATAGATTTTCATATGTATAATTTTCATTTCTAATTACTTCATAATTTCTACTTAATTTCTTTAATTTCTCCTTTGCCTCAAATATTTGGAAATTTAATTTTAAATTCTCAAGAAACAAGGTTTTCTGTCTTTCTTTTTTTTTTTTTTGAGATGCAGTCTCACTCTGTAGCCCAAGCTGGAACACAGTGGTGTGATCTCGGCCAACTGCAACCTCTGTCTCCCCAGCTCAAGTGATTCTTGTGCCTCAGCCTCCTGAGTAGCTGGGACTATAGGCACATGTCACCACTCCTGGCTAATTTTTTGTATTTTAGTAGAGACGGTATTTCACCGTGTTGCCCAGGGTGGTCTTGAACTCCTGAGTTCAGGTGATCCACTGGCCTTGGCCTCCCAAAGTGCTGGGATTACAGGTGTGAGCCACTGTGCCCAGCCTTTTTTTTTTTTTTTTTTTTTTAAAGATAGGGTCTCACTCTGTTGCCCAGGCTACAGTGCAGTGGCACAATTATGGCGCACTGCAGCCTTGACCTCCTGGGCTCAAGTGATCCTCCCATCTCAGCCTCCCCAGTAGCTGGGACTATAGGTGTGAAACACCATACCAAGGTGATTTTTGTATTTTTTTGTAGAGACGAGGTTTTGCCATGTTGCCCAGGCTGGCTTCAAACTCCTGGGCTCAAGCAATCCACCTACCTTGGCCTCCTAAAGTGCTGGAACTACAGGCATGTGCTACTCTGCCTGGCATTGATACCTTTTTGTGGTTAAATATGTGGTCAGTTTTGGGGAATACTTTATGTGTGTGACAAAAGTTTTGTATGTTCATTGATACAAAGTTTGACATGTTTATTAGACTAAGTTTCTTAATTGTGCTGTGAAAATCACTATATATTTACTCCTTTTCTCCTAGATTTTTGTTTTGTTTTGTTTTGTTTTGTTTTGTCTTTGAGATAGAGTCTCACTTTGTCGCCCAGCCTAGAGTACAGTGGCATGATCTTGGCTCACTGCAACCTCTGCTTCCCAGGTTCAAGTGATTTTCCTGCTTCGGCCTTCCAAGTAGCTGGGATTACACGTGCCTACCACCATGCCCAGCTAATTTTTGTATTTTCAGTAGAGATGGGGTTTCACCATGTTGGCCAGGTTGGTATCAAACTCCTGACCTCAAGTGATCTGCCCACCTCGGCCTCCCAAAGTGT
The DNA here is from genome assembly GCF_043159975.1 of Macaca nemestrina. Lineage (NCBI taxonomy): Eukaryota > Metazoa > Chordata > Mammalia > Primates > Cercopithecidae > Macaca > Macaca nemestrina. The sequence goes on along the minus strand of NC_092126.1, from coordinate 97,134,641 downwards.
TGGGATTACAGGAGTGAGTCACCGTGCCTGGCCTCTCCTTGATTTTTGAAAGCAGTATATTAAAGCCCCTCATCATTATGGTCAGTTTTTCAATTTCTCCTTCATGTGTTTCAAAGCAATGTTAGGGACATAAAAATTCATAATTATTATATCTTTGTTTAAAATCCTTTTTGACTGTAACTGTAGGGAGAGAATAAAGTGTTGTCCATACCATTTCCAGCCACAGGAAGGATGACAAGAGGTGCAGCTGCTCATCCTGCCAAAAGAATTTCCTATTTCCATCGTGTTGCCAGTAAGAAGTCTGTTCATCTCCCCCACCTCCCATGCTTGTTTACCAACTCCCGAGGTATGTAAAGGGGATATGTGATCAAGGACAAAAGCTCTATCAAAACAGATGTGTTAGGCTGTGGACAGGAGAGCTCATAGCAGGGCAGGAGTAAAGTAGTCCTTCTCAACCTTGGCTGTATATGAGAATAACTCGGAAAGCTTGAAAATATTGATGTGGTTGGGTGCGGTGGCTCATGCCTATAATCCCAGCACTTTGGGAGGCCGAGACAGGCAGATCACTTGAGGTCAGGAGTTTGAGACCAGCTTGGCCAACATGGTGAAACTCCATCTCTACCAAAAATATAAAAAAATTAGCTGGGCGTTGTGATGCATGCCTGAAATCCCAGCTACTCGGGAGGCTGAGGCAGGAGAATCGCTTGAGCCCAGGAGGTGGAGGTTGCAGTGAGCCAAGATCATGCCGTTGCACTCCAGCCTGGGCAAGAGTGAGACTGCATCTCAAAAAAACAAAAACAAAAACAAAACAAAAACGAGGCTTAGGTTTCATCCAATCAGAACCTCTGGGATTAGAACCTTTGCCAGGGGCTGGGAAAAGGTTAAGAACACCAAGGAGGGCTAGAGGGGTCAGCGCTCACCACATCTGGGATGGCAGACATCGTGAAGGAGATGTTGACTCGGGTGGGGACGCTGATGGTGACCGGTCGGAAGGCCTTTCTATTAAACGCTGAATTCAGAGCAGTGGGATCCGCCCCGTGCTGGCCAAACCCTGAGCACTTGATGGTGAAAGTAACGCCCCTTCCTGTAGTGGACATCGAATGTGTGAGATGAAGGAGAGCAACCCTGTGCTCCCTATATGAGAGGGTCCCCAAGGCAGGGCCTGGGGTCGCCTGTGATAAAATGAGAGCTAACATTTGTTGAGCATTGGCTATGTGTCAGGTATATTCTAAGCCCTTTAAAAATGGATTACCTCATTTAATCCTCCCAATCCCCATCAGGTAGATACTGCTTTACCCTCATGTAATAAACGAGCTAACTAAGGTGCAATAAGGGGAAATAACTTTCTACAGTCAGACAGCCAATAAAAGGCAGAAGCCAGATTTGTTCTGAACCCAGGTTTATCTGCTGCTGCTGTGCTATATGTCCCCAGAGATGAGATGAAGAATGGGGAGGGGATCACCGAGAGGGGTCCAGATGCTGGGCTCTTCCTTCCGAGGCCTGGGAGGATGGGGTGAGCTGGAATGCAAATTCTGGAAGCTAATGTGGCAAGCTGAGTTAGAGCTCCAACCTCCTTTCCAATATTTCTGTCTCCATGCAAAGCATGCCCAAATCTGTATGCAAACTGAGCCTGGAACGTTGATAGTCATCTGATAGGATTACAGTCCCGGGGCCCCCGAGAGGACACACCTGTTTTCACCCTGACTGCCCCAACCTTCCTTCTCCTTATTTGACTTTGCCCAACTCTATCACCAGCATTCTAGTTTGAGGCTTTTAAAAAGTTGTGTTTTATTTTTAATGAACATATAATAATTGTGCATATTTCTTAGTTTGGGGTTTTTGGGTTTTTTTTTTTTTTTTGAGACAGCTACTCACTCTGCTGTCCAGGCTGGAGTGCAGCGGCATAATTACTGTAGCTTCGGCCTCTGGGCTTAGGAGATTTTCCCACCTCAGCCTCCCAAGTAACTGTGACTACGGGCACTCCCCCCACATTTGGCTAATTTTTAAACATGTTTTTTTGTAGAGACGGGGATCTCACTATGTTGCCCAGGCTGGTCTGAAACCCCTAGGCTCAAGTGATTCTCCCACCTGGGCCTCCCAAAGTTCTGGAATTATAGGTGTGAGCCACCATGCCCAGCCAAATAGCTATTTTTAGAAGTGTGGGTGGGCTTTTTAAAATTATTATTTCTTTTTAAAATTTTAAAATTTTGTTTAGATGACTCTCACTCTGTCGCCCAGGCTGGAGTGCAGTGGCGCGATCTTGGCTCACTGCAATCTCTGCCTCCCAGGTTCAACCAATTCTTCTGCCTCAGCCTCCCAAGTAACTGGGATTACAGGCATCGCCACCACATCAGGCTAGTTTTTGTATTTTTAGTAGAGATGGAGTTTCACCATGTTAGCCAGGCTGGTCTTGAACTCCTAACCTCAGGTGATCCACCTGCCTCAGCCTCCTAAAGTGCTGGGATTACAGATGTGAGCCACCTCACCTGGCCCATCTTACCCTCTTGTAACTAATACATTTAAAAATTTTCTACTCGTGAAAATGTGTTGGAGGAGCAAGAACTTGGAATGAGAGAGATGATTGATAACCTCTGTGCCAAGGACATTGAGCCTTATCCATTCTCAACGTCACAGTGCTTTCCAGGCAAATTCTTAAACCACTCTAAGAACAGTGAATATTCATTTGTCAACCCCTGTGTGCAAGTGCCCAGAGGGGCTTTCATAACCATTTACACTGCCTAGACCAGGTGTACAGTTTGTGTCTCTTCCCTATGCTGGCCTTTAAAGTCACCTCTGGTTCAGTCCTCTCCTGTGCCTCCTTATCCAAAGTCATGGAATAATCTAAGGAGGAGAGATGACATTTATTGGCACTCTTACCAAGTGCCAGGCACTGTGCTTCCCTCCATCTCTTACTGAATCCTCACAACCCTGCAAGGTAGGTTCTGTTTTATAGATGAGGAAACCGGAGCTCAGAGAAGTTAAGCAGTGCATCCAAGTTTATAAAACTAGCAACGTGAGACACGAAGATTCAAACCCAGGTCCATCTGTCTCCAAATCCCATGTTCTTGTCTCTCTGCCATACTGACTCCCTGGAAGAGAAGCACATTCTACTTTCACCCTTGACCTGCTGCCTTCTGGCATCTTACCTAATCTAGAGCCCTTGGATCCAGTAGGTGGTTGGGGAAATTATGGCTAAAGGAGGTGGGCACTTTGCTACAATGGTTTGGGTTTCATACCTGTAGAGAGAAAGAATTACACCTGTGGACAGAAAGACGGATGGATATAGAAGCTAAATACAAGAGAAGACAATCATGGATGGTTGTCTTCCATGTAGAGTACCAATGGGGAAAAGACAGACTTTTCAAGTAGTGTTGGGAAAACTGGATATCCATATGCAAACGGATAAAGTGTGCTGGTGTTGAACTCTATTTTTCCAGAAGAAAAATAAAAGTGCTCTTGTGTGGCATGTAACTGGAAGGGGATTTTCCATCTTTCAGAAAAGGAAAGTCTATGTGGGCATTATGGTAATGTAGCTATGAAAGAACTCTATCCATCTTAGACAATCTCTAGGAGGTGGAAATTTGAAAAAAGTTCCTAAATGTTCTACTAGGGAGAGGTCCTCCTTCTTCCCCCTTCCCCCATTGTTGCTCCTTTCTTACCTTGAAGCAGAAGGCTGAGAAGGAGGTAGAAGGAAAATATTTTCCTGTGGAACCAGCTTCCTTCCATCTTCGTTGTCTAAATTCTTCTCTGAACATGTACTGGGACCCACGAATGCCCAGATTAAAGCAGCACAGGCCACACCTAGAGCCTGACTTTGAATACTAATAGCATTGGTTGACCCCTGACATTTGTAACCTTCCTGGAAAGTGTTCTGGTTGTCTTGTTCTTGCCTATGTTTGAGGTTCAGTCTGCTTTTGAGACTTTATCTTAGTCTTAGATACTTTACTACAACGTATATGGTTACAGATAGCTCATACGTGATCAGCGTGCAGATGTTGGTGAGATACCTCAGTCTGAAAACTCATCTCTTCAATTCTGGAAAATTCTCAGACATTTATAAATATTTCACTTCCTCTATTTTTCTTATTAGATATGTGTTGAATGGTTTCCTTCTATCTTACATGCCTCTTATTGCTGTGGTAACAAATCACAAACCCAGTGGTTTAAATAAACACAATTTGTTATTTTACTGTTCTGTGGGCCAGAAGTTTGAAATGGGTTTTACTGGGCTAAAATGAATGTGTCAGCAGGACCACATTCCTTCTGGAGGTTCTAGAGGAGAATCCATTTCTTTGCCTTTTCCAGATTTTTTTTTTTTTTTTTTGAGACAGGGTTTCACTCTGTCGACCAGGCTGGAGTGCAGCGGTGCAATCATAACTCACCGCAGCCTTGGCCTCCTGGGCTCAAGGGATCTTTCCATCTCAGCCTCCCAAGTAGGTGGGACCTCACAGGTGTGAGCCACCAAGCTTGGCAATTTTTTTTTTTTTAAGTAGAAATGAGGTCTCACTTTGTTGCCTAGCCTGGTCTCCAACTCCTGGCCTCAAGTGATCCTCCAACCTTGATCTCCCAAAGTGCTGGGATTATAGACATGAGCCATTGCACCCAGCCTTTTCCAGCTTTTAAACTGCCTGTATTTCTTGGTTCATTATTTTTGCTTCTCCATCTTCAAAACCAGCAACATCAGGCCAATGTTTCTCACAAGGCATCTCATCTCATCTTATTTGTTTCTCTCTCCTTCTTCCACTTATAAGAGCCTTTGTGATTGCATTGTGTTCATTTGGATAATCCAGAATAATCTCCCGATCTCAAAGTCAGCTAATAAACAACCTTAATTTCGTCTGCAACTTTAACTCCCCTTTTCCATATAACTTAAGGTTCCAGAGATTAGGATGTGGACAAATTCTGGGGGACATTATTCTGCCTAGCACACTTCTCTTTCCTACTTTCTACCTCTTTATCTCTGTCCCTAATGATTTCTTCAGATCTAGCTTCCAGGAAAAAAATTCTCTCCTCAACTGTGTTTACTTTATTTTATTCTATTAATTAATTAATTTATTTTTGATGCAACTCAGTAATTTTTATTATAACTGGAAGACAATACATCGCAGAAACTTTATGGTAGGTCTGGGGAAAAGTGTTATTTACAATAGATGATGACATAATTTGTCTTTGGCAATATAATTACATATGAAGAATGCAAAATGCAGGTATGGGTGCCTTCCATATTTTATTTTGTTTTGAGACAGAGTCTCACTCTGTTGCCCAGGCTAGAGTGCAATGGCGTGATCTTGGCTCACTACAGCCTCTACCTCCTTGGTTTGAGTGATTCTCCTGCCTCGGCCTCCTGAGTAGCTGGGACTACAGGCTTGTGCCACCACATCCAGCTAATTTTTTGTATTTTTAGTAGAGACAGGGTTTCACCATGTTGCTCAGGATGGTCTTGAACTCCTCACCTCAGCTGATCTGCCCACCTCAGCCTCCCAAAGTTCTGGGATTACAGGAGTGAGCCACTGTGGCTGACCCTCAACTGTGTCTAATCTGTCCATCTAATCTGGCCACTGAGTTTTGGGTTTTTTTTTGGTTTTTTGTTTTTTTGTTTTTGTTTTGTTTTGTTTTTTAGAGACAGGGTTTCACTGTCTCCCACCATGCCTGGCCCTCAACTGTGAGCCACCATGCTGGGATTACAGACGTGAGCCACCGTGCCCGGCCCTCAGCTGTGTCTAATCTGTCCATCTAATCTGTCCATTGAGTTTTGCTTTTGTTTTGTTTCTTTTTAGAGACAGGGTCTCACTGTCTCCCAGGCTGGAGTGCAGTGGTATGATCATAGCTCACTGTAGCCTTGAATTCCTGGGCTCAGGCAATCCTGCCACCTCAGCCTCCCAAGCAGCTGGGACTACAGGTGCATGCCACCATGTGTGGCTAATTTTTTTTTTTATCGTTTCTAGAGACAGGGCCTTGCTATGCTGCTCAGGCTGGTGTTGAACCCTTGGCCTCAAGTGATCCTCCTGCCTCAGCCTCCTAAAGCACTGGAATTACAGGCATGAGCCACTATGGCTAACCTTTTACCCATTTTTAAATCAAGTTGTTTTTTGTTGTTGAGTTTCAGGAATTCTATGTATAGTTTGGATATTAATCCCTTATCAGCTATATAATTGTCAAATGTTTTCTCCCATTTTGTGGGTTGTCTTTTTTCCTCTGTTAATATTGTCTTTTGATTCATAGATTTTTAATATTTTCATGAAGTACTATTTGTCTATTTTTTCTTTTGTTGCCTATGCCTTTGTGTCATATCCAAGAAATCACTGCTAAATCCAATGTTGTGAAGCGTTTCCCCTATGTGTTCTTTTAGGAGTTTTATTGTTTTAGGTCTACACTTAAATCTTTTTTTTTTTTTTTTTTTTTGAGATGGAGTTTCACTCTTGTTGCTCAGGCTGAGTGCAATGGTGCGATCTCAGCTCACTGCAACCTCCACCTCCCGGGTTCAAGTGATTCTCCTGCCTTAGCCTGTCGAGTAGCTGGGATTACAGGCATGTGCCACTATGCCCAGCTAATTTTGTATTTTTAGTAGAGACAGGGTTTCTCCATGTTAGTCAGGCTGGTCTTGAACTCCCCACCTCAGGTGATCTGCCTGCCTCGGCCTCCCAAAGTGCTGGGATTACAGGTGTGAGCCACCGCGTCCGGCCCTACACTTAAAATCTTTTATCCGTTTTTAGTTAATTTGGTATATGGTTTTAGGTAAGGGTCAAACTTTATTCTTTTGCATGTGGATATCCAGTTTTCCCAATATTACTACTTGAAAAGTCTGTCTTTTCCTCATTGGAACTCTTGCAAAAATAATTTGGCCATTTGTGTGAGGGTTTATTTCTGGGTTCTCTATTCTATTCCATTGGTGTACATGTCTGTCTCTCTTTTTTTTTGAGACGTAGTTTCACTCTTTTTGCCCAGGCTGGAGTGCAATGGTGCCATCTCCACTCACCGCAACCTCCGCCTCCCGAGTTCAAGCAATTCTCCTGCCTCAGCCTCCTGAGTAGCTGGGATTACAGGCATGCACCACCATGCCTGACTAATTTTTTGTATTTTTAGTAGAGATGGGGTTTCTCCATGTTGGTCAGGCTGGTCTCAAACTCCCAACCTCAGGTGATCCATCTGCCTCAGCCTCCTGTGCAGCTGGGATTACAGGTGTGAGCCACTGCGCCTGGCCTTATTTTTATTTTTTTTGTTTGAGACAGAGTCTCACTCTGTTGCCCAGGCTGGAGTGCAATGGCACAGTCTTGGCTCACTGCAACCTGCGCCTCCTAGATTCAAGTGATTCTCCTGCCTCAGTCTCCCAACTAGCTGGAATTACAGGCGCATTCCACCACGCTCAGCTAATTTTTGTATTTTTAGTAGAGACGAGGTTTCACCATGTTGGTCAGTCTGGTCTCAAACTACTGACCTCAGGTGATCAGCCTGCCTCGGCCTCCCGAAGTGCTGGGATTACAGGTGTAAGCCACCGTGCCCAGCCTGTGGTATGTTCTGAAATCAGGGAGTGTGAATCTTCCAGCTTCATTTTTCTTTTTAAAGATTGTTTCAGGTATTCAAGGTCCTTTGACATCCCATATGAATTTTAGGATGGGTTTTTCTATTTCTGCAAAAATTGTCATTGGGATTTTGATAGGAATTGCATTGAGTCTGTTCATTGCTTTAAGTAGTATTGACATTTTAACAATTTTGTGTCTTCCAATCCATAAACATGAGATATGTTTCCACTTGTTTATATATATATATATATATAATTTTTTTTTTTTTGAGACGGAGTCTCGCTCTGTCGCCCAGGCTGGAGTGCAGTGGCCGGATCTCAGCTCACTGCAAGCTCCGCCTCCTGGGTTTATGCCATTCTCCTGCCTCAGCCTCCCGAGTAGCTGGGACTACAGGCGCCCGCCACCTCACCTGGCTAGTTTTTTGTATTTTTTAGTAGAGACGGGGTTTCACCGTATTTAGCCAGGCTGGTCTCGATCTCCTGACCTTGTGATCCGCCCGTCTCGGCCTCCCAAAGTGCTGGGATTACAGGCTTGAGCCACCGCGCCCGGCCTCACTTGTTTATATTTTTAAAAAATTTCTTTCAGCAATGTTTTATAGTTTTCATTGTACAAGAATTTTACTTCTTTGGCTAAATTAATTCCCAAGTATTTTTTTCCTTTTGATGCCATTGTAAATGGAATTGATTTTTGTAATTTTCTTTTTCTGATCATTCATTGTTAATGTATAGAAATGCAACTGATTTTTGTTTGTTTGCTTTGTATCCTGATACTTTGCTAAATTCATGTATTAGTTTTAATGCTACTAGTTTTTGTGAGATCTTTAGTATTTTCTACATATAAAATAACATCATCTGCAAACAGAGATAATTTTACTCTTTCTTTTCCAATTTGGATGCCTTTTGTTTCTTTTTCTTGCTTACTTGCTCTAGCTAGAACTTTCAGTACTATGTGGTTTTTAGTTTGTTTTAGCTTGTTTGTTTTAGAGATGGGGTCTTTCTCTGATATCCAGGCAGTAGTGTCCCAAAATGTTGAGATTACAGGTGTGAGCCACTGCACCTGGCCAACTGGCCAATTTTTTTTTTTTTTTTTGAGACGGAGTCTCACTCTGTCACCCAGGCTGGAGTGCAGTGGCCGGATCTCAGCTCACTGCAAGCTCCGCCTCCTGGGTTTATGCCATTCTCCTGCCTCAGACTCCCTAGTAGCTGGGACTACAGGCACCCGCCACCTCGCCCAGCTAGTTTTTTGTATTTTTTAGTAGAGATAGGGTTTCACTCTGTTAGCCAGGATGGTCTCAATCTCCTGACCTCGTGATCCGCCCATCTCGGCCTCCCAAAGTGCTGGGATTACAGGCTTGAGCCACCGCACCCGGCCGAACTATGTTGAATAGAAGTGGTGAAATTGAGCATCTTTGCCTTGTTCTTGATTTTAGAGAGTTTTCAGACTTTCACCATGGAGTGTGATGTTTGCTGTGGGTTTTTCATATATGGCTTTTATTATGTTGAGGTTGTTTCTTTCTATTCCAAGTTTGTTAAGTGTTTTTGTCGTGAAAGGGTGTTGAAGTTTGTCAAATGTTTTTCTGCATTAATTGAGGTGATCATTTTTTTCCCTTCATTCTGTTAATGTGGTGTATTGCATTGATCAATTGTTGTATATTGAACTGTCCTTGCATTCCAGGAATAAATCCCACTTGGCTATGGTATATAATTCTTTTGATATGCTACTGAATTTGTTTGCTAGTATTTTATTGAGGATTTTTGCATCAATGATCATAAGGGATAGTGCCTTTGTCTGGCATTGGTATCAGGGTAATACTGATCTCTTAAATGAATTAAGAAGTTAGAACATAGTTATTTTATAATATTTTTCATATTGTTTTATTATATCTAGTTCTTGGTATGCTGACTGTTTTGATAACTGTTTCATTGTGGTTTGTTCCTTCATGTAATTTATAATTCTTGGTTGAAAGGATGAGAATCCGTATCTTTAGATAATTTTGAAATCATCTATTACAATCTTTCAACAAATGTACAGTTGATCCTTGAACACTACTGGGGTTTAGGAACACCAACACCCCACACAGTCAAAATCTATGTATAACTTTTGACTCCCTTAAAATTTAACTACTAATAGCCTACTGTTGTCCAGAAGCCTTACTGATAGCATGAACAATTGATTAACACATATTTTGTATATTATATGTATGATATGCTGTATTCTTATGATAAAGTAAACTGGAGTAAAGACAATGTTATTAAGAGAATCATAAGGCAGAGAAAATATACTTACTATTAATTAAATGGAAGTATATCATCATAAAGGTCTTCATCCTTTTCATCTTCATGTAAGTAGGCTGAGGAGAAGAGGTTGGTCTTGCTGCCTCAGCGTATCAGAGGCAGAAGAAAATCTGAAGATAAGTGGATCCTTGCAGTTCAAACCCATGATGACGAATGCAATAATTATATAGTCTCAAAGTAGCGCTCCACAAAAAAATTACCTATATGCCATACTTACTAATTAGCTTTACAGTGGAGAAATCTGGCAGACATCTTTTTAACTGAGTGATAACAGTTATCATCAGTAAAATGACAAATTGACATTGTGTACTTTCTATGGTGCACTAAGAAGAACTCGGCACCACTTCTAGGGTATTCCTACTAAAGAGGCATAAGTCATGAGTAGTTGAAGAAGTTCAATTAGGCAAACCCAAATTGAGGGACAAAATAACTACAAAATAACTAACTATACTCTTCAAAATGTCCAGGTGATGAAAGACAAGAAAAGACTGAGGCAGTGTTCTGGATTGACAGACTGAAGAGATGTAACAGCTAAATGCAGTGTGTATTTCTGGATTGGGTCCTACACCTATAAAAGACATTATTGGAGGCTGGGCGTGGTGACTTACATCTGTAATCCCAGCACTTTGGAAGGCTAAGGCAGGCAGATCACTTGAGGTCAGGAGTTCGAGACCAGCCTGGCCAACATGGCAAAATGCTGTTTCTACTAAAAATACAAAAATTAGCTGGGTGTGATTACACACTCCTATAGTCCCAGCTACTCAAGAGGCTGAGGCAGGAGAATCACTTGAACCCAGGGGGTGGAGGTTGCAGTGAGCCAAGATCATGCCACTGCACTCTGGCCTGGGCAACAGAGTGAGACTGTCTCAAAAAAAAAAAAAGACATTATTGGAAGAACTGGCAAAGTTCAAATAGGGCTTATAAGTTAGACAATACAATACATTGTATTGATACTAATTTTCTGACTTTTATGGTGTACTATGGTTATATAGGAGAGTGTCCTAGCTTTTAGGAAATATACACTGAAGTAGTTAGGGTTAATGGGTCATCAATTATGAAACTCTCAACGATTTAGAAATATCCACAATTGGCCTGGCGTGGTGGCTCACGCCTGTAATCCTAGCACTTTGGGAGGCCAACGGGGTGGATCACCTAAGGTCAGGAGTTCAAGACCAGCCTGGCCAACATGGTGAAACCTCATCTCTACTAAAAATACAAAAAATTAGCCAGGCATGGTGGTGGGCACCTGTAATCCCAGCTACTTAAGACACCGAGGCAGGAGAATCTCTTGAATCTGGGAGGAAGAGATTGCAGTGAGCTGAAATAGGGCCACTGCATACCAGCCTAAGCGACAAGAGCAAGACTCCGTCTTAAAAAAAAAAAAAAAAGAAATATCCACATTTGGAAAATCTGGGTGAAGTGTACACAGGAGCTCTTTGTACAAGCTTCATAACACTTATGTAAATTTTAAATAATTTGGCTGGGCACGGTGGCTCACAGCTGTAATCCCAGTACGTTGGGAGGCTGAGGTGGGTGGATCACTTGAGGTCAGGAGTTCCAGACCATCCTGGCCAACATGGGGAAACCCCATCTCTGCTAAAAATACAAAAGTTAGCCAGGCCTGGTGGTGCATGCCTGTAATTCCAACTACTTGGGAGGCTGGAGCACGGAGAATTGCTTGAACCCAGGAGGTGGAAGTTGCAGTGAGCTGAGATTGCGCCACTGCACTCCAGCCTGGGCAACAGAGCAAGACTCCTTCTCAAAAAAGTTTTTAAAAATCGTTAAAAAAAAAAAAAAAAAAAAAGTAAAAGAAAGGAAGAAAAAGAAAAAGAAAGTCTAGAGGTTCTGTGTGAATCTATGTCCAAAATCTCTTTCCTTTGGACTAGAACTTAATTGGGTATTGGCCTCCAGGAGAAGGCAGCAGACCTCTGGCCATGTGATTGGAGCCTTCTGTTACATTTAATTTCTTTTTAACGTTAACATGGTCACCTTTTTTACTTCTTCAATTTGAATCTAGCATCTTCTAGGCCAGTAGGTTTCAACTAGGGATTCAGATAACTTATTTATTTAGTTTTATTAATATACAGATACTCAGAAATTCAGACTTATTGAATCTCTTGATGTTCTCAATATGTTCTTTGTATGTTCTTGCTATAAACTTAGCAAGTTCATGATATATGATTTTGAAAAATGTGTGCCTAAGAATAGCCATTCAAAGACTCCTGAATACCCCTGGTCCACTTCTTATAATATGATATATTAAGTCAGGATTATTGTATGTTATACCTTCATTTTTTTCTCTGTAAAGATTATGTTCATCCCTTTTTTATAAATTAGATATAATGTTCACTGTCTTTTTGAAAATCTAGTTAATTGTCACATTTATAATTATTTGTCAAATGCTTTTTTTTTTTTTGGAGATTCTCTCTGTTGTCCAGGCTGGAGGGCAGTGGTGTGATCTTGGCTCACTGCAAACTTCGCCTCCTGTGATCAAGTGATTCTCTTGCCTTAGCCTCCCGAGTAGCTGGGATTACAGGTGTGCACCACCATGCCTGGCTAATTTTTGTATTTTTAGTAGAGATGAGGTTTTACTGTGTTGACCAGGCTGGTCTTGAACTCCTGACATCAAGTGATCCTCCCACCTCAGTCTCCCAAAGTGCTGGGATTACAGGCTTGAGCCACTGCGCCCAGCCCAAAAGCTCTTGTTGGATTGACTTTATTATCTTGTTTTGCATTTCACAGAAACAACCAAATTTCCTTGTCAACTATGCAATTCTTGTAATGAACTCTCATCGGATCTTTCATGTTTTAAAATTATCAGTAATAAGTTAGTAAACTAATCATAACCATTTTAAGTCTTTTGTTATCTACAGATAGTTTTTAATTTAATGAGAGTACATGCTTCCCTGAAAGCTCAACAATCAGCTACAGGTCAGAGTGGTCTGTCTTCAATAAAGGATTATCACAAAATCCTGTGGGAAAGGACTATGCTGGATACTTTGGGCATAGTACCTGATGGCAACACTTAAACAGCTTTGAGATCATACTAGTGGACTGAGTCAGGATTTCTAGAACTCTAGTTGAGAAGCCAATGGATTTCATGCGACTGTTAACCCAAGATCTAGTCAAATAATAATTAATTATCTAGGACCAAATGAACTAAGAAGGAACACTTGCAGTTTTCATTTGAAATACTGTTGATGTGGTAACATTTTTTCTTTTTTCTTTCTTTCTTTCTTTCTTTCTTTTTTTTTTTTTTTTTTTTGAGACAGAGTCTCGCTCTGTCCTCCAGGCTGGAGTGCAGTGGTGTGATCTCGGCTCACTACAACCTCTGCCTCCCAGGTTCAAGCCATTCTCCTGCCTCAGCCTCCCAAGTAGCTGGGATTACAAGTAGTGCACCACCATGCCTGGCTAATTTTTGTGTTTTTAGTAGAGACAGGGTTTTACCATGTTGGCCAGGCTGGTCTCGGACTCCTGACCTCAAGTGATCCACCCACCACGGTCTCCCAAAAGTGCTAGGATTACAGGCCTGAGCCACCATGCCTGGCCACTGTTGTAATATTCTATTTTTCCAGATATTTAAGGAAGCCCATTTTCTTTACTCTTAAGCTATTTATAAGTCAACAATTTGGTAATTATAACTCTGCTATTTTAAAAGACTCTGTTTTTTACACTGAAATGAAACATTTGTAAATGATATCTTTTTCTCCCTACCTGACTGCTACAGAATTCGCAAACTCTTTTAAAATATTCTTAATTTCATGACAATGTAATTATTGTATTTTCAGGCCAATGTAGTTATTGGCATAGGTTTGATGACTCTGTCTTCCTTTTTACCAGGATGGAATTGGAAACGTTGATTATGCAATCAAGGCCTTGTCTGGAGTATCATATTTTAGAAGGATGCTCATTTAATCAAATATGGTTAGACATTTCTAAAGAACTAAGGTTGACTTTGTGGAGCCAATGCTTACAAACCCCTTCCATGAAAACTGGTCTAGTATCTGGCTTATAGCATTGCCAGTCTTACAAGTCCAGGTAGGCCCAAGAACCCTAGGGTATTTTGAGGAACTCAAGAAGAGACGAATTCACTCAAATTTAGGGGTTCTTCAGGTGAAATCTGGTGGTGAGTTCTTGGTGTGGCTAGCTGGCTTCAAGAGGCTTTTGAAAGTCAAATTTGAAATTTTCTGAAAACTTTTAGCAAAGTAAACTTAAGAAGGCCTAAATGGTAGTTTACCACTCTTGTTGTACCCATGTAAATACTGAAGCCAAATAATGAGACCAGTCTCATTTTGTGACCAAAAAGAATCTTCCTGCCAGGCACAGTGACATGTGCTTGTAATCCCAGCTACTCAGGAGGCTGAGGTGAGAGGATCATGGAGTTCAGTATCAGCTTGGACAATATAGCAAGGCCCCATCTCAAAATAAATAAATACAACAAATTCACTGGATATATTGGCACACACTTTTAGTCTCAGCTTCCTGGGAGTTAAAGTGAGAGGATCACTTGAGCCCAGGAGTTTGAGGTTGTAGTGAGCTACAATCGTGTCTCTACACTCCAGTCTGGATGACTGAGTGAGATTCTGTCTCTTAAGAAGAAAAGGCTGGGTGTGGTCACTGATGCTTGTAATCCCATTACTTTGGGAGGCCAAGGTGGGTGGATCACTTGAGGTCAGGAGTTCAAGACCAGCCTGGCCAACATGGTGAAGCCTCATCTCTACTAAAACTACAAAAATTAGCCGGGCATGGTGGTGCACACCTGTAATCCCAGCTACTTGGGAGGCTGAGGCAAGAGAATCGGTTAGAACCGGGAGGCGGAGGTTGCAGTGAGCCGAGATTGCACCATTGCACTCCAGCCTGGGTGACAGAGTGAGACTCCATCTCAAAACAAAACAAAATAAAAAAAGAAAAGAAAAAAGAATAATTTTCCTGGCTGGCCTGAAGGTAGTGAATTATTTCAATTGATGGTTCATAGTCAGTTACAGATGGAATTCCTTGTTCTACTCCTTCCCTCCTTCTGCCTACTACACTTGACTAGTCTTCCAAAAAAAAGTATAATCTTCCCTTGAGGTTAGGAAGGAGATTATAGAAAAGGGAGAAGACTATAGAAAAAAATTTTGTACTTCCATGAGAAACTATGCATTGACCATAGCAACTATTCCAGCTGTTGGATTCTAGCCCTGTTTACTGTCTTTGAGCTATTTTGCAGCTCTTTTTAAATTGCAGGCAATTGATGAATTTTGTAGAAGACACAAACCAACCAATAAGAAGACTAATTTTTTTTTTTTGAGACGGAGTCTCGCTCTGTCACCAGGCTGGAGTGCAGTGGTGCGATCTTGGCTCACCGCAACCTCTGCCTCCTGGGTTTAAGCGATTCTCCTGCCTTGGCCTCTTGTGTAGCTAGGACTACAGGCATGCGCCACCACGCCCAGCTAATTGTTTGTATTTTTAGTAGAGACATGGTTTCACCATGTTGGCCAAGATGGTCTTGATCTCTTGACCTCACGATCCACCTGCCTTGGCCTCCCAAAGTGCGGAATTACAGGCATGAGCCACCGTGCCTGGCCAAGAAGACTAATTTTATTCAGGCTATTGCAATACAAAGGTTACCCAGATCTGAAGGTTAGGGTATCTTGACAGGGTGGTTTTGTCTTAGATTGTTTTTTTTTTTTTTTTTTTTTTTGAGACAGAGTCTCGCTCTGTCGCCCAGGCTGGAGTGCCGTGGCACGATCTTGGCTCACTGCAAGCTCCGCCTCCCGGGTTCACGGCATTCTCCTGCCTCAGCCTCCCGAGTAGCTGGGACTACAGGCGCCTGCCACCACGCCCGGCTAATTTTGTTTTGTATTTTTTAGTAGAGATGGGGTTTCACAGTGTTAGCCAGGATGGCCTCGATCTCCTGACCTCTCATGATCCGCCCACCTCAGCCTCCCAAAGTGCTGGGATTACAGGCGTGAGCCACCACGCCCGGCCTTGTCTTAGATTTTTATAGGGAGGAGCAGACAAGTTATTGGTGGGGTGATTTACTGTTGGGGTTGTTTTGCAATCAGAGGAAGTCTTGGCCAGTTAGCTGAACAGGAAATATTTACCTCTATGTCTAACTTGTTTCAGGGGATGAGTCATCCTAATCTCAGCTAATCATTCATGTGACAAAGAATGGGGAGTTGGAGGGTCTGTGTCTGGTCTTGTTGGCAGGTTCAGGCAAAACGGGAAAAGGCTGTGTTTGGCCTTATCACAGGACAAGGACCTGTGAGTCCTATGGGAACTGTGAGGAAGAATGGACAGAGTCTTGTCTAAGTTATATGGGAAAGAGTGGTTCTTTGTAGTAAGCCATTTCCCAGAGCACAAAAGGGTTGGGGGATTTCTTAACCATTGCTGTTTTCTGGGAACGCAGGACTCAGGTAAAGTTGGACATTGTCAATATGCAAACTCTATCTTGTCCTGTAGATTTCCAATTTACTTTCTCCCCAGTCCCCCTTGGAAAAACCAGTTTTGTCTCCATTTGCAATTTGCTATCTTTACTGTATATACGTTGATGATTCTTGATGTTTCCTTTGAGCCTTTTATAACATCTGCCTGATGATCTCATATCATCTTAGTTTAACCAATTCTTTAACACATACTCTTTTTTACATTCATATGAGAGTAATGATTTTGCCCTTTTCTGAAAATAACCTTTTATCAGTACAATCCAGAGAGTCTGTTCAGAACTCACCAGTTATACACGCATTCATTAGTGCATGTGAACAAGCTGTGAGAAGCAAGGAAATTCTGAGAGCTGGGGAAGATGGGTCAGTCCAAAGGTGGCCACAGTGGAGACTGACACTCTGAGGTTAAGAGTTATCAGGTAGAGTGAGATAGGACTTCTTTGGTGGGATCATTTTGAATTCAGAGTCTAATGTTTAGTTTTTCATGGTTAAGAATTATATAATTTCTGCGGGGCACAATGGCTCATGCCTGTAATCCCAGCACTTTGGGAGGCCAAAGGGGGCAAATCATTAGGTCAGGAGTTCGAGACCAGCCTGGCCAGCATGGTGAAACCCCGTCTCTACTAAAAATACAAAAATTAGCTGGGAATGGCGGCACGTGCCTGTAGTCCCAGCTACTCAGGAGGCTGAGGCAGGAGAATTGCTTGAACCCGGGAGGCGGAGGTTGCAGTGAGCTGAGATCATGCCAGTGTGCTCCAGCCTAGGCTACAAAGCAAGACTCAGTCTCAAAAAAAAAGAAAGAATTATATAATTTCTGCACTCCTTGGCAATGGCCTGGATGTGTTAAAATAGGAGACTGAGAGTTTGACAAATTTGAGTCCAAATCCCAGTTTACCTACTTGCTGTGTGATCCAGGGAAGGGGTGTAATCCTTTTCTACTTTGGTGTTCTTACCTGCTAAGTGGAAATAATATTAGTACTTACCCCGCAGAATTGTTGTACGTTTCAAATGAGTGATGAAATGTGATGAGCTTGGCATATAGAAAGCATTCAGTAAATGTTGGCTATTATTATTAAAATAACTTTCTGTGTCCACTCCAAGAGAAGGCCTAAATTAACAACCTTTCATGAAAACCTGCAGAAGCCACATGCCTCTGCTACACACCAGACCCCTTAACACTTAAGCAGAGTTCTTGCTCAACAAGGATAAATGGAGTAACATTTTATCAACTTGCCAACATTAGCAGTAGGTCAATGAGGAAAATCATAGCTGCATATTAGTTATCATGTAATCTTTGTTTTCTCTGAAACTTTTATATTTCTTTTCATGTAACCTTTTTTTAATGAAGGCAATTCACTAAGTCTGAATGCAATTTTATCTGTAGATTTTTATAAAGTTGTTCATGTAAATTATTTTACAAATAAAAAAAAGGAATCTGACAATGTGTCCAAATTTTAGTCAGGAAAATATGGGTAGTTTAGGTATCCTACACACAGCATGCGTTTTTGCATATACCCCAAGGTCACCAATGACCTCAGAGGGGTCTCGGTAAGGTCCCCACAGCGGGGTGGTGAGGGCCTCCTAAAGGACTGGCAAATCCAAACCCTTTTTTTTCAGGTCTTTGATTTTACATATCACTAGGGACCTTTCCTGATAACCTGCTAATTCAGGGTTGCTAAGATGATGCATTTGTAAACTAAAATTTGCACATTACTTGAGTGTCCTCAGGATTGAAATCTGACATTCTACTAAGATCCTGTAGCCTCTGTCAAAGTCATGACACCCTTGCCTGCAAGCAGACATGAGGATCTCTAAGGACGCTTTCAAACAAACCAAGGCTGGGGCTCACGTCAAAGGTTCTGCCTTAGTTGGACTGGGGTAACACCTAGGCAATAGGATTATTTTAAAAGCTCCTCAGATGATTCTAATATGCAGCCAGGATTAAGAACCATTGCCCCAACTAAAGCATTCTTTCTCCCCTGAACTTTATAGTAGTTTATCTTTAATGGCACTCAGCAAAACGTTAAAAACATGTTCTACATCTAATTGAAATTATTTAACACACATATTTCATTTCTTCTGCTGGGCTAGAAGCTCTTTGAGGACAGAGCTTGTGTTTGATTCATGAACAGGGTTTTGAACAGGGTTTAGCCAAGGACATTTGGTCTTACTATCTATCAGCTGTGCCCAATAAATATTTGTTAAATGCATAGCTGAAGCCTCACCCTAAGAAAGAACTACAAAAACCGAAGCCTTAAAACAATTGCATGCTGGGGAGGCCGAGGTGGGCAGATCACCTGAGGTCAGGAGTTCGAGACCAGCCTGGCCAACATAGTGAAACCCCTCTCTCTACTAAAATAAAAAAATTAGCCAGGCATGATGGTGGGTACCTATAATCCCAGCTACTCAGGAGGCTGAGAAGGGAGAAACACTTGAACTCGGGAGACAGTGGTTGCAGTGAGCTGAGATTGAACCACTGCACTCAAGCCTGGGCGGCTGAGCTAGACTCCATCTCAAAAAAAAAAAAAAAAAAAAGGCTGCATGACTTTAGGTAAGTTACATAGCCTCTGAGCCTCTTGTAAAGTAATTTCTACCTCCTCAGGGTGTTGTGAAATAATGCCTGAAGCCAGGCAGGCAGAAGTTATCAGGAGCTCTGCCCTGCCAACTCAACCTATACTGGTAACCCCTCCCCCATTTCCCATTCTCCTTTTACTGATGTTTCATTCATTTATCTTTTTATTGTCAGTCTCTTCTCTCTCCCTACGGTGTGAGCTTTATGAGGATGGGATTTCTCTCAGTTTGGTTCATTGCTGTATCCTCAGCACCCAGAACAGTGTCTAGCACATAATAGGTGCTCAATAAATATTATTATTGTTGTTTTTTTTTGAGATGGAGTCTCAAAAGGCAAGAGTACAATGGTGCAATCTCAGCTTACTGCAACCTCCATCTCCCGGGTTCAAGCGATCCTTGTGCCTCAGCTTCCTGAGTAGCTGGGACTACAGGTGTGTGCCACCATGCCCTGCTAATTTTTGTATTTTTTAGTAGAAACAGGGTTTTGCCATGTTGACCAGGCTGGACTCGAACTCCTGACCTCAGGTGATTCTCCTGCCTTGGCTTCCCGAAGTGCTGGGACCACAGGTGTGAGCCACTGCGCCCGGCTCAATAAATATTTATTAAAAGAGATTGACATATGTTAGCCTATGTTTAAAAAAACAAATCCTGGCCGGGCGCGGTGGCTCAAGCCTGTAATCCCAGCACTTTGGGAGGCCGAGACGGGCGGATCACGAGGTCAGGAGATCGAGACCATCCTGGCTAACACGGTGAAACCCCATCTCTACTAAAAAAATACAAAAAACTAGCCGGGCGAGGTGGCAGGCGCCTGTAGTCCCAGCTACTCGGGAGGCTGAGGCAGGAGAATGGCGTGAACCCGGGAGGCGGAGCTTGCAGTGAGATGAGATCCAGCCACTGCACTCCAGCCTGGGCGGCAGAGCGAGACTCCGTCTCAAAAAAAAAACAAAAAACAAAAAACAAATCCTTTCCCTCCATACCAATAACATGAGTTACTTTTCTGGTACATATTTGCAGTCACTTATGATAAAGTGTTTCTTTTCTATTAAATTATATTTCTTTTTTGAGATGGAGTTTCGCTCTGTCGCCTAGGCTGGAGTGCAGTGGCATGATCTTGGCTCACTGCCAGCTCCACCTCCTGGGTTCATGCCATTCTCCTGCCTCAGCCTCCCGAGTAGCTGGGACTACAGGTGCCCAACACCACGCCCGGCTATTTTTTTTTTTTTTTTTTTTTTTGAGACGGAGTCTCGCTCTGTCGCCCAGGCTGGAGTGCAGTGGCACAATCTCTGCTCACTGCAAGCTCCGCTCCGCCTCCCGGGTTCATGCCATTCTCCTGCCTCAGCTTCCCAAGTAGCTGGGACTACAGGTGCACGCCACCACGCCCAGCTAATTTTTTGTAATTTTAGTAGAGACGGGGTTTCACCATGTTAGCCAGGATGGTCTCGAACTCCTGACCTCATGATCCACCCGCCTCGGCCTCCCAAAGTGCTGGGATTACAGACGTGAGCCACCGTGCCCGGCCTTTTTTTTTGTATTTTTAGTAGAGACAGGGTTTCACCATGTTAGCCAGGATGGTCTCGATCTCCTGATCCACCCGCCTCAGCCTCCCAAAGTGCTGGGATTACAGGCGTGAGCCACTGCGCCCCGCATTAAATTATATTTCTAACATAAACATGTATATTCTGAATTTATTCTATTTTGGAAATACATTATCGTTTCTGGGAGTGTTAGCAGTGGTTCTATTTAACCACAGGGAGGGCTGGAGCAGGGATCATGGCATGGTTGGGGCTGGGTCTGCAGACTGCAGCAGAGAAGCAGCGCCTGGCACGGCCCGCTGAGGCCAAGGGAAGCTGAACCCTGCTGCTCATGCACATTCAGAACTCAAGTCCTAGGTGTTCCAGAGGCAGAAGGGCAGGGTGTCCATCGCGTGGCTGAACTGCACCCACAGCTCCACTAGCTGGGCCTTTGTCCATCCTGAGCCCCCATCTAGCTCCGTCTCTCTGGGTCTCAACTTCTTCCCTGCTAACTCCCCCAACTCCTTTGGGCCTATGGAGAGGACAGAGGCTCAGTCACGAAGTGGGAAGGGGACAGGATTAGAGGAGTGTGGGGCCCAGTGTGAAGGGCGAGTGTGGGCAGTGCTGACTTCCCTTACCAGGCAGGTGGGTGGGGGTGAGACCCAAGCTCTTATTTCCCTTCTGAGGCGCCATGGGACAGCATCTTCCTGGGCTGGTGCAGTGGAGCAGCAGGGAGTGGAGCCACTGAGGCAGGGGTGGGGGCTGGGTGGTGGCCACGTGCAGCAGGTAGGTAATGAAGACGGTCTCCAGCAGGTTGCCCACCATCAGGGAGAGGCGAAGTAGACACCTTGGGTGGGGATAAGAAGCAGGCTTGAGGCAGGTCCACAGGTACCACGACTAAGCCACCCGTTTCCCTATTTCACACAGAGGGCCCTTTCTGAGATGCTCTTTTTCTCCCTTCTGCCTCAGGAGCCCCAGCAGCCCTAAAAGAAAAGACTTCTTTTTCTTTTTCCATTTTCCAACTGTGGGAGGAGCTGTACTGATGATGGGTGACACTAGCGGGGAGTAGTGTATTCACCATGCGCAGGAAGACGCTGCAGCCCAGCTGAAGGGTGGCCTAGAATGGGGCACGATTCGCACTTTCTGCTGGTAGGTAGAAGCTGAGGGCATCGATGGCAAGCAGAAAGCCCCTGGGGGCCAGGCGTGGTGGCTTAGGCCTGTAATCCCAGCACTTTGGGAGGCCGATGTGGAAGGATCTCTTGAGGCCAGGAGTTCGACATTTCAGTGAGCAGTGATTGTGCCAATGCCCTCCAGCCTGGGCGATAGAGTGAGACCCTGTCTCTAAAAAATATATAGATAAATAAATTAAAAGAAAGCCACTGTGCACCAGAAAGTTTATCACACAGAGGCTGGGCCTGCACCTGATGGCCACCTGGTGAGGAGGAATGAGCAGAGAACTGGTGAAGCCAGCCCTAAAGGGGGCCCAAAGGCTGGTTCCAGCTCCATCCTTCTTTGGTGTCCTCACACCAGCAAGGACTCTCTCTGGGGCTGAAAGAGAAGCAGTTTTTATGTGACTAACAAGATGCCCCCGTACCTCCAAACAAACCCTAGGTCAGAGCTGGCAGCTTCCAAAAGGGGTGTTGCTTTGAGGGACTTAGGAGAGAGGAAGGCTCCGAGGGCTATGGTGCCCAAGGGCCATCTGGTCTTGGGGCAAGAAGTAAGAGGATCTGCCTGTTGGACTCAGATGGGTCTGGTGAGGGAGGAGGTGGTAGTGAGGGGTACAGCTATGCCAGATTCTCTAGGTTCACAGACAACATGATTTGGTCAAAAAGACTGGAACCCACAGATATCTTCAGGGTGGCCTCGTTGATGCCCAGGAGCTCCCACTTCCACTGTGTTTGGACAGTGTCACTTGAAGTACCTATTTCCTATACTTCCTTGTCCATGCCCATGTTATCCACTGCAGGAGAGACAAACATTTATTCAACACACATCTGCCTGGTACCTGCTCGTGCGGGCGTGATGAATTAGAAAACTAATTCAGCTACCTTTTCCAGATTGCCCAATACAATGACTTCCTTGCTGCTTATTTGCCTCCTTTCTATTCTGGGGTGTCTCAGTGTCTCACTCCTTTCTGTTGCAGGATCCTTAGGGTGTCACTTTTCTGGCTGGAAACCTCTGTGGCCAGTGCTGCCTTTGTCTGAGTTTTGCTTGGGTCCACTGGGCTCATTCTGCCCACTCGGCTTGACCGGCTGCACCTGGCTCATGCTACCAGCCTGGATCCCACCCCTCCAAGGGCAAGCCAGGTATGGAGTGGCGAGGAGTGTGTGAGTGAGTGAGTGTGGAGTCTGGCCACTGTGCACAGTCAGGCAGGCCAGCTGCTGCAGTGGGCAGCTCCAGGTGCTGACATGGCTGCTGGCTGTCTGCAAGGCCGTGGCTGGACCAGGCACACCATAAGCAGCTTCCATGACTGCTGCTGGGGGAACACAATAACACCTGGAAGCTTGGAGAGTCCAGGGACTGCAGGGCCTCAAAGAGGGAGTCACAGCCCTGGCTTGGGGAGCTCCCAGGTCTGGGCTTCCCAAAGGGCTGCAGCTCTTCTCTCCTCTTCAGCCACAACATGGTGAGCAAGGGCTGTGTTTCAGTCCTGCCATTGGGCAGGTCCTGAGTTCTTGTCCTGTGTCCTGGAAGAATGAGGTAAGCAGACAAGTGGAGGGTAAGCAAGATGAAGAGGAGATTTATTGAGTGACAGAATAGCTCAGAGGAGACCCTGGGGTGAATAGCTCCTCTCTGCAGCTGGTCTTCCCGCCGTCTGCACCTCTCAGCAGAGAGGAGGCCCTGGAGTGAGTAGTTGGATGTCTGCTCAGCTCTGGCTGAGCCTGGGGCTTTCGTGGGCCTTAGAGGTGAGGAAGTGCATGCCGATTGGTCCATGGGCGGCCAAGGGCAGGCCTGGAAAAAGCACCACAAGTTCTCACTCCAGTATGTGGAACTAGCAGCCTGATCCTCAGCCTTCAGGCACTCCCTGGCCTGAAGGTGGGGCCTCATGAGGAACCCGCCCCCTTCCGCCCAGGAACCTGTCTGCCTCTCACTGCTGTTCATGGTGCCCAGGCTGTAGGTGCCAAGGGGCACCTGCAGGCCAGCACCGAGATGCCCTCAGTGCCCCCCTCGGCTTCCCTCCTATGCTCCTTGGTACCCAAAGTCTGGAGGGGGCCAAGGTGGCAGGGGGTTGGTGTGTCAGCACTGCTCTGAGTGCGTGCACACCCAACCAGGCTCTGACAGCACCCGGGTTCAGCCTCGACTTTGCTTCGAGATCAGAGCAGGCACCGACGGCAGGGAGAAGCCAGGCAGTGAAAGCAGGCATTTCCAAGCCTGCAAGAGCAGGGAGTGGGGCCTTCCTGGGCCTCCAAGAGTACAGGCATACGTGGGTCTGCAGCCATGGTTTGGGCAGCTGCAGCTGCACCCAGGAGGGTGGGGCTCCTGCCTGCTCAGTGGAGTGTGCAGCCCGGCTGTGCCTCCCTGCTACAGTCCGCGTGATGGCGGTGGTGCTCCAGACAGGACACTGCTGCTGTCACTCCTAAGTTCAACTCCCACCTCACTATCCACACAAATACCCTACTGTTCTTTTTATGTATTTAAAAAACTGAATTTACCTTTTTTTTTGAGACAGGATTGTGCTCTGTCACCCAGACTGGAGTGCAGTGACACAATCAGAGCTGACTGTCGCCTCAAACTCCTGGGCTCAAGTGATCCTCTCATCTCAGCCTCCTGAGTAGCTGGGACTACAGGTGTGCACTACAACGCCTGGCTGATTTTTGCATTTTTTGTAGAGACCAGGGTTTTGCTGGTCTCAAACTCCTGGGCTCAAGCAATTCACCTGCCACCATCTTTTCTGCCCGCCATTTTCTTGTTTCTAGGGGAGAAGCTAATCAGCTGTGATCTTGCTTCTCTCTGAAGTAAGTGTTTAGTGGCTGCACTGAATGAGTTTGCCCTGCACTGTCCTGGCCTGTTCCTTGCAGACAGGGCTTCCCTCCAGCTTTCCTAGCCCTCCAGCATACCCACGATTCCATGATGAAGATGTCTGGGAACCACGGGTTCTCAGCTGTCACAGTGAGTTTATTGATATCACCATATTCTTCTGGGTCCCAGCTGCTGAGTGGGTTTTCCCAGATCTAGAGCACAAGGCACAGAAGGATGTGGTATGGTTGAAGTCTGGAACTGGCTTATGTCAGCATCTCCTGCCCTTCCATTCCTTTACAAATACATACATATGTATTTTTTTCTAAATGTAGGTACTATGGGCATATGACGAAACTTTAACCATTCCACAATGGTATAATATATAAAGCAACGTTCTCCCTCCTCAATTCACCCCAATTCACTCCCTATCCCACCTCGGTCTCATTATTAACATTTTCTTGTGTATCATCCAACAGATAACAATAATATATATTCCAACACTTTTTTTTTTTTTTTTTTTTTTTGAGATGGAGCCTCACTCTGTCGCCCCAGGCTGGAGTGCAATGGCGCGATCTTGGCTCACTGCACCCTCTGCCTCCCAGGTTCAAGCGATTCTCCTGTCTCAGCCTCTCAAGTAGCTGGGATTACAGGAGTGTGCCACCACGCCTGGTTCAGCACTCATTTTTATTTACATAGATAGAATCATACTAGGCATATTGTTATGCATGTTGCTTTTTTGACCTCATTTCCTTAAAAAAATTTTTTTTGTTCTCTTTTTTGCTGCACTTTAGCCATGACTCCACCTCATTTCCTTTTTTAAAAAAAAATTTTTTTTGAGACAGAGTCTTGCTCTGTCGCCCAGGCTGGAGTGCAGTGGCGCGATCTCGGCTCACTGTAAGCTCCGCCTCCCGGGTTCACGCTATTCTCCTGCCTCAGCCTCCCGAGTAGCTGGGACTACAGGCGCCCGCCACCATGCCTGGCTAATTTTTTGTATTTTTAATGGAGACAGTGTTTCACCGTGTTTGCCAGGATGGTCTCGATCTCCTGACCTCGTGATCCACCCACCTCGGCCTCCCAAAGTGCTGGGATTACAGGCATGAGCCATGGCGCCCGGCCTTTTTAAAAAAGTTTTTAGAGACAGGGTCTCACTCTGTTGCTCAGGATGGAGTGCAGTGCCATAATCATGACTTACTGCAGCCTCCTGGTCTCAAGCAATCCTCCCACCTCAGCCTCCTGAGTTGCTGGGACTACAGGCATGTACCACCACACTTAGTTAATTTTTAATTTTTTTATAGAGATAGGATCTTGCTGTGTTGCCCAGGCTGGACTCAAACTCCTGGCTTTGAGTGATCCTCCCACCTCAGCCTCCCAAAGTGCTGGTATTATAGGTATAAACCACTGTGCCCAGCCCCTCATTTCCTTTTGAATTCTGATTTCTTTTCTCTCCTTGGTGATAACTGTCTCCCCTTTTCTAGCTAACAAAATCTTGTTGGCCTTTCACCTCCCACTTTAGAGAAATCTTAAGCTGGACGCTGGTTACATCTGGGCCCTGAAGCTTACTTTGGGACTTCCAACTAAATGCCCTCCTTCTCCCTGTATTTTATATCTATGTCTTTCAAAGTTGATTGGCAGCCTAGGAAGCTATTTGTTGTCAACACTGGCCCCATTCTGGTTGTATTTATTTATGCCCTCAGGCACTGTCAATTTCAATAAACATGATTTTGCAAGCAAAGCCAGAAAAAAAAGGGTAGGAGAAAGAGAGAAGGAAACTGAATCTCACTCACATACCATATTTAACCACAGAAATGACAACAGCAGCTAAAGTTGTGCACTCTGTCCATAAATAAATAAATAAATAAAATTCCCATGCAGGATCATTCATGGCATGAAACCAGGACCTAATCTACCTCCCACCATTGTTTCCTAAGTGGTCCCAAGTGACAGTTCACCTTTTCAATCACAAGTCATAAAAGAAGGGTAGGTCAGAAAAATACAGGTTGCATGGAAAATGTAGGTGAAAAAACAGTACGGGAGCTCATTGGGAATGCATTTTTTTGTAGAATATTTCCACAAGGGCAGGACTCAAGGATAAATGTTCCCTACAGAAATATTACTGCAACATTCCTGTTCATGTTTCCCCGTGACACAGGATGAGCATCTAACTTGCACAAAATTCTTTCAGGAGATTCATTGCTCATCACCGCACCAGGGCAATGTTGGGTTGACCATGTAAAGAGTTTTTGTTCCGGCTGGGCGCGGTGGCTAACGTCTGTAATCCAGCACTTTGGGAGGCTGAGGCAGGTGGATTACCTGAGGTCGGGAGTCCGAAACTGGCTGGCCAAAATGGTGAAACCTTGTCTCTACTAAAAATACAAAAATTAGCCGGGTGTGTTGGCACATGCCTGTATTCCCAGCTACTCGGGAGGCTGAGGCAGGAGAATTGCTTGATCCCAGGAGGCAAAGGTTGCAGTGAGCTGAGATCGTGCCACTGCACTCCAGCCTGGCCGACAGAGTGAGACTCTGTCTCAAAAACAAAAAACAGCAACAAAAAAGGAGTGTTTGTTCCTTATTAGAAGCCATGGAAAGGATGCAGGGATCAGGTCTCACCACTTCCAGTATGGCAGACAGGGTGAAGGAGATGTTGACATGAGCGGGGAGGCTGGAGTTGATGACTGGACAGAAGGCCTTCTGTTTAAATATGGCCTGGAAGGCAGCAGGGTCCACCCCATGCTGGTAAAAGCCTGAGCAATTAATGGTAAAAGTATTTGTCCCTCCTGTAGAGAGCTGAGACCTTCTGTGTTTGCTAGGTGAGAGAGGTGCCAGGGCTGGGGCCTGAGAGCCTCTCTGCAGAGAAAAACAATGTGAACTCTGGGAGAGGCATGTGAGCCCCTCCTTCCTGGGCCAAGATTCCCTTCTTGCCAGAAGTGGGAGAGTGGGCTGGGCTGGTAGGCAAATGGTGGAAGTTGATGTGGTGAGCTGAGTCAGAGCCCAGGCCTTTCTTCCTATGTTTTTGCTCCCATATAAACCTACCTAAATTTGCATGCGGAGAGCCCCTCCAGGGAGTCCTATTCCCTCCATACAACCCTAAGGCTTTGGCCTTTATCTGACCTTCCTTTTTTACCCTCTGGCTCTATCGTGATTCTTCCTTATAGCCACTGAACAAAATTTTCCTGATATGCTTTTCCTCCATTTTTCCCTCTTCTTCTGAGGTTTTCCTGACTCCTGAAAGGAAAATTTAGAGAGAAATAAACATGAGTGTGACATAAAATATATGGGGAATAAAGGAATGTTGTATTCAATGTGAGTTTATTGACTACTTCCTATGTGTGGTACTTACTGCCCCTCTCAAGTTCCTCTAAGATCTGTGGGTGCCATTTTCATCACCACCATCTTGCAAAAATCTCTTGGACCCTCCATCCACCATGTGGTTGGTGGAGCCACACAATGAAGTGAAAAGCCCTTCTGTCCACCTCACCCGCACGCCACCACTGGTTATTCCTGTAACTACAGCCCAGAAAGTCCTTTCCCATGCCTCTTCCACTATCTTTCCATACCAGGTGATTCATAAGGTTCATCTCCAAACTACAGAGAAACACATCCCAGGGGAAGTGAATGTTCTTTCGCTCCACATCGCCGCCTCCACAAGATCTTCCCAAGCAACACCAGAAAGTCAACAGGACCTGAGCTATGTTCTAGTAACGATAGCTTGGTAGAAAGGAAGAGTTGGCCGTTACGTAAGAGTGGAATTGGAGAGGTGGGAAAGTGGAGGGACAGACAGTTTGCAGGCAAATGAGAGCGGGGCTGTACGTACTGACCAGTGAAATCGGCGTTTCATCTGCAACTAAGAGGAAGCCAAAACATGGATCCTACAGAGAATTTTAACCTGTCTGTTTTGAATTTTCTGCAGCTCTGGAGAATGAGAAGTTTCCTGGATGTTGCCCTAAACAATATCCCCATCTTCCTCTGTGCTTGTCCTATCTTACCTTGAAGCAGAAGGCTGACAGTGAGGCAGAAGAGAACACCCCCAGGCCAGCAGGCCACCTCCCTCCATCCTCCTCTCCTGCGCTTTTGTCTGGAGACTCATCAGGATCCCCTAGATCCTTGAGCTTGAAGGAGCTGGGACCACTCTGGTTGCTGGTTTTGAATCCTCCTCATGTCACGTGACCACTCTCTGTGAGTGGCTGTGGCCAGAGGGATCCCAGCAGAGTGTTCTGCCGTGCTTCTGCCCAGGTACGCCTTCTGGGCTCCAGGCAGGCAGGAAGTTGGGCCAAGATGGGGGAAGAAGCACCTATTTGTCACTCCTGTCTAAATGAGTGGTGTTTTGTTTGTTTGTTTGTTTGTTTTTTGAAACAGAGTCTTGCTCTGTCGCCCAGGCTGGAGTGCAATGGCGCAATCTTGGCTCACTGCAACCTCTACCTCCCGGGTTCAAGCAATTCTCCTGCCTCGGCCTCCCAAGCAGCTGGGATTATAGGCGTCTGCCACCACTCCCGGCTGATTTTTTGTATTTTTAGTAGAGATAGGGTTTCGTCATATTGGCCAGGCTGGTCTCGAACTCCTGACCTCAAGTAATCCACCTGCTTCAGCCTCCCAAAGTGCTGGGATTACAGGTGTGAGCCACCGTGCCCCGCCTAGATGAGTGGCTTTAAATTTGTGTTCCAAGTACCTTTCAAAGAAAATGGGGGAGCTGAGGGATGGGGCAGGTGAGGCCATTGACAAAGGCATTGTCACATCTTTGTGGAACTAACTGCCTCAGGGAAAGGGCATGGGCCACCAGGAAAGGAATGGTTATGCTGTCTCGTGGTGGGGACACTTGCTAATTTTAGAAGACAAGAACATGCAACAATTTTGTTGCAGACCTAGAAATGTATTCTTTACTGTGGACATTAGGAATTATCATCAATGTTGAGTTAAGAAGCTCAGTTCAGAAGGTAAGCTCCATTTCATTACATAAACCCAACTGACAGATCTCTGTCTCCACAGCTAGCACTGAAGCACAGATCTGCATCATTCCTCGTTTGCACTATTGCAATAGCCTCTTCATAAAGTGTTCTCTGTCTGGTTTCTCCCCAGTTGAATCTTTCATTTTTGTCGTTCTCCTAAAACAGAACTTTCCAGCTTACGCTTTCTTGTCTAGTATCTCTAAAGCCTATAGCCCTGGGGCCACTAGGGAATATGTGTGGGCAGAGAATCATTTGATGAACTTTTTGAAATACCTGCACACACATGCTTCCACCCCTACTGAGAAGTGTGTGTGTGTTTAAAAAGCTCCCCAACCAGCTCCAGCCTGGCCAACATGGTGAAACTCCATCTCTACTAAAAATACAAAAATTAGCTGGGCGTGGTGGTGGGCACCTGTAATGTCAGCTACTTGGGAGGTTTAGGCAGGATAATTGCTTCAACCTGGGAGGCAGAGGTTGCGGTGAGCCAAGATCACACCACTGCACCCCAGTGTGGGCGACAGAGCAAGACTCCATCTCAAAAAAAAAAGAAAAAAAAAATATATATATATATATATATATATATATTCAGTAAACCATGCTGTAAACAGGTATGCTATCATCTAGGCTTTGTTGTTCTATTTATAGAGCATAGGCAGAGTAAATTTAGCATTATTCTTAAGGGTTCTAGAATTCTCCAAATGGCAAATAAGCATTGGTTTCAACTTAATCACCAATGGCCTTACTGTCTCATAAAGTCAGTCTGTCCTTTGAAGCTTTGAAGCCAGGCCTTGCCTACTCCTCTCTAGCAATAAAAGTCCTAGAGGGCATCTTTTTTTTTTTTTTTGGAAATGGAGTCTTGCTCTGTCGTCCAGGCTGGCGTGCAATGGTGCCATCTCGGCTCACTGCAACCTCCGCCTCCCGGGTTCAAGCGATTCTCCTGCCTCAGCCTCCCGAACAGCTGGGATTACAGGCCTGTGCCACCATCCCTGGCTGATTTTGTATTTTTAGTAGAGATGGGGTTTCACCATGTTGGCCAGGCTGGTCTCCAACTCCTGACCTCAGGTGATCTGCCCGCCTTGGGCTCCCAAAGTGCTGAGATTACAGTTGTGAGTCACTGTGCCCGGCTGATGGCATCTTCTTCTAAGAGAAGGCTGTTTCATCTATGTTGCAAATCTATTGTTTAGTGTAGCCGCCTTTGTCAATGATCTTAGCTAGATCTCTGGATAACTTGCTGCAGCTTCTTCATCAGCACTTGCCACTTCTTTAACTTGTATGTTACAGAGATGGCTACTTTCTTAGACCTCATGGACTAACCTCTGCTAGCATCAACCTTTTTTTCTGCAGCTTCTTCACCTCTCTTAGCCTTTATAGAATTGAAGAGAGTTGGAGTCTTGCTCTGAATTAGGCTTTGGCTTAAGGGACTGTTATAGCTGGTTTGATCTTTATTCAAACCAGTCTAACTTTCTCCATATTAACAAAAAGGCTGTCTCCCTTTCTTAGCATTCATCTATTCACTCTGGAGTAACACTTTTAATTTCTTTCAAGAATGAACCCATGAAATGTTTGCTTCTCATCCCTACAACTTCGGGCTCTGCTGTTTCAGAAGTCTTAGAGGACGGCTTCCACCAGGTGATACAACAATGGTTCCGTTAAATTGGAAGTTGAGACTACTACTTGACCAATTTGGACTCTGCATGCCATTGAATCAACAGGCAACAAAAGGGGTGGTTGATCCTGACTATTGTGGGGAAACTGGGTTACTACAATATAATGGTGGAAGAAGGAGAATAATGAGAATACAGATGCTGTGAGGTGCCTCTTAGCACTCTTAGGTCTTGTGACTAAAGTCGGTGGAAAACTACAGCAACCTAAAACAGACAGGACTACTAAATGCTCAGTCCCTGGAGGGGTGAAGATTTGGGCCACTCTATCAGGTAAGAAACCATGACCAGCCATGGAGCTTTTTGAAAACAAAAGGAATGTGGACTAGGCAGCGGAAGAAGGTCATTGTTAAGTACCAGATATGACCATATAACCAGTTATAGTCATGAAAACTGTGATAGTTATACCTATTTCTTCCTCATTTTGATATGAATATATTTGTGTATATGTTAGACAGTTTATTTTTCTTCTCTTCCCCCATGTCCTTCCATAGAACAAAATATATATTATTAGTAGTTAACTGGCTGGGTGCAGTGGCTCACGCCTGTAATCTCACACTTTGGGAGGCTGAAGTGGGCGGATAACTTGAGGTTAGGACTTCGAGACCAGCCTGGCCAACATGGTGAAACCCTGTCTCTATTAAAAATACAAAAAGGGCGTGGTAGTGTGGGCCTGTAATCCCAGCTACTCGGGAGGCTGAGACAGGAGAATCGCTTGAACCCAGGAGGCAGAGGTTGCAGTGAGCTGAGATCATACCACTGCACTCCAGCCTGGATGATAGAGCAAGACTCCATCTCAAACAAAACAAAACAAAACAAAACAAAACAAAACAAAAACCCAGAAGGCTGAGGCAGGAGGATTGCTTGAGGCCAGGAGTTTGAGACCAGCTTGGGAAGCATAGTGAGACCTCCATCTCTACAAAAAAAAGAAAAAAAAATTAGCTGGGTGTGGTGGCGTGTGACTATAGTCCTACCTACTCAGGAGGCTGAGGCAGGAGGATTGCTTGAGCCCCGGAGTTTGAGGCTACAGTGAATTATGATCATGCCACTGCACTCCAGCCCGAGTGACAGAGTGAGACCCCATCTGTATTTTTAAAAAATAATAAAGAAAAAAGAAAGCTCTATTGTTTTTTTTTTGTTTGTTTTTTTGTTTTTTTGTTTTTTTTTTTGAGACGGAGTCTCACTCTGTCGCCCAGGCTGGAGTGCAGTGGCCGGATCTCAGCTCACTGCAAGCTCCGCCTCCCGGGTTCACGCCATTCTCCTGCCTCAGCCTCCCGAGTAGCTGGGACTACAGGCGCCCGCCACCTTGCCCGGCTAGTTTTTTGTACTTTTTTTTTTTTTTAGTAGAGACGGGGTTTCACCGTGTTAGCCAGGATGGTCTCGATCTCCCGACCTCGTGATCCGCCCGTCTCGGCCTCCCAAAGTGCTGGGATTACAGGCTTGAGCCACCGCGCCCAGCCGCTCTATTGTTAAGGGATCTTTTTCTTGGAAAATCTCCTACTGAAATCTCCCTCATTATTTGTAAAACCTTTATTTGGTCTTCTTTTTTTTTTTTTTGAGACAGACTTTCACTCTTACCCAGGCTGGAGTACAATGGTGCCATCTTAGCTTACTGCAAACTGCCTCCTGGGTTCAAGTAATTCTCCTGCCTCAGGCTTCTGAGTAACTGGAATTACAGGCATGCACCACCATGCCTGGCTAATTTCTGTATTTTTTAGTAGAGACGGGGTTTCTTCATGTTGGTCAGGCTGGTCTCGAACTCCCGACCTTGGGTGATCCACTCTCCTCGGACTCTCAAAGTGGTGGGATTACAGGCGTGAGTCCCCAGCTGGTCTTCATTCTTAAAAGATCATTTTGCTACATATAGAATTCTAGATGGAATTGTTTCTTCCTAGCATTTAGAAAATATCTTACTGTCTTCTGGCTTCCTTTTTTTTTTTTTTTTTTGGAAGTTGGCTGTCAGTTCAGTTGCTGTTTTTTAAGGTGAATTTTTTCTCTTTAGCTTTTTTTTTTCAAGTAAGTTTTTTTCTATTGTACTAAAATAGAAATACAGTATTTTGTGTAACATAATATTTACCATTTTATCCATTTAAGTGTACAGTTCAAGGGCATTAAATACATTCACATTATTGTGTGATCATCACCATTATCCATCTCCAGAACTTTTTCTTTATCCCAAACTGAAACTCTGTACCCATTAAACAATAACTCCCATTCCCCCTCGCTCCGCCGATGGCAACCACTCTTCTACTTTCTGTCTTTATGAAATTGATTATTCAATACTTTGACTATTACGTATATATTTATGATTTTATATATAATATTGTATTTATAATTTTATGAATATTTATGTAAAATATATATTTGACTATACTTTGACTATTCTTTTTTAAAATTAAAAAATGTTTTATTGCTAAAAGATGTCTATCCTTATCCAACGCCATATTATCTCAACCGTTGTATCTTTATAGTAAGATAAAGTCAAACAGTGTAATTCCTCCACCTTTGTTCTTCTTTTAAGCATCTTATGACTATTATTTCACAAGCTGATTCTAAAGTATATATGGAAATGAAAATGCATAAAAATAAATAATTTACTTTTTAATGCTTTTTGTTTTTGGTTAATAACATACCAATTTATTTTCAAACTTTATTAACATTATTGTATTTTTTTCTCAGGAAATATAAAGGTATGCTTATTCTGAAGTGCAGATTTTTAAAACTCTTCAAAATTAAAAGAAAAATGTAATTGTGGCAAATACACATGATATGGTTTGGCTGTGTCCCCACTCAAGTCTCAACTTGAATTCTGTCTCCCAGAATTCCCATGCATTGTGGGAGGGACCCAGGGGGAGATAACTGAATCATGGGGGCCAGTCTTTCCCATGCTATTCTCGTGATAGTGAACATGTTCCAGGAGATCTGATGGGTTTATCAGGGGTTTCTGCTTTTGCTTCTTCCTCATTCTCTTGCCACCACCATGTAAGAAGTGCCTTTCACCCTCCACCATGATTCTGAGGCCTCCCCAGCCATGTGGAACTGTAAGTCCAATTAAACCTCTTTTCATTCCCAGGTTCGGGTATGTTTTTATCACAAGCGTGAAAACTAACTAATACAATACATAGCATAAAATTTACCATCTTAACCATTTTTAAGTGTGCAACTAAGTAGTGTTAAGTACATTCACATTGTTGCACAGCCAATCTTCAAAACTCTTTTCATCTTTCAGAACTAAAACTCTATATCCCCTCTCCTCCTTTCCCTTAGCTTCTAGCAACCACCATTCTACTTTTTGTCTCTGTGAATTTGACTATTGTAGGTACCTCATATAAATGGGCTCATACATTATTTGTCTGTTTGTGACTTTATTTCGTTCAGCAAAATGTCCTCAAGTTTCATCCATGGTATAGCATGGGTCAGAACTTCCTTCCTTTGAAAGACTGAATAATATTGCGTTGAATGCATGTACCACATTTTGTTTACCCATTCATCTATTGGTGTCAAGAGTACTTTTTGCAGCATATTTGCTATAATTTGTCCAACAGCTTAGTACTTTGTACCAGCCAGAGACTGTTTTGGAATTACTAATTCACCACATTGCTTGAATCCCAAATCCTCTCATTCTTTTTTTTTAACAGTAGCATAGCATTCCATTATACGAATGTACCATGATTTATTAACTAGTGTGTTATTGATGGAAATTTCTCATTTTTTATATAGAAAGCAGCACTGCAATAAACATTTGGGTGTGTGAGTATGTATATTTAAGTATAAATGTAAGATAAATTCTTAGAAATGGAATTGCTAGGTCATATTTAATTTTGATCTATAAAGCCAAATTTCTAATAGAAAGTGTCATATGTTTTCTAACTACATCTCAATATCCAGAACTCATGAAACAAAGCATTAACAAATCCAATTATACTGAAAAAGAAAAGCTTTCTGCATGACAAAAACTCTTTAGCTAAATCAAAAGCAAATTACAAATTAGGAAAAAATATTTGCAACTTGTATCCTAGCAACAGACTAATCTTAATATAAGGCACTTCTCCTACAAATTGAGAAAGAAAAGACTCAATAGAAAAATAGGAAAAGCCCAGCTACAGTCAATTCAGGAAAAGAAATGTTGCAGCTTCTTTGCTCCTGTAGTTTGGTGAGCGGTACGGAGTGTTACAGCTCTTTAACTCCTGCAGTTCAGCAAGTTCCAAGTTCTTACGTCATGACCAGGAGGAATGAGGTACACTGACACTAGAGAGTGAGTAAGGCAGTGTAGAATTTTATTTTATTTTATTTTATTTTTTGGAGACGGAGTGTCGCTCTGTCGCCCAGGCTGGAGTGCAGTGGCCAGATCTCAGCTCACTGCAAACTCCACCTCCCGGGTTCACGTCATTCTCCCTCTCCCGCCTCAGCCTCCCGAGTAGCTGGGACTACAGGCGCCCGCCACCGCGCCCGGCTAATTTTTTGTATTTTTAGTAGAGACGGGGTTTCACTGTGTTAGCCAGGATGGTCTCGATCTCCTCACCTCGTGATCCGCCCGTGTCGGCCTCCCAAAGTGCTGGGATTACAGGCTTTAGCCACCACACCCGGCCTTTATTTTATTTTTAATTTTAATTAATATTTTTTTGAGAGAGAGTTTTGTTCTTGTTGCCCAGGCTGGA
Source organism: Macaca nemestrina (assembly GCF_043159975.1). NCBI lineage: Eukaryota > Metazoa > Chordata > Mammalia > Primates > Cercopithecidae > Macaca > Macaca nemestrina. The sequence continues at coordinate 97,099,104 of NC_092126.1, read as the reverse complement.
ATGCAATGCCATGACCTCAGCTCACTGCAACCTCTGCCTCACAGGTTCAAGCAATTCTCCTGCTTCAGCCTCCTGAGTAGTTGGGATTACAGGTGTGTGCCACCACATTCAGCTAATTTTTTTAATTTTTTAGTAGAGACGGGGGTCTCACCATGTTGGCCAGGCTGGTCTTGAACTCCTGACCTCAGGTGATCTGTCCACCTCGGCCTCCAAAGTGCTGGGATTACAGGTGTGAACCACTGCACCTGGCCCAGAGTAGAATTTTATTGAACAACAGAAAGAAAGCTCTCAGCAGTGAGAGGGGACCCGAAACTGGGTTGCTGGCTGTGAGACTGAGTCTGGGATTTTTATGGCCTTAGGGGGAAATGTGTGCTGATTGGTTTATGGGTAGGCCTGGAAAAAGCACCATTCAGAAAGAGGTATGATCGTGTAAAGAACCAATCAAGGGCTGAAGTGAAGGTTTGGCCTGGGACCTTGGCCCAGGACTAGTCAGGGGCTGAACACACCAAACGGGAATGAAAGTTCTCACTCCGGTCTGTGGACTCTATCTGGAACTGGTAGTTTGGTGTTCAGGCTTCAGGCTGTCCTTGGCTTGAAGGTCGAGTTTCACCAGGGACTGTCCCCATCTGCCTAGGAATTTGTCTGCCTCCTATCTCTATCAGAAATATGGATGGCCCTTAAATATATAAAAAGTTAACTTCAACCATAATCAGAGAACTGCACACTAAAATTACACTAATATCACTGTTTCACCTTCCTAATTGGTAAAAATCTAAAAGTCTGACTACATATTCTGTTGGAGAGGCCGTGGGGAAAATAAGCACTTTCGCACACTGCCTGCCTTTTGGTGAACAATTTTGCAGTATCCATCAGCTTTAAAATTATATATTCTCTTTGACTCAGTATCACACTTCTGGGAGTTTTCTTACCTGTACAATAAAGACATATAGTTTTTACAAGGTTATAAATTACAGTATTGTTTGTATAACAAAAGACAAAAACAACCAAAGAGTCTATCATTTGGGGACTGTGGCAGAGAGGACCCTCCTGTGGGCGACCAGGAGGTCCTGGTCAGGCCAGTGTGTGAGGCCCCAGGCCACAGCTAAGCCTCAGTCCACCAGGGGTGAGGCTGCTGTGCTTGAGGGCAGGAGGCTGGGCCCAGAAAGAGAAGGCTGTACCTAGTGCGGAAGAGCCGGGGGACCCAGATGGCTGTTTGTCAGTGAACATGGCAGAGTCTGAGCAACCCAGGTGCCATCTTCTGCTTCTGAGTGGCTCTGTCCACATGCTCCTGGATAGTCCGGCATAATCCATCATCATAGGGGATCCTCAAGAAGCTGTCCAGAGAGCTCAAGGAAAATGAAAAATACATCTCCTGACAGTCCTTCCTGATACAAAAATATGAACTCATCCACTCATGCATTGGATGGTTAATAATCAAACATTAACTGAAAGGCAGGTGGTGCTGTCTTCTCTACTGACTGATCCTGCCCAGCTCATGGACCTGTTGAGAAAGGAACCTCACACTTTTCTTCCCTCATGCTTGTGGTTGATTGATGGGAAAATAAGGCTTTTCTCCCCACCAACATTGTGTTTTCACTAAAGTTTCAGGCCTGTGCTCAGCTGCACGGTGGGTGAGTGCTGAGGCATGGAGTTGTCTCAGTATGTTTGGGCCTGGGGCAATAATTTCCAGCTTCTGGCCTGGTGTCATGCTGCAGATCGTCTGGGAAGAATGCCTGAGCTGATGGCCTGTGTAGACTGGCACATCGTCCCATCCCTGCTAACAGACTGGTAAAGGTTGGAGGCGACTGATCCGCAGATGGCCTGGAAAAGGAAGACCAAATCCCTCTACTTCCAAGGCATACTCCCAGAGGAGTTACTGACCTCCATTTCTGGAAGGCCCAGGGATTGGAGAGGGCAGGAGGCTGTAGCCATGAGGGAACTTAAAGTAGCCCCTCAACCCTGCAACATCTGTTTTAGCTGGATAAAGAGGAGGAGGAGGTAAGAGCTGATAACTGGGAAGCAAGGGTTGTTCTCTTCTGAACCTTCCTCTCCTTTGTGTTTGAAACTCGGAAAAGAAGAATAAACACCAGATGAGTTGCAGGAAAGAGTTATTATTGTTGTTGCTAATTAATTAATTTATTTATTTATTTTTGAGACAGAGTCTTGCTCTGTCACCCAGGCTGTAGTGCAATGGCGTGATCTCAGCTCACTGCAACCTCTGCCTCCCAGGTTCAAGCGATTCTCCTGCCTTAGCCTCCCAAGTAGCTGGGATTACAGGTGCCCACCACCATGCCCAGCTAATTTTTGTATTTTTAGTAGAGACGGGGTTTCATCATGTTGGCCAGGCTGGTATCGAACTCCTCACCTCAGGTGATCTGCCCGCCTTGGCCTCCCAAAGTGCTGGGATTACAAACATGAGCCACCGTGCCCAGTCTGTTACTATTTTTAATGGGGAGGAGTGATTTCTTTTAATTCTAGTAAAGAAAGAGAAAACCCAAGCTAGTGATAATGTATAAAAAAGGAGAAAAATGAGTCTTGGAAAGATGAGGTGTCAGTTATAAATAATTGCTATGTGTGGGCAGCCTGATTTCCAAATCGAGAAATGCCTTTCTTGCTATAAAACCTCTGGATTGCTCAGAAAGCTAAAACTTTTCCCTTGCATTTTTCTTTTATTAATTTGATATAATGATATTTTTTATAACTTTCTTCCCTTTAAAAAATGATCATTATAGAAACTTTAGATCACATGTTTATTGTAAGAAATTTCAAAAATATGGAGGAAGCCTGGGCACAGTGGCTCATGCCTGTAATCCCAGCACTTTGGGAGGCAGAGGCAGGTGGATTACTTGAGGCCAGGAGTTCGAGACCAGCCTGGCCTACATGGTGAAACCTCATCTCTATTAAACATATAAAAATTAGCCGGGCTTGGTGGTACATACCTGTCATCCCAGCTGGGAAGGCTGAGGCACGAGAATCTCTTGAACCTGGGAGGTGGAGGTTGCAGTGAGCCGAGATCACGCCACTGAAACATATAAAAATTAGCCAGGCTTGGTGGTGCATGCCTGTCATCCCAGCTGGGAAGGCTGAGGCACGAGAATATCTTGAACCTGGGAGGCGGAGTTTGCAGTGAGCCGAGATCACGCCACTGCACTCCAGCCTGGGTGATAGAGTGAGACTCTGTTTCCAAATAAAAAAATTAAAAAAAGAAAATATGAATGAGAAAAAAAATTTATCTATATTTAAAATTTCAAGGCTAAAGAAGGATTAAGTGGCCAGTGTGGTGGCTCATGCCTGTAATCCCAACACTTTGGGAGGCCGAGGCGGGTGGATCTCTTGAGGCCAGGAGTTCAAGACCAGCCTGGCTAACACGGTGAAACCCCATCTCCACTAAAAACACAAAAATTAGCCAGGCGTGGTGGCATGTGCCTGTAATCCCAGTCATTTGGGAGGCTGAGGCAGGAGAATCTACTTGAACTCGGGAGGTGGAGGTTGCAGTGAGCAAATGATTGCACCATTGCACTCCAGCCTGGGCAACAAGAATGAAACTCCATCTCAAAAACAATACAAAACAAAATAAAGAAGGATTAAGTGAGCTAAAGTGTCAGATATTTACTTTAAAAGTCTATTTCTAGATCAATGCTGTCAAGTAGAATTTTCTGTGATGGAGGAAGTGGTCCATATCTGTACTATCCGTTATAGTAGCCACTAGCTAAATATAACCAGTGAGTACTCGAAATGTGGCTAGTACAACTAAGGAACTGATTTTTAAATTTTATTTCATTTTGATTTATTAATTTTAATCTAAATAGCAGCATGTGGCCAGTGGCTACCATAGCGGACAGTATAGTGTCCACAGAGCCAGGATAGACTCAACCAAGTTGCTCCATGGCACTAGTTAGTTAGGAGTGGTGATCTGAAGAAACTTATAGGATCCTTAGGGGTCTTTAAGACCACCAGAGACAGAATAAGTAATGCAGTATCTTGCTTTAGTTCCTAGAATACAGAACATCTTTTGAAAATTGGTGGTTCAGAATGTTTAAAATTATCTGTATTTTCTTTTCTGTGAAGGTTGAATGCTGTATGCCGTGTGTTCATTTCTCTGTTGTATGGTAATTTTTCTATTTGATTGACAGGAGCTCTTTATATATATATGTGTGTGTGTGTGTGTGTGTGTATATATATATGTCATATGAGTTGTGTCTGTTTTTTTCCAGTTTCTGGTTTGTCTTTTTTTTTTTTTTAAGGTGGAGTCTCACTCTGATGCCCAGGCTGGAGTGCAATGGTGTAATCTCCGCTCACTGCAACCTCCAACTCCTGGGTTCAAGTGATTCTCCTGCCTCAGCCTCCCGAGTAGCCGGGATTACAGGCATGAGCCACCACTCCTGGCTAATTTTTGTATTTTAGTAGAGATGGGGTTTTACCACATTGGCCAGGCTGGTTTCAAACTCCTAGCCTCAAGAAACTGGCCTGCCTTGGCCTCCCAAAATGCTAGGATTACAGGTGTGAGCCACCATACCTGGTCTGGTTGGTCTTTTGATTTTGTTTATGTTGCTTTATTGGGTTTTTGTAGTTAGATCTATCAATCTTCTCTTTTATAGTTTTTTTTTTAATAGTTACAAAGGCGTTTCCCATGTTAAGATTTTTTTAAATTTTTATTTTTTTAGAGCCCATGTTAAGATTTTAAAAGTCCTTCTTCTTTCTTCTGTGATTTCATTTTTAAAGTTTGCTCTATCTGGATTTCATGGCTTCCCTCTAGGTCTTTGCTTTTGGAATGTGACTCTTACTTGTAGTTTGGCTCTAAGTTTGTCTGATTTTTCTCTGACTACTGTTTCATCATTGGGTTTATCTCCACCATATTTTTAGACTCTTGTGGTTGGGGGTGAGGAAAGAGACGGTGGGAGTTGTAAAAATTCTGTGTCACTTTGATCTACCTTTCTCCCTCAGGGCTGGCGTTTGTCCAGACTACGGCCATAGGTGGATACTTAGGCACCTTGGAATGGATATGTGGGGTGGAGTGGGATTGGTTTGGATCGTTGATTTGGGACCTAGTTGGTTGACCTCACCTGGGTGCATGCCATGTGTTCTCTCACTGGGCACCAACTCCAGTCTCCTCTAACCAAGTCTGCTTTTCCTCAAACATAAAAATTTACAATTTTTTATCCCATTTTATTAATTTTACTTGTTTCATTTTCAGTTTTGAAACAGCATTTTAACTTATTTGACTTTTTTTTTTATTGCACACATATAGTATTTCAACTGCCTTGTGGGTTAAATAGACTTTTAAATATTCTAATTTGTTTATTGAATACTGCTTAAAATGTGTTTCTATGGAAAGCACGTTCTGAATTCCAAACTATTGATTTTATCAATTAACATTTGAAATACAGTTCATCTATAAGTTTGGTGATCATCTGAATGTAGTAACTAGTATTGCAAAAATATTTAAAACTTGGCAGTTCTTCAGTGTTACATCTGCGGTCTTTGAATGTCTGTATTTACTAGCTTATTCATTCCCTTCCTTCTTACAAAAAGGATTGAAGGTATCACACCCAAATGCATAGAACTGAAAATATAAATGGAAGATAAGCAAGTAAAATTAATTTATCTAGTTTCATGCATGGCTGAAGACAATCTGCCAATGTTCTTTTAACATCAATAAAGGAGCAGTGATTTTAATGAGTGATGACTTGAATCTAATGTAAGATTGAGTAAGTTAGTTCCACAAATAAGACTATAATTGCTAGTCAAAAAATAAAGTGAAAAACTATACGACGATGACTGTGAACAAACTTACCACTCACAACAACATGGATAAATCTCACAAACATAATGTTGAGTAAATAAAGTCAGACACAAAAGAATAATACTGTAATACCATTTATACAAAATCTGAAAACTGGCTAAACTAATTTAGATGTCAGGTTAGTGACTAGCTTTGGAAAGTCTGAATAAGACAATGATTGGGATGAGCCCCAAAGGGGGTTTTCCCAAGAGTTGGTCTATTTCTTTACTTGGGTGGTGGTTATACAGGTGTGGTCCATATTAATAATTCACTGAGTGAATAATTCATTGACCTATATGATTTGCATACTTTTCTGTACATGTGTGATATTGCAAAAAAAAGTTCAAATAAAAAATAATCAAGTGATGGAACAAAAACTTTTCTTGTTGCATCTGATGTTTTGGTATGCCTGCTGTGTGTTGCACCTAGTATATTAAAAGACTGGATTAATGATTCAAAATATGGGTTAAGAATGACTGAATGTAGGCTGGGCACGGTGGCTCACACCTGTAAATCCCAGCACTTTGAGAGGCCAAGGCAGGTGAATCACTTGAGCTCAGGAGTTAGAGACCAACCTGGCCAACAAGGTGAAACCCTGTCTCTACTAAAAAATACAAAAATTAGCTGAGTCTGGTGGCGGGCACCGGTAATCCCAGCTTCTCCGAAGGCTGAGGCAGGAGAATCGCTTGAACCCGGAAGGCAGAGGTTGCAGTGAGTCGAGATCGTGCTATTGCACTCTAGCCTGGGCAACAAGAGTGAAATATTGTCTCAAAAAAAAAAAAAAAAAGACTGATTGAATGTTGAAATAAGAAACTGCTTTGGGTGACTAAGTGTCTCGAAGTGGCTCAGATAATGCATGAAAGATGGAATCTGCTGTAAGGCAGAGAAGAGTTAAAAGAAAGTACTTAAGATCCCTCAAACTGGGGATCTAAGTAGATCTTTGCTTAGCAAGTAGGAGGATATAGACAAGGGGTATGCTTTTCACTTTTGCCGGAGTAGAAAGTAGGCAAGCAGAGAGAACTACGGCTCCCCTGGTATCTAGTGAAGAGTATGATTAAAAAGTGTGGAGGCCATGCGCGGTGGCTCATTCCTATAATCCCAGCACTTTGGGTGGCCAAGGTGGGCAGATCACCTGAGGTCAGGAGTTCGTGAACTATTCAACATGGTGAAACTAAAATACAAAAAATTAGTCGGGAGTGGTGGCAGGCGCCTGTAATCCCAGATACTTGGGAGACTGAGGCAAGAGAACTGCTTGAGCCTAGGAGGCAGAGGTTGCAGTGAGCCGAAATCACGCCTTTGCACACCATAGCACTTCAGGTTGGGCTACAGAGTGAGACTTCTTGAAGGAAGGAAGGATAGATGGAAGGAAGGAAGGGAGGGAGGGAGGGAAAGAAAGAGGGAGGGAGGGAGGGAGGGAAAGAAAGAAGGAGGGAGGGAGGGAGGGAAAGAAGGAAGGAAGGAGGAAGAAAGAAAGAAAGAAGGAAAGAAGAAAAGAAAAGAAAAGAAAAAAGAAAAGAGCCAGCTAGCCGGGTGCAGTGGCTCACGCCTGTAATCCCAGCACTTTGGGAGGCTGAGGCGGGCAGATCACAAGGTCAGGATATCGAGACCATCCTGGTTAACACGGTGAAACCCCGTCTCTACTAAAAATACAAAAATACAAAAAAAAAAAAAAAAATTAGCTGGGCGTGGTGGCAGGCACCTGTAGTCCCAGCTACTTGGGAGGCCGGGGTGGGAGAATGGCTTGAACCCGGAAGGCGGAGCTTGCAGTGAGCTGAGATGGCACCACTGTACTCCAGCCTGGGTGACAGAGCGAAACTCCATCTCAAAAAAAAAAAAAAAAAAGAAGAAAGAAGGAAAGAAAAGAAAGGATCACGGCCGGGTGCAGTGACTCACGCCTGTAATTCCAGCACTTTGGAAAGCCGAGGTGGGTGGATTACCTGAGGTCAGGAGTTAGAGACCAGCCTGGCTAACATGGTGAAACCCCGTCTCTACTAAAAAAAAAAAAAAAAAAAAAAAAAAAAAATTAGCAGATGTGGTGGTACACACCTGTAATCCCAGCTATTCCGGAGACTGAGGCACAAGAATCACTTGCATCTGGGAGGTGGAGGTTACAGTGAACTGAGATCACACCACTGCACTCCAGCCTGGGCGACAGAGCAAGATTCTGTCTCCAAAAAAAAAAAACAAAGTGTGTAGCAAAAGCTAGGGAGTAAAAAGAGACCCATATCTAGAAAATGCTGGCTTTGGATAATTTGACAGAATTACTAAATTACCCTGAAGGGAAGAATCTTAAAGAATGACTTATTTCCTAATTGTGTTTATCTTCTATCTCCTGAGTTGCACCTTTATAAGTCATCACGCTTGCTTGTAAGAAGCTGCAAACCTCCTGGTGTTCCTTGCAACAGATGGCCTCACATGTAGTAGAACATTCTCATGGTGTATTTTATTTTATTTATTTTTTATTTTTATTTATTTATTTATTTTTGAGAAGGAGCCTCACTTGATCACCCAGGCTGGAGTGCAGTGGCCCAAACTTGGCTCACTGCAACCTCTGCCTCCTAGGTTCAAGCAATTCTCCTGCCTTAGCCTCCTGAGTAGCTGGGATTACAGGCACCTGCCACCACGCTCGGCTAATTTTTTGTATTTTAGTAAAGATGGGGTTTCACCATATTGGTCAGGCTGGTATCAAACTCCTGGCCTCAGGTGATCCGCCCCCCTCGGCCTCCCAAAGTGCTAGGATTACAGGCATGAGCCACCGTGCCTGGCCGTCATAGTGTATTTTAAATGCTACTTATTTTGTATAGATTTTGACATCTATGCCATATATATGGAATAATCAGTATCATGAGCATCACCTTTGAATTATTAAGGATGATGATCTAGACGAGTTTTCCTAAATGTCAGATGTGGATGAGAGGTTTGCAACAAGCTAGTGAAATCATTAAGGAGAAATGATAGTGAAAGGGTTGGTATAAGGAAAAAATACAGGGGCTAGGCACAGTGGCTCATGCCTGTAATCCCAGCACTTTGGGAGGCTGAGGAGGGTGGATCACAAGGTCAGAAGTTCAAGACCAGCCTGGCCAACATGGTAAAACCCCGTCTCTACAAAAACCAAAACAAAAAATTAGCCAGGTGCAGTGGCAGGTGCCTGTAATCCCAGCTACTTGGGAGACTGAGCAGGAGAATCGCTGGAACCCGGGTGGCAGAGGTTGCAGTGAACCAAGATTGTGCCACTGCACTGCAGCCTGGACAACAAGAGTGAAACTGTCTCAAAAAAAAAAAAAAAAAAAAGAAAAAGAAAGAAAAGGAAAAAGTCAGGAAGAGTAATGGAGGAAGGAGAGAGCGAGAGGGAGTAGTGAAGAGCAGACAGATGAGCTTAGTTTTCAGATAAACAAATAGAGATGAAAGAAGAGAGGGGATAAGTGTGAAATATGGTATTGTCCATAGACATGTTGGATTTCTAGAAGATGGAAGGAATCAAAGATAATGATGAGACAAAAACATACCCTAAGAGGCCAGACGTGGTGGCTCATGCCTGCAATTCCAGCACTTAGGGAGGCCGAGGCAGGTGGATCACTTGAGGTCAGGAGTTTGAGACCAGTCTGGCCAACATGGCAAAACTCTGTCTCCACTAAAAATATTTAAAAAAATTAGCTGGGCATTGTGGTGCACACCTGTAATCCCAGCTAGTCGGGAGGCTGTAGAAGGAGAATTGCTTGAACCCAGGAAGCAGAGGTTGCAGTGAGCCAAGATCACACCATTGCACTCCAGCCTGGGCAACGGAGTGAGACTCTGTTTCAAAACAAAACAAAACAAAAAAACAAAAAAACCCAAAAAACATACCATAAGAATGGTCAGATATATGAACTACTGAAAGAATAAGTAGGAAGAAATTATTCTTGGAGAAAGTCTTCTGAGAATTATTTAAATAATAAGAAAATTGGCTAGGCGTGGTGGCTCACGCCTGTAATCCCAACACTTTGGGAGGCCGAGGCGGCTGGATCACCAGAGGTCAGGAGTTCAAAACCAGCCTGACCAACATGGTGAAACCCTGTCTCTACTAAAAAAAAAAAAAAAAAAAAAAAATTAGCCAGGCCTGGTGGCAGATGCCTGTAATCCCAGCTACTTGGAATGCTGAGGCAGGAGAATCGCTTGAACCCGGGAGGCGGAGGTTGCAGTGAGCCAAGATCACGTCACTGCACTCCAGTCTGGGAGACAGAGCAAGACTCCATGGAAAAAAAAAAGAATAGAAAGAAAGAAAGAAAATAAACAATGAGACGTGAAGAGGTTGTGAGCATGACCCTAGATGCTGCCAAGGAAAGGAAAGAGTGGGACATGAGTAGAAATTACCCAAGAAGTTAGACAATAATCAAGCATTTGATGAGAGTAGTGTATCCAGGGCCAATTGTCTGATTTTTACAGAGTTCATAAATTTCCAATGTACACACCTACAGAGGTTTTTAATAAAAAATAAAGGACAAAAAATAAAGTTATGATCACAAGGGCTACTGTGTGTGTGTGTGTGTGTGCACGCGCGCGCGTGTGTGTGTGTATATTTATTTCTTTATTGAGACGGAGTCTCACTCTGTAGCCAAGGCTGGAGTGCAGTGGGGCGATCACAGCGCACTGCACTGTAGACCTCCTGGGCTCAAGCGATCCTCCCACCTCAGCCCCTCAAGTAGCTGGGACTGCAGGCACACGCCACCATGCCCAGCTGATTTTTGTTTGTTGTTGTCGCTGTTGTAGAAAAGAAGTCTTGTTATGTTGCCCAGGCTGATCTCAAACTCCTGGGCTGAAGCAATCCTCCTGCCGAGGCCTTCCAAAGTTTTGGGATTACACGCATGAGCCACTACACCCCTCATTTTCTCTTTTTTAAAATGAGAGATATCAGAAACCAGAACCATTCCCTCCCAAATTGTGAAACACCGTTAATGTTCCTGCTGGCCTATGTTGGCTAGTAGTAGTTTAATATATTTTGCCTCATTGTCAGGTCATATTTTACCCCACAAGTGTCACTTCCACCTGAACATATCAGCAGAATGTTCTTTTGCAAAGGGCATTGTCAAACAAAAGTCTTAGCATGGAAAACCTCAAGTTGCATATGTATGAAAAAAATCGCAAGATGACATCTAGAGAAATATAAATGTGGAAATGGGGAAGGAAAATAAATCATAAAAAAGTGATCTTAAGAAATTTGAAATTCCTCAATGGCTTAATAGACGTTCTTCATTTTAAGTTATTGGCAAAAACCAAGTGAGTTTCTGAGTGGGAAATATGTTCCAAGTAATGGACAGAAGAAGGAAACAAGAGAATCTGATATCAGAAATGCCTTTGCCAGGATATAAGTAACATCTCCGAGAACTCAGAGATAGTTGACACATGAAGATGTGTTGCGTTAATTTTCCACATTTGATAAAGAAAATAAAATAAAATATGTTGGGAAGGGATTTACAGTTAGAGCTAGTAAAATGTGGATTTTGGCTGGCTGGCATTCATTCACACATTTACTCGTTCAACAAGGCTGTATTTACTTCTCAAAAGAAGACACATGTGTGGCCAAGAAGCATGTGAGAAAATGCTCAATATCACTAAGTGTTAGGGAAATGCAATCCAAACTACAATGACATATCATCTCACTCCAGTCAGATTGGCTGTTATGTAAAAGTTGGAAAAAAATAACAGATGCTGGAGAGGTTGTGGAGGAAGGAGAACATGTATATGCTGCTGGTGGGAATGCAAATTAGTTCAGCCACTGTGGAAAGCAGTGTGGAGATTTCTCAAAGAACTTAAAATAGAGCTACCATTTGACCCAGCAATTCTATCACAGATATATACTCAAATGAATGTAAATCATTCTACCATAAAGACCCATGCAAATGTATGTTCATTTTAGGACTATTCACAATAGCAGACATGGAATCAACCTAGAAGCACATCAATGGTAGACTGGATAAAGAAAATACGGTACATATGCACATGGAATACTACACAGTCATAAAAAAGGAGATAATGGCCTTTGTAGAAACATGGATGGAGCCAGAGGCCTTATCTTAAGAGAATTAACACAGGAACAGAAAACTAAGTACTGCCAGGCGCAGTGGCTCAGCCTGTAATCCCAACACTTTCAGAGGCCGAGACAGGTGGATCACCTGAGGTCAGGAGTTTGAGACCAGCCTGACCAACATAGTGAGAACCCGTCTCTACTAAAAATACAAAATTAGCCGGGTGTAGTGGTGGGTGCTTGTAAAGGCCGGGCACATTGTCTCATGCCTGTAATCCCAGCACTTTGGGACGCTGAGGCAGGTGGATCACGAGGTCAAGAGATTGAGATCATCCTGGCCAACATGGTGAAACCTGTCTCTATTGAAAATTAGCTGGGCATGTTGGCGGGCCCCTGTAGCCCCAGCTACTGGGGAGGCTGAGGCAGGAGAATCACTTGAACCGGGGAGGTGGAGGTTGCAGTGAACTGAGATCGTGCTGCTGCACTCCAGCATGGTGACAGAGCGAGACTCCATCTCAAAAAGAAAAAGAAAACCAAGTACTTCATGTTCCCACTTATAAGCGAGAGCTAAACACTGAATACACATGGACACGAAGAAGGGAACAATAGACACTGGGGCCTACTTGAGGATGGAGGGTGGGGGGAGGATGATGATTGAAAAACTACCTATCAGGTGGCCGGGCACAGTGGCTCACACCTGTAATCCCAGCACTTTGGGAGACCAAGACAGGCGGATCACCTGAGGTCAGGAGTTTGAGACCAGCCTGACCAACATGGAGAAACCACGTCTCTACTAAAAATACAAAATTAACTGGGCATGGTAGTGCATGCCTGTAATCCCAGCTACTTGGGAGGCTGAGGCAGGAGAATAGCTTGAACCCGGGAAGTGGAGGTTGCCATGAGCCAAGATCACGCCATTGCACCCCAGCCTGGGCAACAAGAGCAAAACTCTATCTCAACCAAAAAAAAAAAAAAAAAAAAAAAAAAGAAAAAAAAGAAAAAAAAAACCAACCAAACAAAAAAAACTACCTATCGGATATTAAGCTGGATGACAATATTATCTGTACACCAAACCCCTGCGATATGTAATTTACCCAGGTAACAAACCTGCACATGTACCCCTTGAACCTAAAAGCTGGAAAGAAAAAAACAAAAAAACCCAAGTCTGTATTAGGTATCCATGATGTGCCAGATGTGGTACCATGCGCTAAACTACAAAAATGGATGAGACATTGACCCTGATCTTTATGAAAGCACACTCTTAGGGGAGGCAGAAGGGTAAACGAATAAATCCCTGAAATGTGTTTATCCAATTGAAATATCCAGAAATTTGTCTCTGGTGTTTTTTGACTTTCCCTTTCAATTTCTGTTTCTCCTCAGGGTCTTGCTCGCAGCTAGCTATTAGAATTCTCCCATGATTATAGCTGCTGATGAAAGTGTGAAATACTTTTTTTTTTTTTTGAGACAGAGTCTTGCTCTGTCACCCAGCCTGGAGTACAGTGGCACAATCTCGGCTCATTGCAACCTCCGCCTTCCAGGTTCAATCAATTCTTCTGCCTCAGCCTCCAAAGTAGCTGGGACTACAGGTGCCCACCACCACGCCCGGCTAGTTTTTGTATTTTTAGTAGAGATGGGGTTTCACCATATTGGCCAGACTGGTCTTGAACTCCTGACCTTGAGATCCGCCCGCCTCAGCCTCCCAAAGTGCTAGGATTACAGGCATGAGCTACCGAGCCCTGCTGTGAACTACTATTAACAGGGAACTTAAAAAACTTTTTTTTGGTTTTATTTTATTTTTAAGAGACTGGTTCTTGCTCTGTTGCCCAAGCTGGATTGCAAGGGTGCGATCATGGCTCCCTGTAACATTGAACTGGGCTCCAGCGATCCTTCTACTTTAGTCCCTCGAGTAGCTAGGACTACAGGCATGTACCATTGCACCTGGCTAATTTTTAATTAATTAATTAGTTAATTATTATTTTTGTAGAGACAAGGTCTCTCTTTGTTGCCCAGTCTGGGCTCAAACTCCTGGCCTCTCTCCTAGGCCTCCTAAAGTGCTGGGATTACAGGCATAAGCCACCCAGCCTCAAGCACGCATATTTAGAAATCCCACTCTGTTTGATGTTATGAAGTAAGAGAAACCCGTTAGAATAAAAAAGAATGACATAATGTATGATTTATTTTAAAGAGCAATTTCAGGAATGAGAGGTGAAGGAAAGTGAAAAAGAAATGGTTGCTGAAAGGAACACTTTGCATTTGTAAATATTTTATTGCAAATGAAATAATTTCTCACAAATAAGACTTGTCTTTCTTATTCTTATAAAACTCTGAAAGTGTCTAAAACCCTTAACATCACATCAGATTACACCTGCTTAGGGGGAAGTATCAAAGCTTCTGCAAGAGGAGTCTCCACCCCAGAGTTTGTAATAAATATAACGAAGAGGGCTGGATGAGGTGGCTCACGCTTGTAATCCCAGCACTTTGGGAGGCCGAGGCAGGCAGAACACTTGAGGTCAGGAGTTCCAGACCAGCCTGGCCAACATGGCGAAACCCCGTCTCTACTAAAAATACAAAAATTACCTGGGTGTGATGGTGTGCACCTGTAATCCCAGCTACTCAGGAGGCTGAGGTATGAGAATCACTTGAGCCTGGGAGGTGGAGGTTGCAGTGAGCTGAGATGGCACCACTGCACTCCAGCCTGGGTGACAGAGCAAGACTCTGTCTCAATAAATAAATAAATAAACAAACAAACTGAAGAGCCAGTAGTTCCTGGAAAGTTGTTTATTGGGGTGATTGATCAAGGAGAGACTCCACTGACCTGGACTTCCATTGATCAGGGAGTGAGGAGTTAGGTGGTAGCTCAGGGATACTGAAGGTGAGCAGAAATACGCAGCCTGAGCAACAGACAGGAAATTGTCCAGGGCCATCCTGAACCTGCTTGGTAGTACTGTGCTGGAGTTTTTGGAATTTAGAAGGGGACATGGCAGTCACTGGGGATAAGTGGCTAAGATAAGGAAAGTGAGTCTGGTAGAGCAGGGTGTCTATCGCGTGGCTGAACTGCACCCACTGCTCCATTAGCTGGGTCTTTGTGCATCCTGAGCCCCCATCTAGCTCGGTCTCTCTGGGTCCCAGCTGCTTCCCTGTTAACTCCCCCGCCTCCTTTGTGCCTGTGGAGAGGACAGAGGCTCAGCTATGAAGTGGGAAGGGACAGGATTAGAGGAGTGTGGGCAGTGCTGACTTCCGTCACCAGGCAGGTGGGTGGGGGTGAGACCCAGGCCTTTATTTCCCTTCCAGGCTGCAGTGGGACAGCATCTCCCTGGGCTGGTGCAGTGGAGCAGCAGGGAGTGGAACCACAGAGGCAGGGGTGCGGGCTGGGTGGTGGCCACGTGCAGCAGGTAGGTAATGAAGATGGTCTCCAGCAGGCTGCCCACCATCAGGGAGAGGGACAGGGTGAAGTAGACACCTGAGGGCAGAACAAATTATAAGTAAACCAGGCAAATTTATCTGTAAGTATTTCTCATGCCTCTTTCCTAAATCCAGTCTTCTTTCACAGCCCCTTCCTTCCTTCCTTCTGCGGAGCAGCAGCCATTTCTCCTGGCCCTCCTCCCTGGCCCTGGGTGCCTTTTCTCCTCCGGAAAGTGGGAGGAGCCATACTGATGAAGGGGTTGCCACTGGCAGGAAGCAAGTCATTCATCATGAGCAGGAAGACGTTGCAGCCCAGCAGAAGCGTTATCTTGAATGGGGCGTGATTCTCGCTCTCTGCTGGCAGGTAGAAGCTGAGGGCGTCAATGGCAATCAGAAAGCTACTGGGCACCAGCAGGTTTATGATGTAGAGGCTGGGCCTGTGCCTGATGGCCACCTGGAAAGAGACCAGAGAAGATGGCAGATAAATAGATGGCAGAGGGCTCAATTTGTATATCTGACCCCTAATCCTTGCCAATGTGCTGTGAGGCTGCTGGGGACGATCTTTTTAAGTAACATTTGCACATTTAATTGTGCTCGTCTACATAGCGGCCTCTGATTTGTTGTCTAATTTGCATTCATTTTTAACCTACTAGGAACACAATGACTGGAGAATTTTAGGTGCAAGTGGACCCTTGAAGTCATTGTGAGCAGTAGGGGTGAGCTGTTCCATTCTGAGTGGCAGGGCTTATTACAGTCCAGCCATTCCTCCCCTCTCCAGAGCAGCAGCGGGTGAATGAGGAGTGGGTGAATGGGGAGCGGGGGAGGCCTTGGGGATCCTGCTTCAGGGTAATTAGGTAGATGGGGCAGTGGGGAGCAGGCGCCCAACCCTCTGGAACTTTTTTTTTTTTTTGAGATGGAGTCTCACTGTCTTGCCCAGGCTGGAGTGCAGGGGCACTATCTCAGCTCACTGCAGCCTCCACCTCCTTGGTTCAAGCGATTCTCCTGTCTCAGCCTCCCGAGTAGCTGGAACTACAGGCATGTACCACCACACCTGGCTAATTTTTTTTTTTTTTTTAGTAGAGACGGGGTTTCACCATGTTGGCCAGGCTGGTCTTGAACTCCTGACCTCAGGTGATCCGCCCACCTCGGCCTCCCAAAGTGTTGGGATTACAGGTGTGAACCACTGATCCCGGCCTGGAGCTTCTTTTTCACTTCCCAAAGAGCATTAGGTCAAGAGGACAATCACGAAGCTGCTGGGATCAGAAGTCAAACAGGGACCCCTGGACTCACATAGAACATGATCTGGTCATATAGGTTGTTGTCCATGGACATCTTTGGGGTGGCTTTGTTGATGCCCAAGAGCTCCCACTCCCCCTGGGTTCGGATGACGTTGTGAGACGTGTCTGTGATCTCCCACACCTCCTTGTCTATGCCCAGCAGCATGCCGTCCACTGGAAGGGAGGCCGGTCAGTTCATTACTACACAGGTAAGTCTGCCCACGAAATTGGATTCCTCCCCCACTGAGCTTCTAAAACAAATTTTCGTCTGTCCTTTTAAAGCAGGGTATTCTGGTTTTCTCAGAAGTGGGTTACCTGACTAGCAATTCATATGTGTGTGGGCAGCAGCATTAATTTCTTTTGTTGTTGAAAACAAGAGTGAATCTAGTTCATTATGGGAATATTGGATATGACTCAAATGTGAGTCAAGAACTTTTGGAGTCGTTCCTATTTTCCTTCTCAGTCCCCCAGTTGTATGGTGGTGTTTTAGTGGAATCAAGCTTGAAGAGCTCAATATTTTAATAATTATATGCATGCCCACTTTGATGGTTTTAGTTTATCCAAATCTGCCACGTGACACCTGGTGGCATTCGGTTATATTAATTTACCGGTTTTTAAGTGTGTTAGCTATTAGAGTTAAAAGATTTGAGCTAAAAATTATAGGTGTGCAGCAGCTCAGAGTCAGCTGGGCCTCATTTGGCACAAGGGCTGCCCAGCTTGTAAAGCAGCAGTTCTTAACCCTGTCTGCATGTTAGCATCACCTGGGCCCCACTTGGGACAATTTAATTGGCATCTGGGGTGATGTGCAGTTATTAGGATTTTGTTTTTGTTTTTGTTTTGTTTTGTTTTGTTTTTGAGACAGAGTCTCGCTCTGTCGCCCAGGCTGGAGTGCAGTGGTGCAATCTCGGCTCACTGCAACCTCTCCCTCCCGAGTTTCACACCATTCTCCTGCCTCAGCTTCCCTAGTAGCTGGGACTACAGGCGCCCGCCACTATGACCGGCTGATTTTTTGTATATTTAGCAGAGACGGGGTTTCACTGTGTTAGTCAGGATGGTCTGGATCTCGTGACCTCATGATCCGCCGGTCTTGGCCTCCCAAAGTGCTGGGATTACAGACGTGAGCCGCTGCGCCCGGCCTGTTTTTTTTTTTTCTTTTTTCTTTTTGGAGACGGAGTCTTGCTCTGTCGCCCAGGCTGGAGTGCAGTGGCACGATCTCGGCTCACTGCAAGCTCTGCCTCCCAGGTCATGCCATTCTCCTGCCTCAGCCTCCCAAGTAGCTGGGACTACAGCTGTCCGCCACCACGCCTGGCTAATTTTTTTTTTTTTTTTGTACTTTTAGTAGAGACAGGGTTTCACTGTGTTAGCCAGGATGGTCTCAATCTCCTGACCTTGTGATCAGCCTGCCTCAGTCTCCCAAAGTGCTGGGATTACAGGCATGAGCCACCGCACCCGGCCCTGTTTTTTGTTTTAAAAACAGAGTCTCACTCTGTCACTCAGGCTGGAATGCAGTGTGCAATCACAGCTCACTGCAGCCTCAGCCTCTGTGGCTCAAATGATCCTCCTGCCTCAGCCTCCCAAGTAGCTGGGGCTAATTCTTTTTATATTTTGTAGAGATCGAGGTCTCACTATGTTGCCCAGGCTGGTCTCAAACTCCTGGGCACAAGCGTTCGTCCCGCCTTTGCCTCCCAAAGTGCTGAGATTACAGTGTGAGCCACTGTGCCTGGACAGTTATTGGTATTTTCAAAAAGCTTTGTTAGGCCACCAGAGTGGAGCAACACTGATCCAAAACCTTTTCTAACGATACCTACACCACTCAAATGTCTTTCCCTGAATCTTAAACAGCTACCAAAATGTGTCACACTTACCTGTGTGGAGGAAAGAACTGAAGGTGAAGGTACAGTTCTGTTGGTCAAAAGGGAAGTAGAAGATGTCCAGGTTATAGATGCTGGTCACCCTCATTGGCTTATTGTACTTTATTTGACCTTCACTGCTGATATAGGCAGTGAGACCTGAAGGCATCTGAGACACATCCATGCTGTTTGGGGAAGGAAGGGAAGAGATGGAGGCTTTATCAGCTCTTGTCTCCCTTCCTTCCAGGGCCTCCCCTGCTGTGCTCTCCTTCTAGGCTCTTTCTCTTTTTATTTATTTTTTGTTTTTAAGACAAAGTTTCACTCTTGTTGCCCAGGCTGGAGTTCAGTGACTCAATCTCGGCTCACTGCAACCTCTGCCTCCCAGGTTCAAGCAATTCTCCTGCCTCAGCCTCCCGATTAGCTGGAATTACAGGCGCCCACCACCACACCCGGCTAATTTTGTATTTTTATTAGCGATATGGTTTCAACATGTTGGTCAGCCTGGTCTCGAACTCCTGACCTCAGGTGATCCACTTGCCTCGGCCTCCCAAATTGCTGGGATTACAGGCGTGAGCCACCGCGCCTGGCCCTGGGCTCTTTCTTTAATGTCACTCTCTCGCCTCTTCTACTTGTAGTGATTTGTGGAAGTCGGTTTGTCGAGACTGTGTGCCTGAATCTTTTGGTGGCCCCATGCCCTGTGCTGACCCTAGGCTGTTCTTGGCAGATGAGGTTTCATGCTGGCTTCCCCAGCCTGGATACGAACGATTCCATGATAAAGATGTCTGGGAGCCACAGGTTTTCAGCTAATACCGTGAGTTTATTGATGCCAACACACTCTTTTGGGTTCCAACTAATGAAAGGATTGTCCCACACCTGCATCAGGGCAGTGAGGGACAGAGGTGAGTGATGGCGAGCTTCTCCTGTCGGCCTCTCCCACCCTTTCCATTCTTCTTTACACCTTGATCCTCCCACTCCCATTTGTGACCCTAATGACCACAGCCTATCCCCCCCATTCTTGATTTAACAAAGTGTCACCAGAAAAGTGCCCCTTGATAGGCTTTTGCCAGGTAGATATTAAATATGGCCTAAAATCACTTGGAGCTAGGACCACACCAATATATTGGCCTGCAACCACTTAGCATTTTTTTTTTTTTTTTTGAGTTGCTATTTCTTCCTTCCTAAGATTCCCGGGGAGGTTTGGGTTCCCATGGTGAGTCCAATTCTACATGGAGTTATTTTGTCCCAGATCCCAGAAAAAGTTATACTTTGGGTAGAGGTTTGAACTAGAAAACTTTTAAGTCACTTTTGTGTGTGTGTGTGTGTGTGTGAGATGGAGTTTCGCTCTTGTCACCTAGGCTGGGGTGCAGTGGCACAATCTTGGCTCTCTGCAACCTCTGCCTCCCTGGTTCAAGCAATTCTTCTGTCTCAGCCTCTCGAATAGCTGGGATTACAGGCACCTGCCACCACACCCAGATAATTTTTGTATTTTTATTAGCGATGGAGTTTTACCATGTTGGTCAGGCTGGTCTCGAACTCCTGACCTCAGGTGATCCACCTGCCTCGGCCTCCCAAAGTGCTGGGATTATAGGCGTGAGCCACCGCTCCTGGCCCCTTTAAGTCACTTCTAACTCCTCAGGCTTAAAATTATAAATGAAGTGGGGAGGAGATACTTGAATCTGCCTTACCAAATCCATCCACAGGAATGACATCAGCAGCTGGAGCTGTGCATCCTGACGAGGAAATTTCCATGCAGGATTATTAGTGTAAAAAGGTTTGGCCCATGTCCACCTCATATTCCCACCAATATTTACTAATTTATTGGGTCAGGCATTGTTGTAGACGCTGAATTGTCTTTTCCTCACTTGTTTCCCTTGTGTCTACGGGCAATTCTGATTTTAATTAATATACAGACTACTTTTTTCTAGAGAATTCTAGAAACGACAGGATTCAAAGACAAATGGCTTCCTGAAAAAATATCACTGTAGTATTCTTCTTCGTGCCTCTCCATTGCATAGGAAAACCATCTAACTTGTGTTAAATCCATCCAGGGTACCTCTTGTTCACCACGGGGCCAGGGCCATGTTGGGTTGACAGGGCAGAGGGTCCTTGTTCCTTATTAGAAGCCATGGGAAAGATGCAGGGACTAAATCTCACCACTCCCAGGATGGCAGACAGGGTGAAGGAGATGTTGACATGGGTAGGGATGCTGTAGTTGGTGAATGGACAGAAGGCCTTTCTGTCAAACACTGCTTGGAAGGCAGCAGGGTCAACCCCATGCTGGTCAAAGCCTGAGCAATTGATGGTAAAAGCGTCGCCTTTTCCCATAGAGAGCAGAGACTCCGTGAGAGAGGGACTCTATTTCCAGGGCTGGAGTCTCTCTGCAGAGAGACAAAATAGGGGATATACTGAGAGGAGCAGGTGAGCCCCTCCTTCCCATGCCAAGACTCCCAAGGCCATGGTTGGGGGATGATGGGCTGGGCTGGTAGGCAAATGGTGGAAGTTGATGTGGTGAGCTGAGGTCAGGGCTCTATTCTCATTCCCATTGTTTCATCCTCATGCAAAGTTTGCCCAAATCTGTATGAAAACTTGGCTTAAGTGCAATGGCAGCTACTTCCAGGAGTCCTTTAATGTACCCGTCGCAAGGCTCTTGGCTCACCTAGCAGTAGAACTGCCCAAATCTTGTGGTCCAGGTCACCTAAAAATCGATGCTAATGCATTTCTCTCTCTAACTCTTAGGATCTTAGGTCTACTGAAGGCAAGAACTGATTTATCAAGAGGATAAGAGACATTTTACACAACTGTGCTTACTAGGTAGATATGGGAAATGTAGTAGGTATCTGACTAGGTGCTTACCTTGGTGCTATGCATTCATTTTGCTCTTCTCAGATTTAGTGACCTCAGTTATCTTGTGGGTTATTTCTAGCATTGGGATCACGAGGTGACATCACTGAGCATACAGCATTTGTTCAGTCACAAAGTGAGGCCGGTGTGCCAGGCGCGGTGGCTCATGCCTGTAATCCCAGCACTTTGGGAGGCCGAGGTGGGTAGATCATAAGGTCAAGAGATCGAGACCATCCTGGCCAACATGGTGAAACCCCATCTCTACTAAAAATACAAAAATCAGCTGGGTGTGGTGGTGTGCGCCTGTAATCCCAACTATTCAGGAAGCTAAGTCAGGAGAATCACTTGAACCTGGGAGGCGGAGGTTGCAGTGAGCCGAGATCACGCCACTGCACTCCAGCCTGGGCAACAGAGTGAGACTCCATGTCAAAAAACAAACAACAACAAAAAACAAAAAACCACAAAGTGAGACCGGTGCAGATATCGTCTCTTGGCCACGGGAGCCATCTGGGTAGTACCTGAGTGGCATCTTTGCCCCATTGCCATCATTATATGGTTCTTTTCTCTGCCTCCTTCTCTCTATCTCCATCTCTTTCCATAATATTTAAGGTACGTGCCCAGATTGGGAACAAATATTACTTCATGGAAGCAAAATATCTACTCATTTCCACCTCAGATTGTCCCCTCCCTCAGGGCATGTTTAAAATCAGCAGCTACTCTTCCCATAGATATCACATCAAGAGAAACAGAGACAAGGAGGGGGGAAGAGGGTTGAGGCAGAGGAGCATCAGAAGTCGGTGAAAAGGTGGAATTGGAGAAGTGGTGAAATGAGACGGTTTGATAGATCCCTGTGCAGGCAGGAATAGAGAAAGTCTGTTTGTACTCATCAGTGAAATGTTTTTCTACCTGTCAGCAAAAGGAAATCAGGACACAGACATTATGGAAGAAATATTTAACACGTTCATTCTGAATGCCCTCCAAGTGCTAGAGGTGAGTCCAGGTGTCCCTCAGAACCACATTCTGGTCTTCCCTGTTCTTGTCCCATCTTACCTTGAAGCAGAAGACTGACAGTGAGGCAGAGGAGGACACCCCCCCTCGCAGGCCACCCTCCTTCCATTCTTCTTTCTGGACTCTTCTCTGGGGACTCACCAGGAGCCCCCAAACGCTGGAGCTTAAAGGAGCTCAGACCACACCTTGCTTGCTGGTTTTGAATACTACTCATGGCAAGTGACCACTCCCTGTGAGAGCCTGTGGCCAGAGAGGTCCCACCAAGTGTCCTGTGTTGGCTCTGCCCAGGTGCACCTTCCGGGCTCCAGGCAGGCAGAAAATTGGGCGGACACTGGGGAGAAGCATTCTGTTTGGCAGCTGTGTGCTGAGATCCAAAACAAGATAATGTGCCTTAATGAGAGAATGTGGGCTGGGGAAATTAGGATTGTGTGCTTCTGAGACCAGGGACTCTGCAGATTTGGAAAGGTGGCAATACTTAGTGATTTGGTTATGAATACCAAAGTATATCTTTTTTTTTTTTTTTGAGACAGAGTTTCACTCTGTTGCCCAGGCTGGAGTGCAGTGGCGCCATCTCGGCTCCCTGCAACCTCCACCTCCCTGGTTCAAGTGATTCTCTTGCCTTAGCCTCCGGAGTAGCTGGGACTATAGGCACCCGCCACCACGCCCGGCTACTTTTTTGTATTTTTAGTAGAGACGGGGTTTCACTGTGTTAGCCAGGATGGTCTCAATCTCCTGACCTCATGATCCGCCCGCCTCGGACTCCCAAAGTGCTGGGATTATAGGCCTGAGCCACCAAGCCCGGCCCCCTTACCAAAGTATCTTACAGCTTTTGTTGACAGTGGAATTATTCCAAATGCCAAATTATAAAGCTTGGTTCATGCATTCATCATCTAGTGTCTGTACTTTTCCAGTAGCCCCTAACTAGATTTTCTCTTTACAGTGTCTCTGCCTTTCTGATTTATTCTCCCCAAACCAATGTTCTCTATATAATTTTTAGGCTATGCATTGATTACATGATAATAAAAAATCATAAAATTAAGATAGTAACACTTTGTGCTGTCAATAGTGTTAATACATAGCGTTATTGTAAACTAGTAATCTCAGCTAACATCAATATTATTGGCATGTGTTAATATTATGTCTTATGTCACCACATTCCTATTTTAAAAAAATCGGCTCAAATGAATGAATTGGAGCATTTTTATTTCAAGTATCTAAGCTACATTTCCAGAAAGACTTGGACATTTTTTCCTTGCAGAAAGGGTGAAGGGCCAGATGTAGAATACAAAAGAAACTTTGTTCAGAATCGATGATCAGGACAGCCCTAAGTAGAAAGTGCTGAAAAATGCAGGAATAACTTAGAGGCCCAAAGTAGGAAGGCAACTGGAGGGGGCTGCAGTGGATTCCATTTGAGGTTTGCAGTAGCCACAGTCCTTCAGACCTACCAGCTCTGCAAATAATTTCTTCCCTGATTTGGAAACTTGGCCAGCCTGAGCCAGAGGTTGAACGGAAAGGAAGAATCAAAGAGGGGAGAAAGAGAAGCAGAAACGTGGCTAGAAGTACTGGAGTGGAAGGAGCAAGAAAGGGAGGAAGAGAAGGGAACAGAGGAATTGTTAGAAAACCTGCTCCAGGCCAGGCATGGTGGCTCACACCTGTAATCCCACTTTGGGAGGCCGAGGCAGGAAGACCACTTGAGCCCAGGAGTTTGAGACCAGCATAGGCAACATAGTGAGACCCCAACTCTACAAAAAGTAATTTTATTTATTTATTTATTTTTTTGAGACGGAGTCTTGCTCTGTCACCCAGGCTGGAGTGCAGTGGCGCAATCTCGGCTCACTGCAACCTCTGCCTCCTGGGTTTAAGCAATTATTTGTCTCAGTCTCTCGAGTAGCTGGGACTACAGCCATGCACTACCATGCCCAGCTAATTTTTGTATTTTTAGTAGAGACGGGGTTTCACCGTGTTGGCCAGGATGGTCTCGAGCTCTTGACCTTGTGGTCCACCTGCCTCGGCCTCCCAAATTACTGGGATTACAGGTGTGAGCCACCGCACCCAGACAAAAAGTAATTTTTAAAATGAGCCAGGTGTGCTGGTGTGTGCTTATAGTTCTCACTACTTGGGAGGCTGAGGTGAGAGAATTGCTTGACCCCAGAAGGTCAAGGCTGCAGCGAGCCATAATGGTGCCACTATGTTCCAGCCTGAGCAACAGAGCAAGACTCTATAAGAAAGGAGAGAGAAAGAGAGAGAGCGAGCAAGCAAGCAGGAAGGGAGGGATGGAGGGAGGGAGGGAGAAAGATGTGTGCTACTCAGGAGGCTGAGGCAGGAGAATCACTTGAACCCGGGAGGTGAAGTGAGCCAAGATCACACCACTGCACTTGAGCCTGGGTGACAGAGCGTGACTCCATCTCAAAAAAAGGAAGGAAGGAAGGAAGGAAGGAAGGAAGGAAGGAAGGAAGGAAGGAGGAAGGAAGGAAAGAAAGAAAGAAAGAAAGAAAGAAAGAAAGAAAGAAAGAAAGAAAGAAAGAGAGAGAAAGAAAGAAAGAAAGGGAAGAGACAGAGAAGGAAGGCAGGAAGGCAGGAAGAAAGGAAGGAGAAAGAGAGAAAGAAAGAAAAGAAAGAAGGAAGGAAACCTGCTCATGGTTTAGAGCGTTCTTTCATGACTTGAAAGGGTTCACCTGGGAGACACGTTGGCACCTGCAACACAAGGTACTGGCTGACACAAGGAGGAAGTTGTTGTCATGAGGGCTGGGGCAACTGGCCAGGCTACAGATGCCCTCCCAAGCCAGGCAGCCAGGTGGTTCTATACATAATGTACTTTTAAAGCAAGTCAAACACAGGTGCAATCAAGGACCGATCTGGAAAGCCAGGTATGTGAATGGCCCCGGAAGTGGACTGAAGAAGAGAGAGCAGCAAATGAGATCCTAGGACCCTGGTTTTGGACTATACAAGGCGTCGATCTAGGGTATAGGAACCCTGGAAAAAATGGCCTATCGTCAGGGTGATTCTCAGCTTAAAAGGAGGGAAGTGGGGACTGAGGATGACTGAACAACCTGGCAGAAATGGAGCATGAAGTCTGTCCTTTAGATTTGACCTATCAAGCCATTTAGGACCAAAGTACAATGTCACAACGTGACTTGGACAGTGTGTCCTGGGAGTGCCTGCCTCCTCTGTCCCTTCTCCAATGGGCTCTCAGAAAGGGGAGGTCAGCCATAGAGCTTCAGTAGCGGAGATATCTTTTTTTTTTTTTTTTTTTTTTTTTTTCCGATATGGAGTTTTGCTCTTGTCACCCAGGCTGGAGAGCAATGGCGTGATCTTGGCTCACTGCAACCTCTGCCTCCAGGGTTCAAGAGATTCTTCTGCCTCAGCCTCCCAGTTAGCTGGGATTACAGGCGTGTGCCACCATGCTCAGCTAATTTTTGTAGTTTTAGTAGAGACGGTGAAACCATGTTGGCCAGGCTGGTCTCAAACTCCAGACCTCAGGTGATCTGCCCGCCTAGGCCTCCCAAAGTGTTGGGATTACAGGCATGAGCCTCCGCACCTGGCCCAGATGTCATTTTTCTAAGGCCATCAGGAATACGTGTTCCCTACATTCCTACATTCTCTGGAATATCCTGGGTAGTCTTTATGGCTCCCATTTTAATTCCCAGCACATGTCCTTCCTAAACCAAGCTATAGGCTTTCATGGTGGCTCAGAAGCTCTTCTCTGACTCAGAGGTCACTGTGGAAGGGTCAGGGACTTCCTCCACACTGTCTTCTTTCTCTGGGCATCTTTGGAGCTTATGTCTTGGGTTTACTTATCTCTAGAATTCTTGGGCACTCGGCCAGGACAACATCTGGAAATAGAGCCTCTGAATTTAGGCTTTAACTGCCTCCTTGGGTAATTCTGGGTTCAGTTAGGATTCCTATGAGCCTGCGGTTACCTAGAGCAGGGTTTCTTGACCTCAACACTGTTGACATTTGGGGCCGGGTAATTCTTTGGAGGAAGTTTAGCAGCAACTCTGGCCCGTCAGATGCCAGTAGGATCCCCCCACCCTAGTTGCAACCATTAATAATGGCTCCAGAGATTGCCAAAGGCCTTCTTAGGGGTAAAATTGCCTGCACTTGAGTACACTTGGCAAGTTGGGATTCTAGAAGTTCAATGCTTTTTTTTTTTTTTTTTTTTTTTTTTTTGAGACGGAGTCTCGCTATGTCGCCCAGGGTGGAGTGCAGTGGCCGGATCTCAGCTCACTGCAAGCTCCGCCTCCCGGGTTTTTACGCCATTCTCCTGCCTCAGCCTCCCGAGTAGCTGGGACTACAGGCGCCCACCACCTCGCCCGGCTAGTTTTTTTGTATTTTTTAGTAGAGACGGGGTTTCACCGTGTTAGCCAGGATGGTCTCGAACTCCTGACCTCGTGATCCGTCCGTCTTGGCCTCCCAAAGTGCTGGGATTACAGGCTTGAGCCACCGCGCCCGGCCAAGTTCAATGCTTTTTAAAATCCCAAATGACAATAGGGTGGTCATCACATCCTCTCCTCTCCTCCCACCCCCTCTTCTGACTGACAAGACAATTCCTAGCCCCTCTCATGAAACTCCCAGTATGGGCTGACAGCAGACACTTGAGACTCCTGTCCAGGTACTTTAGTATTGGCACCTGGTGTCTGCTGGGCTGTACTCTGGGGATCGGAAATAGGGAGTTTGGGCAATAGATTCCCTAAGACCTTAGGACACCAAGGTGAAACTTCTTCAGAAGGGTTGGGGCACAGACACTGGATTTAGGAGTGCAGTGCTGGGGTCCGGCGCCAGGCCAGCCGGCAAGGTCTGCGTGAGTAGGCATGAAAGCTTGCTCTACTCTGAAATGAGGGCAAGTGTCACCTTTCATCGGTTTCGTACACCCTGTGGAGGCACTGTGTGAGTATTGTCCTGGCCTGGGATGCACAGCTTGTTCTGGCTGAGGGTACCCCGGGTGGCTGAATAGTCAGAATCGGACGTTCCAGAAAGGCTAGAGGCTGGACACAGGAGCACTTGGGCCTTCAGAGGCTCAGGAGAGCCAGAGGTGGTTTGAGTCAGTGCTAAGGACACTGCAGGGCTGGGTTTCCAAGGCCTTCGTGTTTGGGGGGGCAGCCCTAGATCTGTTGGAGAATACCATCAAGTCAGGTGTCGGTGTTTCCAGAAACCTTTGTGTTTCCTTGGAATTCCCTAAACCTTGGTTGCAGCTCTGCAATAGCTATCCCTGAGTTGCCTGGAAAAGCATTTCCTTCTGCCTAGGGCTGCCCATCCTCTAGGTGCCCTCGTTGGAGAATGGCCTCGTGCAGCATAGCCAGCCTTCCCAGGAGGGTAGAAAGTTAAGGCAAAGAATCTCTCTGGCAAGCGTGCATTACCATCAAAACCTTCCAGCTTCACACCTGGTCACCTGCTTAGTGATCTCACTCCTAGTTTGGTATTTGCTACATTATCTATCCTTCTAGATTATTCTGAGTTCATTTGTTTGAAATGCAAATCTGACCATGTCTTTTTTTTTTTTTTTCTTTGTTTTGGAGACGGAGTCTTGCTCTGTCACCCAGGCTAGAGTGGTGCAGTGGTATAATCTCGGCTCACTGCAACCTCCACCTCCTGGGTTCAAACAATTCTCCTGCTTCAGCCTCCCAAGTAGCTGGGACTACAGGCACACGCCACCATGCCTGGCTAATTTTTTTGTATTTTAGTAGAGATGGGGTTTCACCGTGTTGCCCAGGCTGGTCTCGAACTCCTGAGCTCAGGCAATCCACCCGCCTCAGCCTCACGAGTGCTAGGATTACAGGCGTGAGCCACCGCACCTGGCTGACCCTGTCTTTCTTATACTTGAAATCTTTCAATGGCTCCCATTGTTGATAGTAGTTAAAATTGTTGGGCCTGAGAATCTGTGTTTCCAATGGACTTCCAGGTGTTGCTGCTCTGCAGCTAGCTGGCCTTGGGACCACACTTGGAGAACCATAGGCCTCCACGATGAAATCTAGCTCCTGAGCATGATATAAAATATACTCCCTGACGTAACTCCCACCTAGCTCCCCATCGTTTTTTGCCTAGAATTTTATGTTCTAAAAGAGTTGTTCTTATCTTTAATGTGTATCAGAATTACCTCATGTGCTCTACCCTCATCCTTCTGTCCCTAAATCACAGTCTTGGCTCCAAATCAGAAGTGCAGGCAGTTGTCCTCAGGAATTTCCATTTCATTCATGAGTGATTCTAATATGGGTGGGCCATATTAGAAACAGCACCCCCAGCCACATAATATATGATTTTACACCTCTATATTTTTCTCAATCTAAAATACACTTTCTACCATTGTTTTCCTGTGCTATTAATCAATTCTTTTTTTTTTTTTTTTAAATTGAGACAGAGTCTTGCTCTGTCACCCAGGTTGGAGTGCAGTGGAGTGATCTTAGCTCATTTCAACCTCTGCCTCCCAGGTTCAAGCAATTCTTCTGCCTCAGCCTCCTGAGTAGCTGGGACTACAGGTGCGTGTCACCACGCCTGGCTAATTTTTTTTGTATTTTTAGTAGAGATGGGGTTTCACCATGTTGTCCAGGATGGTCTCAATCTCTTGACCTCGTGATCCACCCGCCTCGGTCTCCCAAAGTGCTGGTGGCTCACAGGCATAAACCATCACACCCGGCCTAATCAATTCTTTTTTTTTTTTCTTTCGAGATGGAGTCTCACTCTGTTGCCCAGGCTGGAGTGCAGTGGTGCAATCTCTGCCTCTGCGTTCAAGCGATTCTCCTGCCTCAGCCTCCTGAGTAGCTGGGACTACAGGCGTGGGCCACCATACCCGGCCAATTTTTTGTATTTTAGTAGAGACGGGGTTTCACCATGTTGGCCAGGCTGAGCTTGAACTCTTGACCTCAGGTGATCCGCCCACCTCTGCCTCCCAAAGTGCTGGGAATACAGGCGTGAGCCACTGCACCCGGCCAATCAATTCTTAAAGATTCAGCTCAGCTCAAGTATCTGGTCTTCTGTGAAGCCTTCCTCTTGCAAGCACATGCATGCCCACACATACCTGAACTCTATCATGATCCCTACATTGGAAGCATCTCTTTGCACATACATCTCCCCTACTGCTCTGTAATGTCTTGGAGAGCAGGAATCACATCTTCTTCTTTTTTGTATCCCCAGTATATGGCATGTACTAGCAGACAGTCAATAAATGTTTGTTAAATGCCTGGACTGCCCGTTCACTATGCATGACGGGAGGGGACACAGGCACCCTGGGAAGATGTAAGAGGTGGTTGGGAGCTGCATGGGAGTCCTGAGGCCATATCAGAGAAGTTAGCTGCTGTTTCTGTGGTGTGGCTAGGGTGTGGGCCTTTGTCCTGAGTGCAGTCTGGGGGTGATTGGGGTTGGTAGAAGCACTGTGGTCTGCAGCAGATGGGATTCAGAGGGCTGGAGCCAGGGCCTAGCCTTTTCTTTCTTTCTCTCTTTTAATTTTATTATTTTTTTGAGACAGAGTCTTGCTCTGTCACCCAGGCTGGAGTACAGTGGCATGGTGTCGGCTTACTGCAACCTCCATCTCCTAGGTTCAAGTGATTCTCCTGCCTCAGCCTCCCAGGTAGGTGAGAATACAGGTGTGCACCACCACACCCAGCTAAGTTTGCTATTTTTTTTTTTAGTAGATATGGGGTTTTGCCATGTTGGCCAGGATGGTCTTGAACTCCTGACCTCAGGTGATCCACCTGCCTCAGCCTCCCAAAGTGCTGGGATTACAGGCGCGAGCCACCATGCCCAGCCCCAGCCTTTTATTTCTGAATGCTTCTCTAACTTTCCAGAAAATGCCAGGCTCAGAATAGTCTACCAGAGCCACCACTAATTGAGTTTGTGCCATGTGCCCTATACAGTGTTAAGCACTTTACTTACAGTATTCTTATCCTCATGACTGCTTTCAGACCTCAGTATTATTACAGAATTCTCATTTTACAGATTGGAAAACTGAGGCTGGGGTGTAGTGATTCACACCTGTAATCCAGCACTTTGGGAGGCCAAAGTGGGAAGATCGCTTGAGGCCAGGAGTTTGACACTAACCTGGGCAATATAGTGAGACCCCATTTCTACATATGCCTGTAGTCCCAGTTACTTGGGAGGCTGAAGCGGGAGGATCACTTGAGCCTAGGAGTTCAAGGCTGCAGTGAGCCATGATTGCACTACTGTACTCCAGCAAGACCCTGTCTTACAAAACAAAGAGGCTGGGTGGGGTGCCTCACACCTGTAATCCCAGCACTTTTGTAGGCTGAGGCAGGCAGATTGCTTGAGCTCAGAGGTTTGAGGCCAGCCTGGGTGACATGGTGAAACTCCATCTCTACAAAGAATACAAAAATTAGCCAGGTGTGGTGGCGCATGCCTTTAGTCCCAGCTACTTGGGAGGCTGAGATGGAGGTTGCAGTGAGCTGAGATTACACCACTGCCCTCCAGCCTGGGTGATTGGGTGAGACCCTGTCAAAAAAGAAAGAAAAAGAAGGAAGGAAAGAAGAAAGGAAGCAAAGAAAGAAAGAAAGAAAAGAAAAGGAAACTGAGTTGCAGAGAGGTCCAAAGTCTTGCTCAGGCCAGGCACAGTGGCTCATGCCTGTAATCCTAGCACTTTGGGAGGCCGAGGCAGGTGGATCACCTGAGGTCAGGAGTTCGAGACCAGCTTGGCCAACATGGTGAAACCCCATCTCTACTAAAAATACAAAAATTAACCAGGAGTGGCGGTGGGTGCCTGTAATTCCAGCTACTCGGGAGGCTGAGGCAGGAGAATCACTTGAACCCAGGAGGTGGAGGTTGCAGTGAGCTGAAATCGCGTCACTGCACTCCAGCCTGGGTGACAGAGTGAGTCTCTATCTAAAAACAAAACAAAACAAAAAAACAAAAACAAAAAACTTGCTCAGTGTCCACTCGGGTGGAAATTGGTAGAATCCAGATTCGAAGCCAGATTAATCTGATTCTATTGCTCTTTCTTTGCTCTTTTTATTATTCCATAGCTAGGGAATCTTGTTGACTGGTTCATTATGTCCCTAGGTTTTCATCAGTGAAATCCCTGGGCCTGAACAGTGCTTGGATCCCAAGGTAAATAGTAGGGACAGCAGCTGTAGTTTTGCAAATCACAGGCACCAATATCTGTCTCCTCAGCTTATCCCAAGAGGATCACACTGCATGGCCCCTGGTGGCTCCGTTCATCTGGGACTCTGGGAGATCAGATTTGGAATATAGATGTTAGCTGGCAAGGGCAGAATTTGATGGTGGAAGGAGGCTGTGAGGCCGCCATTCTGCATCCCGGATGGATGGCAATCACATGCAGAGGCCATTGGCCAGGGCTAGGCAGCTGGGAGAGCAGGAGGCATCTAAAGCACCCAAACAGCCAGCTGGGTCACAAGCTGAGGTCAGGCTGCTATAGTGCCTGGGAGCAGTAGAGTGGGAGCATCCTGGGCCTCCTGAGCCGCACCTGGGGAAAAAGGCTGATGGACAAGCCTTCACCTGTGGCTGCCACTTTCACAGGCCCAGGCTCTTGTCCCAGGCACTGTTGAATGATGACAACCTCATATTTGTCACTTCACTTCTCTCCACTTCATTTTTCCCGTCTGAAAAAGGAGGGGGTTGAGCGCGAAGTCTGTAATTCTTTATGTCTCTTGCCTCCCACCTAGAAGACTGTTTTGCACTTCAGATTTCAGCCTGCATGAAAAACGGATGCTCTCTACTGTTTCACATTCAGTTTTGCAGCTTCTATCAACTTATTAATAATTTGTCAATAGCAATATTTGAAACATAATTTAATCTGTATTTTAGCTCTACTTTACAAATGAAAAAAAATTAAATTTATAAGGTTAAGCCAGTTGGCCAAGATGATCCAACTAGCAAGTAATGGCATCAGATTAAAAACCCAGGACTGCCAGATGCCAGATTTCTCCCTTCTGTACCTTTGTTTTTTCCTGCTGTATAAAAGAACTAGTGCCAACGAACTGTCAAATAAGAGAGGTTATCAAAGGGAAAATCAGAAATAGAAGAGGAGAAAAAGGACAGGTTTGAAATAATGCCTGTGGCTGCACACCTTAGAGTAGACCTGAAGGAAAGGGCAGGGGAAGCAAACATGATAATGAGACAAATATTCTAGCGTGCGGTTAATCCGGAACCAAAAGAAAGATTAAACATGGAAAAATGATTTTTTTTTTTTTTTTTGAGACAGGGTCTCACTCTGTCACCCAGGCTGCAGTGCAGTGGCGTGATCTCGGCTCACTGCAGCCTTGACTTCCCAGGCTCAAGAGATCCTCCTGCCTTGGCCTCCTAAGTAGCTGGGACCACAGGTGCATGCCACAGTACCCTGACAATTTTTTTGTATTTTTTATAGAGATGAGGTTTAGACTGTTGCCCAGGCTGGTCTCGAACTCCTGAGCTCAATGGATCCGCCTGCCTTGGACTCCCAAAGTGCTGGGATTACAGGTGTGAGCCACCGTGCCTGGCTGAAATACTACTTATAATGGTTTAGCTAATGAGAAAGTGAACATGTGAGAAACACAGGATAGCACAGCAGATAAATGGACAAAGTGAGGAGCCGCCAGGCAGAAACAGGCCATCAAATGCAAGGTGGCACAGGCAGGACCAGTGCCTATAAGCAAGGTTTCTAAAGAGGTCATAAATTACCTTGCAAAGCCTTTCAGAGGTTTGCCAGATAACAAAAGGAAAGTCATTAGCACAAAGTGTACTTATCATATGATTCTATTATAGGTGGAACAGTGAAGCAGCAGGCACACCTGTTAATTTTGTGGGAGAGCTCCAGATTCAAAGGTTCTGTACGATTACCATTGATGTTAGGATCACATGTTCAGATTTTGGTTGTGGAGAAAATAAAATCACTATAATTATATCATGCCTTACTAAAAGGAGATATATAGAATCTTAATCCATGTGTCAAAAAAGATAAACTGCAGACTTTCTGTTAAAATAAAACTTAAAGCTACATTTTGGGGAAAATGTGAAGAAACGAAGCAGAGAAATATGTACCCGGCTGGGCACGGTGGCTCCCGCCTGTAATCCCAGCACTTTGGGAGGCCAAGGTGGGCAGATCACCTGAGGTCAGGAGTTCGAGACCAGCCTGGCCAACATGGTAAAACCCCAGCTCTACTAAAAGTACAAAAAAATTAGCCAGGCATGGTGGTGCATGCCTGTAGTCCTAGCTCAGGAGGCTGAGGCAGGAGAATTGCTTTAACCTGGGAGGTGAAGGTTGCATTGAGCCAAGATTGCACCACTGCACTCCAGCCTGGGTGACAGAGTAAAACTCCGTCTCAAAAAAAAAAAAACAAAAAAAAAAAAAAAGGAAAAAAGAAAGAAAAAGAAAGAAATATGTACCTGAAGATGGGGGGAAGACAAAATAATGCAAATTGATCTTAAATAATTTCAGAGCCCCTCAAAAGCTGGGTAAACAAGCTACTCCAAAAAAGTTTAGGATGAGTTTCTAAGTGAGAAAGACCAACTCAGGATGGGGTTATAGGAGTGGAAGGTCCGCAAGGGTCTGGCAGTAGAACGTACATTAGCAGCAAAAAAACTAAATCCAGAGGGAGCACAGAGAAAAGATGGATTGCTCAGAGTCGATTTGGGAAATACACTCTCCAGAAAGGAATGGAGAAAGTATAAATAGTGAACTTAGGTGCTGGGTCTTATGACAGAGGTGGGGAGGTAGTGGGTAAGGGATAGGGGTGAGACTCGGGGAAGTAGGGGAGGGAGTAAAAGGAAATGTAAAAGAAAGTTTGTCTTTGGGATCCTGATCAGGGCCTTGCTCTTCCTGTTTTAATTCTCCTCAAGTGTCAACCGATAGAGACTTGAAGTGATACTGATGTCTCCACATGGGACTCTGAGCACCTCTCTGGGTTTCCTCCTCAATTTGGAAAGCAGTGTAGCAGACAGGTTAGGAGTCCAGCCTCCAGGAGTCAGCCAGCCTCGGGTCAAACTGCAGCTCTGTCACTTAACTAGCTGTGGAGCCTTGTGAGACCACTAACTGGCCTCTCTGTCTTCATTTTCTACGGGTAAAAAATGGAGACAATAATACGAAACCACAGTTCTAAAATCTAAACGGCTTGGAAAACCAAATGATTTTTTACAAATATTTGGTGGCGGCCGGGCGCAGTGCCTCATGCCTGTAATCCCAGTACTTTGGGAGGCCGAGGCAGGTGGATCACCTGAGGTCAGGAGCTCGCGACCAGTCTGGCCAACATGGTGAAACTCTGTCTCTACTAAAAATACAAAAAATTAGCCAGGCGTGGTGGCGGATGCCTGTAATCCCAGCTACTCGAGAGGCTGAAGCAGGAGAATCGCTTGAACCTGGGAGGTGGAGATCGCGCCGAGATCCCGCCATTGCACTCCAACCTGGGAAACAAGAGCGAAACTCTGTCTCAAAAAAAAAAAAAAAAAAAAAAAAAAAAAGCCAAATATTTGGTGGCAAAACCAGACCAGAATTGACGCAAAGCTATTCGTAGTTTTATTTTTTCCACCTAGTGTGAATATTCATATATTTCATTGCAGAAATATTAATGTGCTTGGTTACAGGGTGCTGCTCCGTACCCTAGTTGGGGTGTCAGTAATACATAGTAAATAAATACACACTTATGACCTTTTTAAAATCTGAAAAATTCCGAACTCCAAAACACATTTGGCTCCAAAGGTTTTTGAATCTATGGTTCCTACTTCATAGGGTTACTATAAGTATTCATACAGCGCACTTAGAGTGCCTGCCACATATTAGTAACTCAATAACTGGTGGTTATTATTATTACTATTACTGTGTCTTTTCTGAAGGCCCACCTTTTAGAAAGCTGTGAGTACAGGAACTGCCAAAATAATGACAGACACAGCAATTTACTTAGGTGAATGTGAGGGTTGTATTCTCCAGGTTGTGGATATGCCTGGAGGATGGTGATGGTGAAAAGAATGTGTGACAGCGTTCTGGAAACTGAGGAGAAAAAGACCTTCGAAACAAACAAACAAACAAAAATGCATCCTACAAAGAGAATGAAGGGACACAATTTGGTTTGAAGACCATGGGCCTGAGTGACAGGAAGGATTCAGAGTATTGCAGGGTATTTCTGACTTAACACCCCAGATGCCCATGGGCCCCTCCGGAGTCCCAGTGGAACTGAAAGAAAAGAGCAAGTGACAGCTGGTCCTGGGGTTGCAGCATCCAGTTGGGAACCTCTGTAGCTCCAGGATCCAGTCCCCACCATGGCTTCGGCTCTGAGAGAGCAGATCCTCTTGCAGCCAACGTGGGGTAGAACTTTTGGCAGGCACTACTAGCAGCACCTCTAGTGGACGTTATCAGCCTTGCCACCCTTTGGGCATCTACAGTGATCAGAGGGAGCCAAAGGAGTTTGGGAAAGAGCAGTGGAGAGGAGAAGCCAGAGAAATATTATTTAGTGAACCATTTTGTGAGTCTATTTTTACTCCTAGATGGTCATGATTTGGGAAATATAAGCTACAGACAGAAAGTAGCAGAATAAATGAAAGAAATGGAAATAAATCGTTGCGAAAAAGAAAATATGATGTTCGAGTTGTAGTTAAGTTGCTCTCAAATAGGTGCTTTCTGAACCAACAAATGCCTTAGCTCGCACGTCCAAGGGCACTACTTGTGCAAGGCAGCTAGTGGTCCCTAGGAAGAGACCTTCAAAATAATAAGGCAAGTGTTAGGAAAAGGCACTTTCCAGTTCATACAAGGGCATTTGTGTTCCTCCCAAGTAAAGTAGATGTCATTTTCAAATGTGCTTCCCTTGACCTTATGTTCTTTTCTTAGCATGATTAAGGGTAGATCAACTCAAATTGCAACACAGACACTTTAACGGTAATGCAGGATTATGTTAACACTCTAAGTACTTAATGATGAATGAGTCATATGTCAGGCTGTGACAAAAGGCTGTGCTCCTTAAGCAGGAGAGGCCTAGTTTTGGCACATTAATTTCTGAAGCTTAAGTCCAGAGTAACTGGATTTAGGAAGTTAATCTCTGTTTTACTGTAATTCCTTCTAATAGATTTTGGCCCCTTCTTTCTCTTCCCTACACTTTACATGTTGTCTGATAGACTTAAAAAAACACACACATAAGAGAAAATCCTTCTTACTTTGGCTAATGAGGAGAAGTTTCTGCAAGAAGACTCTCAATCTCAAGATTTTTCTTTTTTTACCGTAACAGAATTCAGGGAAAAGCCAATACTTTCTGCAAATGGGCGTATTGGGGTGATTTAATCAAGGACGTACCCTAGGAACCTGAATCCTGAGGCGCAAGGGAGGTATGGGAGGGCTGAGTGGGGCTGATGGCATGCAGTAGCAAGGACCCGACTTTTGGAGGGCAT
This sequence comes from Macaca nemestrina, assembly GCF_043159975.1. Taxonomy (NCBI): domain Eukaryota; kingdom Metazoa; phylum Chordata; class Mammalia; order Primates; family Cercopithecidae; genus Macaca; species Macaca nemestrina. Next base: position 97,062,633 of record NC_092126.1, on the reverse strand, counting down.
AGGAGACTATTCAGGTCTGGTCTGAAACTACACAGAGGACTGGGTTAAAAATGAGGTGGTTGCCAGGGCTGTGAGGCTGAAATTTGGACAGGCGTGAGAGCCTGGCTGGTTTCTGGAGGCAAAAATAACTCCAGACTGAAGTTGGCAGCTGAGCACCTGCCTAGGTGTTCCAGAGGCATATGACAGTGAGGATGGAGGAGGCCATGAAGAGCAGGTAGAGGCGGAAGAGCAGGGCGTCCATCACGTGACTGAACTGCACCCACAGCTCCACCGAGTGCTGCTTCTGGGCCTCACGTTCCCACTGGGCCCTTGTCCATTCTGAGCCCCCTGTCAACTCTGCCTCCTCAGGGCCTGGCATCTGCCCTGCTGATACTTCTGGCTCCTTCACACTTACAGAAAGACAGAGACTCAGCCACGGGCTGCAAATGTCACCTATACAGGGAGGGAGACAGGGAAGGAGGCAGGAGAAGAGAAGTGGAGGTGGGGGAAGGGGAAGTGTGACTTCCCTCACCAGGCAGGTGGGTGGGGGTGAGACCCAGGCCCTTATTTCCCTTCTGGGGCGCAGTGGGACAGCATCTCCCTGGGCTGGCGCAGTGGAGCAGCAGGGAGTAGAGCCACTGAGGCAGGGGTGGGAGATGGGTGGTGGCCACGTGCAGCAGGTGGGTGATGAAGATGGTGTCCGGCAAGCTGTCTACCATCAGGGAGAGGCACAGGGCGAAGTAGACACCTGCAGGCAAGGGGGTCTGCAAGAGGGCCAGAGGCACCACCTAGGATTTCTTGTTTCTTTCCCAGAGGATCTTTTTCTGGGATCCCTTTTCACTTCACCTGGTTCTGCCGGTCCCTCTCCCCATCCAACCCACACCTTGCTTTTGCTCTCTTGATGGAAGAGAGGACGTACTGATGAAGTGTGTGATGAAGTGCCAGTGGCTGGGAGCAAGTCATTCATCATGAGCAAGAAGACGCTGTAGCCCAGCAGAACAGTCGTCTTGAATGGGGCATAGTTCCTACTTTCCAGTGGCAGGTAGAAACTGAGGATGTCGATGGCAACCAGAATGGCACTGGGCACCAGAAAGTTTACCACGTAGGGGCTGGGCCTGTGCCTGCACCTGATGACCACCTGGTAGGGAGGAGAGGGAGGGGCAAGTGAGGAGTAGGATGGGAGGCTATCAAGACAGGTAATAGCAAGAACTGGAATTTGTCCCAGGCCAAACTGTCTAGTAAGGAAATATTGCCTCCCGTCCCTTTCACCATCCGGTCTCTCCATCCAAAGGCATCTCACAAGGTTAGAGTCTTCCACGCTGCTTACTACTGAAATCTACTGTATCTCATTCCTTTTGGCCCAAGGTGTCAACTTTCTCCACTTAAATTTTTATTCCTACCGATGTGCTCTTAGCCAGACTGTGGAACCACCGACTTAGGTGTCACGTGCATTTTATCTTTTCATTTCTAATTGCTGTTCTCATCAAGGTCTAATCTCTAGTGACTTTGCAGGAGGACATTTGAGACCAGTGGGAGGGAAAGCAGAGAGTAGCAGATATTTTGGGGTTATCAGGATTTGGAATCATAATATCCCTAAGACAGTGTTTGCTAACTCTTTCTACCATATCTTTTTAAAAATAACAAAAATTCCTGCCTTCCAAAAAGTTCTGACAGCCACTGGGGAAGGGGGAGCTCACCCTCACTGTGAATCACTGGCATAGAGGCTTTGTTTCTTCCTCAAGGGATGCTTTGTTTAGTAACTATTTACTGAGTACCAGGTATTGTTTCAGTACTGAAGGTTTATCAGTGAAAAAGTGACAAAAGGCTGGGCACAGTGGCTCATGCCTGTAATCCCAGCACTTTGGGAGGCCGAGGCAGGCAGATACCTGAGTTCAGGACTTCGAGACCTGCTGGCGAATGTGGCGAAACCCCATCTCTACTAAAAATACATAAATTAGCTGGGCATGGTGGCGGGTCCCTGTAATCCCAGCTACTCAGGAGGCTGAAGTAGGAGAATCACTTGAACCCGGGAAGTGGAGGTTGCAGTGAGCCGAGATCACGCCATTGCACTCCAGCCTGGGTGACAAGAACAAAACTCTATCTCAAAAAAACAAGAGTGACAAAGGCCAGGCTCTGTGGTTCACGCCCGTAATCCCAGCACTTTGGGAGGCGGAGGCAGGTGGATCACCTGAGGCCAGGAGTTCAAGACCAGCCTGGCTAACATGGTGAAACCTGGTCTCAGCCCCTGAGCTCACATAGAAGATGGCTTGTTCATACTGGTTAGTGGCCATGGTCACTTTTATTGCTCTTTGGTAGATACCCAGCAGTACGCACTCCCTCCTTGCTCTGAATGAGGTTCTGTGATGTATCTGAAAGCTCCTGGACGTCCTTCTCCATGCCCGGGCCCGTGTTCTCCACTGCAAAGCAGGCCCCGATGACTCAGCCTCCCCAAATGCTCCCAAGTCCCTTGCCCAGACTGTTGGATCCCTCACTCCTTAGCATCCAGGCCCTTTTCAGCAAGATTCCCTCACTGTTCCCAGCTTTCTGTCCTCTTCTCAATCAAAGCCGTCTCTCTGCCTCTCAACAGTCTACTTTAGTGAGCCCCACTAACCTGTGTAGGTGAAAGAGTTGAAGGACAGCGTGCAGCTCTGTTCATGGAAGGGGAAATAGAAGGTGTCCAGTTTACAGATGCTGACCACCCCCATTGGCTTATTGTATTTGATGTGACCTTCACTATTGACATACTAGCCATGAGACCTGCAGGTGTCTGATCCACACTGATGCTGTGTGGGAGAAGGACAGAGAGGTAGGTGCTGTGGGTTTCCCCATCAGACTTGACCTTCTTTCTCTCTCAGGTCATCCCATTCTTGAGCTCCAGTCCCACTCAGATGACTTCTTTCTTCTACCTATAATCATATTCTGGGGGTTTGTAAGTTCTTCAATTCAGATCCGGCTCTTTTCTAAGTTGAGTCTTTGTGTGGCCTTATTGGTAACATCATGTCCTTCCCTGTAGATGTGGTTTCCATTTTGCATTTTTGGCCCTGAGACTCACGACTGCTCGATGAAGACATCTGAAAGCCATAGGTTCTCAGTTGCCATGCCGGACTTCTTGATGCCTCTGCATTCATCTGGGTTCCACTGCACAAATTGATTGTGCCCAGGCCAGGCACGGTGGCTCATGCCTGTAATCCCAGCACTTTGGAAGGTTGAGGTGGGTGGATCACCTGAGGTCAGAAGTTCGAGACCAGCCTGGCCAACATGGTGAAACCCCGTCTCCACTAAAAATACAAAAATTAGCTGGGTGTGGTGGCAGGCCCCTGTAATCCCAGATACTCAGGAGGCTGAGACAGGAGGCAGGGAAATCGCTTGAACCCAGGAGGTGGAGGTTGCAGTGGCCTGAGATTGCACCACTGCACTCAAGCCTGGGCAACAGAGTGAGACTCTCTTTCAAAAAAAAAAAAAAATTGATTGTGCTAGATCTGTAGGAAACCATGGCATGAGAAAAACACAGGGAGGGAGCTAGTTTTAGTTTTGCTCTGTCTTCTGCACCTTCCCATTCCCTTTTTTCACCCATTTCTTTCCTCTCCCACCACCTGTCTACTGACAGCCATCACACTAACAAAGCCTTGTTTGTTTACCTCAGTATTCTCAAGACAGAGCTTGAGCTTGGTTCAGGATTCCCTGAGATGGAGCCACATAAGTATTGGCTCCCGTGGCCTTAGTGTATGCCACCTTCCCCCTGTGCCCCTTCTCTGCCCTCCTATACCAGCAGAATAATCAGAAAGTTTTATATTTTCATTATTGGTCTGATCATTTGACCTTGTCTAATTTATGGATATTTTCAGCTTTATCCAATATACTCTGCAAAACTGGACCTAGCAGTGGAAAAAAGGGAGGTACCCTTTTTTCCAGAAGTACCAGAGTACAGGAAAGGGGAAACTGAGTCTGTCATACCATATTTAGCCACAGGAATGATGTCACCAGTTGAAGATGTGAATCCTGGAAAAGAAGCTTTCATCTAGATGATTAACTCCAGGAAGGCAGGTCCCGTGCCACCACCCCCTCCTTGCTCACTTTCAAGTCTGTTCCATGTAGCAATAATGATTTTTGATCTAAGCCATGGAAATATACAGGTCAAAACAATTCAAAGTACATGGAAAATATAACCAAAAAAACCTAGTAAGAAGGTCTATTGGGAAAATGTTTCTTGACAAGTATTCCAAAAAGAACAGATTTTACCTGCAGTAATGTCATTGCAGCATTTCTTATCATGCCTTTCCACTCCCCAGAATACAGCTCTACTTTTTAAAACACTTTTAAGTGTCATTTTTTCTTTTTTTTTTTGAGGCAGAATCTTGCTCTGTCTCCCAGGCTGGAGTGCAGTGGTGCCATCTTGGCTCACTGCAAACTCTGCCTCCTGGGTTCAAGCGATTCTCCTGCCTCCTGCCTCCTGCCTCAGCCTCCCGAGCAGCTGGGATTAGAGGCATGTACCACCATGCCCAGGTAACTTTTTGTATTTTTAGTAGAGATGGGGTTTCGCCATGCTGCCCAGGCTAAAAATAATTTTTTCAATATTTTATTGTGATAAAAATATATAACGTAAAATGTACTCTCTTAACCATTTTAAGTGTACAGTTCAGTGGCATTAAACACATTCACATTGTTGTCCAGCCACCACCCTCCATCACCAGAGATCTTTTCTTCTTGCAAAATGGAAACTGTACACCCATTAAACAGTAATTCCCTTTTTCACCCTCTTTCCAATCCCTGGCAACCGCTATTCTACTTTCTGTCTCTATAAAATTAGACATATACACCATTTGTCCTTTTGTGACTGACTTATTTCACTTAGCATAATATCCTCAAGGCTTGCCCACATTGTGGCAAGTGTTAGAATTTTGTTCCACTTGAAGGCTGCATAATATTCCATTGTAAGTACGTGCCACATTTAATCTGTCCATTCATCTATCAATAGACACTTAGACTGCTTCCGAGTTTTAACTATTGTGAGTAATTCTGCTATGAATGTAAGTGTACAAATATCCTGTTTTCACTTTTTTTTGGGTATTTATCCAGAAGCCTAATTATTTGGTTGCATGGTAATACTATTTTTAATATTTTGAGAAATAGCCATACTGTTTTTCCACAGTGGCTACACCATTTTACATCCTCACATGCAGTGCACAAGGGTTCCAATTTCTCCACATCATCACCAACACTTGTTATTTTCTGTTTTTTTGTTTTGCTTTGTTTTTTTGAGACAGAGTCTTGCTCTGTCTCCCAGGCTGGACTGCAGTGGCACAATCTTGGCTCTCTGCAACCTCCACCTCCTGGGTTCAAGCAATTCTCCTGTCTCAGCCTCCCTAGTAGCTGGGATTACAGGTACCTGCCACCACACCCAGCTAATTTTTGTATTTTTAGTAGAGACAGGGTTTCACCATGTTGGTCGGGTTGGTCTTGAACTCCTGACCTCAGGTGATCCACCCACCTCAGCCTCCCAAAGTGCTGAGATTACAGGCATGTGCCACCTTGCCTGGCTTCTGTTTGTTTTTAATAGTAGCCCTCCTAATGGGTGTTAGATGGTATCTTATTGTAGTTTTGATCCGCATTTTCTTAACTATTAGTAACATTGAACAAACATCTTTTCTTGTGCTTATTGGCTATTTGTATATCTTCTTTGGAGAAATGTCTTTTCAAGTCCCTTGCCCATTTTTGAATTTGGTTGTTTGATTTTTTTGTTGTAACCAATTTTACAAAATCCAATCAGAGGGCCGGGCATGGTGGCTCATGCCTGTAATCCCAGAACTTTGGGAGACCAAGGCAGGAGGATCACCTGAGGTCACGAATTTGAGACCAGCCTGGCCAACATGGTGAAACCCTGTCTCTACTAAAAATACAAAAATTAGCTGGGTGTGGTGGCACATTCCGGAGGCTGAGGCAGGAGAATCGCTTGAAACTGGGAGGCAGAGGTTGCAGTGAGCTGAGATTGCACCACTGCACTCCAGCCTGGGTGACAAGAGCGAGACTCCATCTCAAAAAAATAAAAACAAACAAACAAAAAATCCAATCAGAGGGTCCACTGCTCACCACTAGATGACTGCAGTGTTGGGTGAGGACTTACCACTTCCAGATGGCAGACAGGGTGAAGGTGATGTTGACATGAATGGGGATGCTGTAGTTGGTGACTGGACCGACAGCCTTTCTGACAAACACTGCTTGAAAGGCAGCAGGGTCCACCCCATGCTGGCCAAAGCCTGAGCAATTGATAATTAAAGTGTTGCCCTTTCCTGTAGTGAGCAGAGACTCTGAGAGAGGAGGGCCAGGGCTGGGGGGCCTGGAGAGTGTTTCTGCATGGAGAGAAAACAGGGGGCACTGGGAGAAGCAAGTGAGCTCCTCCTTCCTGGTCAGGAAGGGTGGGCTGGGCTGGTAGGCAAATGGTGGAAGTTGATGAGGTGAGCTGAGTCAGGGATCCATCCTCAGTGCCACTGTTTTATCCCCATGCAAAACCTGTCCAGATGTGTACGCAAACTCAACCCTAACCACCACTTTATAGTGTCCTGCCACGTCCTTAACAATCTCACTGCAACCTCTCCACCTTCCCCCAGGGTCCTTCTTTTGCTTACCTCCAATGTGGAGCCATGCGAGTGATGTCAGTGACAAATTTTGCACTCACAGTTCTCCGCCTCACTGTATTAATATGTCATAGATGCTAATAAATTAATGATAAGGGAGGTAATCAGGTAGGTAGTGTGAGACATATGAGATCTTAAGAAAACAAATCAATTTCAGTTTTTTCAATTTAATGAGTATTTACTGTGTCTTTACTATGTGCTGTGATTGTTCTAACATTTAGTAGTCTTCATCACTGAGATTATTTTAAATAATTCTCAGGCTGGGCTCAGTGGCTCACGCCTGTAATCCCAACACTTTGGGAGGCCGAGGCGGGTGGATCACCTGAGGACAGGAGTTCAAGACCAGCCTGGCCAACATGGTGAAACCCCATCTCTACTAAAAATACAAAAATTAGCCGACGTGGTGGCGGGTGCCTGTAATCCCAGCGACTCAGGAGGCTGAGGCACGAGATCGTTTGAACCTGGGAAGTGGAGGTTGCAGTGAGCCGAGATGGTGCCACTGCACTCTAGCCTGGGTAATAGACCAAGACTCCATCTCAAAAAAAAAAAAAGAAAAAAAAAAAAGAAAGAAAGAAAAAAAAGAAAAGAGTCAACTAAATGTTAGGATCCTAGGAAGAGGTACAAAGTTGTCAATGACATGAGCATCATTTTTACCATAATGAACATCCAATCATTGACTATCTAGGAATAACAAATATTAGCCTGTTTTCTCGGCTTCCCAAGAGTTACATGTCTGCTCAGCTCTTACTCTTATGTTATGGTACCTTGCAGCAGCAGGTGGAGGATGAAGCCGAGGAGGAATCCTTTCCCGTGGAACCAGCCTCTTTCCATCTTCCTCTCTTTGGCACTTCTCTGGGTACTTGATGATGATGTTAACCTTAAAAAAACTCAGACCACACCTTGAGCCCTACCTTTGAATAATACATATATGAGCTGGCATTAGCCACCTCTCTAACAAGACCCCTTGGTGACAAGAGAATGTCACAGAGGAATAACTCACCCGGTGCTTTAACTGGGCCTGAATCTAGCCTCCAAAAGTAATATGGCAAATCAGTTTGGAGAAGAGGAAGAAAAATATGTGGTCACTGGAGCAGTGCTAATGGCTTCCTCATACTTTAAAGTCACTCTGGTGCACAGTGCATCACTGAGAAGGCACGTATGACTACCACTGCCTCAAGGTGCCACATGCACTTGTTAGACCCTGCGGCCACCTTTCTCTCTCTTTCTTTTCTTTCTTTCTCTCTCTCTCTTTCTTTCTTTCTCTCTCTCTCTTCTTTCTTTCTTTCTTTCTTTCTTTCTTTCTTTCTTTCTTTCTTTCTTTCTTTCTTTCTTTCTTTCTTTCTTTTCTTTCTTTCTTTTCTTTTTCTTTCTTTCTTTCTCTTTCTTTTCCTTCCTTCCTTCCCCTTCCTTCCTTTCTTCTTTCCTTCCTCTCTCTCTCTTCCTTCCCTCCCTCCCTCCCTTCCTTCCTTCCTTTTTTTTTTTTAAGATGGAGTCTCGTTTTGTCTCCCACGCTGGAGTGCAATGGTGCGGTCTTGGCTCACTGCAACCTCCACCTCCTGGGTTCAATTGATTCCTGCCTCAGCCTCCCAAGTAGCTGTGATTACAGGCACCTGCCACCATGCCTAGCTAATTTTTTGTATTTTCAGTAGAGATGAGGTTTTACCATGTTGGCCAGGCTGGCCTCAAACTTCTGACCTCAGGTGATCTGCCCACCTTGGCCTCCCAAAGTGCTGTAATTACAAATGTGAGCCACCACGCCCGACCCCCTGCTGCCATCTTTCAAAAAAGAAAAATGTTGGGGGGGTCCCCATTAATATAAGCAACTTCATACATTGAGGCTTTAAACATGACTTCAGTATAGTTAAGACTTTAAAGTATGAGGAAGCCATTAGCACTGCTCCAGTGACAACACGTTTTTGCTTGCTCTTCTCCAAGCTGATTTGCCATGCCTTTTTAGTGTTTCAAAAGCAATCTGGACCCAGGTCTACCCAAAGAAGGGAGTGATTAGTGGATAGGGGGTGGTGGCAGAGGTAATACTTTTTTTTAAATAAAAGCTGACTTATGATTTTTTTTCTTTTAAAACGGAGTTTCTCTCTTATTGCCCAGGCTGCAGTACAATGGTGCGATCTCGGCCCACCGCAACCTCTGCCTCCCAGGTTCAAGCAATTATCCTGCCTCAGCCTCCCGAGTAGCTGGGATTACAGGCATGCACCACAATGCCCAGCTAATTTTTTTTTCATTTTTAAAAATTATACTTTAAGTTCCAGGGTACATGTGCATAACATGCAGGTTTGTTACATATGTATACATGTGCCATGATGGTGTGCTGCACCCATTAACTCGTTATTTACATTAAGTATATCTTCTAATGCTATCCCTCCCAGATCCCGCCACCCCACGAGAGGCCCCAGTGAGCGATGTTCCCCACTCTGTGTCCAAGTGTTCTCATTGTTCAATTCCCACCTATAAGTGAGAACATGCGGTGTTTGGTTTTCTGTCCTTGCGATAGTTTGCTCAGAATGATGGTTTCCAGCTTCATCCATGCCCCTACAAAGGACACAAACTCATCCTTTTTTATGGCTGCGTAGTATTCCATGGTGTATATGTGCCACATTTTCTTAATCCAGTCTATCATTGATGGACATTTGGGTTGGTTCCAAGTCTTTGCTATTGTGAATAGTGCTGCAATAAACATAAGTGTGCATGTGTCTTTATAGCAGCATGATTTAAAATCCTTTGGGTATATACGCAGTAATGGGATGGCTGATGCCCAGCTAATTTGTGTGTGTGTGTGTGTGTGTGTGTGTGTGTGTGTTTTTAGTAGAAACAGGGTTTCTCTGTGTTGGTCAGGCTGGTCTCGAACTCCCAACCTTAGATGACCCGCCCACCTCGGCCTCCCAAAGTGCTGGGATTACAGGCGTGAGCCACCGCACCCGCCTGCTGACTTATGATTTTAAAGAAAAGATCATGAGCTATTAGCCTGAAAGTTTATGTTGTTTTTGGCCCTGCTAGTGTTTTTTTTTTTTTTTCTTTCTTTCTTTTTTTAAAGTTAGTTGTGTAACACTTAAACATTGAGAGATTTCATATAAAAACTGTTTCTGGCTTCGTTTGAAAAATAAGATCTAGTAACACGAGGCTCACGTTTCTGCTTGACAACAATCTGCCAAAGCTCAGAAGTGGCAAAACCCTTTGGATGGTTCATATTTGCTCTAGATCACCACAGTCTCCATCTCCCCTCCTGTCTCATTCCTGAGCAGCTTTCCTCATTTATGTTACCTCCTTGGCCTCTGTAGATGTTTGACTTTGGCTTCCAATGTTAAGATTTTCTTGTGTGATTCTTTTTTTAACTTTTTTTTTTTTTTTTTTTTGAGACGGAGTCTCACTCAGTAGCCCAGGATGAAGTGCAGTGGATCTCTGCTCACTGCAAGCTCCGCCTCCTGGGTTCACGCCATTCTCCTGCCTCAGCCTCCCGAGTAGCTAGGACTACAGGCGCCCGCCACCACACCTACCTAATTTTTTGTATTTTTAGTAGAGATGGGGTTTCACCATGTTAGCCAGGATGGTCTCAATCTCCTGACCTCGTGATCCACCCGCCTCAGCCTCCCAAAGTGCTGGGATTACAGACGTAAGCCACCGTGCCTGGCCTCTTTTTTTAACTTTTAAGTTCAGGGGTACATGTGCAGGTTTGTTATATAGGTAAACTTGTGTCGTGGGGGTTTGTTGTACAGATTATTTCATCACCCAGTTATTAAGCCTAGTACCCATTAGTTATTTTTCCTGATCCTCTCCCTCCTCCCACCCTCCACCGTCTGATAGGCCTCAGTGTGTGTTGTTCCCCTCTATGTGTCCATGTGTTCTCATCATTTAGTTGGTACTTGTAAGTGAGAACATGCGGTACTTGGTTTTCTGTTCCTGTGTTAGTTTGCTAAGGATAATGGCCCCCAGTTCCATCCATGGTCCTGCAAAGGACATGAACTCATTCCTTTTTATGGCTACATAGTATTCCATGGTGTGTGTGTAGCACATTTTCTTTATCCAGTCTATCATTGATCATGTTCCATGATCTTTGCTATTCTATGTCTTTTCCATTTGCTATTCCAGGTCAGTTTCATGTCTTTGCTATTGTGAATAGTGCTGCAGTGAACATATGTGTGCATGTGTCTTTATAATAGTGATTCTTAAATAGCCTTGGAAAGTAATTTCAAAATACCATTTCATGCCTAGGTAAGCATAGGTCTTATCAGATTAATATATGTAATTAATCGGTTCATGATGGAAGCCAGACATGATAAGATTAATTGGGCCAAGGTCATCAGTGGTTTAACCTGTTTTATTCTAGAATTGTTTCTGGAAGGGAAGGCTTTAGGGAAAGTAATAAGTGGCTTACAGAGCAAAGAGAGAGCAGTTGCCTCAATGAAGGTTTACAGATTGAGGTAGCACAATGCAGTAAGAAATGTCTAAGACCAAATCCTTTCTACAAGAATCATGTCACTCTCTCTCAGCCTCAGTTTCCTTATCTCTAAAATTGGGAGGGTAAAATCTATTTTGCAAGAGTCTTATGTGGTTTAAGATAATGTATGTATAGTGCCTTGCCCATCTTAAGCAATTAATAGCAGTAAATTGAAGCAGAAGTAACAGTAAAAATGGCAGTAACAGTTATCCTGTTGAACCTAAGATTGCCCAGGTTGCTTCAGCCTAAATGGACTATTCGGGACTTAAAATGTCTGGGTTGACTGCAGCAACCCCAGTTCCTGTAAGCATAAGGCCCTTCTCTCTTAGCCTCGCTCAGCTGGATACTGATAGGATTCACCCATCTGCTGTCCTCAGCATCACTCTTTATCCTGGAGAATCCCTGACCCTTTGGGAAGTTTGTTGTAGCTGTTTTTTCTTTTTTTAAAAAGTGACATTATTCTTTTTCGCAACAGGTTTGCCGCCAGAACACAAGTGTCGTGAAAACTACTAAGCCAAATGGGAAAAGAAAAGACTCATATCAACATTAGTGTCATTGGACACGTAGATTCAGGCAAGTCCACCACTACTGGCCATCTGATCTACAAACGCGCGTCATCGACAAAAGAACCATTGAAAAATTTAAGAAGGGGGCTGCTGAGATGGGAAAGGGCTCCTTCAAGTATGCCTGGGTCTTGGATAAACTGAAAGCTCAGCGTGAACATGGTATCACCATTGATATCTCTTTTGTGGAAATCTGAGACTAGCAAGTACTATGTGACTATCGTTGATGCCCCAGGACATAGAGACTTCATCAAAAACATGATTACAGGGACATCTCAGGCTGACTGTGCTGTCCTGATTGTTGCTGCTGGTGTTGGTGAATCTGAAGTTTGGGCAGACCTGAGAACATGCCCTTCTGGCTTACACACTGGGTGTGAAACAACTTATTGTTGGTGTTAACAAAATGGTTACACTGAGCTACCCTACAGTCAGAAGAGATACAAAGAAATCATTAAGGAAGCCAGCACTACATTAAGAAAATTGGCTACAATCCCGTCACAGTAGCAGTTGTGCCAATTTCTGCTTGGAATGGTGACAACATGCCGGAGCCAAGTGCTAACACACCTTTAGGTTTAAGGGATGGAAAGTCACCAGTAATGATAGCAATGCCAATGGAGCCACACTGCTTGAGGCTCTGGACTGTGTCCTACCACAAACTGGTCCAACTGACAAGCCCTTGTGCCTGCCCCTCCAAGATGTCTACAAAATTGGTGGTATTGGTACTGTTCCTGTTGGCCAAGTGGCAACTGGTGTTCTCAAACCTGGTATGGTGGTCACCTTTGCTCCAGTCAACGTTACAACTGAAGTAAAGTCTGTCAAAATGCACCATGAAGCTTTGAGTGAAGCTCTTCCTGGTGACAATGTGGGCTTCAGTGTCAAGAATGTATTTGTCAAGGATGTTTGTCATGACAATGTTGCTGGTGACAGCAAAAACGACCCACCAATGGAAGCAGCTGGCTTCACTGCTCAGGTGATTATACGGAACCATTCAGGCCAAATCAGCGCTGGCTATGCCCCTGTACTGGATTGCCAAATGGCTCACATTGCATGCAAGTTTGCTGTGCTGAAGGAAAAAAATTGGTCGCCGTTCTGGTGAAAAACTGGAAGATGGCCCTAAATTCTTGAAGTCTGGTGATGCTGCCATCATTAATATGGTTCCTGGCAAGCCCATGTGTGTTGAGAGCTTCTCAGACTATTCACCTGTGGGTCGCTTTGCTGTCCATGATATGAGACAGACAGTTGCTGTGGGTGTCATCAAAGCAGTGGACAAAAAGGCTGCAGAAGCTGGCAAGGTCACCAAGCCTGCCCAGAAAGCTCAGAAGGCTAAATGAATGTTATCCCTAATACCTGCCACCCTGGTCTTCGTAATCAGTGGTGGAAGAACAGTCTCAGAACTATTTGTTTCAATTGACCATTTAAGTTTAATAGTAAAAGACTGGTTAATGATAACAATGCATCGTAAAATATTCAGAAGGAAAGAAGAATGTTTTGTGGACCACTTTGGTTTTATTTTTTTGCGTGTGGCAGTTTTAAATTATTAGTTTTAAAAATCAGTACTTTTTAATGGAAACACTTGACCAAAGATCTGTCACAGAATTTTGAGACCCATTAAAACAAAGTTTAAGTGAGAAAAAAAAAAGTGACTATTTTATTTTATTTTTTGAGACGCCCAGGCTGGGGTGCAATGGCACAATCTCGGTTCACTGCAACCTCCACCTCCCGGTTGGTTTCAAGTGATTATCCTGTCTCAGCCTCCTGAGTAGCTGGGATTACAGGCACCCACCACTATGCCTGGCTAATTTTTTGTATTTTTAGTTGCCATGGGGTTTCACCATGTTGGTCAGGCTGGTCTCGAACTCCTGACCTCAGATGATCCACCCACCTAGGCCTCCAAAGTGCTGGGATTACAGGCGTGAGCCACCACACCTGGCCTAAAAAGTGACTTTAGATAAGCATTTGCTAAAGCATTTTCTGTAAAACACTAATTCCAGAGGGTGTTAAATTCTGTTTCTAAAATAATATTTTTGTTATTTCATGTTTGATATGGTTTGGCTGTGTCCCCATCCAAATCTCATCTTAAATTGTAGCTCCCATAATCCCCATGTGTCATGGGAGGGACCTGATGGGAGGTAATTGAATCATGGAGGCGGGTTTTTCCCCTTACTGGTCTCCTGATAGTGAATAAGTCTCATGAGATCTGATGGCTTAAAAAAAGGCAGTTCCCCTGCACATGCTCTCTTGCCTGCCACCATGTAAGACGTGCCTTTGTCCTTCCTTTGCCTTCTACCATGATTGTGAGGCCTCCCCAGCCATGCGGAACTGAGTCCATTAAACCTCTTTTTTCTTTGTAAGTTACCCAGTCTCAGGTATTTCTTCACAGCACTATGAAAATGGACTGATAAAATATTCAAATAAGTCTGAGAAACGCTGAACTAAACAAGACTAACCAGCTTTCATTGTTGCAGGATTTCTCAGAGTATTTAGCTTATATTATAAATATATATTTATATATTATGTATATTTATATTTACATATTATATAATATATATTTATATTTATATATTTGAAAAATATATTTTACATATACCAATATATAAAACATATTTTATATAAATATATTAAATGTATAAATATGCAAATATATATTTACTATATATAATTATATATATATTTACTATATACATAATATATATATATATATATTTAGATATGGAGTCTCATTATGTTGCCCAGGCTGGCCTTAAACTTCTGGGCTCCTAGCAATCCTCCTGCCTCAGCCTCCCAAAATGCTGAAATTACAGGCATGAGCCACTGCACTTGGCCTAGCTAATATATTAATGTAACTTTTGACTATGATATACACAATTTTCCAAACTTAGTTGATTTTGGAAATTCTCTCTTTTTTTCAGAATGTCTTGCAGGGCTAGTATTTCATGGATTATTTTGTGGAAATACTGTTTTAAGTAAATAGGAATGTAGAAAAAAACTTGAAAAAATTATCTCAAATGTGCTACGGATACAATATAAAATGCAAAAAGCATATATACAAATAAATGAAGAAATTTTTAAAAACTTGATAAGTATTTTAAAACCTAAAGATTGTTGAGAACTATAAGCTGCAAGCAAGTAGAAAGTAAAATAGACATAAATTTTAATCCCTGAATCCTTGAGCAATTTAAACTTAGACCGACTCAAGGAGGAATCTTTTTTCCCCTTTTCCTTTAGATCAATGACCTGACAGCTGCAGGCCACATGCCATCTGCCTAGATTTAATACTAGGATGAAAGTTTAAAAAGATGCTTTGGTATCATGACTTATCAAATACACCTACATGGCAACTTTAGTTGCTGAAAAACAATGTTGATTTTTTCTCACTGGTGGTCTCCTATAATCAATAAAGTATACAATTTCTATTTTAAGAATACATATGTTTTCCTCAGGGTCTCAACAATTGAATTGTTTTGATTGAAGGAAACTGCAGCCTGCCGGGTGCAGTGGCTCTTGCCTGTCATCCCAGCATTTTGGGAGCCTGAAGTGGGCGGATCACTTGAGCTCAGGAGTTCGAGAGCAGCCTGGCCAATGTGGCAAAACTCCTGTCTCTACTAAAAATACAAAAATTAGCCAGGCTTGGCGGTGCATGCATGTAATCCCAGCTACTCCAGAGGCTGAGGCAGGAGAATCACTTGAACCCAGGAGGCAGAGGTTGCCGTGAACGGAAAGAGAGAAACAGAGGGAGAGAGGGAGCGAGGGAGGGATCACTAGTGATAACAATCTTTACACCAAAGTTGTTTATCTCTTCTTCTGGTCAAAAGTCCATATTTATCAAGCAAAACGCTTAAGAGAAGTATTGCGGAATGACTGGGATTGACCATTCTGTCTGACAATGCCTGTTTTCTGGAGAAGGCTCTGTTTTGTCTGGACTATTGGTCCTGCTTCTCTGGCTTAGAGGGATCCTATTGATTCCCAGGTGCTCAGTCCATTCTTCACAATATGATGTGGGAGAATTCTCCATATACATCTCATCATGAGATGTCAGACATATTCTACCATTTTATTCCATTGAGTAAGTAAGTATCTAATTGTCATTCTGGGAGGATTAAAATCCCAAGACCTGCCTATGGGCTGTGATGTATTATTTTAGCTGAGTGGATTTAGAAGGGTGTTCTGGGGAGAGGGAACAGCTAGAGTAAGAACATGGAAATTACGTGGACTTCAGGTTTGACTAGGAGAGTGACAGGAGATGAAGCAGTGTTATTATGAGGGCCAGATCACGGAAGACCTTGTATACCCAGCCAAGGTTTGCTTTAATTTTATAACCCAGTGTTTCCATAACTCAAATAAGGCTCAGACCCCTTTTAAGACAAACAATTCTCTCAAACCCCTGATGTTGACTTCTTATTTACATTATAATATTACTTAAATATATCCATTCATAAAGCTGTGTGCAAAGTCATTATGCTTATAGTTCTTATAGCACTATAAAGTTAAAATGAATTTACAAATATTGTTTTGCTAAAATTAGATAATTGCTGTCAATTTCTTTCCTGTTTTTAAAAAGGAGCTAGTTTTTGAACACCTATCTTATTGTTGGGCCAATGAATTCGATAGTGCTCAATGTAATAGTACTTTAAAAAATTTTTAAAGCAGGCCGGGCCTGGTGGCTCATTCCTGTAATCCTAGCATTTTGGGAGGCCGAGGGTGGCAGATCACCTGAAGTCAGGAGTTCGAAACCAGCCTGGCCAACATGGTGAAACCCCATCTGTACTAAAAGTACAAAAATTAGCTGGGCGTTGTGGCATCTGCCTGTAATCCCAGCTACTAGGGAGACCGAGGCAGGGGAATCGCTTGAATCTGGGAGGCGGAGGTTGTAGTGAGTCGAGATCACCCCATTGCACTCCAGCCTGGGCAACAAGAGTGAAACTCCGTCTTAAAAAAAAAAAAAATTAAAAAGCAACTCTTCATACTAACTACTACCCATATTGCTAATGAAGTAATGTAACAATGAAATAACAAGGGAAGTTGTTACCACAAAGGAAATGTGCAATGCTTTCCTTTATAATGATGAATGTGCAATTATGACTGATCATAACATGCCTATACTTCTGTGTACTTTAGGAAGACTTGGCTTCTCTATGAAAATATGTGAACCCTTTGGCTGTAGAACATGCTATCATGTCATCTGGCTTTCATCTGGTATTATTTAAAACTTAAATTCTCTTGTTTTCTGATTTGCCTGAGGCCATTAAAGAGGTGCATTATTCTTTTACACTACATGATTTCCATGATGTCAAATATAAAACGTAGGTTGGGCATGGTGGTTCATGCTTGTAACCTCAGCACTTTGGGAGGCCGAGGCCGGCGGATTGCCTGAGGTTAGGAGTTTGAGACCAGCCTGACCAACATGGTCAAACCCCGTCTCTACTAAAACTACAAAAAATTAGCCGGGCATGGTGGTGGGCACCTGTAATCCCAGCTACTCGGGAGGCTGAGGCCAGAGAATCATCTGAACCTGGGAGGCGGAGGTTGCAGTGAGCCGAGACTGTGCCATTGCACTCCAGCCTGAGTCACAAGAACAAAACACAGTCTCAAAAAACAAACAAACAAAACAAAAAACAAATATAAAACTGATTTATTAACTAACTTTAAAAAAGGTCTTATTCCATGAAAATGCCTTTCATTGAAAAATTGAACTGCAAAGGGAGCTTCTGTCTTGATCACTGTTAGAATAATTCAACATGAGTATCAAAGCAGATATAGGGTGATTGTTAGCATTTGACATTGGCTCTAGACAAGCTAGGTAGAGGAGGGTGTCAGGCTATTGCAGTAGAGCACTTCTGCCAATGAATAAACCACCGTCTATCCAGTTCCACAACCACCTACGTGTTACCCTTGACATTTCTTTCTCATTCCCCTGTACCTAATCCATCCACATGTTCTGTTGATTTCACCTCTTAAATTTCTCTTGAGTTCACCTTTTTCTCTCCATCTTTTCCATCACAACCTTAATCCAAGCCACCATGATCTCTTTCCTAGATAACAACAGTCGCTCCTAGGTGGCCTCTTCTCTCCCATTCTACTGGTCTCAAATTTTTTCTCGTCTGCCAGCCACAGTGCAGTTTCCAAAAGGTACTTTTTTTTTTTTTTTTTTTTTCTGTTTTTTGTTTGTTTTTTGAGACCGAGTCTTGCTCTATCACCCAGGCTGGAGTACAGTGGCCAGATCTTGGTTCACTGCAACCTCTGCCTCCTGGGTTCAAGGGATTCTCGTGCCTCAGCCTCTCAAGCAGCTGGGATTACAGGTGTGTGCCACCACGCCCGGCTAATTTTTGTATTTTTAGTACAGATGGGGTTTCACCATGTTGGCCAAGTTGGTCTCGAACTCCCAACCTCTGGTGATCCACCCACCTCAGCCTCCCAAAGTGCTGGGATTACAGGCCATGAGCTGCCACACCCGGCCCCAAAAGGTAAATTTAATTTCTCAACTCCTAACATATTCACCCTTTTAAAACTTTTCAGTGGTTGCCTTTTGCTCCTGAAGACCTGTAACAATATCTACATGTTTGGAGATGCTCCCTTCCTTCTACCACCACCTGGTCTTCATTGTTTCCTCTACTTCAACTGCTCTCTCTGCTGCCTACTTCCACTGTCTTCACTTCACAAACTCCTCCTTCCTTCAGATGAAACACACACCTCCTTTCCTTGCACTTACTACAATTATTTAAATTTTGATTAGTGTTTATTTGGGAGTCTAAGCCCCATGAGGGCTGGAAATGTGCTTGTTTTAGCTCCATTGCATCTCCATCAAATACTTAATGAATATGTTTAGTACATTACACAACATAAATATTATTTAGAAATACCCACAATTCTGGCCGGGCGCGGTGGCTCACGCCTATAATCCCAGCACTTTGGGAGGCTGAGGCGGGTGGATCACTTGAGCTCAGGAGTTCGAGACCAGCCTGGCCAATATGGTGAAATCCTGTCTCTATTAAAATTACAAAAATTAGCCGGGTGTGGTGGGACACGCCTGTGATCCCAGCTGCTCCGGAGGCTGAGGCAGGAGAATCAGAATCACTTGAACCCTGGAGGTGGAGGCTGCAGTGAGCCAAGATCTAAAAAAAAAGAAGAAGACAAGACAAGACATACACACAATTTTACGCTGCAACATAGATTCTCTAGCCCTGTTGCCTGAGGTCCGGGAAATATCGCCCCTCTAAACATTTCACAATACAAACATTTTGAGGGGGTAATTTTGTAAGTATAATTCTTTCACTCAGACTATACTTGGACAGACCAAGACAGTACTACAGTGTATTGAAGCCTGCCACCAGGGCTGTCTGGTGTCCATCTATTCTTTTTCAATAAAAAACAAACTATAATCAACGTATAGGAAGTATTTCAGGGGGATTTAGAAGCTTTTTAAAAAATATGACCATATCAGATCTGCAGTTTTGGGTGTTACAGTGTTTGAGGCATTGTTGGAAGGTACTAGAATCTTTGGTGAGATGGTATCTCATTACTATTTTAATTTACATTTCTGGACCAGGCATGGTCTCACACCTGTACAGGGGTCACGTCTGTAATCCCAGCACTGTGGGGGGCTGAGGTGGTCAGATCACAAGGTCAGGAGTTCAAGACCAGCCTGGCCAATATGGTGAAACCCTATCTCTACTAAAAATACAAAAATCAGCTGGGCGTGGTGGCGGGCGTCTGTAATCCCAGCTACTCCAGAGGCTGAGGCAGGAGAATTACTTGAACTCTGGAGGCGGAGGTTGCAGTGAGCCGAGGTCGCACCACTACACTCCAGCCTGAAGGACAGAGAAAGACTCTGTCTCAAAAAAAAAAAAAAAAAAAAGAAAAGAAAAAAAATTTTCCATTTCCCTATTAACGAGATTGGGTGTCTTTTCATATTTGAGTGGCTGCTCAAGTTTCCTATTCTGTGAGCTGTCTGTTCAGGTTATTTACCTATTTTCCTACTGGGTTATCTGCCATTTCTTACTGAACTTAGACATTATTTTGAGTATTTTTTATTCAAAAACTTTGTCAGTTATAACTTGTGGTTTATCTTTTCAATTTATGCCATCTTATACAGAGGTATTACTTTTAATATATGAAAAATTATCAACCTTTCTTCCTTTATTTTTTGTTTCTTGTTTAAAAAGTTATTTCCTACTCCCAAGTTCATAAAGATATTTCCTGCCTTCTTCTAAAAGTTTTTAAGTTTTCCCTTTCACATGTAAGCGTTTGAGCTACCTGAAATGGGTTTTTTTCTGTGCAGTATGAAGCGGTAATCCCTGATTGTTTTTTCATATGTATAAACAATTGTTCCAGTACTATTTATTGACTGTTCTTCCTTTCCCACAGATTTGTAAGGTTTTCTGTCACAGATCAAGTTACATGTATGCAACAGTCTGTTTGGGGGCTCTTTATTCTATTGCATTGGTCTATCAATCCGTGTGCAAGAATACACTGCTTTATGATACAGTAGTGTCTTCACACTAGCTAACTAGCTAGTTGTTATAAAGATGGACAAATCACTTTACCACCTTCTTCTTCTCCTTCTTCTTCTTTCCTTCCTCCTCCTCCTCCTTCTCCTTTGAATTAACAAAAAATACGGCAGGGTGCGGTGGCTCACCCCTGTAATCCCAGCACTTTTGGGAAGCAGATTACCTGAGGTCGGGAGTTCGAGACCAGCCTGGCCAATATGGCGAAACCCTTCTCTACTAAAAAAATACGAAAATTAGCCGGGCGTGGTGGTGGACGCCTGTAATCCCAGCTACTCGGGAGACTGAGGCAAGGAGAATTGCTTGAACCCGGGAGGCGGAGGCTGCAGTGACCCGAGATCGCGCCATTGCGCTACAGCCTGGGCAACAGAACGAAACTCCTTCTTAAAAAAACAAACAAACACAACCTCATAATACCTACTCATAGGGCGGTAATGGAGATTAAAGGAAACAAGAATGGTATGTAAAGCATCGGATACAGGGTAGGGAAGAACTCAACAGTGGCTTTTATTTAATGATGCTGAAGGTACCGATGAAACAGGGATCGATCTTTGATAAAGGGATCAATCTTACCGGGAGCCTCAGATTCATTTATAAAAAGAAGAGGATGAGTTAGCATACCATTTCTGTCTCTTGCCACTTCTAAGACTGTGATCCTGGCATTTTTATTATCTAGAGACCAGGCAGCGCGACATTGATGGGCAGTTGGTGTTAAAGTGAGAAAGGCGGTATCTGCGCAGAATGCAGGGTCGAACCATGAGCAAGCAATCATATCTGCCACAACAGATAAGAACTGGGGCTGGCCGGCCTGACGACTCTCAACGGGTTAGACGCGGGCTACGATGACCTTCACGATCTTTTCTGGCAGCTGCACGGCCACGCAGGGTCGGGACTGCCCTGCCTACGAACAGCACTGTGTGCGAACACAGGGCCACGGTTAAGCCTCCCGACTGACTCCCCCAGGGAACACGACCCCGGAGAAGATTCCAGACAGGCTCGCAGAGGCACGGGTAAGGATGGAACGGAGCCGGGAGCTCAGTGGGAAGAGGGGCAGCCCGCACCGCCCCCGGGATGTCACCGGCGCTTCTGGGAAATGTAGTTCTTAGCCGCATCCGCAGCCCCGGGCTCTCGGAAGGCGGACTACAGTTCCCTTCAGCCTTGGGAATGCTTTGTGCAGCGCGCTTGCGCGGTGTGGCGGCCGATGCCGCTATAAAGGCTTGTTTTCCTGGGGGGCTCATGCTCGGGAGTGTGGTTGAGCGGCCGGCGCGGCTGTCCTGGAGCAGGGGCGCAGGTAGGTGATGGCTGCTGCCGCACCCCTGCCCTCCAGCTCGGTTGTCACGGGGATCACCGCTTTGCATTTCCTCGGGGCGTGGCGGGATGTGGCCAGGGCTACAAGCAGTTCGGGGGACACTGGAGACTTGGGGAACGGGGTATGGCCTCCCCTTGGTCTCCTGCCGCCGCCTCCTAGGCCTGTGAGCCCGGGGTCTGGTGACGGGGTCGTGTGCTGGAAGACAGGCAGGTAGGGTTGGGATGAGCGGGCAGGGACGCGGGCTACGTCTCTGGCCGCAGCCGCCAGGGGGCGCTGCGCCCGTGGGCCGTGGGTGTGGGTCGCGCTCGCCTGGCCAGGCCGGAGCGGGCTGTGGGAACGCCCTAGGGCCCGGGCATCCCAGGCGAAGCCCGTCTGAGAGAAGCGCCCACCCGGGAGGCTGTGCAGTGGGCGGCTCAGGGCACCATGCTCAACCCGCACCGGAGCCGCCAGCGACCTTCGAAGTAAGTCATCCCCTTCGTTTTTGCAAGCGGGTAAATGGAGGTACGTGACATAAGCACGCGCAGCAAACCCGTGGCTGAGCCGGGAACGCAGCCCAGATCTCTCCACGGTCATCCAGTGCTCTTTTTCACTTCTGCCACGCAGAGCTGCGGGTGGCTTTGTGTTTATCACACAGGGGTCATTTGGTTTCTGCACAGACGGAGAGGCTGGAGGCAGGTGGGCACAGGAACGACCGGGAAAGTTTCAGGAGGTCTTGGAGGAGGAGATGGCTAGGTTTTACTGGGGTCTGCAGCGTGCATGAAAGGTGAGGCTGCTTGGAGACGCAACAAGTGGATTACAGTGGGTGTGGTAAATACGTATCCCTTTAGCGTGGTGTCTTCCTTGTGTAGCTTGAGGGCCTGGCGGTGATGGAA
This sequence comes from Macaca nemestrina, assembly GCF_043159975.1. Taxonomy (NCBI): domain Eukaryota; kingdom Metazoa; phylum Chordata; class Mammalia; order Primates; family Cercopithecidae; genus Macaca; species Macaca nemestrina. The sequence continues at coordinate 97,040,327 of NC_092126.1, read as the reverse complement.
ACCTACTCAAGAGTGTTGGGATGACTGCAGCTTGCACACACCAGTCTGGCTAGGCAACAGTTCGTGTAGTCCCGTGCAACTCTCCTGCTGCCATGCAGTTGAATCAGTATCATTGTGTAGGGAGACTGTCTACACTTTAATCAGTGGAAAGAGAATCTTGGTAAAAAAAAAAAAAAAAAGGGCAGCTAAGTGGCCTCAACCCTGTTGGGACTTCTTTGGGGTTCTCCCACTTTGATTATTCTGCTTCTACCATTGTACAGGTCTGGACAACAGGTTTGTTTTCTACAAACAAAAATCCCTTCTCTTTCTTCCTCTCTTGATAGCTGAGGCAAGCGAGCATTTAAAAAAAGATTTTCCAACAACTTCAAAGGAGAACACGAGAAGATAGGGAAATATAAATAGTATCAATAAAAAGGCTGACCTGGGGATCTATCCTTGCTTGCTTGCTTCAGACTGGGGCTTTGTTTCTTTCCAAACCTGTCAGGATTCCCAGCTCTTCGCCGGCCTCCACGTGGGGTGCCCCCTTTTATGTTCCAGATACACAGACGATGGTGTCCTTATGTTCAAGGCCATAGACAGTAACTTTGTGCCTACTTTGGGCCTGCCTGCTCTCTTGATTGTGCCTCTTTTTCCAGGAAAGTAGAGATGAGTGTGTTAGAGATAATGGAACACTGTTCCCCACACCCTTCATACATAGAATAACTTAGTCCCTTAGGATAGTTTAGCAGTGTCTACCACAGCAGTCACTCTGGGCACAAAACAGTCATTATTTGTGTCATAACAGGGAAGTCGTTTTGTCCCTGCCTCTCTCTGCTCCTGTGCTCCACTGATTCTGCCTTATCCTTTGAAATAAAAGTGGTTGAAAGAATCTTTGGTTATCATGGGTGCTTAGATAATTGAGATGATGTTCGTGTTCTTCTTGACATGGCACTTCGTATAGTGGATGAGTTCCAGTGACCACCTCTCTTTCAAACCGCTCACCGCCCCAACCCCGCGCTCACCGCCCCAACCCCCACCTTTAAAAAGGTAGCACTAATCTTTTCCTTTTCCAGATAATCAGCTAAGCTAGGGAACCCTTGAAGGGGAAGGTTAGACTTCCGTGATTCTCGTAACAAGAAGGTTACACTGATCTACAGCTACAGCTCAACACTGGGGACACTGGCAGATGCCAGGTCTGTTTATAGTTTAGCCTTAATGAGGTCTCAATGACGTGATTGCTGCGCTCTGGCTTGGTGAGCCGCTGTTCTTTATGGTGTAGTTTGTCATTGGACAAGGTGACTTTTTTTTTTTAAGATAAGTAACAGCTATAACAACTTAGGGTACTTGAACCAGAATTCTGAAAGGCAAGAAGTCAAGCTTTCTTTGGACTGGAAACCTGTCTTTGCGGAGGAGATTTAGTCTTTTTTATTTAGAGGATTACTAAGTGTTCTCTTTTTATCTGACACCCTAAAAAATGCATTATAATGGTTAGAATTTTGTGCTGCAGAAGTAGTACTTTTAAGTCACAGCGATAGCTAGGGATTTATGGAATCCAGAAAGCAACACGGCTACACGTCTTTAATTTCCTTTGGAGGCTAGTCTGAAAGGTGTTTTCTCAGCTTGTCTCTGGGGGGCTGTGACCCTTCTTAGAGGGGGGAAACATTTTAGAGAAGTATGTATGTGTTTTTTGTTTTTAAGTGACCTGAGTTGACACAGGATCTTGATTAGACTTAGCCAGGCAAGCAGTGGTTTAGAACAGAGTTTCAGGTAAAAACTAGGTAAGACTTAGTAATACAGGGTGGGGAATTTGTTTTTGTTATTGTTTTTTAATAACAGCTTTATTGCCGTAGGATTTATATGCCATGAAATTCACTCTTCTAAAGTATACAATTCAGTGGTTTTTTTTTTCAGTGTATTCACTGCATTGTGCAACCATTAGCACTATCTAGTTTTAGAACATTTTCAGTACCCAGGGAATTTGTGTTTGAAGTTAAGTTATAATATTGTTTTAACTGTGTAACTTCATGGAGCTTTAAAATAACACCAGCTAACCCATTAGTTAATTATAAAAAGGCAGAGATGGAATATATCATTGGTAGAATAAGTGTTCGGTAAGTTTTTATTTAGTAAAATTTAGTGGGAGAAATGATGTCCACTTTAAAATTGTGGAGTTTTTAATACTTGGGACAAACTGAAATTGTTTCTATGAAGTCTTTAAAAAAAAAAACGAACCTATCTATATGCTATATACACTGGATTTGAGCTTAGTTGAAGAGAGTGGGTATCTCTTTACTAGTGTGTTTACTTTTTCTAAATTTTTTTCCCTTAGAAGTGGGAGAAGGTAATTTTTCTTGATTCTCTTATACTGAATCTTTTTCTTTAAAAAAAAAATGAAACGAAAATCTTTGAACATTTTTTGAAAATTAATTTTTGTAGCTATAACAGTAGAAAGTTTTAGTACTTTTGCCTTTTTTTTCCCACCCCCCGTATTTTAAGGCACTTGAACATATGGTTAAGTACTGTTTAGGAAATAATCTATTTCTTGATGAATTTTTAATTTCAGGAATTCTGATGTGAAACTAAGAGTCTATGAGCCCTGGAACCTCCACTCAGAGAAGATGAAGGATATTGACATAGGAAAAGAGTATATCATCCCCAGTCCTGGGTACAGAAGTGTGAGGGAGAGAACCAGCACTTCTGGGCCGCACAGAGACCGCGAAGATTCTAAGTTCAGGAGAACTCGACCGGTCAGTTTCCTTTCCTAAGAGTCTCTTATCTGCTTATTGTACTAAAACACGTCTTCTTTTTTTCATATGATGCGTAATTTAGAAACTTATTTTTTGGCCGGGCATGGTGGCTCATGCCTATAAACCCAGCAGTTTGGGAGGCCGAGGTGGGTGGATCACCTGAGGTCAGGAGTTCGAGACCAGCCTGGCCAACGTGGTAAAACCCTGTCTCTATCAAAAGTACAAAAATACCAGGCATGGTGGCAGGCGCCTGTAATCCCAGATACTTGGGAGGCTAAGGCACAAGAATCGCTTGAACCCGGGAGGCAGAGGTTGCAGTGAGCTGAGATCATGTCACTGCACTCCAGTCTGGGTGATAGAGTGAGACTCGGTCTCCAAAAAAAAAAAAAAGTATTTTTCTTTATTGACTTTAGGTTACTGTTAAAAATTTATGGTTATTTATGAGTCTCTGGTCCATAGTAAGCACTCCATACGTGGAAGAGAGGCTGACTTTCAGCCTCCCACCTGATCTGTGCTGAGCATTCTCCTCTTTTTCGCTTTTACTCTATGTTGGTGCCTTCTGAAAAGGCTGTGCTTAAGAGAAGACAACTTATTGAGGAGGAGGGGGTCGTGGGGGCGACGACAGAGAATATAAAGCCAATTAAGCTTCATTCATGTACCTAAACAAACTTGGTGTTTTCTTCTACTTTCTGTCATCCGTGTTTAAAATGTGAATCTGGCCAGGTGCAGTGGCTCACGCTTGTAATCCCAGCACTTTGGGAGGTTGAGGTGGGTGGATCACTTGAGGTCAGAAGTTCGAGACCAGCCTGGCCAACATGGTGAAACCCTGTCTCTGCTAAAAATACAAAAATTAGCTAGGTGTGGTGGCAGGCACCTGTACTCCCAGCTACTCAGGAGGCTGAGGCAGGAGAATCACTTGAACCCAGGAGGTGGAGGTTGCAGTGAGCTGAGATCACGCCACTACCCTCCAGCCTGGGCAACAGGTGAGACTCTGTCTCCAAAAAAAATGAAAAATAAAATAAAATGTGAATCCTTTGGAGAGACTCAGATTTCAGAACAATTCTAGATAGTTGTGGGATACTCAGTATGATTTTCAAGCGAATTCATAAGTTAAGCAGTCTTTAGATAATAATCTAGTTTCCTCCAAGGGAAATAATGAAGATGCATTTTCACCTGGAGAAAATATTCTTTTTCCTGAGGAAAAAAAATATATCTTTTCTTAGAAAAGTACCTAATAAAGCAGAATGGACTAGGTTTAGGAAGTTGAGGTTTATGTTGGTGTATTTGTTATGAGAAAATTTGAGAAAGGTACAGACTTTGCAGCTGGCACTGGCCTTTCTTTAGCCTGATACTATGTTTCCCTCTTTGGTTGTGTTAAAGCCATTGCTTTATTAATTAACATTTTCTTGCTAATGAGTCTTCTCTGTACCCTACTGTGTATTATCGAATGCTTTTCTTTTTTTTTTTTTTTTTTTTTTTTTTTGAGGCGGAGTCTCGCTCTGTCGCCCAGGCTGGAGTGCTGTGGCCAGATCTCAGCTCACTGCAAGCTCCGCCTCCCGGGTTCCCGCCATTCTCCTGCCTCAGCCTCCCGAGTAGCTGGGACTACAGGCGCCCGCCACCTCGCCCGGCTAAGTTTTTTTTTTGTATTTTTTAGTAGAGACGGGGTTTCACCGTGTTAGCCAGGATGGTCTTGATCTCCTGACCTCGTGATCCGCCCGTCTCGGCCTCCCAAAGTGCTGGGATTACAGGCTTGAGCCACCGCGCCCGGCCTATCGAATGCTTTTCTGTTCAGGTTTAACTTCAAAGAAACAGGCTCAATGTAATCAGTGTCAAATACTTCTCGTGGTGCCAGTTTTATAACTTCCTCATGTCCTTTTGTCTAGACCTTATGTTGATTAAACATCTGTCGAATACCCTCTGAGTGCTAGACACAGTTAGTGTAACAGTTAAGTCTAGAAAATGTCAGAAGGTAACATTGGGGCAGGGCCTTAAAGGGCAATTAGGTGGGGAGGCTTTTTAGGCAGTACAAGTATAGACCCAAAGGTATGGAAAGAGCATATGGCATGTTGGGACTTTGGATAAGCTACTTACGTCATTTGTATATAAAATGGTGTTGACAGTAGTACCTGACTCATGGGATCACTGAGGAGTAAGTGAGATAATACATATAAAATGTTTAAAATGGTACCTGGCACATGGCCAGTGCCCAATAAATGTTAGCTCTTAGAACTAGTTGTTTAGGGTGTAGGATGTATAAAGGGATTATAGGTTGGGGGAAATTCTGCATGCCATGCTAAGAAATATTTCACTGTGGGCATTGGGGAACTATTGGAAGTTAATGAGATTAAAAAAAAAAAACCTTCTTATTTTGAGCTAACTGTAGATTTATATGTAATTATAAAAAATAATATAGAGATCCTGTATATCCTTCATTCAGTTTCCCCCAGTGGTAACATCTTGTATAACTATAGTCCAATAAATATCACAACAGGATATCAATGATTGACATTGATATCAATGACATTGATTGACATTGGATATCAATGATTGACCTTGATACAATCCATTGACTTTAGGATTTCACCAGTTTTATATGCACCCTTTTTTGTGTTTGTGTGTGTGTGTTCTATGCATTTATTTAAAGGTGTAAATTTGTATGACCGCTTCCACAGTCAGGATGCAAAGATTCCATCACAAGGATCTCTCGTTACCCTTTTATAGCCACAGCCATGTCCCCTCAACCTCAGTCTCTGGCAACTGCTAATCTTTTCTCCATCTCTGTAATTTTGTCATTTTAAGAATGCTATATACAATGAATCATATAGTATATAATCTTTCGAGATTGCTTTTTTCACTCAGCTGAATTCCCTTGAGAGCCACCTAATTTTGTTGTGTGCATCAATAGTTCTTTCCTTTGTATTGCTAAGTAGCATTCCATGTTATAGATGTACCATAGCTTCTTTAACCATTCATCTGTTGAAAGACATACGGGTCATTTCCAGTTAATGGCAATTATAAATAAAGGTACTCTGAACCTTCAGTTACGGGATTTTGTGTGAACATAGCTTTTATTTCTCTGGATTAATGCCCAGGACTGCGATTGCTGGGTCATATGGTAAGTGCATATTTCGTTTTGTAAGAAACTGCAGTACTCTTTCTCAGAGTATCTGTGCCATTTTACATTGCCACCAGCAATGATCCAGTTTTTCCACATTGTTGCTAGTACTCAATGTTATCATAATGTTTATTTAAGCCATTATTATAGATGTGCCTGGTATCTGATTGTGGTTTTAATCTGTAGTTCCCTAATGGCTACTGATGTTTGAGAGTAGATTTTTATCTTAGATTAGTCTTGAAGCAATGCAGAAAAAACCTGTACAGGAGAAAGAGATCAAATATAGGGAGCAGTCAGGAAGCGGCTCTGCCCATCCATGTCAGAGAGGCCAGGCTACTGTTGTAAAACATAAAAGTGAGGATGGAGGAAAGGCATTTCTAGAAGATAGGGAGGCATTGGGGTGTCTGGGATTGATGGTAAGGATTTAAACTTATTCATGGACATAAGGGAAGAAAAGGAGATTAGGGAGATATTAAGAATGAGTTTGGGCCGGGCACGTTGGCTCACGCCCATAATCCTAGCACTTTGGAAGGCTGAGGCTGGTGGATTGCCTGAGCTCAGGAGTTTGAGACCAGCCTGGGCAACACAGTGAAACCTCATCTACTTGGGAGGCTGAGGCAAGAGAATCTCTTGAACCCAGGAGGCGGAGGTTGCAGTGAGCTGAGGTCTCACCATTGCATTCCAGCCTGGGCAACAGAGTGAGACTCTGTCTCAAAAAAAAAAAAAAAAAAAGAATGATTTTGAGTTTGAAGATGTTGAATTTGAAGTGCATACAGGTAAAATTATCAGTAGGTAGAGCATAGACAAGAAGTAGGGTAGGAAAAAACATTTAGAGCCTTTAGTGTGTCCATGTAGGTGAAGCTGTGAGAGTGAGCAGGCTTACCCAAGGATGGCTTGCAGAGCAGAAGGCGGAGGCTGTGGAGCTGGTGTGTGGTCCTGTGAAATTTCTGGGGACAGTGTCCCCAGCTTGTTAGAGTAGAGTTGACATCAGGGTATGCAGTGGCAGCAGTGAGCTTTTCTTCTACAAAGTGGAGAAGAACAGCAGTTAGGCACCGCTGGGCCTTGCGTACCCTAAAGGATACAGAGTCAGTCATCACTGTAGCAGGTTTTCAACATGCCACTGAAGCCTTATCTCAGAGAAATACGAAGGCTAATACCACTTTTATAAAATTTCAGGAATCCACATGAATTTTATTTTTATTACTCTTTCATGTTTCCTAAACTTTTTTTTTTTTTGAGACGAACTCTCCCTCTGTCGCCCAGGCTGGAATGCAGTGTTCTGATCTCGGTTCACTGCAACCTCCGCCTCCCGGGCTCAAGCAATTCTCCTGCTTCAGCCTCCTGAACAGCAGGTGCCTACCTGCTGTTCTCTGTTACCATGTTGGCCAGGCTGGTGTCAAACTCCTGAGCTCAAGTGATCCGCCTGCCTTGGCCTCCCAAAGTGCTGGGATTACAGGCGTCAGCCACCACATTGGCCATGAACTTTTATTTTTTATTAAATTTTTTGTTTGTTTGTTTTTTGTAGAGACAGTCTCACTGTTGGCCAGGCTGTTCTTGAACTCCCAGCTTCAAGCAAGCCTCCCGCCTCAGCCTCCCAAAATGCTGGGATTACAGGCATGTGGCACCACACCCTGCTCCTAAACTTTGAAATTTGAGTACTGTTTTCCTGATTTTACTGTATCCTTATAATCTCTGAACTTTTAAAAAAGATTTCTTTTATTCTACTCTCTTTCTGTTACTTAGCCTAGACCTAGCAAAACAACAACAATAAGCCCATAGGTTTATTCAATCTATTTTTGTATATACATTAAAATGAATGCATAGCTACTACGTATTTTTGTAAGTTCAGACACCATTACCTGCTTGACCATTACCTGTCAAAAAACAAAATTTCTCAGTATTTATCTTTAACTTGTCTCATGATACAAGTTTGCTGACAGGGGGAACCGGCAAGATGACAAAAAATTTTCTGGCCTGAGATGGTATAAAAATGGATAACGTAAGTAGTTGGGAAGCAGAATTCCTATATAAGCATATAGTTTTGTTTTTTAAAGTAAGCAGTTAATTGGGCAGAGATTGCAATTTCATGTCACATCATGATAACCATCATTTTTGTATTAGTTGTTAGAGACGAAATCTGGGACAGGATCTCCCAGGATGCCAGGTATGCCTACTACCCGTCAGAAATTTAAAACAAACAAAAAAATGCCTCTAAGTAACAAAAGATAAGGATACATCTGTGGCTCTTATGTGGAAAGCAAGGTTTCATTCACCACTATTAGCCTTTGATATGTCCAGTTAACCGGGAAGCAGGAGACCTGTGCTGCTGGTGTCTCATGCCTGTAATCTCAGCACTGTGGGAGGCCAAGGGAGAAGACTCACTTGAGTCCAGGAGTTCACAACCAACCTGGGCATCACAGTGAGACCTGTCTCTACAAAATATAAAAATAAATTAGCTGGGCATGGGGGTTTGTGCCTGTAGTCCCAGCTACTTGGGAGGCTGAGGTGGGAGGATCACTTGAACCCAGCAGCTGTGATTGTGCCACTGCACTCCATCCTGGGTGATAGAGCGAGACCCTGTCTCGCCAAAAAAAAAAAAATAAAGAAAGAAAGAAAAGAAATGGTGTCAAACAGAAGTCAGAAGCAAAGTACCAAAGAATAAGTTCTGACTTTAAGCAGGCCAGTGCTTTTTTCTTCAAGGTGTGAAGAAGTGAAGATGCAGATTACATGGTTTGCCCATTTCTTAGTATTGTGACCAAATCATTCTCTTGGAATATCATTTGGAAAAATTGCTCTAATAGTTACATCTTCAAATATTTGTAATTTCTCACATATGCTTAGGGTTGAAATAAAGCATTCACACACCTACGCACTTTCTTTGGGACTATAATGTTAATACTTGTGACACAATTTGAGGCTTAGCAGGCATCCTTTAATCCTGAAGTGTTAATAAAGTGGTGGCTTCTGTTGCTGTTAGTTCTTTGAGCCTGAGTACTAACTTTGGCTGGCATTAGGCTGGCGTTATTTCAGCTAACATGAAGATTTATACCTAGGCTACTCCTAAACACTGTTCCTGTGCCTGAGGCATGATTATTCAGGCCTAGGTATTCCTTTTTTTATCCTATTTGTGTATGCACATGTAACTCATATGACTGCACAAGCCCTGATTTTTTTTTTTTTAAGATGCAGTGTTTATTCATTTTTTTAATTTAGCAAATATTTGAACACTCTTCAAGATGCATGCACAGCACTGAACCAAGTGGTCTGGTACAGATAGAGATAAATTGGTGCTGGGCCTGCCTGTTCACCAATAGAAGCTTAAACTCACAAACACGTACTCTACACAGATGACTATAATTTAGGTGCTGGGGGAATTAGTAAAACGAGAAAGTGCTTCTCAGGGAACACTTTAGGAGGAGGTATCATTTGACTGGAAACTTGAGGAATGGGTAGAATTTGGAGAAATGAAGAACTTGCCAGGCAAAAGAAAGAGTTGTGGGTTTTAGGGATACCTAGTCCCTGTTGGTATTGAGCATAAAATGTATGAAGTCTTAGCTATAGTACAATACCTCAGTGAATTTCACATTATGTGTGTTTTTTGTTTTGTTTTTTATTTTTGTTTTTTTGAGGTTGAGTCTCCCTCTGTAGCCCAGGCTAGAGGGCAGTGGCGCGATCTTGGCTCACTGCAACCTCCGCTTCCCGAGTTCAAGCGATTCTCCTTTCTCAGCCTCCTGAGTAGCTGGGATTATAGGCAAATGCAACCACACCCAGCTAATTTTTTGTATTTGTAGTAGAGATGGGGTTTCACCGTGTTAGCCAGGCTGGTCTCGAACTCCTGACCTCAGGTGATCCCTCCACCCTGGCCTCTCAAAGTGCTGGGGTTACAGGTATGAGCCATCACGCCTGGGCATGTGTGTTCTTGAATAACAAGCCAAGGAGTTTGGATTTTAATTGCTTTAATATTTAAGCAAAAGCAAGACAAAGCTTGTCAGATGCTTTTATGAGCTTTATCTTATTGGGGTGGTGGTTTGTTTTCTTAGTGCTCTCAGGCAAAGCTAAGGGTGCCTTGTTTTTCATTAGCATGTCTAATCTGGGAAAGGAGGAAGAATGGAAAAATAAGCAGAAGTGGGCCAGGCGCGGTGACTCACACCTGTAATCCCAGCACTTTGGGAGGCCAAGGCGGGTGGATCACGAGGTCAGGAGATCGAGACCATCCTGGCTAACACGATGAAACCCTGTCTCTACTGAAAATACAAAAAATTAGCTGGGCATGGTGGCATGCGCCTGTAGTCCCAGCTACTTGGGGGGAGGCTGAGGCAGGAGAATCGCTTGACTCTGGGAGCCGGAGTTTGCAGTGAGCTGAGAGTACGCCAGTGCACTCCAGCCTGGGTGACAGAGCAAGACTCTGTCTCAAAAAAAAAAAAAAAAAAAGCAGAAGTAAACTAAAGTTCATGTACCCTTATTACTGGCACATGATCTTTAGTTATTTTTCCCCTTCTCTCAAAAATGTGTCATTGGTGGGATTTTCTTCCTACCAAATTAGAATGTTCTGTGTCTAGGAAAGGTAACAAAGCAAGTATTCATAAAATCCAGGGCTCTTACTTACTATTTCCTTAGTTCTGTGGTAGGCTGACCCTTTAACCTTGGTTGGAGTTTTCATAATTAGTGATTTGAAATATTTTGGTGAGCTCAAGTTATATCTTAGGGATCAAAGATGTGGGTCTAATCTCTTACCAGAAATGATTCGAAGATGTATTGTTAGGAAAGAAATATGGGCTCATTATAGAAAATGTACAAAGTGTGTAAAGTTATGGAAAAAAAGTAACCACCCTTAATTCCTCTACCCAGAGACAACCATTGTTTTCATAAAATAGTTTTGTCTAGTACATTGTACTTTTAGAGTTTGCTCCTGAAAGCTTTTCTTTACAGACTAAGGATGTGTGAATTTGTTTATGCCCTTGTGTTTTCCGAGTCAACAGTATTACCTGTGAGTCGGCTTGCTGTTAGGAAGGAGAGCAGGAGGAAGGAGATTAGCATTTTGCAGCTCTGCATTATTTTTCTCTTGATTGATATTCAGTGACTCAGCAGATTTTCTGGACAGGGTTAAGATGAGTAAGAATACCTGCATTTTTTTTTTCTCTCCCTGTAGGCATCCATAAAGCTTTATGAGGCTCAGTAGTCTCTTAGGCACTGCTGGGTGTGACACCGTATCTGGTCTGGTGCCAGGTGTTGGTTTCCAATAGCAGCCCAGAGCTCTCCGGCTGAGATAACAACAGTGCTGCGATTGGTGCAGAGCCCAGATGGCTCTCATGCTTGGTAACTGCATGGACAGCTCGCTGGGGCTCTTGAGGTTGGGCTGCTGCCGGGATCATGAGCTCTCTTATGCTGTCTGCTGCAAGACTGCCGCGGCTTTCCTAGGAAGTGCTGCTTAAGGGAAATAAATATAGCCTGTTGGCATGAGTTAAAGGAGCTTTCTGTCAAAGGGGAAGAAAAGTGTTGGAATTAGCTTCCCGGGTTTTTTTTGTTTGTTTGTTTTTTAAGTACCTAAATCTTTGTTAAGATGACTTGGAAGTTACAAATGGTTAATGGAAACTTTTTCAATGAAATCTTGTTTCCACCGTTAGGTAGGTTTCTGTTAATGCTTTCTTTAATGTCTTATCATTTTTCCCCCTCTCTTAGTCAAAAATAAAAAGGTCAACGCAAGAAACAGGGCCTCCGGAAGGGTTTGCAACTGTCATTGTTAAGCTTACAGACTAAAGTGAAGTTAATTTGGTGCACTGAAGTCCACTAATGAGCAGAATTAAATTTATCCTTTCCCTCCCTGCCCCCCTTTTAAGGAGTTAGCCAATTTAGATGATTAGATGTTATATGTGTTTTAACTGCTTAAGATTATTTTCTGAATTAGCTGTTCAAAGAATCAATTGTTATTAGATATCAGATGAGAACTTCCACTTACCAAAGCCTGCTCGTGGAGGCAGAAAGCAAGACTGACATGTGTACTTTAAAAGATGGATGGAACCTCAAAGGCCATCCTGCCCAGTCCCCATTTAGCCTCACCTCTCTGTAGGTGAGGCCCAGGAGAGACACTTACTCGGCAGACTATGCTGGGGCTGGGTGAGCTTCCAGGGATGTTCTTTCTGGAATCCAGTGGCTCAGAACACAGTACTTGGCTCCTCTTTGAGGCATGATGGCTCTGTTGCCTGTCTCTGGCCCAGTGTGCTGGGCTGCCAAAAAGAGCATGGAACCAGCCAGGAGATGCCACGACACTGACAGCTGTACCTGACCTTAGAGTTCAGGGTATGTTTCCAAAAGCAAATCTCAGGCCGGGCGCGGTGGCTCAAGCCTGTAATCCCAGCACTTTGGGAGGCCGAGACGGGTGGATCACGAGTTCAGGAGATCGAGACCATCCTGGCTAACACGGTGAAACCCCGTCTCTACTAAAATACAAAAAAAATTAGCCGGGCGAGGTGGCGGGTGCCTGTACTCCCAGCTACTCGGGAGGCTGAGGCAGGAGAATGGCGTGAACCCGGGAGGCGGGGCTTGCAGTGAGCTGAGATCCGGCCACTGCACTCCAGCCTGGGCAACAGAGCTAGACTCCGTCTCAAAAAAAAAAAAAAAAAAAAAGCAAATCTCACTAAAAAGGATTTATATGTTATTATGAAATCTGTATTTATGTGGTGGAAATAGACACACTCAGGCTTTTAGAGATAAATAAACTACACAGAATGGGTTCCAGTAAATGGCTATAGTTGTTTGACTTTTTTAAGAATCCTGTGAACTTGACAACCTTCTGTTTTTTTTTTTTTTTTTTTTTTTTTTTTGAGACGGAGTCTCACGCTGTTGCCCAGGCTGGAGTGCAGTGGCGCGATCTCGGCTCACTGCAAGCTCCGCCTCCCGGGTTCCCGCCATTCTCCTGCCTCAGCCTCCTGAGTAGCTGGGACTACAGGCGCCCGCCACCGCGCCCGGCTAATTTTTTTTTTGTATTTTTAGTAGAGACGGGGTTTCACTGTGGTCTCGATCTCCTGACCTTGTGATCCGCCCGCCTCGGCCTCCCAAAGTGCTGGGATTACAGGCTTGAGCCACCGCGCCCGGCCCTGTTTACTTTTAATTGGTATTATGCAGGTATGATGTTGAGCAGTCACTTAGTTTTCTTCAATGTTGTGTCTCCCAGTAGAAAAATAGCCAAACCGCTCAGCCCCTAACCTTTGTGTTTGCTTCTCACCGTGGTCAGCAGTTCTGGCTGGCTCTGCAGTACGGCGGTCACATGAGGGAACCCTGAAAGCCTTGTACTACGCATTTAACACACATTGTGTTAGGCACTGGAGGAAGTTTTATTTACAAATTATATTTTGGCCTGTGTGTGTGTTTTTTTTTTTTTTTTGAGATGGAGTCTCTCTCTGTCACCCAGGCTGGAGTGCAGTGGCACGATCTCAGTTCACTGCAACCTCTGCCTTCTGGGTTCAAGCAATTCTCCTGCCCTCAGTCTCCCAAGTACCTGGGATTACAGGTGTGCACCACCACACCTGGCTAATTTTTACATTTTTAGTAGAGACAGGATTTCACCATATTGGCCAGGCTGGTCTCGAACTCCTGACCTCAAGTGATCCACCTGCCTCAGCCTCCCAGAGTGCAGGGGTTACAGGTGTGAGCCACCGCATTGGGCCTTTTTTTTTTTTTTTTTTTTTTTTTTAGCTAAAGCCTGAAAATCTTGTTGAAGGGATTTTTGTCAAATGCAAAAGAACAATATTCACAACTCTCTAAATCAATCGTTTTTAAGCCAGGCTGAATGTTAAAATCACTTGAAGAATGTTCCACAAATACGAATGTTGGGGTCCTATTCCAGACCAATTAAATCAGTCTCTGGGATAGAACCCAGGCATCGGTATTGTTTTAAAACTCCCCTGGTGATTCTAGTAGGTAGGCAGTGCTGAGAATCTCTAGTCTGGATCTCATGGAATAAAGTCTATTCTCTCCCCCCACCCATTGGCTCCAAGTGCTTCCAGTAAATCCCCCTTTACCCCTGTGATTCATTTTCAGTTTAATCCTTTGAAACTTTACCATGGTATTAACAAAGTTAATCTTAGACCCAACGTAATAGGAACTTTGAATAAGTTCCTTGGAATTTAGCTTATGAAACAACTGAAAACCCTCAAATTCCTGCTGATTATGGAGTAATGCTAGATTATCAACTGCAGACAAATACCTTGTTTTACCGTGGTGGTGGAGGGATGCTTGTGAATTGTATTGCTAGCTGATCAACGTAACAGCACAGTTATTCAGAGTAACAGCACCGCTACAGGTAAGTGAGCTGATGCTCAAGTTAATTCTTTTCTCCGTGTAGCATAGCTGCTGGTGATGGGACTGAGTTTAGCAGCTTCCCTGACTTGGATTAATAGCTCTTTCTTTTGTATTCTGCTTCTTCCCCATATAGGTTGGGTTCTAGAATTTTGCTGATCCTCTTGACTGAAATGGCTACTATTTGGAAGTTCTTAAGGGAAGAGCTTAAGATGGTCAGGGTCATGTTAACAGCCCACTGGGGAGTAAGGATGTGGTGGGAATTAGGAGAGGAAACGTGCTTGGTAGGTTTCTTTAACTTGTTGGAGATTAGGAAGGGCGGGAAAGCCTGAAGTCAGCTAGTCTTGGGAGGACATCAGTTTTTGATATTTTTTAATTTAAAAGTGAATTTTAATTTCTTTTAAATTTAATTTCTAATATTCTGAGTCCCTTAAGAACTGTATCTGGTGGCACAACAGTTCCCCTTAAAAGTTTGTCTTTCTAGATGTGTGTCATAAAGGCTGCATAGGCCTGGGACATCTGTAGAAATGCTTTTCTTGGCCAGAAGGATGTATTAGAAGAGGCGCCTGTTCTCTTTGTTTGTCTTAAGGTCTTGTGAATGAGGAGAGGAGAGGAAGACAGTGTTGTGAGATCTGAGGCCTGTTGATTCCAATTGTGCCCCAGATACCACTTTCTTTGAGGGGTGTGCCAGACAGGAGCAGGCAGCCTTTAACCCCCCTTGGAAACTGAGGTGCCTCTGTGTTGCCAGTTGATACCTGCAGTCTCTGCCTTCAGGAAGAACTTGGTTGAATCCTCAGCCTGAGGCTTATTAGGAAGGCTACCCTGCTGTCGTCTGGCCGTCAGGAAGGGATTGGACTGCTCAGATGGGGAATGATTTCTGGCCCCTGGTATCTGTCCCAGTGGCCTCCGTGCAGGGGAAAAGCCCTTGGTTGTACTGTCAGCAGGCATTCACTCTGGCAGCCTGTTAAAATGAGATGGACAGCTGGAGAAGTGGCGGTCATGGGGTGTGATAGGTGTGCTGATTATCTGAGGCCTGAGGATGGTTTTAGGGCCTGCAGAGGCGTCTTTTGCAAGAGCAGATCTGTCTGCTTATGGATCGAATGTTACTTGTTTTTCGTACCAGAGGTGTTTATGAATATGTATTTCCATGACCTTTGTTTGAACCTTGACAGAATCTGAATTGCTTTTTGGTTTTGTTGTTGTTGTTGTTGTTGTTGTTGTTTTTATTTCTCTCTCTCTCTCCTTTTTTTTTTTTGAGACAGAGTCTGGCTCTGTTGCCCAGACTGGAGTGCAGTGGTGCAGTCTTGGCTCACTGCACCCTCTGCCTCCTTGGTTCAAGCGATTCTCCTGCCTCAGCCTCCCGAGTAGCTGGGATTACAGGCATGCACCACCATGCCCAGCTTATTTTTGTATTTTTAGTAGAGATGGGGATTTCACCATATTGGCCAGGCTGGTCTTGAACTCCCGACCTCAGGTGATCCTCCCACCTTGGCCTCCCAAAATGCTGGGATTATAAGCATGAGTCACCCCACCTGGCAGAATCTGAACTTCATTGTCCCTTTTTAGCTTCCCTGTGACCCCGCTCCTGCCCCATTGCCATTACCTTGGTAGGAAAAATGCTGAGTCTCCTAGTCACATAGTCATGGGAAAGATATAAATGGCAATCATACTTCCTCGTTTAATATTTTTCTCAGCTCCTAGATCTGCCAGTATTTTTCCCTTTGAGACAAAGCAGCTGGTGTAGATGCCTTTCTGTGTGGTCGGGCCGTCGGGCCACTGACAGTCTTTCAGTGTGCCGTGCTCCTTAAGATAAATAAGAGAAATGGGTCCCCTCATCTTGTTTCAGGGGAAGCTTTAAAAAGTTACTTGTAAAAGGGATTGAAAGCATCATAACAAACAAATGGCCTCATAAAATACATTCCCCTAGGTCAGCCTATATCAGTACCAGCTGTTTATCTATCTAGGGTTACCTTAGTACTATTGACATTTTGGGCCATATAATTCTTTATTGTGGGGGCTATCCTGTACATTGTAGATGTTAAACAGCATCCCTGACCTTTACCCACTAGAGCTAGTAGCACCCCTCCAGTGGGGACAATCAAAAACGTCTCCAGCTGTTGCCAAATGTCCTCTGGGCAAGCAAAACACCCTCACTTGTGAATTCCTGGGCTGCACCATGCGACATAGTACTATTGTGGCTATTGAGCTTTTGACCTATGGCCAGTCTGAACTGAGATGTGCTGTAAGCATAAAATACCTGATTTCAGAGACTTAGTACAAAAAAAGAAATACTTAATTTGTAAAATACCTAATAATTTTTCACATTGATTATATGTTAAAAAAGATATAATACTTTTTATTGGGTTAAATGAAATACATTATTTAAATTAATCCACCTTTTACTTTTTATTTTTAGAGTCAGAGTCTCACTCCATCACCCAGACTGTAGTGCGGTGGCATGATCATGACTCACTGCAGTGTCAAACACCTGGGCTCATGTGATCCTCCTGCCTCATCCTCCTGAGTAGCTAGGACTACAATCTCGTGCCACTATGCCCGGCTAATTTTTAAATTTTTTGTAGTGATGGGGTCTTGGAGGGTTACACAGGCTGGTCTCAAATTCCTGGCCTGAAGCCATCCTCCCACCTCAGCCTCCCAAAGTGTTGTGATTACAGGCGTGAGCCACTGCACCCTGCCTACTTTTTACTTTTTAAATATGGCTACTAGAAAAATTTAAGTTACATTATGTGGCTTACATTTGCAGCTTGCGTTATATTTCTGTTGGACAGTGCTGAGCTAGAGTGTTGATCTACTGTAGGTTAGCCATTGATTTTGTATTAGGCATTTAGATCCCTATAAACTGTTGGGTTTAATGGTTTTTTCCTTTGGAAGATTTTCCTTTATGCAGTAAAGTTATGGAGACCCAGAGTATGTAGTATTACATATTACCAGTTTGCTCTCCTGAATTCCTGCTGGTAGCATATTAAAAATCAGTTTAATGTTCAGACCGTGTATGTTTGTCTATATTTCCCTCCTTTCCATATTGCATTTTCTTTTCCATATTGGATTTTGTCTCTTTTAAGGCATATATGGTTGTATCTTAAATTTAATTTGTGTTTCTCGATTGGTGACATTGGGTCTGTGTGTTCTCTCCTGTATCTAGAACAGTGCCTGGCACATAGCAGGCTCTCAATAAGGACTAGTTGAATGAATGGATGAAAAAAATACTGTATTTTACTTTTTCAGTAAAAGTCCGCTACTTGAAATATATTATTCTGTTAGTTACTTGGTTACTTCTTATTTTTATTTATTTATTTATTTAGAGACAGAGTCTCACTCTGTCACCCAGGCTGGAGTGCAGTGGCATGATCTTGGCTCACTGCAGCCCGATGGCCCCGGCTCAGGCCATCCTCCCACCTCAGCTTCATAAGTAGCTAGGGCTAATAGCGTACCTTTTTTGTATTTTTTTGTACAGGCGGGGTTTCATCATGTTGCCCAGGCTGGTCTCAAGCTCCTGGGCTCAAGCAGTCTGCCCGCCTCAGCCTCCCAAAGTGCTCGGATTATAGGTGCGAGCCACCACACCCCACCACTTGGTCACTTCTTTAGCTTTATCTTCCCTTCTCTTAATGCTAATTTCCTTATGCAAAAAAGTTTCCTTCTCATGTTCGAACCTCTCTTCCCTTTGATACATTTCTGATTGTTGGGGGTAAATGGAGGCTGTCCCCCATCATAGCTGGACTAAGTATGCTATGTAATTTATGTCGTCATTTTTAATGTAATTTTTGGGAGGTTAATTCCAGATGGATTAATGTATGATATGAAACCTGGATCTCAATTAATTCATCTCCAATCTGGTTAGTTGTTAGGAAGGTAGGTAGGTAGGATGTGAGTGACCGTCTCACTGTGTCACACAGGCTGGAGTGCAGAGGTGCAGTCATGGCTCACTGCACCCTCGACCTGCCAGGATCAAGCGATCCTCCCACCTTAGCCTCTCATGTAGCTGGACCACAGGTGTGCACCACCATGCCCGGCTAGTTTTAAAAAATGTTGTATATAGACAGGTTCTCACTTTGTTGCCCAGGCTGGTCTCGAACTCCTGGGCTCAAGTGATCCTCCCACTTTGGCCTCCCAATGCTGAGATTACAGGTGTGAACCACTGCACCTGGCACAATCTGGTATTTATTTGTTTCAACAATATTCACTGACTCATGATTCCCTACCTTATTATATTATTTATGCTTTTGTATAGTAAGCCCTTAAAGCTTGAATATATTAAGTCTTTTCTCTTGGTTCGTTGCCATTTTCTATCCATTCAACCTTAGAATGTTGATAACTCACTTCATGGAATGTTAACTGTGGTAGAAAATATTTATTTTTACCTTGAAATAGACATACTTTTTTTTTTTTTTCCTGGCATACTCGGGCATGTGAGCTTTTTTGGGAAGCCTAGAGAGGAAGAGAAGTTAGACGTCCAAGCATATAGTTAGTTACATGTGGGAGACATCTGTGCAGTTACTGGCAGGTTAGTATAAAGATGCTGTTATGTGTCCTTTTTTTTTTTTTTTTTTTTTTTTTTTTTTTTTTTGAGACAGAGTCTCCCTCTGTCACCCAGGCTGGGGTACAGTGGCGCGATCTCAGCTCACTGCAACCTGCACCTCCCAGGTTCTAGTGATTCTTCTGCTTCACCCTCCCGAGTAGCTGGAACTACAGGCATGTGCCACCATGCCTGGCTAAGTTTTGTATTTTTAGTAGAGACGGGGGTTTCACCATATTGGCCAGGCTGGTCTGGAACTCCTGACCTCAGGTGATCCGCCCACCTCAGCCTCCCAAAATGCTGGGATTACAGGCGTGAGCCACTGTGCCTGGCCCTGAGTCATTGTTTATCTTAATCTGATATTCACCCGGGGAATAGAGAAGAGCCGTTTATGAGGTACACCTGGGATAATTTTGTACAGTTATGGTTTATTTGCTTGTTTTTGTTTTTTTGTTTGTTTTGTTTTTTTCTTGACAGGCACATAGCAGAGTGATGAAGAGCCTTAGCTCAAGGCTGGATTGAAATCCCTGCTGTGACCTAACATTGGTGTGCTTCGGTTTCCTTAGCTGTGAAATGGTGATACTAGTACCTACCTCAAAGGGTTATTATGAGGATTACATTAGTTAATATCTGTAAACCATTTAAAACAGTGTCTGTTGGTTTGTTATAAATTTGTATACATTTTCTGAATTACCTTTAAGTGAAAAGCTTGCCTTTATAAATGCATACTAGTCATGAGATTTGGCTGTACACAAGGAAGATTGCTATAGCTTCCTTTATTTCTTGCTGATGTCAAGACAACCTGAGGTCCACAAAATAGAAGTGAAAGTACTAAAGTTAATAGCAATTCTCTTTTGCAATAATCCTGGAGCACATATCCTGTAATAAAGTTAATTGGAGCAAACTGGGTAGAAGTCTAATTGCTAGGACCTACATTTTTTAAATCCTGTAACCCCAATGATAGAATTTATCCTAAGTAATCCAGAAGGAGAAAAATAAAACTATAATTGTATGTTATACTATTAATAATAAGCAAAAGCTGGGTGTGGTAGCTCACACCTGTAATCCCAGCACTTTGGGAGGCCAAGAATGGAGGATTGATTGCCTGAGCCCAGGACCTCAAGACCAGCCTTGGCAACATATTAAGAAGCCGTCTCTACAAAAATAAAAAAATTAGCCAGACATGGTGGTAGTGCATGCCTGTAGTGCCCAGCTACTCTAGAGGCTGAGGTAGGAGGATTGCTTGAGCCGGGGAGGTCAGAGCCGCAGTGAGCTATGATTGTGCCACTGCATTCCAGCCTGGGTGACAGCAAAATCCTGTTTCAGACAAAAATAATAATAAGCAAAACAGCTAGAGAATCTAAACAGAAGTGGAATGGGTAAGATTGCCTCAGTGGTATATCATGTAGCATTAATTGATGATATGTAGAATGTAAGGTAAAGAAGGTATTTTGAAGGTATTTTCGTTGACATGTGAATACTAGGTGCCAAACTCTCTACTATGCCAGAGGCCAGGGATACAAACAAGAGGAAGACAGCTTGCCCTCTAGGACCTCTTACCAGAAGCATCCTGCTGTGGTGGTATAGGTGCAGGGAAGACATAGGAGGAAGGAAATGAATGCCCCCACCTTGAAAGAGTCAGAGAAAACTAAAGGAAAGAAGAAATAGTTGAGATAGACCCTAAGATCTATTGGCTAGCTAAATTGGGATAATATAGCTAACATGTATTGAATGTTTATTATATACCCAGTATTTTGCTAAGCACTTTTAATTATCCCATTAATTCCTCTCATCCCTATGTGGTAGGTGCATGTACCACTGTAAAAATGAGTAAACAAACTTAAATCTGTATCTGTCTTCTAAAATTCATGTTTGAAATTACTATGGCCCCCAACTGTGGGAAGATTCTGCCTATGGAGGTCTTCATACTTTAAGGCCATAAGAAAGAAATAGTTTTGTTGGAGTAAGAGAATTCTTTTCTCTTGTTATTATTATTTATTTATTTATTTTTCATGTTAACATTTGAGAGTTCTTGCCAACAGCTGAATGTCTGTTGCTTATTGTTTTGAGAGACCTGTCTCTGAAGGAGCTAGGTGCAGATACGGAGTGGGACAGTGGTTTCTTCAAAGGAGAAGATCCTGTATCATACCTGTGTTTCCATCAGATAGTTCATTTTCCTGACTTGGTTAATGTGTAAAGATATGACAACAAGATTGACAGTTTGGGAAAACGTTTAAGAAAGAATAGCAGGGTCAGGATGCGACTTGGAAAGTTCGTTGCTTAGAGTAGCAAGGTTTGATTCTTTTAGATCAACAATATAGACTTTTCCCTACTCTTACTGTGAGAATTTCTACTCCATGCTTTGTTACATGAGAATTCTGAGATTAGTGCTGTTTCAACCACTCTTAGGGGGTTTGTCAGGATAAAACTGCACCGAGTGCATTGTTCTAAAACCAAAGGCAGCAGGAGAGCGCTGAGTGTCTGCCATCAGTAGTGCCACTACAGTATTCATGAGAAACCTGGGAAATGAAGGCTTGCCTGGCAGCTTTCATTTGAATCTTTTAAAAAAGAGCCTTTGAATTTGATGTTTTCCAATATAGGAAGTAACTTACTACCTCGGTGGTGGTGAAACATGACATAGTTATATATAGTAAAAGCAACAAAAACCATGCAATCAGAGGATTTAAAAAGAATTATTAAGTCCATTTACTTTTCTATGAATAGGTTTTAGTGAAAACTGTCACTAGGCATTTTAGAAATGAAGAAAATGAAATTAGTGTGTTATACACATAGGAATTGGCATTTGTTTTGCTCCCACCATCTGGAATAGTCTTACAGGAGGAGGCACTTGGTAAGTTATTTGTTGAAAGAATGGATGAAAGATGTGAAGATTCTGGTTTCCTATTAATGCTAATATGCCATGCTCCTGTAAACATACTGATGGATTGCATGCCAAGTTTTCCTCTTCTGATGCTTCTCAAATGTCAAATGATGTTTATAAAACCCTTCTAACTCTTGAACTTGGTTCACCTGAAAAAGCAGAAGAAATAGAATAGCTAAAACAAATTTGAAAAGGAAGGATAAAGTTGAAGGCATCACACTATCCTATTTTAAGACTTAGTTGATAGCTACAGTAATCAAGTCAGTAGTATCAGTGGAGGGATAGACAAATAGATCAATGAAATAGAGTCTAGAAATAGACTCAGACAGGCATGGCCAACTTTTTGACATAAGTGCAGAGCACCTTACTGGAGAAATGGTAATCTTTTCAACACATGATATTGGAACAGTTGGACATCTGTAGGTAGCAAAGTGAACCTTTGCCGAAACCTTACACTTTATACAGAAATTAACTAAAGATGAACCATAGAATTAAATGTAAAATGTAAAACTATAAAACTTTTAAGAGAGCACATAGGAGAAAATCTTCATGACCTGGGGGTTGGAAGAAGAGTTCTTAGGCATGACACTAAAAGCACAATTGTGAAAGAAAAAAATTGGTAAATTAGACTTCAAAATTACAAACTTTTGCTGCATGAATGGCCCTAATTAGGCTGTAACATGGCCATAAAATGGAAGAAAATATTTGCAAATCATATGACAAGGAACTTTAATCCAGAATATGTAAGGAACTTGCTAAACTCAACACTAAAAAAAAATTCGCTTAGAAAATAAATTGTAATTTCAGCACTTTGAGAGGTCAAGGTGGGAGGATCACTTGAGCCCGGGAGTTCAAGACCAGCCTGAGCAACACAGTGCTGTCTCTGCAAAATAAAAATAATTAGCTGGGTGTGGTGGTGTGTGCCCGCAGTCCCAGCTCATTGGGAGGTGGGAGGATCACTTGAGCCCAGGAGTTTGAGGCTGCAATGAGCCATGATCATGCCATTGCACTCCCAGCCTGGGCAACAGAGCAAGACTTTGTCTTAAAAAAAAAAAAAAAGAAAGAAAAAAAAACATAGAAAATGGGCAAAAGACTTGAACAGACACTTCAGCAAAAAGAATGTGGGGGTGACATATAAGTACAGATAGATGTTAAACATTATTCATTCACCATTAGGGTAGTGCAGATTAAAACCACAATAAGATTCCATACCACACCTATTAGAATGGCTAAAATAAAATATAATGCCAATACTGGCCAGGCACAGTGGCTTACGCCTGTAATCCCAGCACTTTGGGAGGCCAAGGCAGGTGGATCACAATGTCAGGAGTTCGAGACCAACCTGACCAACGTGGTAAAACCCTGTCTCTACTAAAAATAGAAAAATTAGCTGGGCATGGTGGCAGGCATCTGTAATCCCAGCAATTCAGAAGGCTGAGGCAGGAGAATTGCTTGAACCTGGGAGGCGGAGGTTGCAGTGAGCCGAGATTGCACCACTGCACTCCAGCCTGGGCGACAGAACAAGACTCTGTCTTGGGGAGAAAAAAAAAAAAAAAAAGCCAATACCAAGCACTGGTGAGGATGTGAGGAAACTAGATTTCGCATCCATTGCTAGTGGGAATGTAAAATGGTACTGTGGTCAAGTAATTTCAATGACAACTAATATTTGAATCATAAATAATGTCAAGCTGCTTTATATACTTCTTGTGCTGTCAAAAGTTAAACAAGAAGTGAGATCTCCACTCGAAGTCAGGAGTTTGAGACCAGCCTGGGCAAAATGACATCTCTACTAAAAATACAAAAATTAGTCAGGCGTGGTGGTGGGTACTTGTAATCATAGCTACTTGGGAGGCTGAGGCAAGAGAATTGCTGGAACCTGGGAGGCGGAGCTTGCAGTGAGCCAAGATTGCACCACTGCACTCCAGCCTGGGTGACAGCAAAACGCCGTCTCAAAAAAAAAAAAAACAAAAAACAGTGAGCTCTCCGTTCCAATACAAATTTATAGTGGATGTATTTTTCAAACCGCAGTTATAGTTCTAGCAGTGATTTTTAAACCTCAATGATATACGAAGCCAATTTCCATATTTCAAGATCTATGTATTTTGGAATTAGTGGCAATGATTGTATAGTATTGGGAATATAATTAATGCCTCTGAATTCTATACACTTAAAAATGTCTAAAATGCCAAATTTTATGTTATATATATATTTTACCACGTAGAAATAATCCATTTAACTGCGGCATTTAGTAGCTTCCACATAACTTTCCATTGAAAGTGATTAATCTGCAGTGTAATAACATGATAAAGGTAAATGTCAAGAGAGGACTCTAATAGAATTCTATAATGTCTTCCATGAGATAAAAGGCTCAATTAAAAGTGTATATTCCTGGATTTAGCTCAGTATTTGGCAGTTCCTTTTTCTTTTTTTTTTTTTTTTTTTTTGAGACAGGGTCTTGTTCTGTTGCCCAGGCTGGAGTGCAGTGGCGCAATCTTAACTCACTACAATCTCTGCCTCCGTGGTTCGAGAGATCCTCCTACCTCAGCTTCCCGAGTATTTGGGACTATAGGTGTGTGCCACCACGCCCTGCTAATTTTTGTATTTTTAGTAGAGATGGGGATTCACCATGTTGACCAGGCTGGTCTCAGACTCCTGACCTAAGGAGTCTGCCCACCTTGGCATCCCAAAGTGCTGGGCTTACAGGTGTGAGCCACTGCACCCAGCCCGGCAGTGTACCTTCATGAAGACATTTGCAAAAGTGGAATTGTAGAATCTCATTGCAAATCAGTATTCATAGATGAATATTTGCAATCAATTTTGATGAAAGGGAAAACTATTTTAAACCCCAGTTAAGTGAAATGTTATTCCCCCATAAAAGAATTTCATTCTTCTCATCAGTAGTTGTGTATTATAAAAAATTGTACTCAATTATTATAATCTGAATTGTGTCAACATTTTGTGGAGATTTGTTTTCTCTTGTAATAGGAGTACCTACTTAATATCTTTGATTTTGCCTCTTAGCCCACAAAACTTAAAATATTTACCTCTGGCCTTTTACAGAAATGTTCGTCAACCCCTAGCTTAAAACATTAATTTTTCTCTTTTTCTTCTTTTCTGATATATGCTTTAAAGGCGATGAAAATCTCACTCTATTCTCCGTTTTAACTGCATCCCAGAGATGCTGATGTATTGCAGTTTCATACTGTTTAGTACAGAATATATTCTGGTTTCCATTTAACGCATTCTTTTTATTTATTTATTTAAAGAGAGTCTTGTTCTGTTGCCCAGTCTGGAGTGTAGTGGCGAGATCATAGCTCACTGCAGCCTCAAACTCCTGAGCTCAAGCAATCCTCCCACCTCAGCCTCCTGAGAAGTTGAGATTATATAGGTACAAATTGTCATGCCTGTTTGATGTCTTCTTTCACTTACATATTACTTAGAAGTATATTGCATAATTTCTGAACATTTGGAGATTTAAAAAATCTTTCTTACTGATCTCTAATTAAATCCTAAAGTGGTCAGAGTGCATGTATACATGATGTCAGTCTTGAGATTTGTTGAGGTTTACTTTATAGCCCAGCGTATAGCCCATTTTGGCAGATACCCAATGTATATTTGAAGTGACATTTTTCAGATCTTTTGTCGTCTTCTGAAGCTTTGGATATCCAAATAAGGTTGGTCCCTGTAACATTCTGTACCTACTCTGTACAGATTCCCAGTTTCTACTCACTTAAAATAGGTGTGCTTGTATTTTTAGTGTATCTTTCTGCTTTCTCAACCCAGGAGTTTTTTTCTTTCCTCTTGTGGTTATATGCAGCTTATAGGTAAGAAAAACCTTTGTAATGTACTTGAATCTCAGCAGTCCTCAGTTCATTATCAAGTGCCATAGTCCCTAACCATTAAATTAAGTGTTGACCTTATACATAAGGACTTCGTATAAGAATGAGTTCGTTTCTTGTTGACTCCTGTCATGTTGTACCATTGTTCTCTTCACACTGGTCTGACTTGCCTTTGACAAAAGGAAGGGAGTGTGCTTTGCAGGGCTGTGTGCTTTCCTAATACCAAGAAGTTATCTAAAGATACTTAACTGTGCTGTGAACTAAAGCTATTGTGTTTGATCTGCCCAGCCATCCAGCTGACCCCTGTATACAAAATTCTACCTGTTCAGTTCTGTTAATGTTTAAGTTGCCTCTGTTCTTTGGTGGGAAAAGAGGTGATGTATAAAAATTGACTGCTTTGTATAAGGCTTGGTATGTTAGGTGCTAAATCACTTAACTTTTTCTTGATTTGGGGATCTATTCTCCTTGTTTTTTTTTTTTTGTTTTTTGTTTGTTTGTTTGTTTTTTCCCTTCTTTTAGAGACAGAGTCTTGCCCTGTCACCCAGGCTGGAGTGCAGTGGTGTGATCATAGCTCATTGCAGCCTCCAACTCCTGGGCTCAAGTGATCCTGCTGCCTCCACCTCCCAAGTAGCTGGTGCTACAGGCACACATCACCATGCCCGGCTGATTTTTTTACTTTTTGTAGAGACGGTGTGTTGCTGTGTTGCCCAGGGTGGTCTTGAATTCCTGAGCTCAACCGATCCTCCTGCTGTGGCCTTCCAAAGTGTCAGGATTATAGGTGTGAGCCACCATGCCCAGCTGAGATCTGTTTTTTACTATTTCACAATAATTGCTGGAAATATTTGTAATAATGTGACTTTCACTGCTAAGACAGAAAAGGAAGACAAGGAAATTGAGGAAAATGAAGCTTCTGCTTCTATAACAGGAAAGCATAAACTTTTGAGTTACTTTTAGAGTAAACCAGGATAAGCATGTCTAGATTCTTGACCCACCCTCTTCTGCCACAGTCAGACTTAGAATGCACTTTTGCATGCACTTTTGTTAGTCTAATTAATGATCATTTATGTGCTTTCTAGTTAGTCAATACTTGTAACTTTATATTTCAGCTCATGAGAGCTTCTGCCCCATGCTGCAGGGAAGTGTATAGCTCTTCAGCTGTGCAGCCAGGATGAGAACTCATGTTCTGTTCTTCCTGCTACTGATGAGACAGGGGAGGCACATGTACATCCAGGCTCTTTCTGCATGGCAGGGCTGTTTAATCAGGGCTGATGGAAGTTTTTGTCATAGAAAATGGGCAATCAGATTTGCAGTTAGTAGTGAAATAATTGACTCTCAATCCATATTGGGAAACAGAAGATAAAGCGTTGGTAATAAAAATGTAAATTTTAGAACATAGAACACAAAGAGTGGACCATAATCCCAACACTTTGGGAGGCCGAGGCAGGCGGATCATGAGGTCGAGAGATCAAGACTGTCCTGGCCAATGTGGTGAAACCCCATCTCTACTAAAAATACAAAAATTAGCTGGGTGTGGTGGTGAATGCCTCTAACCCCCCTACTCGGAGACTGAGTCATGAGAATTGCTTGAACCGGGGAGGCTGAGATTGCAGTGATCCAAGATCACGCCACCGCACTCCAGCCTGGGCAACAGAGCGAGACTCCATCTCAAAAGAAAAAAACAAAAACAAAAACAGGACCGGGCACGGTGGGTCATGCCTGTAATCCCAGCACTTTGGGAGGCTGAGGCAGGCAGATCACAGGGTTAGGAGTTCGAAACCAGCCTGACCGACATGGTGAAACCCCACCTCTACTAAAAATACAAAAATTTGCCAGGCTGGTGGCACATGCCTGTAATCCCAGCTACTCAGGAGGCTGAGGTAGGAGAATTGCTTGAACGTGGGAGTTGGAGGTTGCAGTGAGCTGAGATTGTGCCACTGCACTCTAGCCTGGGTGACAGAGCGAGACTCTATCTCAAAAAAACCCAAAAAAAACAAGAGTGGACCCTAATGTAACCTATGGAACTTCAGTTAATAATGAATCTGTATTGGCTCATCAATTGTAACAAAGGTACCACACTAATGGAAGATGTTAATAATAGGAAAAACAGATGGGGAGGATGGGGGAGGTACAGAGGTATATGGGAACACTCTGTACTATCTGATCAGTTTTTCTGTAGAACCTAAGAGGCCAAAAAAAAGAAAACTGTTTAAAATTTTTAAATATCTAGCTTACTGTTCCCCAGTGGGTTCAAATCATACAAAGTTAGTGTTTAACCTCCTGACCCTTGCTTGGGATTTCTCAGTTAAGATGGGTCCAGTTTGCAGTTTGAGCCCGTTTCATCAGTTCTGTTTGCCTCTTGCCTGTGTGTTAACTGTGCTCTTGCCTTTCTCCCTATCTGCTGGAATAGTTGGAATGCCAAGATGCCTTGGAAACAGCCGCCCGAGCCGAGGGCCTCTCTCTGGATGTCTCCATGCATTCTCAGCTCAGAATCCTGGACGAGGAGCATCCCAAGGGAAAGTACCACCATGGCTTGAGTGCTCTGAAGCCCATCCGGACTACTTCCAAGTAAGACGCCCTGCCGGCTGATGACATGAAGCATCAAAGGCATTTTTTTTTTTTTTTTTTTTTTTTGAAACGGAGTCTTGCTCTGTCGCCAGGCTGGAGTGCAATGGTACGGTCTCGGCCCACTGCAATCTCCGCCTCCTGGGTTCAAGTGATTCTCCTGCCTCAGCCTCCTGAGTATCTGGGACTACAGGCACCACCAAGCCCAGCTAATTTTTTTGTATTTTTAGTAGAGATGAGGTTTCACCATATTGGCCAGGAAGGGCTTCAATCTCCTGACCTCATGATCCACCCGCCTTGGCCTCCCAAAGTGCTGGGATTACAGGTGTGAGCCACCACACCCGGCCCATCAAAGCCGTTTTAGAACATTCAGGCCAAGATTAGATCAGCTGAGGAGACCTGTCTTTAGTTAAGAGCTCTGTTCACTAAACTCTGTCTTTTAAACACGGGCTGCCCTCTTCATGCGTGTTGATAGCTTTGTGATTTCGGTTTTCTCTCCTTAGACACCAGCACCCAGTGGACAATGCTGGGCTTTTTTCCTGTATGACTTTTTCGTGGCTTTCTTCTCTGGCCCGTGTGGCCCACAAGAAGGGGGAACTCTCAATGGAAGACGTGTGGTCTCTGTCCAAGCACGAGTCTTCTGACGTGAACTGCAGAAGGTAGGCGCCTCTGGTCCACCCTCATCTCCCCCATGCTGGGTGGGCAGGGCCTGAGCTAGGAGTGTGAAGTCCACAGCTCTGTGTCTTTAAAGAGCCAAGCTGTCCAGTGGAGGGTGGGCGGCCTGGGGATGACTTTCTCTTTGCTCTTTTGCTTTATCTCCTATTTCACCTTTGATCCTGTTTTAACCACGGGCTTTCTCTCTCTCTCTCAGCCCCGCTTCTCTTCCTGAGTCTGCAGGGAGATTATGTTGCTGCCTTGTGACAGAATACATTTTTGTGGTAGCTGATTGTCATGATTAAAATCTAGTTTACAACTTCACATTTTACCACAGGAACCTTCAGAAAGGGTCGGGGGCCCCTGAAAAAGGAAGTTCTTATTCACAAATTGCATTCAGGGATCATTTCCTGGGTGGAAAGAAAGGCTTTTGCTCTCATCATTTTCTGTATCCTGGGAGGCTCCCTATACAGGGTAAATATGTAGTTCCCCAGGAAGGGTATTTTTTCCCAGAAGGTGAAGACTATGTACATAATTTTAAAGGAGAGACTTATGTGAGTGGTGGCAAAACCTGGAGACAAAAAGTGGTGGCAGGCGGGGAGCTAGGTGTGCCTTTCCCCCGGGGAGATGTGTAACGAGGACGTGTGCCCTTATTAAGACTAGAGAGACTGTGGCAAGAAGAACTGAATGAAGTTGGGCCAGACGCTGCTTCCCTGCGAAGGGTTGTGTGGATCTTCTGCCGCACCAGGCTCATCCTGTCCATCGTGTGCCTGATGATCACGCAGCTGGCTGGCTTCAGTGGACCAGTAAGTTCTAACCATCCTTTCCGACAGTCTCCAGGGGCCCGGCCACGGCCAGCTCTAACACTCTTATTCTGTTCCAGGGGTTGTGCTCAGCTTTGGGCTAGGTAGCAGTCTTAGAGATGCCTTCAGGACTGTTGAAAGGGGTCGATGGATTTTGGAGTGAATGGTGGCTTGGCAACAGCTGGAAGGATGAAAGGGCAGTGTTGCCAGAGAAGAAATGGAACTGGCTTGATTTCTGGGCGGGGGTAAAATGGAACTGATTCCAGTTCTGCACAGGACTGTGCTTCTCGGTTGTGTGTTGACATGAAATGATAGTCGGTGCAGGCAGATGTGTCTTGCAGTGCTGTGAGTGGGTGAGAGCACATTATGTGGCCTGGGCTGGTGAGCCAGCGCTGGGGACATGCCGAGTGCCTGGAGGCAGAGTTATCACATGTTTGGCGGGTCCATGGCAAATAAGCCCTGAGAAAACTAGAGGACTGTCGAGGATTTTAGAGTCTGACCTGGAGTCCATTTAAGTTTGACTTATAGTGTAACTGTGTGGCAAGCGTTGGGGTGGCAGCCGTGGTTTTCCCCAGTCTGTACTGATGCAGAGTAGACAAGAGAGCCTTTGACGTTCACTCTGTTTCCTGGGCACCTGTTTCTTACACTTGCTGTGCTGCCTTACACTTGAGACCTTGATTAAATCTATTCTCTACACATTTGCCTTGAGGCATCGGAGCAGTAGTACTGCTTGTACTGTGCGTTTTCCGTGTGTGGGTAAAGCTGGAGGTTCATGGTTTCGGTAAGTATGTGCCTCAGATGCATGGTGATTAGGTAAAACTAATTTGCAGTTTTGTTTTTGTTTTTGTTTTTTTAATGTTTGATGCCTCTTGTTAAAGTTTTGATCTCTTTTCTGAAGCAGAGAACACTACTTTTCTGGTATTGGGTTTCTATATTATTAATAATTGACCAACTAACATACTTTATATAAAAGTTTTAAGTAAGAAGGACCATGTAACTGAAATGTTGTGTTATGTAATTTACCAAAATGGCAAACACTTTCATAGAGCCAGCTTCCCCCAAGAAGAGCTTCTGTCATTGTTTCACTACAGGGCTGGTGGCTGCTCTTACCTCATAGAATTCATTCCTCTGGGTAGCACCCTATGCAGGCTTTCCGAATAAAGTGATCATGGGCTTTCTTGATTCCATTTGGCCAATGCAAGAACTTCATTGACTCCCCTCTAAAAAAAAATTCCATGGATTGTTGGGATTTTTATTTTTATTTTTTGAAAAAAAGTTACCTATCCATATTCAGCTTGGTGGCTTCACGGTCACTCCCCCTGAACATTCGTATATTCTGTAATCTCTCATTTATGGTGCAGAACACTGGGATACTAACCTCTAGGAAACTGTTCTAGCTGCCAGGGAAAGCTAAGAGCCCTCCTTTCACAGGAAAGCAGCAGCGTGCTTTTTCTTCTCTCTGCCCTTTCAGGGAAGAGCATCTTAAGGCCAGTGTTATTTCATGGGATTCTGTCCTGGAACTGAGAAAGCAATGGACTCATCCATAGTGTCTTATACATTTAAAAGTGTAAATAATACACACTTCCTTTTTTGGAACTCCAATTCTAATATGTTTCTTTTCCATTGGAAATTGAAAAACCAGGCTGGTTTTGAGATTAGTACTAGCAGTGAGTAAACCTCCTCTCTGTGGCCTTAAATCCTTTTGAGGAACATTCGTTTTAGATTTTTGCAAGTTTCCTAATCTGGCACGACTTTCAAACTAGCTTAATCTGTCCTTACAGAAACCTGTATAAGGACAGACTGCCCACATACGGGCTCCCCAAATAAAACGGCGTTTTTATTTCTTGTCCCTGCTCGGGTTTCACCGAACCTTGGTAGCCATACACAGAACAAATGAAACACAATCAAGTTGTTGTGCTGTGTTTGTTTTTACCTACTGGCCAGCTGATGCTGACATTTATACACCAAGATGATCCAAGGCTTTGGTGATGCCAGTGGACTAGCGCCATATGTGCAGGGTGCCTGGGGGTCATAATAATATTCACGGAGTACCAGACTCTCTAACAGTATGGTCCTGTGTAGCCACATTGCTACACTTACAGAGATGCTTTGGGGCCTTTTTGGATTAAGACAGTTCTAAAAGACCAGGCCTCACCTGTGATCTGTGTATAAAGAATTAGCATCGCACCTAGATCTGCAAGAGAAGGCCGCCTCCTGCAGTGCTATCTCTTGGTGAATGCTAACTCTGCCCGAGGGCCTTTTGGGGAAAGGACAGTGTAAAACCCTTAGAGAGGTAAGTTTCCTACCCTTCCAACCTCTCTCCACCTGCAGCTTGCTTGGTGCTGTCAGGATCTGGATTTGGGGGGAGTCTCTCTGTAGTGGAACCAGTGACAGAAGCTGTTCTTTAGAATTTTCAGGATGGCTGTATTCTGCGGTCAGAATGAGAGAGTCAAGCTGGGCAGAATCTCTCGCCAAGAGTTCAGGTAAGGTAATGTTTATTCACTGGGAATGCTTTCCACAGCCAGACAGCTATGCTAACAGTCTCAAGTTTTCTTCCAGTTTGTTTAGATTTAAATGATACATTTGTAACTTTTTAAAAACTAAATTTTGGTTGGATTTTTCGTGGAAATCTCTTTTTTCTTTATCCCCTAAAAAATGGTTTGAAATGTCATTGTTATTTAAAAACCCGATGTGTTGGAACTTCTTTAATCTGCTGTTTCCTCTTTTTCCCCCCCCTTTGAAAGTTTCGCATAGTATAAACATTCACTATGTCTTTTACCTTCCCTGCTCCTCCCCTCTGGGAGGCGCTGATGCTATTACCTGGTGCTGAAAAATGGCACTCTAAAGGTATGGGAAGGAAGGAGCCCAAGGCAACCACCTGCTGTCCTTTCAGCCTTCCTTTGGAGACTGCTCCATCAGTGCTGAGGTGTGTGGGAACAGGCGTCACTGCACCGCCATCTTACTGAGTTGCTTCACGTGAGGAAAAGGGGGCTTTGGCCCTGTGACTCAGTTCCACATTTTGGATTGCATACTGGAAAAGAAGCCAATCTTCTTGCTAGTAAACCAGCAACCCGGCTGTATACAGTGGTGACCCAAGCAATGGATATAAATCTAAAAGTCTGAGGGAGGGGAGAGGTGGAATACAGTAGTTCTTGGAATCTGAAGTCTCCTATTTGATCAGGTTATTTCCTGGGACTTGGCAAAAATCTGATTGGTGGGGATCTCCTAGGACCTAGTGGACATCTGGTATTAATTTAATCTCAGGAAAAACAAGAAATTAACCCAGAGAGATTCTGGGTTCTGGAATTCAGCATAGCTACCTCCGGACCGTGGTGTCTGGCCTCCATTTTTGTCTGTCATTCAGCTCTGACTTACAGCTGCAGTCACCTTTGCTATAAGGAACCTGGGTATAGGGGTGGATGGGCTTCACGTTAATTTTTTTCTTCCTTTAGGGTGGGGGATTGGTTTGGCTTTCTTTTGTTGTTGTTTTTTGTTTTATTTTTGTCAATCAAGATTGATTTTTAGATGCAAGGACTTGAAAAGACCCAGAAGGATGCCACCAGTTTTTCCTTGAGGCCTAGGATTTTTTTTCCTGTCCCGAGCAGAGGTAATTCCTCACAGCTTAGTGCACCCGTGGCACCAGCCATTTTGAGCAGAGCACCTCTTTGGGGAGCTTTTCGTTTTGTTTTGTTTTTAATTCTCTTTCCTTAGCAGCAAGGTCTTTTTTCCTAGAGAATCTACTCCATTGCAGAATCATTGCAACCTCAGGAGCCCTCACTGATTGAGTGCTGTCAGCCTGATATACTACTTTGGACTCTGGAAACAGATATGGGTTCTATTCTCTATTTCTACTGTGTGTCGTTAAACAACCGTCGGAGGCCAGATGACCTGTTAGATGGCTAGTCCTGTATAATTTGACTCTGTATGTTTCAATGTATGTTACTGCAATGCTTCACCTGCTGTACAGTGTTTGTGAGATGCTCTTTGAAGATGGTACTTTTATATTTTTTCATTTTCAATAAAAGTACATTCCTTCCCACTTCCTGGTATTTAATACTGTTGCTGAATGTGCCTTGTGTGAGTGTGTGCTCCGGCGTTGCAGGACCTCAGCTGGAGGTGGCACTCGGTGGTTCTTGGGGGCTGGCCGCCTTCCCTCTGCAGGTGGTGTTAGACATATACTGCCTGAGGTAACATGTTTTCATTTTTGGGAGGGAGTTGGGAGTGGGGTGGGCCCATGGGAGGGTCTCTGGAGTTTTGATAGCCTGCTTTGTTTGCTCTCTTCTGTACTATTAAACTGCTGATGTTTATTTTCAGGAATGTTTTGCAAATGCACTTCTCACTCTTCCCCAGTACAACTGTAGGTACACTGTTCCTTTTTATCAAATAAGCACGTTTGAAATGATCCAAAAAAAGGTCTTAATTTCATGTAAAGAAATGTATCCATGTGTGGAGATACTGGAATAAGGTCAAAGTTGTACTTTTGAATGACCATGTGTTTAGAGTTAACTTCAGCTCATTGATAGGTTTATGTTACATTAGAAAGAGTAATGGTTTTGATGGTGTCCTGTAAGGAAGAAAGTTTTCAATTAGACCTAGCTCCTGCAGAATGCCCTGAGGAAATTACTGCAGGCAGCTTGTAATAACTGGGTCCTCCAAAGTTTTGTTTTGCTTGCACACTGGTCCCTGAGTGGAGCTGCCTACTCTTTCTAACTTAACATAAAACTATGGCATTGTGTGTGAGTGCCGTGGAGATGTTGACATTGGTGTGTATCTCTCCCTGTAGGCCTTCATGGTGAAACACCTCTTGGAGTATACCCAGGCAACAGAGTCTAACCTGCAGTACAGCTTGTTGTTAGTCCTGGGCCTCCTTCTGACAGAAATCGTGCGGTCTTGGTCGCTTGCACTGACTTGGGCATTGAATTACCGAACCGGTGTCCGCTTGCGGGGGGCCATCCTAACCATGGCATTTAAGAAGATCCTTAAGTTGAAGAACATTAAAGAGAAATCCCTGGGTGAGGTGAGTGAGGGGTGTTTGCTTCACAGCAGAGGGCAACTTCCTAGCTTGAGGTTTGTTCCTCTAGGGCCCTGCCTCCTGAGATGAATGAACCATGTCCTTGCAGGGCTCCCTCACTACTCTTTGTATCTTACAGCTCATCAACATTTGCTCCAATGATGGGCAGAGGATGTTTGAGGCAGCAGCCGTTGGCAGCCTGCTGGCTGGAGGACCCGTTGTTGCCATCTTAGGCATGATTTATAATGTAATTATTCTGGGACCAACAGGCTTCCTGGGATCAGCTGTTTTTATCCTCTTTTACCCAGCAATGGTGAGTAAGCCTCCCAGCTGAATCTTGGCAGTTTCTCCTTAGGAAATGAGTTACTTCCATTGGGTTATAGTAGGCATTGCTGAGGTGTCACATCTCTGATTGGAAATTTCCTCAAAGCAGATTAAATCTAGAGCTAGATAGCGCTTGCTCCGTTGGGACAGAATTTTGACTTGAGAGGAGGTAAGGTGTCACTTGCATGAAAAAGAGTCTGAATGAGAAGGCCAGCCAGTGAGCCCTGTCTCACTTGACGTAGGAGTGTTTGAGTCACTGCGCTGGAGTTGGTGCTAAGTGATAGGGCCCTCCTGCCTCCCCTTTGGAAACACGCAGTATCTGTGGTCACTATTGAGAATAGATACTTACTTGTCTTCATTGCCTTACAAAGAGATAAGAATTCAGTAATGTTTTATTACAGTTCAATAGGTCACTTTTATTAAAGACAGTACAGCTACATAACATCCTAGGAAACAGGATTATGTGCTCATTTTATTGAGAATGACCTTCAGCAGATTAGGTAGTTCTCAAGTTTGAATGAGCTTTAATTTGGTGTGGCATCGCTTTTCCTTTCAGATGTTTGCATCACGGCTCACAGCATATTTCAGGAGAAAATGCGTGGCTGCCACGGATGAACGTGTCCAGAAGATGAATGAAGTTCTTACCTACATTAAATTTATTAAAATGTATGCCTGGGTCAAAGCATTTTCTCAAAGTGTTCAAAGTGAGTTTAAAGATTTCGTATGTGCATGTGATAGAAGGACTTTGGATTCTTTGGGTCTTATTCACACACTTGGCTTTCTGAACACATTACATACTAGGACTAGTGTCTAGTATATCGTAGGACATAATATCATAGAATCTTTGTGTTCAAAAGGGATCTTAGAGGTTTGAACCCATAACCTCATCTCACTGATGAGGAAATTGAGACCTGGGAAAATGGATTTTTCCCAGTTAATACACAGCTAGTTAGGAATAATTCAGTTTCAAAGTCCCCTGTGTATATTCTCATTCTGCCCATGATTTCCCAGCCTGGTCATGAGACTTTGAGGTAAGCTGGGAGTCAGGATGGCTGGATGCTGGTCCTAGCTCTGTCAAATATGTAAGTGCCAATAAAGCTAGGAGAAAGAGCACAGATGGGGCATTCAGAAAGATCTCCACACGAGTTGAACCAGTGTGCCTTAAAACGGATGAAATTGAAGCAGGAGATACTTAAAACCAAATGCTAGATACTTAATTTAAATAAAAGAGATGAGGCTATTGGTGGACCATAACCTCATTAGGAGCTGAGTCCAATGCTGTAAAACAGTCAATACATTATAGGTGGAGTAGAAATACAGTGTTCAGGTCGGGCGCCAGTGGCGCACACCTGTAATCCCAGCACTTTGGGAGGCTGAGGGAGGAGGATCACCTGAGGTCAGGAGTTAAAGACCAGCCCGGCCAATATGGTGAAACCCCATCTGTACTAAAAATACAAAAATTAGCTGGGTGTGGTGGCATGTTCCTGTAATTCCAGCTACTTGGGAGACAGAGACAGGAGAATGAATCGCTTGAACCCAGGAGGCAGAGGTTGCAGTGAGCTGAGATCACGCCATTGCACTCCAGCCTGGGTGTTGCAGTGAGACTCTGTCTCAAAAAAAAAAAAAAAAAGAAAAAGAAAAAGTGTTCAGAGCAAGGCAGCTGTTTTCCTTTCATTGAGTAACCTTCAGGAACATGATGTCCAGTTCTGGAATCTGCATTTGATTTATGAGGGCTGTTAAGCTAAGAAGCATCCAGAGGAGGTGACCACTCAAGAGGTGCCCCCCAGTGGATGGGGCTGCCTTGTTAAACAGTGAGTTTGTTTCTACTGGAGTGGAACAAATGGTTTCTGAATGGACAGCTGCCAGCAGGTTGATGGGAGGATGGCTGCCAGTGGTCCTTCTGGCTCTCTGATTCTATAGTTTTATGGTCTTTTTTCTGAGATTCCCCTCATCCATCAGCCCCTGACTGGTATCTTTACCTGTAGGTATTAATTTGAAAAGAGTGTTCTTACTCATTATAGACATGGCCAAGGTGTATAATAAATGTTAAAGTAAGGAGTTCAGTGTTTTTATGTGACTTACAAACTAGCTGTGAAGATAGTTCCCCAATGCCTTAGGCAGTGGTAACACCTTTAAGGTCAGTGCATAGCCTCTTAGAAGAATTAAGTATTTGCCAGGTGTGGTGTTGCATGCCTGTAATCCCAGCACTTTGGGGGGCTGAGGCGGGTGGAACACCTGAGATCAGGAGTTCAAGAGCAGCCTGGCCAACATGACAAAACCCCTTCTCTGCTGAAAATACAAAAATTAGCCAGGCGTGATGGCACAGCCTGTAATCCCAGCTACCCAAGAGGCCAAGGCAGGAGGATCAGTTGAACCCGGGAGGCAGAGGTTGCAGTGAGCTGAGATCACACCACTGCACTCAAACCTGGGCAACAGAGTGAGACTCCATCTTAAAAAAAAAAAAAAAAGTATTGTTCGGGTGAGGTGGCTTATGCCTTTAGTCTCAACGCTTTGGAAGGAGAGACAGGATCACTAGAGCCCAGGAGTTCGAGACCAGCCTGGGCAGCGTAGTGAGACCTCATCTCTACAAAAAATAAAACTTAACTGGGCATGGTAGTGCACACCTGTGGTCCCAGCTACTTGGGAAGCTAAGGTGGAAGGATTACTTGAGCCATGGAGGTTGAGGTTTCAGTGAGCCATGATTGTGCCACTGCACTCCAGCCTGAGCAACAGAGTGAGACCTCGTCTGAAAAAAAAAAAGTATCTTATTGTTCTGCTTCCTGCTCCATGGTCTTCAGTGCTGTATGGTTGCTTTGCTAATAAGGGGGTTGATCTTGCAAATATTTAAGAAAAATCATTCTGCCTATAGAAATTATATTTCACCTATCTTCCAGTTGTCGTTACTGCATTTTTGTATGGAAGCTTCTATGCCACTGCCAACATACAGCAGGCACTCTACGAAATCTTAGTTACCTCCCCACCGCCTTTCTTTTTTTTTCCTTTTGAAACAAAGTCTGGCTTTGTCACCCAGACTGGAATACAGTGGTGCAATCTTGGCACACTGCAACCTCCACCTCCCGGGTTCAAGCGATTCTCTGGCCTCAGCCTCCCAAGTAGCTGGGATCACAGGCGTGTACTAACACACCCAGCTAATTTTTGTATTTTTAGCGGGACGGGGTTTCGCCATGTTGGCCAGGACGGTCTCGAACTCCTGACCTCAGGTGATTCCCCCTGCTTTGGCCTCCCAAAGTGCTGGGATTATAGGCGTGAGCCACCACGCCCGACCTCTTAGTCCCTTTTTAATTCTCCAGTGTCATTGTGTTGTCTTTCGTATTAATTCCTTAGGCAAAAATTAAACAACAACCGGGTAAGCCAACGCATTTGCCAATTACAGATACAATTAATGTGTTCATTCTTTCTAAACCTAAGAAACTGACAAGAAAAATCAGAAAAAGGTATCATAGAAGATGATCATTGTGTTCATGTATAGTGATTGCTTTCTGTTAGATTCATTCCTGTCACTTGATCCATTTCAAACCTCAGCCTTTTATACCAGCTGTAGTGGTAAAGTTGATAGTCATAAGTGTTGAAGAGTGGCTGGAGACCTATGGAGTCTTGTTTGGAGGTGGAGGAACAACATCCCTAGGCTGCTTTTAACTTGCTTTGAAATTGGCTTGCTTTTTCATAGAAATCCGTGAGGAGGAGCGTCGGATATTGGAAAAAGCCGGGTACTTCCAGAGCATCACTGTGGGTGTGGCTCCCATTGTGGTGGTGATCGCCAGCGTAGTGACCTTCTCTGTTCATATGACCTTGGGCTTCGATCTGACAGCAGCACAGGTCAGGCAACCCTCAGGGATGGGGAACATTTTAGAAATACCACATTTGCTGGAGGCTGAGGCAGGAAAATCGCTTGAACCCAGGAAGCAGAGGTTATGGTGAACCGAGATTGCGCCACTGCACTCCAGCATGGATGACAGAGCGAGACTCCATCTCAAAAAAAAAAAAAAATACCGCCTATGGAGATGATGCTCTGATCTTCTTCTTACTGGACCTGGAGGTTTCCCCAAGAATTAGTAGATATTTTTTCATTCATGGGATTAAGCTGAGAAGCAGAAGAGTGGGGAGCCGGCCCTTATGCACAAATAGTGTATGAGTTGTTTTTAGTCAACCTAAATTTGAGTTTAATTCTGAAATTACAGATCATCCTGTGCTTCATATTTACTGGCAATTTCAATTGAATGTCTCAAAAACTCTACTTAAAAAAAAATGTGGCCGGGCATGGTGGCTCACACCTGTAATCCCAGCACTTTGGGAGGCCAAGGCAGGCGGGTCACTTGAGGTCAGGAGTTTGAGACCAGCCTGGCAAACATGGTGAAACCCCATCTCTACTAAAAATGCAAAAAATTAGCCAGGCGTGGTGGTGAGCGCCTGTAGTCCCAGCTACTCGGGAGGCTGAGGCAGGAGAATTGCTTGAACCTGGGAGGTGGAAGT
The DNA here is from genome assembly GCF_043159975.1 of Macaca nemestrina. Taxonomy (NCBI): domain Eukaryota; kingdom Metazoa; phylum Chordata; class Mammalia; order Primates; family Cercopithecidae; genus Macaca; species Macaca nemestrina. The sequence continues at coordinate 97,001,092 of NC_092126.1, read as the reverse complement.
TGCAGTGAGCCGAGATTGTGTCACTGCACTCCAGCCTGGGCGACAAAGCGAGACTCTGTCTCAAAAAAAAAAAAAAAAAAAAGGTAATTGACTTGTAATAACATCTGACAGCCAAGCTGCAGCCTTCCTAGCACCTGAGAGGAAATTGATGGTGTCAGGTTACTTTAGTTGCATAGCATAATTAGGCACAGTTTCTTCTCTTCTCCTATTTTCAGGCTTTCACTGTGGTGACAGTCTTCAATTCCATGACTTTTGCTTTGAAAGTAACACCATTTTCAGTAAAGTCCCTCTCAGAAGCCTCGGTGGCTGTTGACAGATTTAAGGTAAGTGGCTCCTTTCCCTGCCCCAGTGTCAGGAGCCCTCCCCACACAACTAACTGCTGGCTCTGTTCAAGGGGCCGCACAGGCTGGCCTCACTGGATTTAAGCTTGGCTTTGGCCTTTTGGCAAGTCGGTAAGAAAAATGGGGCAGTGGAGGAGACTGAATTGAGGGACGAGACTTACCACCTTTTTAAATTAATGTGAATTTTTACCTTCTGTGGATGGCCATGAGCTGAGCTCCCAGGATTGCAGAGTTCCCCTTTAGAGCTAGCCCCTTCCACCTAGTCCTGACATGGATGTGTCGCAACTCACTGGGCCTTGAAGTGGCTTAAACCTAGAAGACCAGCACTGTGGGGCATCTTCCCCTTGATCTTTGTTACTGTCACTTTGATTGGTTGACACGCTGAATCCTTTTTGATACTTTCTTTTTCCTGCCCTGTGGTTGCTACTCACGATGCAGGGAAAGCAGTGACATGGAAATAGTTGTAAAACTAGATCATGTTGAGAAGTGCAGTTAAGTAAGTATCAGCTTCTTTTTTTGCAGGTGGTTAGTTGATCATACCTTGGCTGTGTTCCTTGTTCCTTCAGGATAATACACATACATGATATGAAAGGGAGTATATTTGGGAGGGTGGAGAGAAATAGATATTTGACAGTGGTTAATACTAAACAAAAAAAAGGGGACGCCATGTGGGCTGGAATTCTTTGACATTGTCACTGCATAGATTAGCTCCTATGTCTCTGCTTGTCTTTATTGGCTGGTGAGAGGAATACGAAAGCAATTTTGGTGATGTGAAGGCTTGAAGCTCACACGTTTGAGGAATGGATATAATCATCTTGGAGGTTCAGGAGAAAACAAATTGGATTTTCTTCTTAAGAAATGTGGAAACTCAGTTCCTGGGATTTGTTTATATTCTACTTGTTTACAGTTGACCAGGTGACTTTTATTTGGTCAAGAAAGCCAGTCCTGGCCAGGCATGGTGGCTCACGCCTGTAATCCTAGCTCTTTGGGAGGCTGAGGCAGGTGGATCACTTGAGCCCAGGAGTTCAAGACCAGCCTGGGCAACACAGCAAGACCCCGTCTCTACAAAAAAATAAAAAAATAGCCAGGCGCAGTGGCATGCACCCATAGTCCTAGCTACTCGGGAGGCTGAGGTGGGAAGATTGCTTGAGCCCAGGAGGTTGAGGCTGCAGTGAGCTATGATCATGGCACTGCACTCCAGCCTGGACAACAGAGTGAAACTCTTACCTTTTTTTAAAAAAAAAAAAAAAAAAAAGAAGAAAGAAAAAGGAAGGAAGGGAGGGAGGGGAGAGAGAGAAGGAAGGAAGGAGAGGGAGAGCGAGGGGGAGGGGGAGGGGGAGAGGGAGGGGAAGAAAGCTAGTCTTCGAATGTGCCCCTCCCCGACCCCAGCATGGCCACTTAGAAAACCAAGAGCCAGAGTCTATGAAAAAAAATGGCCTAATGGGACTCTGAGCTTTATTTTTCTGAATCCGCAATAACCAGTCGTGGATGAAAGGCAAATGTTTGACCATAAGTTCTCCTTGCTGTTCATTTCTATATTCTTGTTAGTGAATGGATTTGGTAGCACTTTGAATAAAGTAAGGGCCTATAGTGTAGGTTGGTCCTCCCCTTGTTTTTCGAGGACTCTCATCTCCTGCTTAGTAATGAGGACTTGGATTAGCAGGTGGCTTTCACATCATAGGTCCCTCCTCTCTCCAGGAAGCTTCAGAGTTAATAATAGAAGCAGCACCACCCACAGCTCTATTTGATGCCCCATGAGACTTTAGACCCCTGCTATTTTATTCCTCTTGGCGGTCTCAGTCTCTTTTTTTCCTTCTTATTCTTTTTTTAATTAGATGCTTGGCACAAGATAGCAAGTATTTATGGCCAGGCTTGATGGCTAACACCTATAATCCCAGCACTTTGGGAGGCTGAGGTGGGTGGATCACTTGAGGTCAGGAGTTCAAGACCAGCGTGGCCAACACGGTAAAACCCCATCTCTACTAAAAATCCGAAAAATTAGCCAGGCGTGGTGGCGTGCGCCTGTAGTCCCAGCTGCTCAGTAGGCTGAGGCAGGAGAATCACTTGAACCTGGGAGGTGGGGGTTGCCATGAGCCGAGATGACGCCACTGCACTCCATCCAGCCTGGGCAACACAGAGAGACTCTGTCTCAGGAAAAAAAAAAAAAAAAAGAAGATAACAAGTATTTATTACTTAATTCCTCCCCAACTCTAAGCCGGTTCTTTCTTCTTCTTATCTTCAGATGTTTATTAATTAGAATTACGTTGACTTTATGAGGGTTGGAGGGCTGTTTTTTAGGTGTAAGGCAACTGTTTATTATGTTTCTGAGTACATTAAAGGAAGTCTGCCACAATTGGGGGCCCATCTAAGGCAGCCTTTTGAAAACAACAAAACTGTTCCTGGGATTGTATCTCCCCAAAAGCATCTGCCCTCCCATCATTTTTAGAAGATGGAATATAGAATAACAAGGATGGGTCTTGCTTCTTTGATTCATTTTACAGACCTTGAAACTCATTAATGATGTTACAGAGCCCTGCTTTTCACCCTGTGTCTTGTTTTACATCATTTTCTTTCTTTCTTTTTAAAATTGGAGTTGGAGATCTGATAGATTGGCAAGTATAGTGTTTTCTCTATTTCACCTACCCTGCAAGTGCATCTTGCAGGAGAACTTGTTGCTTCCTGTTGGATAGTACGCATAAAGAATAGGAAAAGAGATATAAAATTTATTTATGTAACCTGTAATTTATAGATTTGATGACCTGTAGAAAGGCAGTGCGAAGCTGCACTGATTGTCACCAGTGGAATAGGGTGGCTTGTTCTAGCAAATACAGACACAGGACACCCAGTGAAATACTGCATGGAATATACTTATACTGAAAAATTATTATTGTTTTTCTGGAATCTAAATTTGACTGGGGCCGGGCATGGTGGCTCATGCCTGTAATCCTAGCACTTTGGGAGGCTGAGTGGGTGGATCACTTGAGGCCAGGAGTTCGAGACCAGCCTGGCCAACTTGGTGAAACCCCATCTCTACTAAAAATACAAAAATTAGCTGGGCGTGGTGGTGGGTACCTGTAATCCCAGCTACTCGGGAGGGCTGAGACAGGAGAATGGCATGAATCTGGGAGGCAGAGGTTGCAGTGAGCTGAGATTGCACCCCTGCACTCCAGCCTGGGTGACAGAGTGAGACCCTGTCTCAAAAAAATAATTAATTAATTAATTTAATTGGGCATCTTATATTTATCTGGCAACCCTATGAGTAGTCCCCTCTTCTGCTCTCAACAGATTCATTCTGATTTGATTCTTCTAGTGAATAAATAGTGTTTTCATGGTCAGTGTCCTATGATAAAGTTGAGGCTTATGGTTTATAGGTTTATATGGTTATAGGTTTACGTTATATCTAAGATTCTGTTGTTCTGACAGGTGCAAATTCAAGTAGATACAAGTTCAAGTATGGGGAGGCCCTTGTCTGCCTCTTAGCACATCAGGACAGAGTGACCTGAAGCCAAAACTCTCCTGGTAGGAGGGGGAGGGTAAGGTTGCGGGGAGTAGGAAGGAAACATGGGGCTGGAGCTGTGAAAACCAGTAGGTACTGGCATGTTTCTTAATAGTTCATTGAGGCCTAAAAGACCTTTGTCCTTTGAATAACTCTTTAGGGGAGAGAAATGATGGAAATTCTGTTGTCATGTGGTTTTACTCTGTGAAGGTGATCAAAATGTTTGGCATGTTACTCTTAGCTCAGTCTCTCAGGCAGGCTTTGAACAAATGAAACCAGCAGCCGTTTCAGCAAGCAGGGGCTACACCTAAGGTTATTCAAGAGTGAAGATTATCTCAGAAGTTTAGAATCATGACACTGCGGGGAAGACAGGGTCAGGGATGAATGGGAGATGGGGGCTTAAGGGAGAGCTTAGAAGTTTAGAATCCAAGAGAGAAAGGGTTTGTTCTTGGGGAGAGGGATTATGTATGATATTTTATAGCACCTGCAAAATTTAAGATAGCTGCGGGGTTCTCAGTAATTAAGCAGAGTCCTGACCCTAAAAGCTATCTTTTCTCTAAAGATTTTGTAATGTTTAAAAATTTTTAAAATTAAGATAAATATGTTTTAAATCATACTGTGAATCCACCTGGTATAGCAATCTGTAGAGAAGATCACTGGCTTAAGACAATTGTTAGAAGTGAATTCGAAGTCTTATGGGAACATCCTGGGCTGCTCTATATTATGATCAGTGTTTTACATCTTAATTTCAGAAACATTTCCCTCTTCAAGAATTCATTCTTCAGCCGGGTGCAGTGGCTCACACCTGTAATCCCAGCACTTCGGGAGGCTGAGGCAGGCAGATCACTTGAGTCCAGGAGCTCAAGACCAGCCTGGCCAACATGGCGAAACCCCATCTCTACAAAAAAATACAAAAATTAGCCGGCATGGTGGCGCATGCCTGTAATTTCAGCTACTTGGGAGGCTGAGGCATGAGAATCTCTTGAACCGGGGAGGTGGAGGTTGCAGTGAGTCGAGATTGTGCCACTGCACTCCTGTCTGGGCAACAGAGCAAGACTCCGTCTCAAAAAAAAAAAAAAAAAAATTGTTTCTTTTAATGTAACTCAGGGGTCTCTGGGAATGAGTGGGAGGAAAGTGTCTTGTTCTCTTCCCAAGGGATGTTTCTCAGGGAGATACCCTTCACTTCCATGCAAGTCCGTTCATTTGGTTGTTAAACTCTCAAGTTCCAAGGCAAGGCTTTGAAGACATGAGAGTTTCTTGGCAAGAAGATGTTCTCTGTGGTAGATGAAACTTTTAGATACTGTTTTCTGACGGTAGCAATGTAAGCCTGTGACAGTCTGTACTCCTAGATACGTGCAGCGCTGTGAGTGTGGGAAGTGGGCAGGCTTTGGGATTCTGCAGGAGGGGTCTGGAAGGAAAACACATAGTGAGCATCTGTACTGGAGATCAGCGTGCCCTTTGCTTTTCCTACCTGCTTTTTACTACTCCTTAGAACAAGGGGCTACATGCCAGTCAGTTAAATGTCATTAGGTCCGCGTTAGGCTGGCTGAGGGGGAGAGGCAGTTTAGCATGTAATTTGTCATGTAGAATACTGGGTCATTGACAAGGCCCCTGGACCTCTTGAGGTTGCCCCACACTCCCGTGACCCCTTGATGGGCCTGAGACTGGCTGCACTAATGAGCTACCTTTTGCCCTTCAGCTTCCTTCCACTGTATAGCCTGATGTGTTTTGCTACGTGAGTGTGCGCCCTAGGCTTGTCTCCCTGGTCTTGATCCAGTGTCTCATCTTTGCACCTCTCTCACAACTCCTATCAGAGTTTGTTTCTAATGGAAGAGGTTCACATGATAAAGAACAAACCAGCCAGTCCTCACATCAAGATAGAGATGAAAAATGCCACCTTGGCATGGGACTCCTCCCACTCCAGTATCCAGAACTCGCCCAAGCTGACCCCCAAAATGAAAAAAGACAAGAGGGCCTCCAGGGGCAAGAAAGAGAAGGTGAGGCAGCTGCAGCGCACTGAGCATCAGGCGGTGCTGGCAGAGCAGAAAGGCCACCTCCTCCTGGACAGTGACGAGCGGCCCAGTCCTGAGGAGGAAGAAGGCAAGCACATCCACCTGGGCCACCTGCGCTTACAGAGGACGCTGCACAGCATCGACCTGGAGATCCAAGAGGTAAGCGGCCCGCCCCCTGCCTCCCCACCCGCACCCCGCCACCCCGTGCTGATCTGCCACCAATAGGCGGCTGCTGTTCCTTTTTACAAAGTGCTTTGTGGCTAGGAGTGATTTTGAACTAAAGAGCAAATTAGACCAGCTCTAACTCTAAAAAAAACCAATTAAGCATTTTGCAGCAGAATTGAATAACAACTGATCTTATGAGGTGATAGTTTTATAAGCAAGGAAATGAAACATTCAAGAGGATTTTCCAGGATTTTCCCCTAAAGAGGATTCAGTTTTAGTTGTATGTGAGCTGTGACAGCTATTTCTGATTGTTACCACTCTGTGAGGGTCCTTGTGCAGGAGGCTGTGCATCATACCTGGCGCGTCATAGGTAGTCTCAGGGCTACTGTGACAACAATCGTGTTGTAATTATTTATTCTTAATATAAGTTAAGGATTGTTACGGTAGATGATGTCACAGCCCAGGTAGCATAAGATTAGTCTCAGAGGGCCTCCTATAGGGAATGGTGGAACAGAGATGCCAGGTTCAAGGCTTTTAAAATATAGACTATGTATTTCGGAACCAGCACCATGTTCACAGGTCTGTGTCATTAGAGGGCCCCAGATGTGTGTATATTCATTCATTCAACAGCCATTTTATGAGTATCAAATTCCATGCCAGATGCTGTGGTAGGGCTGGGCATAGAGCTACAAAAACCCAAACAGACAAAAATCCCGTCCTTCGTGGAGTTTACATTCTAGCAGGCACAGACAGGTCGTGAGCAAATAAAATATATTACATATCAGATGGTGATAAGGGCTATGACAGAAGGGGACAGAGGCTGGGCGTGGTGGCTCATGCCTGTAATCCCAGCACTTTGGGAAGTCAAGGTGGGCAGATCGCTTCAGCCCAGGAGTTCAAGACCAGCCTGGCCAACATGTTGAAACCCTGTCTCTACAAAAAATAGAAAAATTAGCCGGCTGTACGCCTATAGTCCCAGCTACCTGGGAGACTGAGGCAGGAGAATTGCTTGAGCCCAGGAGGTGTAGGTTACAGTGAGCTGAGATCGTGACAGAGTGAGAGACTCAGTGAGACTCAGAGTGAGAGACTCAGTGAGACTCAGAGTGAGTCTCAAAAAAAAAAAAAAAAAAAATGGTGGGCAGGGAGAGAGTGTGCTGGGGCAGGGAGCAGGTGTGGTTACGACTTGAATAGCTGCCTGAGGGAAGGCGTCATTTAAAAAGTAGTATTTGGGCAAAGATCAAAGGAGATGAGGGAGAGAGCTACCTGGGTATGGGGTGGGTGGGTAAGAACATTCCAGGCCAAAGGAACAGAAACACAGAGACCGCAAGTGGTGAGTGTGCCTGTTATTGGAGTGGAATGAGCGTGGGAGAGAGTAGTGGATGCCAAGGGCAGAGGTGGTGCCTGCCAGAGCCTCTGGTGAGACTTCGACTTTACTCCAAGTGGGAAGAGGAGCCTTTGGAGGATTCACAGCAGAATGACATGATCAGACTTATGTATGAAGAGGATCATTCTGGTTGCTGCAGGGGGAGACAAGGAAGCAAGGAGAACAGTCAAGGCTCTGTTACCACAGTAACCAGGAGAAAGATGAGGATGTCTTAGATCAAGGTTGCTGGTGGGAGGTGGTAAGAAATGTTTGTCCATGTAACTGGAAGTAGGGAGGAGGAGGTTTGAATGCAGTGTTTATCAAAATCAGCAACTGACCAGAGGCGTGGTAAGCCGATCCAGAACTAGACTGAGAAGAGAACAAAAAGCTTCCAGCTTTTGAAAACTACGAGCAAGAAGGGAAGACAGTCTTTAGTGACACCACTTGAAACTATTAGTGTCATTGAAGGGCATGCAAGTCAGTTTTTTTATGTCAGTTAACTCTTTTTTTTTTTTTTGAGATGGAGTCTGCCTCTGTCGCCCAGGCTAGAGTGCAGTAGCATGATCTCGCCTCACTGCAACCTCTGCCTCCCGGGTTTAAGTGATTCTCCTGCCTCAGCCTCCCGAGTAGCTGGGATTGTAGGCATGTGCCACTGTGCCTGGTTAATTTTTGTATTTTTAGTAGAGACAGGGTTTCACCATGTTGGCCAGGCTTGTCTCGAACTCCTGACCTCAGGTAGTCCGCCTGCCTCAACCTTTCAAAGTGCAGGGATTACAGGCGTGAGCCACTGCACCTGGCCTTACTTCAATTAACGCCTAACAGGCTTTTTATTTAGTAACTATTAGCTTGATTATTGAGGCAGCTCTAATACATTGCTAATCAGCTCTATTAGAAAATGATTCCACACGTGCAGCTAAAATGTATTCTTTTACTTTGTACGTTGACCCTCATTCTGCCCTTCAGAGCCCACAGACACATGGGAGACCTTTAGCCATTTGAAGAGAAATCCCTTAATTCTCCCTGGGCCTTCTTTTTAGGGAAGGGAAGGGGAGGCGATGTTTGCCAAGTGTCTTCTGTGCACCAGGCATTTTTCTCATTTTTGGTGTCTCATTTAGTCTTCATTTAGTCATCAGAATAGCATTTTTCTCACGTAAACCTAACTGGCCTGAGCAGAGGTTGAACCTGTAAGTTGACCTCCTTGTTGCCACCAGGCAGTAAACCATTCAGTACTCCTGGACCACGTCAAAAACTATTTGTTCAACTATCAGACACTGTACTTAGTTTTACAAGGATACTGCCTTTCCTCAAGGTGCTCAGAGTCCAAAGAAGGAGACAGACACAGTATTAGGTTAAGTCACGGGGCCTAGATCACACAGTTAGCAAGTGCTGGTGAAATTGGGATTCAGATAAAGACCCATCTGCCTCCAGAATCCATGCTCCGTCCATACCACCACTCTCCCTTCCTTCCTGGGGATGCTTGAACCAGCACAGGGCTGTAAACAGGTGACCCTTTTGAAGTCATCTGTCTGTCCCTTGAAAACTTTCAACGCGACTTTGAGAACTCGGTGTCTTGCCTAAGGATACTCATTTAGTCATAGACTTGGTTTTCTACTTTTGTGTGGGATTGATGATATAAATAGTCCTCAGATTTTTGGAAATGTTTTGCAGAAAAATGGAAGCAACAGTGTCCATGGTTTTTATTGAAAATACACGATGTATACACCTTAGAGAAAAATCATAATAAAATGATTTTTTAAGAGTCCTGCCCTCTCTTCTGGAAAACAACAAAAACAAGTAAATAAAGAATATGGGTGGCCAGGTGCGGTGGCTCATGCCTGTAATCCCAGCACTTTGGGAGGCCAAGGCGGGCGGATCATTTGAGGCCAGGAGTTTGAGACCAGCCTGGCCCGGAATGCGAGAATGATGGTGGGCTACCGGAATGTGAGAATGATGGTGGGATACTGGAGTGGGTGGCGTGTTTACTTTCCCCAAAGGGCTTCCATTCCTGTTATCTCAGGTGTCTCCGCAGAAACCCATGAGATAGGCAGCTAATGAGTGAGAAAACAGGTAAGTGGCCTGCTGAGTTATCAGGGTGACAGTTTTATATGCGTAGACTACAGTTAATGTGTTTTTTCCTCAAGTCCTTAGAGATGAGTGGTTAGTAGTATCTCAATGACCCTCCTCTCTGTGTACCTTGTCCAGGGGAAACTGGTTGGAATCTGCGGCAGTGTAGGAAGTGGAAAAACCTCTCTCATTTCAGCCATTTTAGGCCAGGTAAGATTTTTGTTATTGTCCTTTTCTGCTTCTTTGTCTGATTCGCAAGAGTCTCAGGAAAAAATGAACAAATTTCCTGAAGAGAGACAGGAAAGGTGGAAACAAATGAACCCTCCGCCTGCATTGTACTCCCCCAATTCCCCCCAGTTCCACCCCTTCACAGCCTTCTGCCTGGAAGGAGGCTTGGTGGGCGCCTGATGGATGACTGACTGTTGCCTCAGCTGGAGCCGTTTGGTTTCATGCCTTCTTTCATTCAGCGTGTATCTGTTGAATGCCACAGGTACGCCTGTGTGTTGAAAATGGCAGAGATAAGAGATGAACAGACACCCTACACTGCAGTGCTGCCAACAGAGTTAACCTATAAAGAAGCAGGGCTGACAGCACTCCCAGCCTGTCAGACAGGACTGTCAGGGTTTGATCTAGAAGCAAAGCCCCTCTGTTTTCTGCCTAATCCCTGAAAGAGTCATGCCCTTGGGGAGTTCATGGTCCAGTGGGGAGCAAGGCCTTGAGGACACACAAGCACATCTCCAGGCAGGGAGTGAACAGCACGCAGGGCCCAGCACACGGTGGCCAGTACTGAGAGTGAGGGACAGGATGGGGCTGGAGTCATGCCGCTGAGACCCACTATCATTGCTGTGTTTTAGAACCAAATAATCCAGACCAGAAAAAACAAACGAACAAAAAAACAAGGCGCCCACATGCTTTTAAACTAGAATTAAATTAACTTGACTTAGATGGTTGAGATGAGCGTAAACTTACGATTATCTCTACATCCTGATGGATATGCTTTTGTGGTCTCGTGCTTTCTTGTCTTGTTTGGCATCAGCTGTCACAGTTGGTGAGTTGTGGTCCTCCTTGAGGGTGGTGGGGCCTGGGGCCGTCTGAGTTCAGATCATGGCGGGCAGGGCCGCACCTTCTGCTTTATGACACTCTCCAGTGGTGGGGCCCAGCCTTTGGTCTTGTAAAAAGCACCAAACTTCCTAGGTGATTTCTGATGACCAACCAGATTTGGAGGGCCAGTGAGGAAAGACAGAGATGGTGGGAGGGGGAGCAGGAAAGAAAAGGTCAATTCGTAAGTGCTGCTCTGCCATCTACCAATGTGCTCCGTTTTCCAGGGTTGATTAGGCAGTGGTTAGGTTGAAAACCAAGTCAGGCTTTGCTTCTGGACAAATCCTGGCAGCCCTGTCTCTGGCAGGGAAACGGGTTGTGCTGGTCAGCCCTACTTTAACTGTAGTTTACCTCCATTGATAGTGCTGCAGTGTGGGGTGTTTGTGCAGCAGTCGGAAGTGCCAGCTTTCCACAGTAGACCCTCTGAGGGCTTCTGAACCCTTTGAAGTGCACATCAGAGTGCTACCAGTTTGTGGTGTACGTAGGTACACCTGTGTGTGTACACGCTGTGTGAGGGTGTTTGAGAAGACCAGCTTATATGAACAAGTACTGCACAGGCTGGTTAGTGAAACTTTGCTTCAAAGCTGTAGCATCCCTAAACCAAGACAAATGTCTACTATCAGTCTCAAATGAAAGAAATCATGGAAGAGGGTAAAATGGATAAATCAATTCATATCAACCATTGCAACTGAACACAAAATTCAAAGCACATGGCTCATCACTGCTTGTGGGCAGGGAGGGTCCATCATTGGTAAATGGACACTGTGTAAATATTATAAATACTAGGTGATGTCTAACCTGGACTTTTTTTTCCTCTTGGTCCTCATTTCATAGAAGCAACTGGTCTAGCCAGCATCCTAGATAATTGCCGTGGATGAGTTGGCCTACCCCCATGTTGAGGCAGGGATTAGCTGGAAACCCCTACAGCATCCTCTCCAGGAGAATTCTGCAAGAACCTCTTGCTTGTGCTTTTCCTAATTTAAACAGTTTGCACACAGCAAATGGCTGCAGAGGGAAGTGTTTGCTCCTTCAAGTTACGGGTTATGCTGGGCTCCCGTCACACATAAACAAGGAGAACTTTGATTTTTTTTGCTTCTGTAGCTCTCTTTGGAATAAAGGTGGGATCTGGATTTGGGTCCAAAAAGCATCCAGGGAAATTACCAGAGCTAGATTCCACTGTGGAAGGTGGGAGTTCTGTTGGCATGGGGTGATGGTTTTGAGTTATGATGTCATTGGATGATGTCTCCCTCCCTAGATGACACTTCTAGAGGGCAGCATTGCCATCAGTGGAACCTTCGCTTATGTGGCCCAGCAGGCCTGGATCCTCAACGCTACTCTGAGAGACAACATCCTGTTTGGGAAGGAATATGATGAAGAAAGGCAAGGAATGTTTGGCTTCTGTCATGCTTTCCATCTTGGCCATGTGAGATGCAAGGCAGCCCTAGTCAGCAGGCTCTGCTCCCACCGTGTCCCTGACGCTGTCTCTTTGTGTCCTCCAGGTACAATTCTGTGCTGAACAGCTGCTGCCTGAGGCCTGACCTGGCCATTCTTCCTAGCAGCGACCTGACGGAGGTACAGGCCTTCTGCCCCTGACCAGGCATTTAGCAGAGTGGCGGAGCTGGGCCAGAGCTGCTCCTGGGAGTGCATCTGAAGTACTTGGGAGAAGAGCCTCACAGGGGGTTAGGCTGTCATTAGGCCTTTGTGTTAGGAAAGCATCTGTTAGGGCAGGGATGTTAACACTGCTTGTTTTAAGGTTGTAAGCATTTTCTATGTCTTGGGGATTTTAAACAAAATCCCATTGTTGACACAGAGTTGTTTTTTACTCTATCCAGATATTTTTAAAACTACAAGTAAGCATGTGCATGTTGAGCTTCTTCCTTAAACTTGATTTTGTCAGTCTCCTTAACTCAGATAGTTTGTAGAGAGCCCTTTTCTGTTAGAAAGAGCCCTTAGAACAAATCCACATTTCTTTGGGTCTCTGTCCTGCAGCAGTTTCCAGAGGCGTGTCTTTGGAACTAATTTGTGCTCTTCAGTGTTAAAACTTGTCTCCCATGAATTGCCCTGAAGGTCTCTGGGATTGGCACCTTTATTTAGCTGACTTCAGTTAAATCCTTCAAACCAGATTTGGTGAATGGTTTAATTACTTTAGAGATCCTTAAATCCATGTCCCCAGATCAGCAGCATCAGCATCAGCATCACCTGGGAACTTGTTAGAAACACAAATTCTTAGGCTGTTCTCCAGACCTACTGAATCAGAAACTCTAGGGGTGGAGCGCAAAGGTCTGTTTTAACAAACCCTGCAGGTAATTCTGATGCAACGTCCAGTTTGAAAACCTCTGAATTAATTGAATATTTGACAACTGATTCATTCATTTGATCATTTAGTAACATTTATTAGGTGCTTATTATGAGCCAGTGACATGTGCAGACACTGTTTGGCACTAAGAATTTAAAGGAATAAGACAATAATCTGCATGTAAAGAAGTGTATAGTTAAGAGGATGAGATACCCAAACAAACAGGCACAAAATAATCTGTTGGAAAAGAGCCCCATCTCTTTGGGGTACTAGCGGGAAGGAGGTTAGGAGAGATTTCAGAGGAGATGATGCCAGAACTGAGCAGACAAAGTAGAGGCAAGCACATGACATTGTCGTGTTCATAATATACACATAATTTCAAATGGCTTAGGTCCCAGGATGTGGAAGGGGGATTGTGCACTGGAGGCTGAGAATTGCTGGGGAACTGGGTGGCAAAGGGTCTGGTTTGTATGCCATGTTTGGATAGTCGGGGTTTATCCTTTGGGGCTCTTGAAGAATTTTAAGCAGGGGTGGGAGATGGTCAGCTTTGTGTTCTGGAAAGCTCTTCCTGCCATGTGGAGACTGGATTGGAGGGGGGGCATCCGGGTGGAGTGGCAAGACCAGATGTAAGATTGATTGGTACCCAGATGGCAGTGGTAGAGGAACAGGCATCTGGGCCAACTCCCCCCTTCCTGGAAGGATCAGCGTGGCAGTTCATCTGCGGGGAATTGAGAGAAGGAGCTGGTCTGGGTGGGAAAGAAGAGAAGTGACTGGGTGACCCCTACGCGCTGTTCTGGACTGACTTGCGCTGGAGGCTTCACCACACTTCTGGGCTCTTGTAGATTGGAGAGCGAGGAGCCAACCTGAGCGGTGGGCAGCGCCAGAGGATCAGCCTTGCCCGGGCCTTGTATAGTGACAGGAGCATCTACATCCTGGACGACCCCCTCAGTGCCTTAGATGCCCATGTGGGCAACCACATCTTCAATAGTGCTATCCGGAAACATCTCAAGTCCAAGACAGTTCTGTTTGTTACCCACCAGTTACAGGTATGGTGCTTTCTTCCCTCGGCTGCCTACCTGACTTTGGGAAATCAGAAACAGGGAGGTAGGTTTGCTCCAGGTATCCTTGTGTTATAACTAGAAATTCCTGGAATCAAGGTTTCATTTTCTTGGCAAATTAGCCCCCTGTACCAATAAAGCTCACTGTACCAGTGTAACAGATGGCCATCTAAATCAGAGATCCTTGGAGCATATCAGCTTCTGCATATAGATCAGCAAGCAAAAGGGCTGAGAGGAGCGGGCCAAAAATGGAGTTTGGGTATAAGATAGTTTGGAAAGCATTGTGTTAACATCTCTATGCAAGTGGGAACTGTTTTGGGAAAACAAGCTTTTCTCCCTCTGTCATTCCATGATAAGTAGCCACTTTGGAGAGCAGCTCAAAGATGTTGCCATCTGGTTCACATATGTTGTCACGTTTGGGGGACAAACCCTCCATTCTGCCAAAGAAAGTCATAATTTTGTGTATTTGTGAGTGCAGTGAAAGGGTGTAAATTTAATGCAGGGCTCATGTGGCTCCATCAGCAGATTCATGTGAAAAACTGGAGGAACTCGGCCAGGCGTGGTGGCTCACGCCTGTAATTCCTGCACTTTGGAAGGCCAAGGCTGGCGGATCACCTGAGGTCAGGAGTTCAAGACCAACTGGTGAAACCCCATCTCTACTAAAAATACAAAAATTATCCCGGCGTGGTGGCACATGCCTGCAATCCCAGCTACTCAGGAGGCCGAGGCAGGAGAATCCCTTGAACCCAGGAGGTGGAGGTTACAGTGAGCTGAGATTGTACCATTGTACTCCAGCCTGGGCAACAAGAGTGAGACTCCATCTCAAAAAAAAAAAAGAAAAAGAAAAACTGGAGAAACTGCTCCTTATACTATGTCACGAGGCACAATACACTAAAGTGGGGTTCTCAGTGTTGGCACCACTGACATTTTGGACCAGATAGTCCATTGTTGTGCGGGACTGCTTTGTGCACCCCTGGCCTCTAGCCGCTAGATACCAGTACAGACGGTCGCTGGCTTATAGTTCAACTTACAGTTTTTTGACTTTATGATGGTTCCCATATAACCATTCTGTTTTTCACTTTCAGTGTAGTATTAAAAAAAATTACATGAGATATTGAACACTTTATTATAAAATAGGCTTTGTGTTAGATGATTTTGCCCAACTCTAAGCTAATGTAAGAGTTCTGAGCATGTTTAAGGTAGGCTAGGCTAAGCTCTGATATTTTCAATTTACGTTGGGTTTATCAGGATGTAAGCCCATCGTAAATTGAGGAGCATCTGTGTACCTCTCCCCCCAGTTGTGACAACCAAAAATGTCTCCAGCTGGGCACGGTGGCTCAGACCTGTAATCCCAGCACTTTGGGAGGCCGAGATGGGTGGATTACCTGCATGGCAAAACGCCGTCTCTACTAAAAATACAAAAACTTAGGCAGGCATGGTGGTGCGTGCCGAGGCAGGAGAATCGCTTGAACCCAGGAGGCAGAGGTTGCAGTGAATGGAGATTGCGCCACTGCGCTCCAGCCTGAGGTACAGAGCAAGACTCTGTCTCAAAAAAAAAACGTCTTGAGATACTGCCAAATGTCTTCTGGGAGGTTAACTCGCCTCCTGTAGAGAACTACTGAACTAAGGTATGGATGTTTGAATGTATTTGCACAAATAGCGTATTGTATTGTCTCTGCCTTTGCCTTCAGTACCTGGTTGATTGTGACGAAGTGATCTTCATGAAAGAGGGTTGTATTACGGAAAGAGGCACCCATGAGGAACTGATGAATTTAAATGGTGACTATGCTACCATTTTTAATAACCTGTTGCTGGGAGATACACCGCCAGTTGAGGTAAGATCTGATGGTGTTTACGTGTGTCCCGTTCTCTCGCTGCAAGGGAAACACAGCCGGAGTGAGTGATGGAGAGATCTCAGCTGAATCCAGTGTCTGTATCTTATTGGCAGGGGCTCTGTTTTCTGGGGAACAGATTGCTGTGCCTTAGTTCACATACTGATTCTGCTCTAGGAGAGCAGGATTGTAGGGCTGGTGAGTTGAGGTCTTCTGTCACTAAGAATTTATTAATATGACAATGGCAGGGAGAAGGATATGGGCTCAGTGAGGGCAGAGAAGATGTGTGCTGCTGTTCAGTCACAGTTTCATAAGCTCCATCCCCCTGATTGAAGCATTATGAAGCTCTTTTTAAATAAACAAGTGAATAAAGTGCCAAGGTGGGGAAATTAAATATTGTGTACATTTAAAAGCACTCAGATTGGGCGCTGTGACTCTTGCCTATAATCCCAGCATTTTTGGAGGCTGAGGTGGACAGATTGCTTGAGCCCATGAATTTGACACCAGCTTGAGCAATGCACATGGAGAAACCCTGTCTTTACAAAAAAAAAAAAAAATACAAAAATTAGCTGGGCGTGATGGCGGGCACCTGTAATCCCAGCTACTTGGGAGGGTGAGGCAGGAGAATCACTTGAACCCAGGAGGCGGAGGTTGCAGTGAGCTGAGACTGCTCAGAGAGCGATCCCATCTCAAGAAAAAAAAAAACAAAAAAAAACATAAGAGAAACTTGGAAAGGGGAGCACTAAGTAGTTTCTGTTGTCTCAGGTAGAACCTGAGGCTGTTTATTGAGTCCCTGTGTGCCCTGTTACAGGCAGTTCTCAGGGGTAGGGCCTGTGTAGGTTGTCACCATGTGAGAGACATCATCTCTGTCCTTGAGGGACTCACAGTGTTCTAGGGAAGACCAATGTGTTTATGCTCTTACAAGCACTTACAGATGTGGCTTAGAACACCATATCACATGTATAGCACTAATGGAGTGCTAACGGCAAATGGGAGGGTGAGCTTTCCCGGGAGTGTTGCCTCATGAAGAACGGAAGACTTGAATCTCTCTGAATGGGGACAACTGTGACTGTGATTGGGAGAAGGGGAGGGGCATTCCAAGTGGAGGAACAAGTGTGGACAAAGGTAGAGAAACGGGATATTGCAATGTGGTGTAAAGAATGGTGTGAAGTCTAGTGTGGCTTGAGAGTAGGGGCCGTGGACACCAGTGAGATGGGAGAGGAGCTTGCAGGATTAGGGTAGGGCCAGAATATGGAGGTCCTACAGAACCAGACGGAAAAGCTTATGTTTGTCGTGTGGTAGCGGTGGGAAATGATCAGATCTATAGATTTGATTTAGTGATGTGGGGGCTCAGAGATAGTAGGAATAGAAATGACCCCACCCCTAAGACCCCGCCCCTAATACTTTGAACAACTTGGAATGGACAAGAACAGAATATAAAAGTTACTGTGTTTGGAGTTTAGTGGCTGGGGAGAGCAAATGTCAGTGGACTAAATTTTAAATCTTAAAAATTTAAGAAGATGAGGAAGTACAAGAAATGAGTATAGGTGACCCTTTTAAAAAGTTGGATGTATCTTTCTTCAGTAATAGCAGCTTGATTGATGATTTCCTAATGTGTATCCTGTGGACATTCATCTGGATGGCTAACGTGACTGGAGACTTTTTTTTTTTTTTAATATTATTAGATCAACTCAAAAAAGGAAACCAGTGGTTCACAGAAGAAGTCACAAGACAAGGGTCCTAAAACAGGATCAGTAAAGAAGGAGAAAGCAGTAAAGCCAGAGGAAGGTAATGGCTTTTTTGAAATTTTTAGATTTGTCATCAAAGTTTATCAGAAATTACTTGTGTGGTAAGTAATCCATGATGTTTGATAGCAGTATGTGTACAATAGAAATACCTGGTCTTACATTTCTGGAAAACAAAGTTCTTATATAATACTGGGAGACCACGAGGCACCTTCTGTTTGCTTAAACAGACCAGGGCAGTAAGAGTCACCTTCAGACCCATGCCTTCTCCTCCTGTGCAGGATGGGGTCAGGTTTAGGTAATTAGAACTGAGTCATCCTGAGTAAGGAAAAATTGAATGGTGGGTACAGGTTCACCATTCCATCCAGTGATTCACCTCTGCTCATGGAAAGTCCCAACCAGAGCAGAGGTATTCTGGCTCTAAGAATACCCGTGTCCTCAGAAGTGCCTGTGTTAGGACAGTAGACTCATCACCTTGTCCTGACAATATAGCACCAGGATTATGAGTAAGAGTGACAGAGAGGGGTTTTTCCTACTTGGCATTTCCTGTCCAGAGCCCTTGATCCTGCTTCTTAAGCCCTTTATGTTATCAACAGTAACAAATCTTGAGAGTTAAGGGAAGCTATTTGCAATAATGTGGGCATTTTCACCTTTGAATTTTAAGTTGCATGTCAATTTAAATGCACACACACTATATATGTGTGTGTGTGTGTGTGTGTGTGTGTGTGTGTGTTTACTGTAGAGATGTAGATATGTGTGGTCTTGTTTTAATCTCTCTGTTACTTCACCTCCTCACCTCACTGTTTTGAATCCAGGGACTTTCTTGGGTTTGCCATTGCTTTGGAGACAGGGCCTGTTGCCACTTCCTTATCCTTAAAACTGCAGGAGGTCAGGCATAGGTGGCTTATACCTGTAGTCCCAGTACTTTGGGAGGCTGAGGTGGGAAGATTGCTTGGGCCCAGGAGTTCAGGACCAGCCTGGACAACATGGCGAGCCCCACTTCTCTACAAAAAATATAAAAATTAGCCAAGCGTAGTGGTGCATACCTGTAGTCCCACCTACTTGGGAGGCCAAGATGAGCCACTGCACTCCAGCGTGGGGGCCAGGTGAGATCCTGACGAAAAAAAAAAAAGGAAACTGCAGGAGATATTTGGTATCGGGAGTTGATCATTTTGACTTACTGCCTCTTTTATTTCTTTTTTTAAAAGGTATGGGATTTTGAATTCAGATGTGGTTTATGATACCTTATTGACACACCCCAAAAAACAAACAGCACAGAAGGCTGAGACATTTGTTAGTTTTTACCATAGGCAGTAAAAATCAGAATATCATTAGCAAACATTTGTTCTTCTCTACATAGTCACTAACCTGGCTACTCACAACTCTTAAAGTGCTCGAGGCATGTGTGAGGGAGGCTTATTCCAAGATTTGTAAACATTATTTGGGTAAAGAGGGAAAAGCCGGATACTATGCTTAGTACCTGGGTGAGAGGATCATTAGTAACCCAGACCTCAGCGTCACGCAATATGCACACAGATCTGCATGTAACAGATGTAACATACACACAGATCTGCATGTAACAGATGTGATATACACACAGATCTGCATGAAACTGATGTGATATACACGTGGATCTGCATGTAACCGATGTGATTTACACACGAATCTGCATGTAACCGATGTGATATACACACAGATCTGCATGTAACTGATGTGATATACACACGGATCTGCATGTAACAGATGTGATATACACACAGATCTGCATGTAACAAATGTGATACACGGATCTGCATGAAACCGATGTGATTTACACACGGATCTGCATGTAACTGGTGTGATATACACACGGATCTGCATGTAACAGATGTGATATAAACAGATCTGCATGTAACAAATGTGATACATGGATCTGCATGAAACCGATGTGATTTACACACAGATCTGCATGAAACCGATGTGATTTACACACGGATCTGCATGAAACTGATGTGATTTACACACGGATCTGCATGAAACCGATGTGATTTACACACGGATCTGCATGAAACCGATGTGATTTACACACGGATCTGCATGAAACCGATGTGATTTACACACGGATCTGCATGTAATGTGATATGCACATGGATCTGCATGTAACAGATGTGATATACACACGGATCTGCATGAAACTGATTTGATATACACACGGATCTGCATGTAACAGATGTGATATACACACGGATCTGCATGTAACAAATGTGATATACACATGGATCTGCATGAAACTTATGTGATATACACACGGATCTGCATGTAACGTGATATACACACGGATCTGCATGCAACAGATGTGATATACACACGGATCTGCATGTAACGTGATACGCACACGGATCTGCATGTAACGTGATATGCACACGGATCTGCATGTAACAGATGTGATATACACACGGATCTGCATGTAATTGATGTGATACACACACGGATCTGCATGTAACTGATGTGATATACACACGGATCTGCATGTAACTGATGTGATATACACACGGATCTGCATGTAACGTGATATGTACACGGATCTGTATGTAACAAATGTGATACACACACGGATCTGCATGAAACCGATGTGATTTACACGCGGGTCTGCATGTAACAGATGTGATTTACACACGGATCAGCATGTAACTGATTTGATATACACACAGATCTGTATGTAACCGATGTGATATACACATGGATCTGCATGTAACAGATGTGATATACACACGGATCTGCATGTAACAGTTCTGCAGATGTACTCCCTAAATCTAAAATGAAAGTTCAAAAACAAAACAGAGAAAAGCTTACTGTATAGCTGTTTCTCTTGCAAATGAAAAATTAAATTCTGTGCCCTGTAACTAACTGAATAAACTCTCCTCTAGGCCAACGGTACCCAATGGAACCTGAAAATCTGTTCAGACCATGAAGGGAAGACAATGTTGGATGTGCCTTATTATACTCCCCTGCCTTTAGAGTTCAGGCACACAACTGACCAACATTAACATTTATACAGAGATCCTAAGATGCATTAACATTTATATAGAGATCCTAAGACTGACAGAACAGTCTCTTTGTAGCTATAAGATACCTAATTCCAACCTGACTCTGTTAAAATAATAGAGCATCACATGACAGATAGCAGGGCCCTGGAAGAAATGCATATTTTGAAATGTCCCTGTAAAGCTGTCTGTTGAAGGGGAAATTCTGCATTCTGTAGAGAATCTCTTTCCTTTACTAGGTCTCTCCAGAGGGTCTGACACCTTTGATAGGAGACATTCACATCTATTCTCTCTGAAGTCTGCTACTGGGAGGCTTCATCTACATGACAAGAGCCTTGGCGTCCACACCCTGTCCCCCACCACTCCCTGACTGACTTACCTCAAGCTAATTTCAACTCTTTAGGCCGAGCTTAGCCCTTTCAACCAATTGCCAATCAGAAAAAGATCTTTGAATTAACCTTTGACCTGTAAGCTGCACCTCCCTGCCCCATGTTGCCCCACCTTTCTGGATCAAACCAATGATTACCCCACTTACATTGATTGATGTCTCATGTCTCCCTAAAATATAAAACCAAGTTGTAATCCAACTGCCTTGGGCCTGTTCTCAGGACCTTCTGAGGCTGCTTCACTGGTCATGATCCTTAACCTTGGCAAAACTAGCTCTTAAATTGATTGAGACCCGTCTCAAGATACTTGGCTGGTTTACACTCTGTATTCTCATATTAGCGTCAGGAATCTGACTGCGCCAGGGAAATCCTCAGGAATATATTTGAACCTTTTCTGTCCTCCAGCAGCCAGCCAGTTACTATGTCCTACTGAATTTACTCTCAAAACTCCATCCCACAACCCTAGTTCAGGCCTTTATCATCTCATATATACAGTGTTACAGCTGCCTCCTTTTAAACTTGTCTTCCACACTGTCAGCTGCGAGATCTAGTTAAAAACATGAGACCAGCTGGGTGCGGTGGCTCACTCCTATAATCCCAGCACTTCGGGTGGCTGAGGCAGGTGGATCGCCTGAGGTCAGGAGTTCGAGACCAGCCTAGCCAACATGGTGAAACCCTGTCTCTACTAAAAATACAAAAATTAGCCAGGCGTGGTGGCAGGCACCTGTAATCCCAGCTACTTGGGAGGCTGAGGCAGGAGAATTGCTTGAACCTGGGAAGGTGGAGGTTTCAGTGAGCCAAGATCACGCCACTGCACTCCAGCCTGGGTGACAGAGTGAGACTCCATCTCAAAAAAACAAAAACAAAAACAAAAAACCGAAAAAACAAAAACCATGAGACCAACCAACTTTTCTGCATGGAGTCTTTCAGTAACCTTCCATTTTCAAAGCTACATTTTCTAATCTTTTTCCTGATAGGGCACACATAGAAAAGGCTCTTTGTGTGGAACACAGGAGGCATGAAAGAGGCTGCTCGCTCCCAGAGTCAGCTGCTCTGGCAATATCGGCCATCCCAGGTCCATCCTAGCCCAACGGAAGTCAGACAAACCTGTCACCCTTTCTCTTGAGAAGTTCTTTGTGGGGCCAAAATTCAAAGCCTTCTGTGACCACAGCCTGCTTAGTCGGCCTCATCTCTTGCCACTCTTTAAGTACGCATCTGTTCCAGCTGTGCCGAATCACTGTGGTTGTGTGTTTTGCTACCCCTGTGCCTGTGCTCATGTTGTTCTCTCTGCCTGCTATCTCTCCTCTCCCCACCTGGTCACCTGTGGGTTACCTTTTGAGAAGCAATACAGAAAGTATTACCTGAAACGTGTCTGCCAACCACCCCCACCTAAGCCAAATAGGTCAAGTATACCTCCCAGGGTTTCCCATGCTGCCCTGCATATAGCTCTTATCATCACATTGAGCACATTTTACTATAATTATGTGATTATTGATCTGCCTATCCTACCAGTCTGTGGTAGGTTCCTCAGCCAGGTCCCTAGGGGTGGGGACCTGGTCTTCATCCTCTTTGCTGCTCCTGGACTTCATCCTGGGCCTGGTTCATGGTAGGTGCTCAGTAAATGTTAAATAGACGAATGAATGCTTCTGACAAAGAGGAAATTGAATCTAGAGCCCTGTGAAGCTGCAGGCTCTCCGATTCTGCTGCTCTGCAGGTGACTTAGTTTTGTGGAAATAGTTCTTCCCTTCTGAGTCCATGTTTCTTTTTTCCTTACCTAGGACAGCTCGTGCAGCTGGAAGAGAAAGGGCAGGGTTCAGTGCCCTGGTCAGTATATGGTGTCTACATCCAGGCTGCTGGAGGCCCCTTGGCATTCCTGGTTATTATGGCCCTTTTCATGCTGAATGTAGGCAGCACTGCCTTCAGCACCTGGTGGCTGAGTTACTGGATCAAGCAAGGAAGTGGGGTAAGGTTACTCATAAATGGGAAAGTTCTGTGTCTAAGAATGTGGCTATTTCTCCCTATTCCCTGGCTATTCTTAGAGAAACTGTTCTAGTTTTCACTTAAAAGCCATGAAGAGAGATTTTTCCAGGATGAAAAGATGAGTCCCTAATGTAGCCTCACCATAAAGAAAAAAACCCTGACCAACCCACAGGGCAGTAGGGCATGTCAGTAGGACACCTGCAGGCTATCTGCTCTCATCCATTAGATATTAGTCCATTTTTGCACTGCCATAAAGAAATACCCAAGAGTGGGTAATTGATAAAGGAAAGAGGGTTAATTGACTCACAGTTCCACATAACTGGGGAGGCCCCAGGAAACTTACAATCATGGTGGAAGGCAAAGGAGAAGCAGGCACCTTCTTCACAAGGTGGCAGGAGAGAGAGAAGAGAGCATGTGTGTGCAGGAGGACATCTTAAACACTTCTAAAACCATCAGGTCTCGTGAGAACTCACTGTCACGACGAGAACAGCATGGGGAAACCACCCCATGATCCAGTCACCTCCCACCAGGTCCCTTCCTCAACACCTGGGGATTACAATTCAAGATGAGCTTTGGGTGGTGACACAAAGCCTAACCATATCACATTAGAATGGTGAGAAAGAGGGCTAGGTGTGGTGGCTCATGCCTGTAATCCCAGCACTTTGGGAGGCCGAGGCAGGCGGATCACTTGGGGCTAGGAGTTCGAGACAAGCATGGCCAACATGGCAAACCCCCGTCTGTACTAAAAATACAAAGATTAGCTGGGCATGGTGGTGTATACCTGTAATCCCAGGTACTTGGGAGGCTGAGGCACGAGAATTGCTTAAACTTAGGAGGCAGAGGGTGCAGTGAGCCATGATTGCGCCTCTGCACTCCAGCCTGGGTGACAGAGCGAGACACTGTCTCAAAAAAAAAAAAAAAGATAAAGAGGTGGACAAAGCCATGGCCAGGTCTCAGGGTCATTATCCTGTACCCTGCCCTGCCCTTGAGCTGAGAATGGCGCTGAGCAGGGGCTCTTGGCAGTCTTTAGGAGTCTTGCCTCATAGAGCTTTGGCTCCAAACAGAACACCACTGTGACTCGAGGGAATGAGACCTCGGTGAGTGACAGCATGAAGGACAATCCTCGTATGCAGTACTATGCCAGCATCTACGCCCTCTCCATGGCAGTCATGCTGATCCTGAAAGCCATTCGAGGAGTTGTCTTTGTCAAGGTACGCAGTGGTGGGTGGTGTCTGCCCTCCTCCCTGGTGACCTGTGGTCAGGCTTCGGTGTGGCATCCCTCAATTCATGCTGAGTAGGGGAGCTCCCTTAAGCAGGATGGCCCTGGCTGAGATGACTCATATTCCGTTAGCCTTTGCCTTTTCTCACTTGCCACCCGTCCCTCCTGACCCCTCGCGCCTCCCCGCTTTGGGAGAGGATGTGCTGTGGAGCGGTTCTCTGGACCCGTGGGAACAGAGCTGTCCTGGGCCCTGACCACTCTGTGCTCTGCTCCTCAGGGCACACTGCGAGCTTCCTCCCGGCTGCATGATGAGCTTTTCCGAAGGATCCTTCGAAGCCCTATGAAGTTTTTTGACACAACCCCCACAGGGAGGATTCTCAACAGGTTTTCCAAAGACATGGATGAAGGTATTTCTCACCGAGCCTTTTTTTTAATGCTCTGGAGCTCACTGTGCTTCCAGCCTTCTAGATGATTCTCCAAATGTGCAGATCTGTCTGTCTGTAGATCCTGAGAGCACGGTAGCTGCTGGTGTTTTCACCAGGAACATTGCATCTGCGTTTTCTGTCTTGTTTGACCTGAAAACAAATTCAATGGTTTGAGTTAGCAGAAAGGCTTTGGACAGACGCATCTGAGATTCTGAAACACACACAGATGTTAAAGCAATGCATTGGTTTCTGGATGTCTACAACCTGGCAGGTTTTCTGGCTGTTGTATGGGCTGTGCCTGCACCAGAACTGAAATACTGTACCCTCACAGTTCAGAGTAACAGTAAAGCCCCTGACATTGATGGAGGGCTTCCTGTGCAGCAAGCAGCGTGCTCAGTGTTTTATGCATGTTATCTTAATCCCTGCAGCAGCCCTGTCTAGTGGGTGTTGTTTCACTCCTTGAATACATGAGAAAGCTGCTATCTGGAAAGGTCAAGGAACTGGCCCAAGATCTACAGCTATTGAGTAACAAAGCTGGAAATTGAGCCCAGATCTTTTGACCCCAAAGCTAATGTTTTTAATTGCTGCACTATAGCTGCCTTCATAGAAGGAGTGTGTTTCAGGCATTGATAGGCCATTGTAAACCCATGGCCAGAGGTAACAAGGAATCAGAACTATCCCTGATATTCGAACTGATGCATAACATGTTCCCATTTCTGCTAAACACACATATGCGTGCTCACACATGAATGCAAAAAAGAAAAAAAGTGAATAATAGCAGCATATCTGGGATTTGCATGAAAATACTTCAGCCAAAAGAAAAAAGGGGGTGTGGTGGGAAGATAGCCAAAAAGAGATCAAAGTTGATTAACTGTTGAAGGGTCTGTGCTCTTCCTTTAACTTTTGTGTATCTTTAAAAATTTTGCAAGACAAAAAATGTCTTAAATGTTAATGGCAGTTCATTGGTATTGGTAAGAATATAGTTTTTGTTTTCTTCTTCACATATTTATATTCCAAATTTTTAAAACAAGCATATGTTACTTTGTAAAGGGGGAAAATGTTTAAAGCCATGGGGCAGGAAGCGAACCAAGAAAAAGGAGTGGAGTAAGAGGATTTTCTTGAGACCAAAAAAAAAAAAAAAAAAAAAATCAGAGCATCCAGGTTTCTAAATTTTTCTTTGATCAGACTGTTTAAAGACAACACAAACTTCAGATAGAGATTTTGTGGAACCTCTTTTTGTTTTTTTCCATTTTCAGTTCCATTTTTCCAAACTGTCTGACACTTGCTGCTTTATTGGTTTCTGCAGTTGATGTGCGGCTGCCGTTCCAGGCTGAGATGTTCATCCAGAACGTTATCCTGGTGTTCTTCTGCGTGGGAATGATCGCAGGAGTCTTCCCGTGGTTCCTTGTGGCAGTGGGGCCCCTCGTCATCCTCTTTTCAGTCCTGCACATTGTCTCCAGGTAAATAGGAAGCATTCATGTCTGCTGGGGTCACGGAGAAGCCTGAGTTGCTGGGCAGCTGCTGTGACACAGAGCTCATTCTCTCTCCAGGGTCCTGATTCGGGAGCTAAAGCGTCTGGACAATATCACGCAGTCACCTTTCCTCTCCCACATCACGTCCAGCATACAGGGCCTTGCCACCATCCACGCCTACAATAAAGGGCAGGAGTTTCTGCACAGGTTTGTCCTGATGGGGGCTAGAGGCCTCAAAAGGGAGTCAGCATCCCAGCATTTGATACATGTCTGGGAGGCTCTTCAAGGCCAGAGATGGGGATTATAAAGCTCATTACCAAGGGTATTCATGATTTAATGGAATAATCTCTTATTAAAATCCAATTGTTTGGTGGGATTCCTTTCTGAGCTAGTGAGAAAACGAAAATACAGATTTGGGCCGCGTGTGGTATCACGTGCCTATAGTCAGCTACTCAGGAGGCTGACGCTGGAGGATGGCTTGAGCCCAGGTGTTCAAGTCCAGCCTGGGCAATATAGTAGACCCCATCCCAAAACAAAATACAAAGAAAAAACCCCACAGATTAGGAGTCTATTGGCCTTTGGTCCTGAAAAGCTATATTTCATAGAGTTTTGCTTTTTCTTTTAAGTAGTAAAAGGTAGTCATTGACATTTGAGTAGATTTTATTTAAGCATAGAGTATTGTTTATTTGTGAAACTTATATACATTTCATTGTGGAGCTTTGTATTAATAAGAGATTGGAACTAACTTAAATGTTCTTCAATATAAGACAGGTTGAATAAGCTATGGTATATCCAGAGTACTATGTGGCCCTTAAAAAGAATGAGGCAGCTCTATAGGTACTGATAGGGAGTGAATATCAGACTGGGTACAGTGGCTCACGCCTGTAATCCCAGCACTTTGGGAGGCTGAGGTTGGTGGATCACCTGAGGTCGGGAGTTTGAGACCAGCCTGGCCAACATGGTGGAACCTTGTCTTTACCAAAAATACGAAAAAATTAACCAGGCGTGGTGGCAGGCGCCTGTAATCCCAGCTCCTTGGGAGGCTGAGGCAGGAGAATCACTTGAACCTGGGAGGCAGAGGTTTCAGTGAGACCAGACGTCGCCACTGCACTCCAGCCTGGGCGACAAGAGCGAGACTCTGTCTCAAAAAAATAAAAATAAAAATTTAGAATATCTCTGAAAGGATTTAAAAAAACCTGTTAGTTGCCACTGCAAGGGAGAACTGGGTAGCTGGAAGATGGGAAGGAGACAGACTTGACTTTTCATGATAAACCTTTTGTAACTTTTAAATTTTCTATTCTGTATATATGTCGCCTATTGCAAAAGTTAGGTAACTATTTTTAGAGAGAAAATTTGGAAAGTTTAGAAAAAAAATTTTCAAAATGTTAAATGACTCAGAAAAATAATTCCTAAACTTTAAGCGGAAAGGAAAGTGAAATGTACTAAATACATACATGTGTATATACCTACACACAGTAAATGTAAGTGCATTGAAAAAAACTGCTGGGAGGAAATGCAGCAGAATATCAACTCTGGTTTTAACAAGGTGATGAGATTATTGGAATTTTACATCTTCCTATTTTTATTGCATTTTCTAAATTTTCTCTAAAGATTACACATTTTATTGGAAAGAGGAAAAGTGATTTTTCAAAGCAAAGCACATCTGCGCAGCAGAACTTCCTGCTCTGGAGTTCTAGTTGTGCATCGTGCACTGAGCCTTCAGAGGGGTCTCGTCTGCTCTCTGGGACCCCTACTGATGGCCATGCCATGCTCCTTCAGTAGCAGTCAAGGTTGCCTGAGTCCCTTTTGCTGTGGTTTAGCTCGCTTCTCCTGGTGCTTGGCTCCACAGCTGGGGAACAAGTGCCATTCTGCACAGTGGCAGTGTGTGCACACACACTTACGGTGTTCCCATATTCCCTCTGAGTTTCTTTTCCCTGGTCTTGAGCCATTTCTGCTGTTGGCGTTTGTAACCTTTCTTTCTTTCAGAAAATGCCCTCTCACCTAAGACATTTTTCTAAACTGTGACACAAGCCTCTTTATTCAGTCTTTTCCCATGCTTACTCTGTGCTGAGGTAGATGTTTTTCCCTAACATCTTTAATAGGTTTTTTTTTTTTAAAGAGTAACTAAGATTAGAAAAACTTAATGTCCTCCTGTGCATGTGGCCCAGAATACCTCCAGAATTCCTAGAGTACCCTCCTTGAGTTTCCAGGGCATTCTCTCAGTTAGCAATAGGACGTATGTAAACATGTGCCCTCCATCCTGTGATCACTGAAGCTTTGACCGTGTGCGGGGTTGTGTGGTACTTTCTTTGCTCATTAGGTGTTGTCTTTCTCACAGGTACCAGGAGCTGCTGGATGACAACCAGGCTCCTTTTTTCTTGTTTACGTGTGCGATGCGGTGGCTGGCTGTGCGGCTGGACCTCATCAGCATCGCCCTCATCACCACCACGGGGCTGATGATCGTTCTCATGCATGGGCAGATTCCCCCAGCCTATGCGGGTCTTGCCATCTCTTATGCTGTCCAGGTCAGTCTCTGGGATAGGAGCGTCATCTTTGCTTGTTTGAGTCCTTCCTGTGCTGACGTAAAAGAGGCATGATTGGTGGAGGCTCCACCCTGAGCCGTTATTTCACCTCTGGACCCCTAGAGTTGCTTGTGGTCTGATTTGACAGTAACAATCTGGATTTGACTGGGGCAGGTAGGGATAGGAGAGAGGTAAGTGTGGAATCCAGGAATAAAGGAATTGAACTCTGTTGCATGTGTGTAAGAAATAGTTGCTATTTTCTTCAAAAAGAAATATGATCTTGAAAATATTTTCTTACTTGTGGGTTTCTGTGTTCACCACCATTTTCATATCTGGCCTCTTTCTAGTCTTCTAAGAAATATTATAGACTCAATGTGCTTCTTATATGCATTTTCTTTTCAGGGACCTGATTTTCCCAATACATACATAAACCCTTCTGGCCCCTAGGGATGATTGAGGGTCTTCAAATAGCTCAGAGAATAGTTGAGAACTTGAGCACTGACTAGATATTTTAAGATGTTGAGTAATTATTATTACTCTCTAATGATATTGGAATTGTGTTTTTAAGGAGTCTATATTTTAGAGAGGTACAAGCTGAAATATTTGTGGATGAAATAAGCTATCTGCGATTTGCTTCCAAATAATATGGGGGGTGGGGGTAGGAATGGAAGGGAATACAGATGAAACAATATTGGCTGTAAGTTGATCATTTTTACAGCAGAGTTTTGATACCTGGGAGTTCATTATACTACTCTTTCTACTCTTGTGTGTTTGACATTTTTCTGTGTCGAAAAGATAAAAATAAGTAAGTAGTAAAAGGAACCCCAGAGATATATGTCTTCACAGATACCCCAAGATGTCCAGCCACATTTTGCAATTTATTTGACAATTGGTTGGGGAAGACAGTGCGTTATATAGACTGTTTTTAGACTCCCCAGTCTGTGGAGCACGGGGGCTCCAGATTCACTCATTTGCCAGCATTATGTATCTGATTTGACTTTCCTGGAAGCATTCTTACTAGTTGCTCATAGGCTGATATCTCCATTTGTTGTGACTCCCACAAACGGGCTCAGATACAAGTAGGAAGTCCGGAAGTGAATCAGCTGCAGATATGTGTTACCGGAAATGTAAAGATGAATAGAAAGCCTTTGGGTACAAGAAAGTGGTTCCAGCAGCACCATAATACTGCCCGCATTCACTGAGCATTGCAGTTGATGGGGTAACAGGTATGTCTTCAAAGCTAAGAGAACGACTAGGTCCCTAAGACCAGCTGCTGCATGTGCTCAGTTCTTAGTGATCCTATAGATGAAGGAAGTTCTCCAGCATTGGCCTGGCATGTATTGAAAATGAATTATCTCTTTGATTGTTGTTTTCCATTATCAGTTAACGGGGCTGTTCCAGTTTACGGTCAGACTGGCATCCGAGACAGAAGCTCGATTCACCTCAGTGGAGAGGATCAATCACTACATTAAGGTCAGAGTCAGACTGCTGTAGGCCTTTTACCATGATCTGACTCCTCCTGGAGTCGGTTTACCCTTTGCTACCTCAGCTGGGTGTACAAGGAGGAGGCTTGTGTTCTCTGCGTATCTAATCCCGCAGAATCTCCAGCAGTCTCTCCACCGTGCTTGGAATAGGGAAGAGATTACCGTTAGAGTTTCTAAGTATATTTGTAATTTATGTCGAGTTGAGAACTTCATTGGCTAATTTCCAGAACGTTCAGAATCTTGTCAGTTCAGCTTAACTGACTAATGGAGCATTTTCCTTGCACTGTTTAAAACCATGTATTGTTTTAATTCTTACTGTAGTCCAATTGTTCTTAATCAGGATGGCCATCAGGATCCCTGAGCTTTTGACAGGACAAACGTGGCCTCAACTCTGGATTCTGTTGCAGTGAATTGGGGTAGGACCCAGGCTTCTATAGTTTGAAAAACTCTAGCTAATTCTAAACTGCTCTCCCAGCTTACAAACAAGTAAATTTAATTGATACTGAGAGTATCCAGCTCTTCCCACTTTTCCCCAGGAATCCCTTCTGTCTCGCCGTGGGTGGCAGGCATCTTGCTGCTGCCCTAATTGGAACTCTTAAAGCAATTTCCTACAGGGGTGTCTTAGTCCATTTCACACTGCTATAAAGAACTACCTGAGACTGGGTAATTTATGAAGAAAAGAGGTTTAAGTCACTCACAGTTCCGCAGGCTTAACAGGAAGCATGGCTGGGAGGCCTCAGGAAACTTACAATCATAGCGAAAAGTGAAGGGGAAACAAGCATATCTTCCCATGGCAAAGCAGGAGAGAGAGAGAGAAGGTGGAAGTGCTGCACACTTTCAAACAACCAGATCTCCTGAGAACTCATTATCATGAGAACAGCAAGGGGGAAATCCGCCCCCCGATTCAGTCATCTGCCACCAGGCCCCTCCCCTGACACATGAGGATATTATACAATTCAAGATGAGATTTAGGTGGGGACACAGAGCCAAACCATATCAAGGGGTGTCCAATCATTTGGCTTCCCAGGGTCACACTGGAAGAAGACTTGTCTTAGGCCACACATAAAATAATACTGATGATAGCTGATGAGCTTAAAAAAAAAAATTGCAAAAAAAGTCTCATAATGTGTTAAGAAAGTTTACACATTTGTGTTAGGCCACATTCAAAGATGTCCTGGGCTACGTGTAGCCCAAGGGCTGCAGACTAGACAAATTTGCTTATAAAGAAGCAGCATTGTAAGTAGTTAGATTCTCAAATTGAACTCAATTCTTAAGAGTTACCTATTTTATTGAACTGCTGTGAGACTTTACAAGCATCTGTGTCATTGTTTATATGTGAAGAGTATATTCTGAGTTCCCAACACTTGACTTTGAAACATAGTTTTGAAAAATTAACTTTTTTCTTTTTTTCCTTTTTTTTTTTTTTTTTTTTTGAGAGAGGGTCTTATTTTGTCGCTCAGGCTTGAGTGCAGTGGCGTGAATACGGCTCAGTCCAGCCTCTATCTCCCAGACTCAAGTGATCCTCCCACCTCAGCCCCCTAAGTAGCTGGGACTACAGGCATGCACCGCTAGGCCCAGCTCATTTTTGTATTTTTTTTAGAGATGGGTTTCGCCACGTTGCCCAGGCTGGTCTCAAACTCCTGGGCTCAAGCGATCTGCCTCTGCCTCCACCTCCCAAAATGCTGGGATTATAGACAGGAGCCACAGTGTCTGGCCTGAAAAATTACTCTTTCACTTGGGAACTGAGTGTATGTAAACTGAATTTTCTAATAGAGATGTGTTTCACTGATTTGCTTTGACAGTGAACCTCCTTAGTGGTGGAATATTTCTTAAGCTTACAAATGAGTAACTTTCTTATTCTCAGAAAGGATGGCAGGTGGCTGCCCAGTGTATCTAGTAATAGCTCTTCTTTAATATTTAGAAATTAGCCTCTTTGCACACTGTCGTGGTATGTCGATGACCCATGTATGTACATATGTGCAGTGTTTGAGTTAAATGTTATGGCTGGTGAGAGCCTCATGCTGGAGAGGTCAGGATTACGGTCAGTGGTGGTACAAAGTGGACTCTGCTGAAACCGGTCACATTTCAGAGGCCTGCCCTCCTACTGACTGTCCCAACACAGAGTCCTTCCAGCTTGGAGTTTTGGACTTCAGGCTTAAGCCCCCAGAGTGCTACAGTCTTTGACCCTTACTTCCCCCATAAGGCTATATACTCCATGGACAATTGCCAGAGAGTTTTAAAAGATCATGAAATACGATTGTTGATGACAAAAATTACACAAGCAGTTATATCACAGCATTTTGAGCTGGAATAGATTCTCAAGATCATCTAATCCAGTCTCCACAATTTGCAGAGAAGAAACTAAGATGCAGGAGAAGTGGTGATCTGTCCAAGTCACACAGTGGCAAAATTAGAATTAGAGTCTGTGTCTCCTGGATTGACCAAGATGTGCCAGAATGCCAGGATCCAATTAGATGTTCAGTAAATATTAGTTTTCTTCCACCGGATTTAAGCCAATGGTTATCAAATGGTAGAATCCTATCTCAAAGAATTTCAGTAAAAACTGCTATGGTGGAGTGGCGGAAGGCCTCGTGTCTGCCTGTGTCGGTTTTCCCTTGGCCCCCAAGGCAGCTTTGTGGAAGAATTCCTTGAGACAAAAGGTAGTCCAAACACCACTTCCCTCCCCAGGCTGCTGCTAGTAGCCATAACACTTAGTAGCCATTGTGCTCTGTCTCTGTCTGGTTTAGTGATAATAAGCATTTACTGCCAAGGGATTCTTTCCTAGCAAGGTGACAGGGTGGCAGCTACCTCGGTGTGGCTACTATGGTTGTCCTGGTTTTATTTCTCTGTGACAAAGCCTGCAGCTTCCCAAGAATCTGTGGTCAGTCTGAACCGGCCACTCCTGTCTCCCCAGACTCTCTCCTTGGAAGCACCTGCCAGAATTAAGAACAAGGCTCCCTCCCCTGACTGGCCCCAGGAGGGAGAGGTGACCTTCGAGAATGCAGAGATGAGGTACCGAGAAAACCTCCCTCTCGTCCTGAAGAAAGTATCCTTCACGATCAAACCTAAAGAGAAGATTGGCATTGTGGGGCGGACAGGATCCGGTAAGGATGTGCAAAGCCTTCTTTGAATCCATTGGAACGTAGCAGTTTATGAAATACCACTTTCATCCCTTTAAACCAGATTCTTGTTTGTTTGATAAGCGATTAGTGTCTCAGCCCCCACTGAAACCAATTTTCTAGGTTTATTGTTGACCCCGCTTTGTTAACATCGAGTGCTGTTCCCAGTCATAAATGTGCACATTCTCAATGCAGAACACTGGGGCACACAGCCAAGTACGAAAGAGGAGCAGCACCCACAACTCTGCCACCCAGAGAGAAGCACTGGTAACATTTTGGTAGCTATCTTGTTAGGCTTCCTCTAGTAATATGTAGGTTTACAAAAATGAGGTCATTGACACATGCTGTTTCATGACCTTCTTTTAAAACTGTCAGTAGGCCAGGTGCAGTGGCTTACGCCTGTAATCCCAGCACTTTGGAAAGGCGAGGTGGGTGGCTCACCTGAGGAGTTCAACACCAGCCAGAACAACATGGTGAAACCCTGTCTCTACTAAAAGTCCAAAATTAGTCAGGTGTGGTGGCGCATGCCTGTAATCCCAGCTACTCAAGAGGCTGAGGTAGGAGATTGCTTGAACCCGGGAGGCAGAGGTTGCAGTGAGCCAAGATCATGCCACTACACTCCAGCCTGGATGACAGAGCGAGACTCCGTCCCAAAAAAAAAAAAAAAAAAAAAAAAAGGAAAAGAAATGTGTAAATGTAGATCCTCTAGATTTCTAGGGTCGGGACTTGAGTAATTTACTTCTTTTTTTTTTTGAGACGAAGTCTCACTCTGTCACTAGTCTGGAGTGCAGTGGAGCGATCTCGGCTCACTGCAACCTCCACCTCCCAGGTTCAAGCGATTCTCCTGTCTCAACCTCTCGAGTAGCTGGGACTACAGGCACACCAGCTAATTTTTTTGTATTTTTAGTAGAGACGGGGTTTCACCATGTTGACCAGGATGATCTCGATCTCCTGACCTCATGATCCACCCGCCTTGGCCTCCCAAAGTGCTGGGATTACAGGTGTGAGCCATCGCACCTGGCCCCTTTTTTCTCACTTTCATTCCTGAATAGCATTTCAAAGATTGAACTTGTCTTCTTTTACTGCCTTTTTATCCTTGTGTAAGAGGTCTTTGATTCAGTTTTCATTAACTTTCTAGGCTGTATGCTTCTTTGGCATCAAAACTCTTCTAGCTTTTTACCTTGCCATTAAAAAAAAAAAAAAGAAAAGAAATAAAAACGCTTTTATCTTTTCTGGCCAATTTATTTTAAAGAACTTTCTAAGGAAGAAAAGAAAAAAGCCATTTCCTCCTCTCTGTTTGAGGGAATGACTTCATGTCAAAACAAGACATTGCTCCAGGTCTTTCATGCTGGAAGGGAATCTTCAGCCAAGCAGAGTGGCTGTCCCCAAGCCTTTTTACTGTTCTCTGCCTTGAGCCCCTCTGCTGCATTGGTCCCCAGGGGTACACGGCTCCCCTGAAAGCTGACCGATGTCCCTTGTTGTGATTTCCCTTTAACACAGGTGAGACAGGCAAAACAGGCACCACAACTTCATTAAACAGTAGTTAGTGTCAGAAAAGAAATAAACAAGAAAAAGAACATAGCAGCCGGGTGTGGTGGTTCACACCTGTAATCCTAGCCCTCTGGGAGGCCAAGGTGGGTGGATCACCTGAGGTGTCAGGAGTTTAAGACCAACCTGGCCAACATGGTGAAACCCCATCTCTACTAAACATACAAAAAGTTAGCCGGGCGTGGTGGACACCTGTAATTCTAGCTACTCGGGAGGCTGAAGCAGGAGAATCTCTTGAACCTGGGAGGTAGAGGTTGCAGTGAGCCGACATTGCACCACTGCCCTCCAGCCTGGGCAACAAGAGTGAAACTCCATCTCAAAAAAAAGCCTGATTTACACTCTGTCTTAACAGAGCTTCTTCCAAGTTTCACGGGAAACTGGAAACTCTTCTGTGGTCATTCATGTCAGTCGAGGACTTCACTGCCTTTTTTACCAGCACATTCCATCAATGCAAAGATGGTCAGATTCAGAGGACTCTGAAGTCTTCCAGTCCAGGTGGTCCAAATCTACGTGCCTTTGTTAAAGTGGAACAACTTGACCCATTGCTTCAAGCACCATTCCTTCCTTGGCTTAGATTTTTTTTTTTTTAATTATTTATTTATTTAGAGACAGAGTTTCACTCTTGTCTTGGTGCCCAGGCTGGAGCGCAGTGGCGTGATCTTGGCTCACTGTAACCTCTGCCTCCTGGGTTCAAGTGATTCTCCTGCCTCAGCCTCCCTAGTAGCTGGGATTACAGGTGCCCGCCACCACGCCCAGCTAATTTTTTGTATTTTTAGTAGAGACAGAGTTTCACTATGCTGGCCAG
Source organism: Macaca nemestrina (assembly GCF_043159975.1). Taxonomy (NCBI): domain Eukaryota; kingdom Metazoa; phylum Chordata; class Mammalia; order Primates; family Cercopithecidae; genus Macaca; species Macaca nemestrina. The sequence continues at coordinate 96,965,639 of NC_092126.1, read as the reverse complement.
GCTGGTCTCAAACTCCTGACCTCAGATGATCCACCCACCTCAACCTCCCAAAGTGCTGGGATTACAGGCGTGAGCCACTGCACCTGGCTCCCTTAGCTTAGCTCTTAAAGCACTGCCTTGGCCCAGAGGGGGTGTCTCCCTCCCCTTCTTCTATCTGGGAAAGGGGCCAGGAACTGAGTCCCCCAACTCTGAACAGAGTCATTCATTTCTTTTCTTTTCTTTTTTTTTGAGAGACAGAGTCTCGCTCTGTCGCCCAGGCTAGAGTGCAGTGGTGTGATCTCGGCTCTGGAGTCGCTGGGATTACAGGCACATGCCACCATGCCCAGCTAATTTTTTTTTTTTTTTTTAAAGTAGAGACCGGGTTTTGCCAAGTTTGCCAGGCTAGTCTCAAACTCCTGGCCTCAAGTGATCCATCCACCTTGGCCTCCCAAAGTGCTGGGATTACAGTGAACCACTGTGCCCACCGGCCTGGAGTCATTCATTTCTAGGAGAAGAACTATGCTGCTAGACAAACCAGGTTTCCTAACTTGTTTCTGGTAGAAGCATGTGGGGATTATTGCATTAGGAAGATGGGTCCTAATACACTCTCCTAATACAGCTTTTTCCAAGTTCCTGGGCGTTACTTCTTCCAAGCTTTATGGGTGTTTTCAGGTTCCCATTAGGCTGTAAGACAGAGGTATGCCCAGGGGACAGATCCCGACAGTGGGGTTGTGGCTGTAGACACTGGGGCAAGGTGGGCTGTTTGTGCCCTCCATGAGTGCTGAAGAGACAGCGTCATGGTGATCTCGATGAGGCCCTCATGAGAGGTCTTTTACCACACGGAGGCAAAAGAAGGGTAGGAGGGTCAAGAACCAGGCATTCGGCCAAGGAGAATGATTCAACAGCTAAAACACTGTAGTTCTAAATCTAAGCCATGGAACCAAGTTGCAGAAAGGTAGACAGGACTATGGCAAACTTATTTTCTTTTTGGCACTATAGAGAGAGCACCTTTTAAATGTTTATATCCTTTGACATAGTAGTTTCAGTTCTAAGATTCTTTCCCAAGGAAATCGTCTGAGGTAGCAGTGAAGTTTCAGCACTAAGATATAGGACACAACGTTATTATAAGTTTTACATAAACTAAATGTTCACCCTAAGAGGGCTGATTGATCAAGAATACGTCCACATGATGGAATATTGCAACCACTAAAATTGTATCTTGAAAATGTTTTTTAAAATGGTTGACTGCCTGTTATACAATGCTTTTGTTTTGTTTTGTTTTGTTTGAAACAGAGTCTCATTCTGTTGCCCAGGCTGGAGTGCAATGATGTGATCTCGGCTCACTGCGACTTCCACCTCCCAGGTTCAAGCGATTCTCCTGCCTCAGCTTCCTGAGTAGCTGGGATTACAGGCACCTGCCACCATGCCTGGCTAATTTTTGTATTTATAGTAGAGATAGGGTTTCACCATGTTGGCCAGGCTGGTCTCGAACTCCTGACCTCAGGTGATCCGCCCGCCTTAGCCTCCCAAAGTGCTGGATGGCGTGAGCCACCATGCCTGGCCAATAGAGTGTTAAGTGAAAAAAAGCAATTATAATATTGCATTTCTGATATGATCTCAACTCTGAGGAAAGACTGAAAGGAAGTGTGCCCAAAATGATAGAAGTAAGATTATGAGAGCTTGATGATGTCATCTCATATTACTTATGTAAAACTTTTCAAATGAAGATTCGGTTAACCGATTCTGCTGACCACTGTAATAACACTGGTCCCCTAAACCTGTTCTCTGCCATAGTTTCCTGTCACAGTAGAGCCATTGACAGCCACTCATTGAGTCGAGGCAAAACCTCCTTCCCATGCGTGTTTGTTTATCCCTGGAACTTCTTCCATTCCCCAGCTGCTGCCATGGCAACAAGAGGCCTTGTCTTAGTCTCTCTCTCAGCTGTAATGAGGGGATAGGGAGAGAAAAGGCATCTTGTCCTCTGGTTTGCCCCTCAACTGCTTGCTGTAAGATCTCTGTTCTCCTGACTTTGCCTAAGGAGCATTCAGCTCTGTACACCTGTTCCTAAGGTAACCAGGAGGCATTTTTCCATTTTACTTTCATGAAAATGGAATGGTTGGCCAGGCACAGTGGCTCATGCCTGTAATTCCAGCACTTTGGGAGGCCGAGGTGGGCGGATCACAAGGTAGGGAGTTTGAGACCAACCTGGCCAATATGGTGAAACCCCATCTCTACTAAAAATACAAAAATTATTTGGGCGTGGTGGTGCGCGCCTGTAGTCCCAGCTACTCGAGAGGCTGAGACAGAAGAATCACTTGAACCTAGGAGGTGGAGGTTGCAGTGAGCCGAGATCGTGCCACTGCACTCCAGCCTGGGCAACAGAGCGAGACTCCATCTCAAAAAAAAATGAAAATGGAATGGTCCCTTCCCCTCCTTCTCAGGCTGAAGCTGTGTAATTTGAAGGTGTCTGCCTTGTATCTCAGGAAAGTTAATCACTTTTTTCTATCATTTTATACATTATCTCAGTTAATCAGTTGAAATAACAACTGACTAGAAATAGAAAAACAGGCCGGGCGCGGTGGCTCAAGCCTGTAATCCCAGCACTTTGGGAGGCCGAGACGGGCGGATCACGAGGTCAGGAGATCGAGACCATCCTGGCTAGCACGGTGAAACCCCGTCTCTACTAAAAAATACAAAAAAAAACTAGCCGGGCGAGGTGGCGGGCGCCTGTAGTCCCAGCTACTCGGGAGGCTGAGGCAGGAGAATGGTGTGAACCCGGGAGGCGGAGCTTGCAGTGAGCTGAGATCCGGCCACTGCACTCCAGCCTGGGCGACAGAGCGGGACTCCGTCTCAAAAAAAAAAAAAAAAAGAAATAGAAAAACAGTTGGCATTGCCCTGAGGCTAAACCAGCATTGTCCTCACAGAATTTGCTAACAGCTCCTCTCTCGCATGTCTTCTGACTCATCAGGGAAGTCCTCGCTGGGGATGGCCCTCTTCCGTCTGGTGGAGTTATCTGGAGGCTGCATCAAGATTGATGGAGTGAGAATCAGTGATATTGGTCTTGCCGACCTCCGAAGCAAACTCTCCATCATTCCTCAAGAGCCGGTGCTGTTTAGTGGCACTGTCAGGTGAGGACTTGAGCACGTGCATGCCTCGTGCCTCGCTTAGAGGCTGGGTGGGCACGTGGGACCACACGATGCTAGCACTACACCCTGGGACCATGAGTTCGCCATCTCTAGTCTGGTGCTTTTCCCACTACACCATGTGCTTGCTGGTGCAGAAGGGAGAGGCAGCCCCACTGCACACGCCACTTGGTTGACTAAAGGGGACAGGAAGGCCTGTAGCACAGCGCTGAAGAGGCCAGAGAGATCTGGGCTCAGAGCTCTGCTCCGTGACTTCGGACAAGTTATTTAACCACTCTTGTGCCTGTTTCCTTGCCCATAAGATGGGGATGCTTTAAAGATCTGTTGCTGTGAAGGTTGAGTAAGTTCATGTATATTATATAAGCACAGGGCCTGGCAAATGGTAAGCATTCGGCAAATGGTGGCTGCTGTCATCAGCCCCAACAACATCATCCTCACCTGCCTCCCACTCCATTCTGTCATCTCTCCTAGGTGCGCTAAAAGTTGCAGTTTTTGTTTTTTTTTTTGAGTTGGTGTCTCACTCTGTTGCCCAAGCTGAAGTACAGTGGCACGATCTTGGCTCAAAGCAACCTTCGCCTCCTGGGTTCAAGTGATTTCTCCTGCCACAGCCTCCCGAGTAGCTTGGATTACAGGCGCCCCCCGCCACACCCAGCTAATTTTTGTATTTTTAGTAGAGATGAGGTTTCACTATGTTGGCCAGGCTGGTCTTAAACTCCTGACCTCAAGTGATCCATCCGCCTCGGCCTCCCAAAGAGCTAGGATTACAGGCGTGAGCCACTGTACCTGGCCAAAAGTTCCAGTTCCAATGGTGGCTTTCAGGCGTTATTAGTCCTCGTGTTATTTCGTTTTCTAGTGTCTTCTTTGATACTCTGGAATTATGTCACTTTCTGAAATCTGCCAAGATGCCAGAGATAAAATCCCTCTTCTTGGCCTATTAAAACAGAACAAGGAGAAAGCATCACATTATCTTTCCTAAGCTTACCTGATCCTACCTTTACCCTTAAGCTTCTCCCTCCTAAAAACAGTGGATTTCCATCATTTGTGTCCCTATTAAAAAATCATTCTAAAAGTAATTTTTAGCAGTTTTCAGAAAAATTGGTACCAACCTGATTTCAAATAATCATAGGCAGTGTTCAGACTTGTTTTAAAACTATCCCCTCTACCTTTGGAAATGGCATTTGAACTCAAGGAACTTTGGTAGATACCTTAGTCTGCTCAGGCTGCTGTATATAACAACATACCATAGACTGGGTGGCTTAAACAACAGAAATTTATTTCTGTCAGTTCTGGAGGCTGGGAAGGCCGGGATGGGTGTCTGCTGAAGGCCCTCTTCCTGGTTTGCAGATGGCTGTCTTGTTCTGTCCTCATGTGGCCTTTCCTCGGTGTGTGCCTGTGGTGTGTGCCCTCGGAAAGGAGAGCTCTTGTGTCTCCTCTTCTTGAGGCCCCACCCTCATGATCTCATCTAAACCATGATCTCATCTAAACCCCTCCTTACAGCCCCACCTCCAGATACCATCACATTGGGGTCAGTGTTTCAACAATTTAATTCTAGGGGCACACAAACCTGTAGTCCATAGTAGTAAATCAGCAGAATTCTCACCTGTGTTTGTGTAGAGTCAACACCCTAGGGTATGTTTATTTTGGTATTTCTGTAGTTGAATCTGGACAGCATGCACTGTATCTGTGGTTGATAATAAACCATTCTCTTTGGGTATTGAGGTAATAAGGTCAGACAAGCGATATCAGAAGAAAAGTAGAGTTTATTGGCTAGGCGTGGTGGCTCATGCCTGTAATCCCAGCACTTTGGGAGGCTGAGGCAGGTGGATCACCTGAGGTCGGAAATTTGAGACCATCCTGACCAACATGGAGAAACCCCTCTCTACTGAAAATACAGAATTATCCAGGCATGGTGGCACATGCCTGTAATCCCAGCTACTTGGGAGGCTGAGACAGGAGAATCACTTGAACCCGGGAGGCGGAGGTTGTATTAAGCTGAGATCGCGCCATTGCACTCCAGCCTGGGTAACAAGAGTGAAACTCCATCTCTAAATAAATAAATAAATAAGGAAAATGTTGCCTGATTGGCTTTTCCCATAAATCTCTCTATATTTAAATGCCACAGGAACACCTTGAAAAAAAAATTGGCCTTACGATACTTGTTTTTGGCCATAAGAACTATTTTTTTTAATCATCATTTGGAAGAGAATTAAGAAATAAAGCATGTTAAATTTGAGAAAATGCTGCCACCAAGAAGCCTCAGTTTTAATTTAAAAATTTTATAGCATTTCATTTGGGTTTGTGAATTGGGAGCTTCTAGAGTTAGTGGTTAAGAATTGACCATGATGCCGGGCGCAGTGGCTCATGCCTGTAATCCTAGCACTTTGGGAGGCCGAGGCAGGAGCATCACTTAAGCTCAGGAGTTTGAGACCAGCCTGGGCAACATAGTGAGACCACGTCTCTGCTTTTTAAAATAATATAAAATGTTTAAAGAAAAAGAATTGACCGTGGGCACGTGCAGCTGCTGTGGGTAGAACATCATAGACCTGTAGCTTTAGTGGAATTGGAATCATTTATCTCCAGAGAAAGAAATGTTGGCTGCTTTGTGGCTAACTCAGTAGTTGGTATACTGCTGTCCTGGGTTTGTAGCTACTGAGCTTAGAGTGCAGCTTAGGAAGTCAGCTGTGCAAAGTGAGAAAATCGTTTCAGTTAAATTTTCTGCCAGCTCTAATTTTGGCTTTTTAGTCAGTAGTAGACACTGAGGAAAAATTAAATGCCAGACTTGTCCTTTATCCCCTAAGGTTTCCTTTTATCCTGTGAGGGTTCTTATGGATCCCAGAAAATGTTCAGCTCTTGGTATTCTTTTGTTTTTGAGACAGAGTCTCGCTCTGTCACCCAGGCTGGAGTTTCAGCTCACTGCAACCTCTGCCTCCTGGGTTCAAGTGATTTGCGTGCCTCAGCCTCCTGAGTCGCTGGGACCACAGGCATGGGCCACCATGCCCAGCTAGTAGAGATGGGGTTTCACCATGTTGGCCAGGCTGGTCTCGAATATCTGACCTCAGGTGATCTGCCCACCTCAGCCTCCCAAAGTGCTGGAATTACAGGCGTGAACCACCACACCCGGCCGGTATTCTTTTGCTTTTCTTAGAAGACAGAAAGCCTATGATGAGTTTCCCAAGGCAAAGGTAGGATACATGAGCTGTTTCCTCAACTACCTCCTAGAGACTCTGAATCTGGAAACTGCGCCTCCACCACCATTAGCCAGTATTGAGGGTGGGTACCTCTTCTTGAGACACCTGCAAACAATTAAAACTTGAAAGGAACTCTTAGGGGAAAAGCAAGGTAAAACCAAAATCAAACCAACAAAACTCAGAAAGTCACAAGATATAAATTTCTGAGTTGTTCTGTGTACAAATATAATTAATCTAAATCATAGGCCAGATCATGTGGGACCACACCCCTTCCTAGATTAGCCAGAGTGCTGATCCATTCTAGTACCTGCATCCCAGCCCTCCCTTACCTGCCCGTGTGGGCCTGAGTTCTCTGGCCTGTGTTTCTGCAGATCTCTATTGTTTTGCCCTCATGACTGGCTCCAAGAAGAGAGGCCCCTTTTCATCCAGGCCTTAAAACACTTTTGCTGGCCTCTGTCTCATGGCCCTAGCTTTCCCCACCTTCTCCCAGAGCTCCCTGTGCTTCCTGGACCCAGGAAACCCAGCCCTGGCCTCTGTCCTGTCCCCTGCAGCTGGAGTGTTTTTCATCCTGAGGACTGACCGGAGCCTGGCTAGGCTGACGATGAGCTGTCCCCAGCTGTCACTCTGGTCTCTCTTGAGTCTTGGTCCCCTGTGAGTGACGGGTACCTTGTCTACTCGGAGCACTTCTGCCTGGTGCCCATTCATTAGCAAGAAACAGTGTTCGCATTTCTTCTTTTCAGGTGCCCTCTCCTTTTGATCTGCTCATTAATTTTTTTTTTTTTTTTGAAGCGGAGTCTCACTTTGTCACCCAGGTTGGAGTGCAGTGACATGATCTCTGCTCACTGCAGCCTCCACCTCCTAGGTTCAAGCAGTTCTCCCCAGTAGCTGGGATTACAGGCACCCGCCACCATGCCTGGCTAATTTCTGTATTTTTAGTAGAGATGGGGTTTCACATTGTTGGCCAGTCTGGTCTTGAACTCCTGACCTCAGGTGATCTGCCCACCTTGGCCTTCCAAAGTGCTGGGATTAGCCATGAGCCACCGTGTCCCACCTGTCATAACCATCTTAATTGTATTTAACAAATGCTCAAAACTTCATGAGACAGACACCATTGTTAGGCATATTTTATTTTACCAAATAGTGAGGTTTCACTGTGTTGCCCAGGCTAGTCTTAAACTCCTGAACTCAAGAGATTCTCCCACCTCTGCCTCCCGAAGTGCTGGGATTATAGGCGTGAGACACCGCCCTTGGCCTTTATGCCTATTTTATATAGATGATGAAACTGAAATCCAGAGAGTGAGAGTAATTTGCCCAAAGACATACAGCTAAAAGTGGTAGAGCTAGGATTTGAACCCAGGCTGACTGGCTGGCTCTCCTCACTACACTCACTGCGTTGCCTCCTGAAGCATGTGTCACGACCCCACTATTAACCACAACCTTGATATTCCATCTCTCCAAAAAACAGACTTGCCTCTTTATGGATCTTGCCCTTTAGTTACATTTCTTTTCCCAGCATCTTCAAAGTCTCATCTGCCTTCCTCATCTCAAAAATGAAAAAAGAAAGTCACCCAATCTATGCCTTTCTCTTGTCTTTTTTATTTGCTCTACTTTTGCTCTTTTTTCACCTAATCTGACTCTTAGCAACTAAAAGCCACAATCAGTCCACATTTCTGCTTACCTCAAAATAGGGTTTCCTTTAGTTTCCTGATAGAAGAAGGTACGTGAGTCCCAAAATCTCCTGCTCTGAAGACTGAGGCTGCTAGAAGCACCCAGCACAGATGACAGGGCAGCGTGGTTTACTACAGTGTTTTCTAGTATATCCAGGGTGAATTGCTGTATTGTCTCACACTTTGGGAGATATTCTTGGCTTCATTTAGCAGTGGTCAGTGTTGACTATTGCTAAAAATAAAATATAAAGAACCAAAGATGAAAATGTACTTTTGGCAAGATAGGACTCCAGGGGTTCTGATTGTTAAAAATAACTGCCCTCATGTTCAGACACTTTTCTATCCAATCACTAAACTGAAACCGTTTGATTAAGTGGATGCATAACTTTGCTTTCATTTCTGTCTGTGGGTCAGACCCAGGACCATCTGGCTTCTCTAATGAGGGAAGATATTTTTCCATTCCTGATTAAGCTCCCTGTTGAAGTGGGTCTGGTCTGCCTTACTGTGTACCACCTACCAGTGTATGCAAACATTCCTTTTCTATCTGGAACCCATTGTTTAGTGGTCTGAAGCTCCTTCAGCTGGTGTGATGGACCTGGATGAATTGAATGTTAAGCCTGGGCTGGGCACAATGGCTCACACCTGTAATCCCAACACTTTGGGAAGCCAAGGCAGATGGATCACCTGAGATCTGGAGTTCGAGACCAGCCTGGCCAACATGGGGAAACCGTGTCTACCAAAAAATAAAAGTTAGCCAGGTGTGGTGGTGCACACCTGTAGTCCCTGCTTCTTGGGAGGCTGAGGCACAAAAATTGCTTGAACCTGGGGGGTGGGGCAGAGGTTGCAGTGAGCTGAGATGCTACTGCACTCGAGCCTGGGTGACAGAGTAAGACTCTGGCTCAAAAAATAAGAATGTCATGCTTGTTGTCATATTCACCCATAGAAAATCTGATAGGGCCAGCTACTCAGTGGGCAGGAGACTGCACTTTTGTGTACAGCAGTTCCTGCTTCTCTGTGGTTTCACTTTCTGCAGTTTCAGTTACCCATGATCAAGCGGGGTCCAAACATATTACATACTATATTTTGTGAGAGACAGACCACAGTCAATCATGTTCATTACAGCATATTGTTATGATTATTTGATTTCATTATTGTTAATCTCTTACTGTGCCTAATTTATAAATTAAACTTTATCATAGGTATGTATATATAGGGGAAAAAAACTTGGCATTTATAGAGTTCAGTACTATTTGTGGTTTGAGGCATCTACCAGGGCTCCCTGAAGCATACCCTTGTGGATGACGGGGGATTCCATGCCTGCTGTTTCATCCAGCGGCATCTGATGGACTTACTCGCTGTATTTGTATCCTGGGGCTGTCACAAACAGTTTAAGCCACAAACTAGATGGTTTCAAACAACAGAAATTTACTATCTCACAGTTCCGGGGGCTGGAAGTCTAAAATCAAAGTGTCAGTTGGGCCATGCTGCCAGTGAAACCTGTAGGGGAGGACCCTTCCTTGCCTCTTCCAGCTTCTGGTAGTTGAGGCCATCTTTGGCATTCCTTGGCTTGCGGATGCACCCTCTGGCCTCTGCCTCCATTGTCACATGATGCCCTCCCAATGTTTCTCTGCCTTCACATGGCCATCTCTCATAAGGACCAGTCATATGAGATTAAGGGCCCACCCTTCTCTATTACTGTGGTATGACCTCATCTCAACTAATTACATCTGCAAATTACCCTATTTCCAAATAAGGTCACATTCTTAGGTACTTAGGTGTCTCTTGGGGAGACACAGTTCAACCCATTAAACTGTACAGTATTAAACAACACTTCCTAGGCCAGGGGTAGTGAGAAGTGAGCATGTTCCAAGCGGGAAAAATGCTGTGCAAAGGGCAAGAGGCACTGGAGAGCAGGGCGGGTCAGAATCTCCCAGGAGATCGAGAGACGCCCAAAAAGCAGAAATGAGGCAGTGCCGGCCTGCTCTCCCCCTCTCGCCAGAGTTCTGTGATAATGACGTGATTGTATTTGCATGCCTGTAATTAGTAACCCCAGGTACGGAGACAGGTGTGTGGCATAGAGCAAAAGTCCATGTTTCTCCCAGAGATTTTCCTGTTTCCCACATGCCAGGCATAATTTTATGAGCAAAGCAAATTATTCTTCATACTTTTCAGATTATTAGACCTCCAAATGTTATGTGTAGATCAAGACAAGACATCCACAATTACTGTAACATCCCAGTTTTCCACCAAATACCTGTTCCACCACCAGCTCTCCACCCTCATCCTCAGTGGCAAAGATAATTTTTTCCTGTCCTAAACATTTCTAGTCCTGGCCGGGCACAGTGGCTCATGCCTGTAATCCCAGCATTTTGGGAGGCCAAGGTAGGCTAATCACTTGAGCTTGAGCGCTGAAATTTGAGACCAGCCTGGGCAACATAGCAGAACCCATCTCTACAAAAAAATACAAAAATAACATGGTGTGCGCCTGTAGTCCCAGCTACTCAAGAGGCTTAGGTGGGAGGATAGCTGGATCTCAGGAGGAAGACGTTGCAGTGAACCGAGATTATACCACTGCACTCCAGTCTGGGTTACAGAGACTAAAAAAAAAAAATTCTAGTCTCGTTCTTTTGGTATCACCTCTGATTTCCTTGAGGTAGATACTCTTGGCACAGTAAGCAAAAATGGCCCCCAAACTGGTCTTCTGTGCCAGGAAATTTCCTTTTTCTTGACTTGTCCTTTATTCTCTCTCTCCTTCTTCCTCCACCCTTCTACTGGATCAATTTCTTTTCCTGGTCAGGCCAGCTGTCGTGGAGCCCCATGCTCAATGACAGGGCTGTGAACCAGGTAGACCAAGAGAAAGAGGGTGCTTTTCTAAGTTTGTATGTACGGAGAGATGTATTGTATTTTATTTTATTTTATTTTATTTTATTTTATTTATTGAGATGGAGTCTCACTCTGTCGCCCAGGCTGGAGTGCAGCGGTGTGATCTTGGCACACTGCAACCTCTGCCTCCCAGGTTAAAGCAATTCTCCTGCCTCAGCCTCCCAAGTAGCTGGGATTACAGGCGCCCACCACCACGCCTGGCTAATTTTTGTATTTTTAGTGGAGACAAGGTTTCACCATGTTGGCCAGGCTGGTCTTGACCTCCTGACCTCTAGTAATCCACCTGCCTTGGCCTCCCAAAGTTCTGGGATTACAAGCACGAGCCATCGCACCCACCTGAAAGATTTATTTTAACAAATACATGCACAGGAAAAAATCTAGAAGGATATTTGGCAATATTTGCATTTATAAATTGTTCTATAACTGGTATTATTTACATAGTAAAAATAATAAAAGAATAAATCAAGTTTTATGGAGATGAGGAGGTGGCCCATTGTGCAGTCAGAGCTCCCATCTGGCTGGTTGGGGAATGAGCCGTCTGTGATTGTCAAGGTTTGGAGTCTTCTCTCCCCGTGCATGTGTGTTAAACATCTTCCACAGACAGCCTTTGCCAGTAGGTCGCTTCAGGGCGGGACCACTGAGAAATTCCTGTGTTTCTCCCTAGATCAAATTTGGACCCCTTCAACCAGTACACTGAAGACCAGATTTGGGATGCCCTGGAGAGGACACACATGAAAGAATGTGTAAGTGAAGAGCCTGGGGGAGCCGTGCTGGGATGGTGAGGGTGGAAGCACGGCAGTGCCATTGCCACACCCTGTCTGGTCTGGCTGTGCCACCAGGATGCCTGTGGACGAAGCCTTCGTGGCAGGGCTCTCCAAGTCTTTCAGATACCTAGGAAAAGCTGATCTCTCCCAGTCCCACCTCCCACACTGCCCACGGTCATTTTGGCCTTGCACTATCCATTGATTGAAGATAGTAATGACAACTACTTAGAATTAAGTGATGCTTTTAATTTGTTTTATTAGTCATGACAGTGTAACATACTTTGAAGCATCCACATGTATGCAAAAGATACATAACGTGGCCAGGTGCAGTGGCTCACACCTGTAATCCCAGCACTTTGGGAGGCCGAGGCAGGTGGATCATCTGAGGTCAGGAGTTCGAGACCAGCCTGACCAATATGATGAAACCCTGTCTCTACTAAAAATACAAAAATTAGCTGGGTATGGTGGTATGCACATGTAATCCCAGCTACTCAGGAGGCTGAGACAGGAGAATCGCTTGAACCCAGGAGGCAGAGGTTGCAGTGAGCTGAGATCGCACCACTGCACTCCAGCCTGGGCAACAAGAGCAAAACTCTGTCTCAAAAAAAAAAAAAAAAAAAAAAGATACATAACGGATTGAGTCTGCATAAAGCACACAGTGTGCATAAGGGCCACAGACCTTTTGGGATAACTCAGTAGGCCCGCACGAGCAGCTGTAGTGTACAGATTGATACCCCTGGCCTGGGGTGAGGTTTCTGGTGTGCCTGGGTTGAGTCAGGCCTGGGATCCCCTGCCCTAATTCAACTATTAGTAGATGAGCTCTGTTTTTTCCTTTCCTCTACCGGGATTCCTCTCATTTGAAGAGTTAAGTTCTGCAGCTTACAAAAAATGTTTCACAGTCATGGGCCTACAGCTTTGGACTTCAAAAGGAGAGTACTTTTCCTTACTCTATTTCCTATTGCATGACCATATTTTCAGAACCAAAACTTAAGGCCCACTATCTAACTCAATTTTGGGGACATGAAATCATTGGAATTTCTGGGATGTTTTAATGGTATAAAGCTAACAGAATAGTCTATTGGAATCATGGACTGCCTTAGAAGTGGGTCCTAGTGCACATGATCAATACACCTGCACCTTCGTTCCAGATGAGGCAGGTTCTTGGCTAATAGTTGTTTCATCTGTTTCAGAATAATTTCTTGTTGTCCTTGGATTTTCAGGAAATTCAGCTTAGTTTCTTACCCCTCCGATCTCTACTTTCCTTTTCCCTAGATTGCTCAGCTACCTCTGAAACTTGAATCTGAAGTGATGGAGAACGGGGATAACTTCTCAGTGGGGGAACGGCAGCTTTTGTGCATAGCAAGAGCCCTGCTCCGCCACTGTAAGGTAAGGCAGTTCGTGGTTGGCAGGGAAGGGGCGGCAGCAGAGAATGGCAACGTTTTAGTGCAGCCTTTCCCTGATGCAGTGGGGTCCAAAGGTATTCCTGGCTGTGAACCCTGTTGGCACTTTCTAAGAGCATGGCCAGTGAGAACTCTAACCCTGACACAGTTTGGGTATATCGGGTTCGGGTATGTTGGGTTTGGGTATGTCAGGGTCGGGTTCAGGTGTGTGGGGTTCGGGTGTGTGGGGTTCGGGTGTGTCAGGTTCGGGTGTGTCGGTTTTGGGGTATATCGGTTTGGGTATATCGAGTTTGGGTATATTGGTTCTGGGTATATCGGGTTTGGGTATATCGGGTTTTGGGGAGGGAGAACAGGGGTTGCTTTGTTTTTAACTTCATCCAAGACTGACTTTTGTTTCTGGCCATTGAGTAGTTTTGTACAACTGCAAACCATAGACATAGTATTTTTTTTTTTTTTAATTTTGAGACGGAGTCTTGCTTTGTCCCCAGGCTGGAGTGCAGTGGCACAATCTCGGCTCACTGCAACCTCCACCTCCCGGGTTCAAGCGATTCTCCTGCCTCAGCCTCTGGAGTAGCTGGGATTACAGGTGCCCACCACCATGCCAGACTAATTTTTGTATTTTTAGTAGAGATGGGGTTTCACCATGTTGACCAGGCTGGTCTTGAACTCCTGACCGCATGACCCGCCTGCTTTGGCCTCCCAAAGTGCTGGGATTACAGGCATGAGCCACGGAGCCCAGCCGATATAGATTTTAAAACTGCAAGAGACTTTAAGGTCATCAAATCCAACCCCTTCATTTACAAACAGGAAAAGGAATGTCCAGAAAGATTAATGTTACCAGCCATACTGGATTCAAGGGAAAAAAAGGATTAATTGCACATACTCACTGTCACAGAGCATGTAGGGGCAAGTATTTGATTAGTTTTGTTTGGTTTTGTTTTGTTTTGTTTTTGAGACAGAGTCTTGCTCTGTCGCCCACGCTGGAGTGCAGTGGTGTGATCTTGGCTCACTGCAACCTCCACCTCCTGGATTCAAGCGATTGTCTTGCCTCCGCCTCCCGAGTAACTGGGACTACAGGTGTGTACCACCACACCTGGCTAATTTTTATATTTTTAGTAGAGACAGGGTTTCACCATATTGGCCAGGATGGTCTCGATCTCTTGACCTCGTGATCTGCCTGCCTCGGCCTCCCAAAGTGCTGGGATTACAGGCATGAGCCCAGCCTAGATCAGTATTATACAAATATGCTGTTATGGAAATCAAGGCAAACATGGTTTTGAAGTTGTATCACTTCTAAGTAAAAGGATATTTTTACATATATGTGTGCTTACTTAAAAAAAAACAGTAGATGGTATAAAACTTAATAATCAAATACATTTTGGTAAAATCTAGATTAACCAGAATGCTTAAGGAATTTAATCGAGTTTCTTTCTCCTCTGCTTCTCTGGCAGATTCTGATTTTAGATGAAGCCACAGCTGCCATGGACACAGAGACAGACTTACTGATTCAAGAGACCATCAGAGAAGCATTTGCAGACTGTACCATGCTGACCATTGCCCATCGCCTGCACACGGTTCTAGGCTCCGATAGGATTATGGTGCTGGCCCAGGGACAGGTACCGAGTCCTTCAGGGACTTTGGCTTGGCATATCTGGGAGGAAACTGGCTCCTGGCAGGGATGGACTGATTGCCATCTTTGTAGCGTTCTGGACATTCAGATAAGCACTTGCAGCAACTCTATTTAGTTGCTATTGGGAGGGATGCAGCCTCCTAATCACAAGATTACTCAGGCACACTCTGATGGGGTTCTCATTTTACTTTACTATTTGTCCTTTTGTTGCTTGTGAGTAGTGACACTTTGACTTAAGTCAGAGAGTACATGTACTTAGTGATTCATTCACATCCACAGTGATCACCCCTGGCATACTTGGGCCAGAGATTATAGATACTTAGTGATTCATTCACATACACAATTATCCCTGGTACATGTACTCAGTGACTCATTCACATCCACAATGATCACCCCTGGCATACTTGGGCCAGAGAGTATAGATACTCAGTGACTCATTCACATCCACAGTGATCACCCCCACAGAGGCCTATTGAGACCAGCCAGCACATGTTTGCTTTTTTGCAATCACGTAGCAGCGCCAAACTTCTTACCCTGTTGTTTCAGGCATTCCCACAGCCTGGCCCTAGCCTTGCCTTCTTCATTTTCCACTCTTCCCTTACAGGCGCCATTGGCTATGGACATCTTGCATTCTCCAAGCTTTTTATTTGTCTTTACTCAGACAGTTCCATCTACCTAAAAGGCCCTTTGCCCTTCTCTCCTCGATATCCACCTGCTCACAACTTGCCTGTCCCTGAAGAATGACATGGCCCAGATGCCAAAGCCTCCATGAAACCCCCTGGCTGCCTCAGCTGCCCTAGGCTGTATCTGTACCTCTCTTGTAGCTCTTCTGCCTCAGCTGATAGGAATTGTGCAATGCCCTGTCTCCCTAGAAAACTCCCTGAACGCTCTCTGAGGGCAGAGTCACCGCTCATTCATCTTTAGGGCCCAGCAGTGTTTAGCACTACAGTTCTTTGCACAGGTGATGTTAAGTACATTTATGTTAGACAAATACCTCCTTTGTGTGCCCCTAGGATAAAAGTAAATTAATAATTTGGAGGAAATAGCAAGACATTTATAATGGGTAACATGTCTTCTATTGTAGAAGCTACCACAGCAACAGCTACTATAATGGCTACTTCTATTGAATGTTTACTGTGTATCAGGCACTGTGCTTAGTGCTTTACATATAATCTCTCAAAATTCAATCAGTCATCACAACAACCTAGAGAGAGACATAGCGTGAATTCTACTTTACAGATGAGGAGACAAAGTCTCAGGGAAAGTCCATAGGAAGTGGAGTAGGCCGGGTGCAGTGGCTCACGCCTGTAATCCCAGCAGTTTGGGAGGCCGAGGTGGACAGATTGCCTGAGCTCAGGTGTTCGAGAGCAGCCTGGACAACATGGCGAAACCCCGTCTCTACCAAAAATACAAAAAATTAGCCAGGCATGGTGGCACACACCTGTAATCCTAGCTACTAAGGAATTTGAGGTGGAAGGATCATTTAACCCTGGGAGGCAGCGGAGGTTGCAGTGATTCGAGATAGTGCCACTGCACTGCAGCCTGGGTGACAGAGTGAGACCATCTCCAAAAAAAAAAAAAGCAAACAATAAAAATTGGTGGGATTTTAAAAAAGGAAGTGAAGGAGATGGGACAGGACTCAGGCCAGCAACCCCACTGCCAGCACACTGTCTAAATTGTGGAGAAATATGGAGAAAAGTGTTAAATAGGGCAGGTTCAGCCTGGGCTTCAAAGCTGAATTGAGAGAACTTGGGGGCTAAGGATTTTTCTCCTCATCTTGAAATTATTTTCACACTAGTGTTTTTTGTGACTATCTTTGTTTGCCTTAAACTAAGTGTTTACTGAGATTCTGTCATACATAAGATATATTGAGCTACTACTTTGTACATAAGTGTTAAAATAGAGCCTAGTAAGGTATAATAGATGGGACCAAGAACATCTTCTGGGAAATTCTTTTTTTTGAGCCAGAGTCTCGCTCTGTCGCCCAGGCTGGAGTATAGTGATGCAATCTTGACTCACTGCAGCCTCCGCCTCCAGGGTTCAAGTGATCCTCCTGCCTCAATCTCCCGAGCAGCTGGGATCACAGGCACGTGCCACCATGCTTGGCTAATTTTTGTATTTTTAGTAGAGACAGGATTTCACCATGTTGGCCAGGATGGTCTTGAACTCCTGACCTTAGGTGATCCACCCACCTCGGCCTCCCAAAGTGCTGGAATTACAGGCACAAGCCACTGTGCCCAGCCAGATATGCTTTCTTAAGGACACAAATTGAGATCCCTTTCTTTCTATAGTTGGCTTGATGTTTTGGAGTGGGGAGCCGATTCACTCTTTATGAGAGACTCTGTCCTTCTCTTTCCATAATTTTTTTCTTGCTAATTAAAATTTCCTTGTAATTTTGGGAAAGCCTAAAAAAAAAAAAAACCAAAAAAAACACACACCAAAAAAGCATAAAGGCAAAAACAGGATGGTAAGCCATTTGCCCCCAGAGATGAGCCTTGTAATAACACTGACTTACCCCATGTTTTTCATGCATCTGCACACACAGACTCCAACAGATGGGATGCTCTCTGCCGTAGACACAAAATACCAGACTAAAAGGGGTTTGGAGGATGGGATTTTGTTATCCCACATGGCAAACGGGAGGGCAGAGGGTTGGTTTTTGTGCCGCCCAGCAGTGTGGGGCTCTGCGTCACTCTCAACCAGTGCTCACCTTCCCCTGCTGGTACAGGATGCCTGCTCAAGCCCCCAACCAAAGGAAGGACATGTGTCCAAAGAAAGGACACGTTCACGTTCTCCTCGTGGCCTGTCCACTGGGCAGGACACCCTCTCCTAGAAGCACCAAGGAGACTTCCTCTTACATCTCCTTAACCAAGGTTATGTTCCATGCCTTTGCCCTGTGGCGGGGGAGGCTGAGATAGTTGGGTATATGCATTTCAGCCTCTGCCACAGGAGGTGGCTTCTGCCAGCATATCATTCAGGGTTCTGCTGCCACGTGATTTTCCGTGGCTGCATAGATGTCCATCATAGGAATGGCCACTTGACTAAGTCACTCCCTGACTTCCTTTTTTTTCCCTGACAACTAGACATTCTGAGCTCTTCCATTTCCCTCTATAGGGTTAGATCAGCTTGTATAACAAAATGACATTTGTCTGGTGTGCCCTTGACTTCAGCTGCAACTTCTCTCCCCTGCAGTTTATTTTATTTTATTTTATTTTATTTATTTATTTATTTATTTATTTATTTATTTATTTATTTTTGAGACTGCGTTTCGCTCTTGTTGCCCAGGCTTAAATGCAATGGCACGATCTCTGCTCACTGCAACCTCCACCTCCCAGGTTCAAGCAATTCTCCTGCCTCACACTCCCCAGTAGCTGGGATTACAGGCATGCGCCACCACGCCCAGCTGATTTTTGTATTTTTACTAGAGACAGGGTTTCACCATGTTGGTCAGGCTGGTCTCGAACTCCTGACCTCAGGTGATGCGCCTGCCTCGGCCTCCCAAAGTGCTGGTATTACAGGCATGAGCCACCGCACCCAGCCTGTTGTTTTTTATTTTATTTTGTTTTACTTTTTTGAGATAGTCTCATTTTGTTGCCCAGATTAGCGTGCAGCGGTGCAGTCTCAGCTCACTGCAACCTCTACCTCCTGCGTTCAAGCGATTCTCCTGCCTTAGCCTCCCAAGTCGCTGGGATTATAGGCGCCCACCACCATGCCAGGATAATTTTTGAATATTTAGTGGAGACAGGGTTTCACCATATTAGCCAGGCTGGTCTTGAACTCCTGACCTCAGGCGATCCGCCTGCCTCAGCCTCCCAAAGTGATGAGATTACAGGTGTGAGCCACCAGCTTCCTGCAGTTTATAGACCTGGTTGGTTGGTTCCTTCACTCCCAAGGCTGAAGGAATTTGGATTTATGTGAAGGAGGTCTGGAAGTCGTTTTCTCTCTCTCTCTCTTTTTTTTTTTTTTTTTTGCTATGAGAATACTTTATTGGGCAAAACCGCATACTGTAAAAATGCTGGAAGTCGTTTTCTCTGTCCTTTCCCTTACACCCTGGATAGTTAAAAATAAAAAAATAAGGGGGCAGGTGCACTCAGGGCTTGTTGAATTGTCCCCAGATTCTACCCTCAGGGGGCATTGGGACTTCCCTCCCTTCCTGAGCAGTGAATCCTCTGAATCACCCTGCATGACCCAGAGCTGCGTCCTGACGGCGTCTCCTTCTTTTGCAGGTGGTGGAGTTTGACACCCCATCGGTCCTTCTGTCCAACGACAGTTCCCGATTCTATGCCATGTTTGCTGCTGCAGAGAACAAGGTCGCTGTCAAGGGCTGACTCCTCCCTGTTGACGAAGTCTCTTTTCTTTAGAGCATTGCCATTCCCTGCCTGGGGCGGGCCCCTCATCGCGTCCTCCTACGGAAACCTTGCCTTTCTCGATTTTATCTTTCGCACAGCAGTTCCGGATTGGCTTGTGTGTTTCACTTTTAGGGAGAGTCATATTTTGATTATTGTATTTATTCCATATTCATGTAAACAAAATTTAGTTTTTGTTCTTAATTGCACTCTAAAAGGTTCAGGGAACCGTTATTATAATTGTATCAGAGGCCTATAATGAAGCTTTATACGTGTAGCTATATCTATATATAATTCTGTACATAGCCTATATTTACAGTGAAAATGTAAGCTGTTTATTTTATATTAAAATAAGCACTGTGCTAATAACAGTGCATATTCCTTTCTATCATTTTTGTACAGTTTGCTGTACTAGAGATCTGGTTTTGCTATTAGACTGTAGGAAGAGTAGCACTTCATTCTTCTCTAGCTGGTGGTTTCACGGTGCCAGGTTTTCTGGGTGTCCAAAGGAACACGTGTGGCAACAGTGGGCCCTCCGACAGCCCCCTCTGCCACCTCCCCATGGCCACTCCAGGGGTGGGTGGAGCGGGGTGGGCAGCTGGAGACCATGCAGAGCGCCGTGAGTTCTCAGGGCTCCTGCCTTCTGTCCTGGTGTCACTTACTGTTTCTGTCAGGAGAGCAGCGGGGCGAAGCCCGGGCCCCTTTTCACTCCCTCCATTGGGAATGGGAATCACAGAGACATTCCTCCGAGCCAGGGAGTTTCTTTCCTGCCTTCTTCTTTTTGCTGTTGTTTCTAAACAAGAATCAGTCTATCCACAGAGTCCCACTGCCTCAGGTTCCTACAGCTGGCCACTGCACAGAGCTCTCCAGCTCCAAGACCTGTTGGTTCCAAGCCCCGGAGCCAACTGCTGCTTTTTGAGGTGGCACTTTTTCATTTGCCTCTTCCCACACCTCCACAGTTCAGTGGCAGGGCTCAGGATTCCGTGGGTCTGTTTTCCTTTCTCACCGCAGTTGTCGCACAGTCTCTCTCTCTTTCCCCCCAAAGTCTGCAACTTGAAGCAGCTCTTGCTAATCAGTGTCTCACACTGGCGTAGAAGTTTTTGTACTGTAAAGAGACCTACCTCAGGTTGCTGGTTGCTGTGTGGTTTGGTGTGTTCCCGCAAACCCCCTTTGTGCTGTGGGGCTGGTAGCTCAGGTGGGCGTGGTCACTGCTGTCATCAGTTGAGTGGTCAGCGTTGCATGTCGTGACCAACTAGACATTCTGTCGCCTTAGCATGTTTGCTGAACACCTTGTGGAAGCAAAAATCTGAAAATGTGAATAAAATTATTTTGGATTTTGTAAAACTCTTTGTGTATCAAACAGTTCTCTGGGAAGGGAGTGAGATATCCTGGAATGGCTTTGGGACCTGGATATCCAGCGATGGAGTTGCATCTGGGAAGGGCTGGTAGCAAAGCTGGTTGGTTGCAAGGGCCACGGGGCCCTGAACGCCTGGAATCATCTCTGTGGGCCTTAGTCCCGCTGCCTGTGTTCCTGGGCATGGTCCCCAAATAAAGCTCCTTGGCTGCCCATAAGAGGGTGGTGAGTGGAAAGGTGAGTGGTTGTGGTGAGGTGAGTGGTTGTGGTGAGATGTATTTAAAATGAATAGTTTGTCAAGGATTCTTAGCAATTCAAACAATATAATTACCCTTTCAGCCAATTCATTCAGATTCACCCACTGAAAATTAGTAACCCCGTCTCTACTCAAAATACAAAAATTAGCTGGGTGTGGTGGTGGGCGCCTGTAGTCCTGGCTACTCGGAAGGCTGAGGCAGGAGAATCACTTGAACTCAGGAGGTGGAGGTTGCAGTGAGCTGAGATCGCGGCGTTGCATACTAGCCTGGGCAACAGAGTGAGACTGTCTCAAAAAAAAAAAGGCCAGACGCAGTGGCTCACGCCTGTAATCCCAGCACTTTGGGAGGCCGAGGCGGGCGGATCACAAGGTCAGGAGATCAAGACCATCCTGGCTAACGTGGTGAAACCCCCTCTCTACTGAAAACACAAAAAATTAGCCGGGCATGGTGGTGGGCGCCTGTAGTCCCAGCTACTCAGGAGGCTAAGGCAGGAGAATGGCGTGAACCCAAGAGGCGAAGCTTGCAGTGAGCCGAGATGGCGCCACTGCACTGCAGCCTGGGCGACAGAGCGAGACTCCATCTCAAAAAAAAAAAAAAAAGGTACGCATTCTAAAATTTCTGACTATATTGTGTTGAATGCAGCCAAGAAAGCTTTTAAACTGGTATTAGTTCATTGACCATCAGTAGAAATTATACAAATTTTTCTAAAGTACCTGTGCTGGCATGAGAACCCAGGGGCTTGACCCTAAAGTTAAACATCTGGTTCCTCGGGTGTCACCTTTCAAGCACTTAGTAGCTGTATGTGACCTGTACAACATAGTAATGTACAGTGCAGATACATAGGACGTGTCTATCATTGCAGGAAGTTCTGTTGGGCAGCACCAATCTAAACGGTAACCACTTTTACTGAGGCACTAGATTTATCTTCCAAGAACGTAACAAGGTCAGCAGAACGAGACCCTTCAAAGTGCTGGGATTACAGGCATGAGCCACTATGCCCAGCCTAAATTGAATTTTTAAAAGCAATTTCCATATCACCATTTTGTGCTTTCCCAGCTCATAATTCTCTGTTGCCAAGTAGAGTAGGCTAACAGCTGTAAGAAACAAGCCCAGACTTTCAGCAGTTTACCACAGTCACCAAACTCCTGTAGCAAAGCAGTGTGGTCTGTGGAGGGGTGAATGAAGGTTCTGCCTGTGCGTTCAGGAACCCAGGCTCCCTCCCTCCTCATCACCCCGCAAACCTCTTCTAGATTTGAGCTTCTCTGCTGGATCCACTGTGCTGATTAGAGAAGAGAGCACAGAATGTTGAGCAGAAAGGGTTATGAGCCAGGTCTGAAAACAGTAGACATTGCTTCTGTATTCGTTTTCTTGGCTAGAACTCAGGGTCAGGGGCACCTGTATGCTAAGCACTGTACGAGGTACTTTTAGCATATGGGCCTTACTTGATTTTCTCAGCCACTTTACAAGGTAGCTATAATTAAGCACATTTTGCTGATGAGGAAAGGCTCATGAAGATTTAAGTTGTCTCAAGCCAATATGCTGTAATGAAGTGAGTCACACAGAATTCAAACCCAAACAGCATGCTCCCAGAGTTCAAGCTGTTCCTCATCTCATGACCTGAGCTTCAATTTCATCAGCAAATTCAGTTTCATCAAATGCATGTGCTAGATTAGATGGCCTCTAAGGTTTCTTCCAGCTCTAACTCCATGACTAGTGTGAGTCCGTAAATAGGACCTGAAAAACCTGGATCCTGCTCACCTCATTTGGGACATGGCTCTAGAACTCTGCCTCTTGCTCTTTGCCTCCACAAGGGAGGTGGTGTGTACTGGGAGCAGATTTCCTCTTTTCCTGGAATCTTCTCTCTGTCCTGTTTCTTTCTGCCTGTGGCCTGAATTCAGCATTCTTCCTTGGCTCAGGGAAGCTCCCTTCTACCCGCTCAGGTGGACCCAGGTTAGCAGGACTAAGCTGGTTGCTGTCCAAGTGAGAACCATCAGAGCTAGTACTTGGTCTCCCACAGGCCTGGCACAGCCCTGTTCTCAAAGGGGAGCTCCATACCCAGCTAGGACTGACCAGTGCCAGGCAGTTAGGACCATGGGCACACACCTGTTGGAGCAGAGACACTGACACTGCCTGGAATGGTTGGTTCACAGGGCTAGGGGCTGGGGGAGACTTCTCTGACTCATTTTTTGTGTCCTTGACAAATCTGGTGGGCTGCAGTCCTGGGGCCATTCTGACCACTGGTGAGAAAAAAGCTGCCATGAGGCCCACTCTGGGAGTCTCCCCCTGATGTCATTCCCATGGGCCTCTGAGAGTGACCTGCCCTCCGGAAACTTTAGCTCCACACTTCTCCTTCCAGACTTACTGATCCAACCGCCTCTTCCCTCACAGCCTCCCAATACCTGGACTGCAGCCCCCTCGGGCTCTTTTCCCAAAAACGATTTATTGAACATTCACTAGGTCCCATACCTTCTGCTGGGCACAGGAGACCAGAAACAGACACAGGGAGCTTATAGTCCAAATGAGAAGATAAACTTTAAGTAACTTGCTCACTTTTTCTCACCCTTTCTCCTCCTCTGAGTTTCTCAGTCATGACCTAGGAGTTCAGGGACGGCACCTGGCCAGTTCTGCCCTGGGTCATTCAGAGACACCCTTTCCCTCTTGTCCTTGGTATTCCCTACCTCCGATCTCCCTTCCTTACCTAGAATGTGGTAAGATCTAAAGGGCCATTGTAATAAGGATGTGGACCCGGGGCTGGTACCAAGGAAGTTTCTGGGCCTTGGGCCACTTCTCCAGCCACAGGAGTCCTCAGGCACCAGACTCTCCGGACTAGCCCACCACGCTGCCTCACGGCGCCAAAGGTGTGAAGTCATCAACAGAAGGGTTTTTTAGAGCGGCCTCTGTGTATATTTCCTCTGGGATCCTGTCAGCTGATCAAAAATACAGGGGCTGGATCCCAGCCACCGACCATTTGATACCATCACTGGCATTCATACTTAGATAAGCAAAACAATGTTTGGCTAAGAGAAGTGACACCTTGGGAACACACATGCCATCCCTCCATGCCTATGTATGGTCGGGTTCTACCCCTCAATCCCCACTGAGCCATGTAGTACTCGAAGAAAGACTACCACTCCTTCAGTTTCAATACCCTTGGTGAGTCCTGGAATAACTCTCAGAAATGGGCGCACGAAAAAAGCTGCTGCTTCATCTTCCATAAAATCTCTGTTGGCAGGCCGGGCGCGGTGGCTCACGCCTGTAATCCTAGCACTTTGGGAGGCCAAGGTGGGCAGATCACGAAGTCAGGAGTTCGAGACCAGCCTGGCCAACATGGTGAAACTCTGTCTCTACTAAAAATACAATCATACAAAAATTAGCTGGGCGTGGTAGCAGGCACCTCTAATCCCAGCTATTCAGGAGGCTGAGGCAGGAAAATCACCGGAAAATAGAGGTTGCAGTGAGCCAATTGCACCACTGCACTTCAGCCTGGGCAACAAGAGTGAAACTCTGTCTCCAAAAAAAAAAAAAAAAAAAAAGAATCTCTGTTGGCATATGTGTCCACACAAGAAATCCCTTTCAGAATCTGATCTCGGGGCCGGGCACAGTGGCTCACGCCTGTAATCCCAGCACTTTGGGAGGCCGAGCTGGGCGGATCACGAAGTCAGGAGCTCGAGACCACTGTGAAACCCCATCTCTACTAAAAAACAAACAAAAAAATTAGCCGGGCGTGGTGGCGGTGCCTGTAGTCCCAGCTACCCGGGAGGCTGAGGCAGGGGAATCGCGTGAACCTGGGAGGCGGAGCTTGCGGTGAGCCGAGATCGCGCCACTGCACTCCAGCCCAGGCGACAGAGCGAGACCCTGTCTCAAAATAAAAAAACAAAAAACAAAAACAAAAACCAGAATCTGACCTAGGGAAAATTCTCTGCTTCTCGGTGAGGATTCTAGAACACATTGTTCCCCTCTTCTTATTTTAGCTGACAGGAAGCTCAGGGCCCTGTATGTTTATCTCAGCTTGTTTTCCTCATCCTTCGTAACATTTTGATCTTTCCTTTTGACTGTCTTGAATATTTTTTATTTATTTATATTTTGAAACGGAGTCTTGCTCTGTCACCCAGGCTGGAGTGCAGTGGCACGATCCCAGCTCACTGCAACCTCCGCCTCCCAGGTTCAAGCAATTCTGCCTCAGCCTCCAGTGTAGCTGGGATTACAGGCACATGCCACCACACCTGGCTAATTTCCGTATCTTTAGTAGAGATGGAATTTCGCCATGTTGGCCAGGCTGGTCTCGAACTCCTGACCTCAGGTGATCCACCTGCCTTGGCCTCCCAAAGTGCTGGGATTACAGGCATGAGTCACCGTGCCCAGCCTTGAATATTTTTATTATTTTAAATAATAGCTGCCATGAATCATTCTCAGATAAGATGAATATCCTGGGAGCATTAAAGGCATCATTCTGGTTGGATGGCTAATTCTACAGCCCTTGATGGGGTGAGGATGTGGGTGTGTGTGTTGGGGGCAGGGAGGGGGAGGATGTTGGCTGCCCTTTGCCACACTCTTCGGACACGAAGCCTCTCCTGCGCCCCCATCCTGACTGGAGCACAGCATGGCAGTGGCGCGTCTCACTGCCCTTCTCCCCTTACTCAAAGCTGGGCTTGAAGGAAAGCAGCACCCTGTGGGAACTCCACTGGAGTACTCCGCAAAATTCTAGATGCTGAGTTCATTGCAAACTGTCAGCCATCACGTCATCCTTTCCTCATCTACGAAACCTGGGCAGAGCCACTGGTCATAGAGTCACACCGAAAGTGAAAGAAGGAACTATTGATAATAAAATATGCAAAGCAGGGCTATGTCCTCTAGCACTGGCCCGTGCTCTGGCTGCCTGGAAGTGGTCCCTGAGTCTGCCCCTCCTTCAGTTAGGGGATTCCTGGGTCTCCCAGCCCTCCCCAGAAATAGCTCCTGTCCTTTGGGGACTTCACGTAATGTCTAGAGGCAGGCAGGCCCCCTGTATTTGTTCCCATTCACTCCCATGGGCACTGGGGCACATTGGACAAGTTAAACACAAACGCAAGAAATGGAATTCTCCTTCTGTGTTCGGGTGTATGGAGGTAACTGGGGGGGTCTCTTCTGCTTCAGTTCTCATTTCTTCCATCTCTAGTGGTCTCTGTAGCTCCTTATTTTTATCTACTCCCCTTCCTAGTCAGGGGGAAGTGGGGGGTGGGCCTGCCTTGCTGGAGTGGGGGTGTGGGATGGAGCAACTTTCAGGCACTGAGCGTGGAGTGGGTGCTGGGTTTGGGTTGCTCTAGAAGGGGAGAGGAGTGTCCTTTTGTTCTGAGATCTATCCATAGGAGAGGGTGTTGCGGGATCTACAATAAGGGTCGGCTATGGGAAACGGCCCCTGCTTGGGTACAGGCCCTTGGCTGAAGCTGTCCATTCAGCATTCCTTAGCCACTGTTTCTCCAAGGGCCATGGAAGGGGCTCTCCCCTGGACGCGGTATGCAGACAGACAAGGGAGAAGAAAGAATACACCAGTTCTGAGACCCTGGGGGCAGCCTCAGGCGAGAAGCACACGCCAGGCCTGGGGGCAGCCCAAGCCACAAGGAGGCCTCTGAGTCCAGGCCGGAACCTCTGGAAGTGTGACTAGCTCTGGTTCCTCGTGTGTGTTCTCTTAGCCTATAGGAACCTTCCTTGTGAGAATGCCAACCTGTCCCAGCTGGGAGGCAGCTGTGGAAAGAGAACACTGAACTTGGAGACTGAAGGCCTGCGTAGAATTGTGGCCCTCCCACTTCCTCGAGCAAATCACTCCACCTGCTGAGCCTTGCCTTCATCTGCGAGGGGATGAAGCCTTTACATAACAGCCTTCACCGTGTTGCAGAGGGGCGGGTTTAGAAATTTGGTGTGGAAATACTTCATACAGGGAAGGGGCGCAGCTGCATCATCTGTCATCTTAGTTGAATTGAGTTTTTTTGGTTTGGTTTGGTTTTTTTTTTCTTTTTTTTCTTTTTTTTTTTTTTTTGAGACGGAGTCTCACTCTGTCACCCAGGCTGGAGTGCAGTGGCGTGATCTCGGGTCACTGCAACCTCCGTCTCCCAGGTTCAAGTGACTCTCCTGCCTCAGCCTCCCAAGTAGCTGAGATTATAGGTGCCCACCACGCCCAGCTAATTTTTGTGTTTTCAGTAGAGACGGGATTTCACCATGTTTGCCAGGCTGGTCTCGAACTCCTGATTTCAGGTGATCTGCCCCACTCAGCCTCCCAAAGTGTTGGGATTACAGGCGTGATCCGCTGCGCCCAGCCTGAGTTGTTCTTAGAGGAACGGAGGAGCAGAGGCTGAGTGTTGTCCATTCTTGGCCTAGAATTCAAACAAGGAAACAGAGAGGCCCATGGCCTAGGGGATAGGCATGGCTGGACTCATAGGGATACCACTGAGGGGAAAGGTGCAACTTGAACAGGGGCTGCCACAGGGTCCGCCACTCTGCATGGGGACTCCTGTAAAAGGGACTGTGTGGCCCACCTCCACCTGCTCACTGAGGAGGCCTGAGCTCACAATCAGACATGGAGGGCCTTGGCTGGTTGATAGAGGGGCTGGTCACCCAGGGCCTCCGCTCCAAATCTGTGTTCCTGTGACCTGCCACCCTAGAATCTGGTCGCATCCTGGCCCAGTGTGCTGGGTGTGTCTCTGCTCCCAGTACCACGTCCCAGCCTTAGCTGCCAGCGTGCTATCACCCTTGGGCACGGAGGGAGGGGAGCAAGTTTGTCAAAGTTCAACACACTTGGAAATGTTGAGCAGGTAAATCTCCCTTTGGGATGATAAACTGTAAGAAAAGGCTACAGGCCAGGTGCTGTGGCTCACGCCTGTAATCCCAGCACTTTGGGATGCCGAGACGGGTGGATCACTTGAGATTAGGAGTTCGAGACCAGCCTGGCCAACATGGTGAAACCCTGTCTCCACTAAAAACACAAAAATTAACCAGACGTGGTGGCCTGTGCCCGTAATCCCAGTTATTTGGAAGGCTGAGGCAGAATTGCTTGAACCCAGGAGGTGGAGGTTGCAGTGAGTCGAGATCACACCATTGCACTCCGCCTGGGTGACAGAGGGAGACTCCGACTCAAAAAAAAAAAAAAAAAAAAAAGAGAAAGGAAAAAAAAGCCTTCAAATACACTATCTGATTTTAAGGAGGCTCTGAGAAACATTCCCGGCCAAGATAACCAGATAACAGCTGCAGCCCAAATGGAGTGTGATCACTGGGTCACAAGGCAGATGACAGATCCATATTTCTGTCCTAGCTCCATCTCCAAAACCATAGTTACCATCACAGCCAGTGCCTGACTACCTTCATCCATGCTAAAGCCTCTACTAGAACCTCAGTGTCTTCGAGCACCATCCATCACAGCCACCCTCCAAATTACCAAAATCATCGGAATTAAATTGATCCCTGAAACAGTACACTAGATTACATGCAAGATATTCTGTTGAGAAGGGTCCCTGGCCTAAAGTAGTTCTCACTGCAGTGGAGGGAGGAGGCGGTCAAATAATGGCCTGGTCATGTATGAAGGCAGCATAAGGAGCCATCATAAACGGCTCACTGGTGGATCACACAGAGGAGTGCTAAGCACCATGGGACAGGGACTTGGGGACCACCAGGTCCTTCTATCAGTGAGTCACATCACTCAATGGCAACTCCAGGCTCCAAGCAATCGCTGACACTGTTAGAGAAACCCAAAGAAAGGGAGAACCGGCACCTGCCCTTGAACTGCTCATGCTATATGATCAAGATGGGGCAAATGCAGTGATAATAGAGCCAGTCTCAGCCCAGAACAAAGCAAGGACCACTGTGGGAGACGGTTGGTGTGTTTGGAGGTAGCAGAGATTGGTGGAGTGAAGCTTTCAGAGGCCTGCAGTCTCTTCAGCAGTATTTTGAGGAGGGAGGAACGTGATTTGTTGGAAACAGAAGGCAGGGGTTTGCGGAAATTGCAGCAGTATTACTATTTGCACAAGCATAGTACAAATAGCACTTCCATAGCACAATCCATAGCACTTTCACACCACACCAGCTCAGCTTATCCCCCAACAGCCCTGTGGGGTAAGCATTGTTATCATCACATCAACTTGAGATAAGGTAGGTAGAAATTCTAGAGATGGAGATGCAGGGGTGAGGCGCTCTGAGCAGAGGGAACTGCATACGCTTGTCAACAACCTCTCCACCCGGGT